>NC_050463.1:21087114-21687114 GCF_903995425.1 Onychomys torridus
ATTGTGTGTGTGTGTGTGTGTGTGTGTGTGTGTGTGTGTTGGGGGGGGCTCTGAGCAGATGCCCTCCCCAGCCCTCACACCAGATGTCTTTGGTCTAATTAACTGTGCTGAGAAAACCAACCTGGGTTTGTAAACAGAGCTACTGGCTAAAATCAACACTGAACAGCAGCAAACAGTAAACACTCAGCCTCAATGACCACCGCTCCCCCCCCGGAAGACGGGGAGCTGGGTGGGTCAGAATTCCCCTATCTGCCTGGGTGACCCCAACTGACATTGCCTTACCAGTCCCACAGTGTCTCCTCAAGAAGTGTGAGGACCAGCTACCATCCCAAGATAGGTCTGTCTGCCTTCCAGCAATTCCACAACCTGGCTACCTAGCCAAACATGGCCATCTTCGAGAAAGTCATGGTGCGGGGTGAGGGGAGGTGGCATATTCCTTGAAAAGCTTTCTTTGGATCCTCTGCATGTTCATGTCCTGGAGGAGCCTGGACGGGGAAGGGACTGGCATTGTGAGTGTAGGGCTCAGAGTTAGTGACTATAACGTGAACATTGTTAACTTCATTACACATCATGTAGGTATTATAATAACATGTTCCGAAATTAGATAATTATTCCTGTGATATCTCTGCCAAGCTTTGGTGTTTCTGTTATGGTTTGAAAGTTCAGTGCACAGCAAGGCCAGAGAAACAGGCACAAATGTACATATGGTGCACACCCAGAAGCCATGAAAACAGGAGCCTCGCATACAGAAACAAAGACCCTTTAACTGTGGGGCCTTACGTTTATGGCTTCCCTCAGCCCTCACTGGGACACATGGACACACACGATCACAGATGGAAATAGGATTTTTGGCTCCTAAAAGAGAGAGATCGAACCTGTGGAACCGACAGTTCTTAACCAAAATTTGATTGTTTGCTTTTGATTGTGTGTGTGTGTGTGTGTGTGTGTGTGTGTGTGTGTGTGCCACCCAGGGAGAGGAGTTATTTCAAAGAACTGGAAAACAGGAACACTCTGTGAAGCTCCTGTTTCCTCATCTATGTTTGCCCAGCCATGCAAAGAAAGGCCAGGCAGGGCCCACACCACAGCCTGGGCCTCACAGGCTGGTGTCCAGCCCAGAGCCCATACTGTTTCTCAACACAACTTCAGACAGCAGCCTCTACTTTTTCCCACTCTTTTCTTTACCCTGACCCCACCAGGAGCCTTTGGGCCAGCAAACAGCTTAACAAGGCTCCATGCTTTAGGCTCACTATGTTTGTTTTTTTCCCTCGTCCCTTCTTCCCCCTCCAGTTCAACAGACTAACCAGGATACCAGTGCTTGGGAAGGATGCAGCTGGCCTAGATTCTACAAGGCTCTTTTCCGGGAAGTGTCTCCTATCTTCTTTCTTTCTTCCTACCATCAGACAGGCCCTCCTGGGTTGCCTCTATGGTACTGCCCTTTTCCTTCTAGCCCAGGTCCCTACCACCTCTGGTGGAGTGTTGCTTTTCCTGCTGAAACAAGGATGAGCTGAACTGGTAATTCAGGCTTCAATGAACTTCCACCAACTCTCCATACAGCTAGGCCCCCCTACCTTTCCTTCCCCTCCAAGAAAGCCACATCCCCCAGCCTGAAGCAGGGGCGGCCTCTTGGCCACCCTCTGCCTCTTCCCATGGTCCCTTCTCTTCCAAGTCTGTTTTCCCCGGAGTGCCGTCTCCCAGCTCTTCCCTCCAGTGCCCGCAGCTGCTTCTTCATGCTTTTCCAGAAAGAACTGAGCTGTGGACAACACTTCTATAACCAGGATACATGGGATCTGGACGGTGTATTCTTGGAATCCTGTGGCTTTATTTCCTTTAAGAAAATGTCCAGCCGGGCATGGTGTTATCCCAGCACTCAGGAGGCAGAGGCAGGTGGATCTCTGGGAGTTCGAGGCCAGCCTGGTCTACAGAATGAGTTCCAGGACAGCCTCCAAAGCTACAGAGAAACCCTGTCTTGAAAAACAAAAACAAACAAACAAAAAAAAGTCCAGAGTCCTTTGCTCAGGTCTAGGAAAAGTTTGACGTCAGAGATCCAATCCCAATTGAGATTCCCCAGTGTGTACAATCTAGTATTAATAATAGCAAATAAACATTTTTTGAGGTGTTAGATAACATGCTTGCCTGTGATTCTTCAAGGCAGAGCTGATTTTGACCCCTTTGCCCCTGGTTTCCACCAGAGAAATTGCTTAGCTCTCCAGGCTCCCTTCGACTTCAGAGTATTCACTTTGCCCAGAACCAGCAGACTAGCAAGCAGCTCATCAGAAAGGCCCTTCTCCACACATGACGAGTTCACAGAAGGCCTGGGTTCAGCCTTGGAGTCAGGCACTCAGGGAGTGGGTGGGGGGCTGCTTTCAAAAGGATGAGGGGTGGGGGTGGGCACAGCTAGGCACCCCATTCCTCCACCTCCCTCAGGTAGGAAGTGAAACTGACCTTTCAAAAAACAAAACAAAACAAAAACAAAAACAGATGGTGGAGGTCGGGTTTCTGATGTACAGGACATAAGGGAAGCCCAAGTCAGAAGCCCCAAGAAATTATGGGAGTTAGGGGTGGGAGAAATGAGAAAGACTGAACAGAGATAGGGAAAGATGCAGAAACACAGGCAGATAAAAGCCCGGCAGGAATCTTGAGAGCAGTAGTCAGACAAAGATGGAGAAAGCTGTGCTCGGGAGAGGCAGCAGCTTTCTGGAGAAAAGCTTAGCTCCCTTGGGTGGGGCTCTGCCTGGAAACTTGAGCCCCTTCAGCCCTATAACTGTGGGGGGGGGCAAGGCCCTCTCTCAACCCAGGACCCTGATGGAGAGCTGGCATGTCGGGAGGGCCTGCTCTGAACCAACTTGTAGATGACGAGACTTGAGGGTTTGGGGGATCTGTCGAACTCTGCAGTCTTTATAAGCAGCGGTGGGCCCTGGCTCAGATTCTGAGACTTTCCTCAACTTTACATTTATTTTTAGGGGGAAAGAAAAATCTAGTCAAAGGGAGAGACAAAGAGAGAGAGGCATCCTTAGAAGCCAAGACAGAAGTCCATGAAAGTCACTTTTGCCTCCAGGTAACAAGGCTTAGCCATAAAGATTTATTATTTTATTGTTCTTATTAATACTAATGATAGAGCACACTTATTAAATGCGTTCCATTATCATATAATCTACTTAACAACTGTAGGAGATAAACGCTATCATTATCTCCAATTTTCATGATGAGAGAATTGGGGTGAGAAGGTGAGGTGAGGTGCCTGAGACACCTGTCAGGAGTCAGAGCCCAAGCTTGGGTTGGGAGCCTCTCACTATGGAGGGTCTGCTGGGGATTCCCTCTTTGTATTGGGCCTGTGTTGTAACTCACCACCTGCCTGGGCTGAGTTGATTTCCTCAACAAAAATCCCAGGGACAGCCTGTCCAAGCCCGGAGCTGCCATCTTGGTTAGAAGGTAAGTGTGTGGTGCTCTGTGGTGCTGTGGAGCATTTAGAGGAGAGAGGTGAGTCGAGTCCTTCTGGAGTGAGTAGCTATGGGGACAAAATGGAGGGGACAGGGGCGCCTTGAGGAGGTTCTGCAGTCCAGAACCAGGCTGACTGAACTTCAGAAACCCCAGAGGCTTCTGTAGTCTTTTCTCCCTCCCCTTAACTGAGGATGAGGGAGAACAAACTGATCAGAAATGATCGTTGACAAAGGGTTAACTTGGCTCTGGGAGTCTGTGTGGAATTAAAATAATTATTTGAAAAATTCAGAAAAAGCACACACACACACACACACACACACACACACACACACACACACACACACGGAAGTAAAAAATTACACAAAATCCCTCCATTAAAAGAGATTACCTATAGGAAGATGTGAGAGACGTCTCCCTGCTCCTCCAGCCCCATCTGCAGAGGTGACCACTGTGACCCCCCCCCCCCACCTCCCGGGGATGGTAAAGGCTCCCGCAGATGCCCTGTGCACCCACCAGCCCCTCCCCCCACCGGCTTGCCTTGAGTTTTGCAGTCTGGCTTGACGTCAGATACCTCAGGACTCTTGATGTTTCCAAGCTCAAATCCCAGTCCTGGGGATGTTCAACAACAACAGCAATAACAGCAATAACAGCAGCAGCAGCAGCAGCAACAGCAACAACAACACCCAGAAAAACCCAAAACAAAAACCTGTCGTTGGATTTGTCCCCCGCCCCCACCTTTTTTTTCTCTTTCCTTTTTGTCTTTATCGCTGTTCTCCAGAGTCTGGGTCCTTCTCTCACATATGCTCCCAGCATTGGGTCTCTTCCCACCTCAAAGCATGCATGGGCACCAGATTCATCTGCCGGGAACACTGCTTCGAACATGTCATTTTCCTGCTGGAAAAAATCTTTGATGATTTCCCCATCATTTGGAGAGGAATTTAGCCGGCACTTACAGTCAGGCGCAACCTACCTCTTGGATTCTAGTATGCACAAGTACTTCCTGACTCCCAGTGGCAGCTCAGCCGGTGGCTTCACCGATCTTAGGAGCTGCCGCAAATGACCCAGGGCTGCTGGAACTAAAGTTTTCTCTTTCTGCTTTGACTCCCTGTAGAAGTTAAGAACAAAAGCAGGTAAAGTTCCGCCTGTGTTCACCTGCCCCTGCTCAGCCCTGCATCTTGATCATCTACTTTGAATAATGGAGTCTCTGCCCTGTGGCATTTCTTGACAAATTCTCTTCTCTTCTCTTCTCTTCTCTTCTCTTTTCTTCTTCTTCTTCTCCTTCTCCTTCTCCTTCTCCTTCTCCTTCTCCTTCTCCTTCTCCTTCTTCTTCTCTCTCTCTCTCTCTCTCTCTCTCTCTCTCTCTCTGCCCTTTGTTGGGAGGTCACGTGTGAGGAAACAAGCCCCACATGGTTTTAATCATTTTGCTATAAAAGCTGAGCTGCTTTCTGCTTTGATCCGGGTTGAGCTGCTGGAGGAAGGGCTGGGGGCCAGGCTGGCCTGTCCGTGAAGCCCTGCGCACACAGCTCCCACATCAGACCGCAGCCATAAAATGGAGCACAGCTCATTAATTCTCCCTCTTAACCAGGGCACCTGACAAGAAGTGACTCTGAAAACCCGGAGGACGGATGGGTGGGCGGGTGGGCGGCTCTTGGTCCAGGGGAGAAACATCTGTTTCCAGGCCCCTGGCTGTTAAATTGACATCTTTTTATTTGAAAAAATTTCTTTTATTTCCCAACTTGCTGCAGTTGGCAAGGTCTCTCGTGCCAGGGGGATAGACGGTATGGCTTTGTGGGTGATGAGAACTGAGTGGCCTGGCTGTCCAGCTGAACAGACCTCCAGTGCCACAGTGGGCAGTTTGGCCCTCTGTCAATTATTAAACCCGTGTTAGTGCAGAGAACATCAAACTCCATAAAAAAACAAAAGGGCCTTGAAACTGAAAACCTTGTGAATGTCCTTGAGCCTCCATATGAGAAATATTAGTGCTGAAGAGTTAGAAAATTCACCTTGAGCTTAGTATGTTTCATCAAAGCCTCCTCTCTCTGGACTTAGCAATCAGGTTTCCTTCATAAGAACAACTTAAGCCCCTGTGGTCTGAAGCCTTCATCCTGCAGGCTGAGGTGGCTATTGGTAACCCAAGACCCAGAATTGACCTTTAACCTTGAACTGTCAAAGGTCACTGGCAGAGGCTGAGTTGGTTGTCCTTTCATCCTGAAAAGAATGAGAGCCTGGGGCTCTTAGGATAGGTGACTGGAAGGGATGGATGGAAGATCCTATTTATTGGATCTGTTTACCATGATCACATGGACTACTGTCAACAGAACACAGCAGACAGCCATAGCCGTCAGTCAACCTTTGAGAAGTAAGGGCTTGGATGCCTTCTAAAGGATTATATAATTGCATTTGATGTATCCCTGTATGTGTTCGAGTGATGTGTTTGAGTGTGTGAACGTCCGTGGTTGTGTGTATGTTACAAGAAGACATGAGTGTGAACCTTGGTGTGTCTGTGTGGAGGTGTTGATTCCGTGGTGTGTTTCTGAAGCTTCTGCCTGTGACATGAGTGAGCGGCTGTAGGAAGTACCTCTGTCAGGATGTGATGTGTGTGTTCAGGTCCACAAAGAACCACTGCATGAAGCAGGGGGCTGCGTTTGTGGACAGCATGATTTCCTAAAAGTGACACCCTTAGTGATTTTACTCAGTGGCTCGTCTCAGTGAAATTTCTCCAGCATTCCCATCTTACCCTCTGGAAGCCTCAGTGAGACTATGGGCTGTCCAGTCACTTTATGTGGGTCCGTCTCTTTCTAACCTTGTCAAACTACCCCCCCATTTTTAAAAAGGCTATGTATTTTACTTTGTGTGTATGAATGTTTTGTCTGCCCGCATGCATGTGTAGCATGTGCGTGTCTGTTGGATCTCCTGGAAATGGGGTTATAAATGGTTGTGACCTACCACGTGAGTTGAACCTAGGTCCTCTGCAAGAGCAATAAGTGCTCTTAGCCTCTGGGCCACTTCTCCAGCTCACTTCAGTTTTCTTATATCTTGGTACTGAGCAAAATAGTACCAAGTAAGAGAATCCATGAAATCGTTCATGTTAAGCAACTTGAAACAATCTGGCAGAGAGTAAGCCTTTGCTTCGACATCATCAGCAGTATCTTTCATCACTACCACAATATCCAAGTCTTTTCTCAAACTCCTAATAGTAAACTTAGGTTTACCATCACTGTGATGAAAGCCATGACCAAAAGGACCTTGGAGAGAAAAGGGTTGACATGGCTTATGCTTCCACACTATAGTCCATCCTTGAAGGAAATGGACAGGGACTCAAATAGGCAGGAACCTGGAGGCAGGAGCTGATGCAGAGGCCATGGAAGAGTGCTGCTTACTGGCTTGCTCAGCCTGCTTTCTTACAGAACCCAGGATCATCAGCGCAGACCCGGCTCCACATACAATGGACTGGGCTCTCCCTCATCAATCACCAATTAAGAAAATGCCCTACAGGCTTGCCCATAGCCTGTACTTATGGAGAAGTTTTCTCAATTGAGGTTCCCTCCTCTCTGATGACTCCAGCTTGTGACAAGTTGACCCTTCACCCTGTTCTAGTGTCCCTTCACCACACGGTCAGTTCTCAGAGAACCAGTTCCCAGTCCCTTGGTGAGTGTTGCTGCAAACCACCTTTCCAGACCAGACCACACCCAGGCAGCCATGACCCAGACAGCCAAGGAGGCGGTCATTTGGCACCTCAACACTCCTTCATGTCTTGGGGTGGAGAACCTGAGCTGGTGAGCGGAAGTGGGAGGGGAGCTACCCAAACTAGCCCAGGCAGTTGCTTCCTCCTGTTTTCTCTTCCTGCACTGGGCTTGAGGTGAGACAGGTACAGATGAAAGGATGTGTCTGTCTGCTGCTAGCTTCTTATGAGTTTGGGGCCAAGCAAACAAGGGAGTCAACATCCTGGTCACTCTGGCTTCTCTGTTGCAATGGAATATATTAAAAGGCAGCATTCCAGCTGTGCAAATCACCAGGCCATTGAAATAAAAGGTGTTTTTTTTTTTTTTTTACTTTAACCATTAAAGATTTAACTAGTCAATAAATCCAAGTATGTGGGGGGTTGTTACCCAATGTTTATTACATGGCTCTTGCTTTTAACTTAGCAGCAAATGCCATGCTTACACTTCCATGGGAAAGGCCTTCCTTTACAGTTCAAAATTGACATTGTCCCAACCAAACCCAAGCGAGAAGTCTCTGTCTCCAGACCGATTCACTCACTGTCTTCTCAAATCGTCTTGGAAGTTAAGACGGCTCTATCAGTTTTATATTATAAACCAATTTGCTTGCTGGGCAAAAGGCCTATAAGACCCTCATGTTGCCACAGTTGAATCATGACTGGCTGAAGCGGTGGTTCTCGACCTTCCTGATGCTGCGACCCTTTAATACAGTTCCTCATATTGTGGTGACCCCCAACCATAACATTATGTTCATTGCTACTTCATAACTGTAATTTTGGTACTGTTATGAATTGTAATATAATATCTGTGTTTTCTGATGGTCTTAGGCGACCCTTGTGAAAGGGCCACTCAGTGCCTGGAGATGGGTTGTAACACTGCACTAAGGTAATCCGGAAGTCAGCTTTCAGGATGGACTTCTTGGAGTTGACTTTTCCAGATTCAGGTTTTATAAAGGGATAGCTTTGGTAAAGAAAACTCTCAATATCTTTTCTTTTGGGGTCTTCTGAGTGAGTTGGGTAATCAGGTTTTAGGACCTGGCAATTTTAAGAAGAAACAGAGAAAGAATTGTTATTGCCACCATTATTATTACTGTTGTTTTTACGTTGATGGCAAGTACCCCCCTCTGCTCACTAGTGAAATATGGCTTTTAATTTGGACAAATATGAACGTATAGAACTTAACTATCAGAGCCATCTTGTACTTTAAAAAATGAATAGAAGCTAGGTAAATCTTGACCATCAAAACAAAAGACAAACAGAAAGACAAACAGAAAGATCTGACGTACTTGCTTGAGTCACACCAGCCAGCGCCAGGTTCCAGATGTGTTTTTTTTCCTGCCCACTGACAACTCTCCAACCCACTCCAGCAATAAAATGTCCTGAAGTGGGGGTTGAGGATTTAGCTCAGTGGTAGAGCGCTTGCCTAGCAGGCACAAGGCCCTGGGTTCGATCCTTAGCTCAAAAAAGAAAAAAAAAGAAAGAAAAAAAAAGAAAAAAAAAAGAAAAAGTCCTGAAGTGAATTTTAAACTCTGGTTTAGATTTTTTTCCCCTCAAGAGTAGCAGAGTGGATACTCTGGGCCTCCTTTCTCTCAGAACAAACCAGTGAGCCAGTGTTGTGAATCTTTTTCTGTCCCACCAGCTAGCTCCCAAATAACCACACAGAGACTTATTATAATTCTGAAAGTTTGACCGTAGCTTAGGCTTGTTTCTAACTGGCTCTTATAATGTAAATGAACCAATTTCTATTAATGTAAGGGCTGCCACATGGCTCCATGGCTTGTTACCTCACCTCCTACATGTCATACCTCCTCTTAGTCTCCTGGCAATTCTGCCCTTCTTTTTCCCAGCATTCTCTCTGCCCCCCAAATCCTGCCTAGCTATTGGCCATTTAGTTTTTTATTAGACCAATCACAGTGACGTATCTTCACACAGTGTGAAGGAATATTCCACAACAAGCCACGTTGTGGGAAATAATCTCTAAATTCAGCCTCTACTTGGGATACCTCCTTTGAAGCATTTTTTTTTTTTTTTTTTTTTACATCTAAACAGGAGGTGAATAAAGTTGATATATTGTTGTCATTTTTTTTTAAGTGCTTTTACGTTGAGCCCAAAGATGTTTGGTTTGACTAATGTCCCAGAGTAGAACTCCATAGTGGAACAGGCAGACAGCTGAAGCTGCAGGGGACATGTTGGGTGGCAACTGATCCCATACTTTCTTGGTTTTGGCCAAGGACAGTTGATCCATGACTGTTCTTTCTGCTCTCATGATCCTGATCATCAGTTCCCACCATTCCACTGAGAAGTTACTGCCCCCGCAGGCCCCTAGCACTGTCCTTGGGCATAAAATGGCAAGGAAGGGCTAAATTTGCTAAATTTCAAAGCCTCTTCAATGAACCCTGAGGTGGAAGCATGGGAGAAATTATTTACTGAAAGAGAAAGGGGCACTCTAGCTAATTTGTTGGAGGAATCTCCTTAGCCTTCTGTAATTCTCAAATCTCAATCAATGAACCTTGAAGTGAGAAAAAGCAAGAGAGAGATGTCTCAACTGTAATTAGAAAGATCTGCTTCCTGAATGATGTGCTGTTTTGGAAGCAAAGATTCTGCTCGGATCACTTTTAACTGTGCAACTGTACAGGGTAGGCAGCCCTGATTCTCGGGAGTGTATGACCTTAGTGTTTGAGGAGACAAGGCACCTATACTTCCCAAAGACAGAGACTCAGAAGTATTCATTCCATTCACCCGTTTATCCATTCATAGGTTAGCTCACTCATTCATACTTTTACTCACTTGATAGACCCCACTCTATACGTTCTATGTATCTCTCTGCCCAGTGTTTGGGACAAAGCTGAAGGCAGAATGAATGCAGTGCCTGAGTAGATGAGTGGTCAGAGCCCTCTGGGGAGAAGAAAGAGACCATTGGCTCCACCCTAGGAGTTACTGGGTGGAGGGACCCTTCTCCATTGGAATGTCCAAAGCCAGACAAGTCTTGCACGCATTGGTGATTGGGTCAGTCCTGATTCTTGTCTTTTATTGTTGGCACCCTTTGTGGTGCCCTTTAAGCTCTCCCAAGCATCCAGAATTTGCAGCTCCGTGGTTTCCTCCACATTCACTTCCTGCTTGCAGAGAAGGCAGACAAGGCTGATGATGCTGTGTTCTGGGAGGGGCCCCACTCCCCACCCCCACCCCTCACCCTCTGCTCTAACCAGGGATGTTCTTCTCATTCTCCCAGCTGTGGCGTCAGAACCCACCCCCTCCTAATCTGCCCTTTGACCCCTCTATTCTCACCTCCCCACCCTTTCCACTGGTCTCCTTGGGTCTCGCCTTCTCACTTCCGGGGCTGGTTCCCACACCGGGGCCTTTCTTCTGGGCTCGTGACCAACCTTGAACCCAGGGAAGGGATAGATAGAGCTACTCTCCCTGCTTAAGACGCTTCAGGTTCCCGCAGAGAAACAGCAAGGAATGCATTTCCCCACCTCTCCTCCCCAGCTTCTCTTTTAGAAGCTAGCCATTTTAAAAGGTTAAAATGGGCTCATGAACTTTAAGGGTTTATTAGATTCAAAAGCTGCATTCCCTGTTTGGAAGGAGGGAAAACAGTCGCCTTCTTTTTGGATTACGTCAATCCACAGGCGTCTGTAATTTACATTAAACACACACACACACACACACACACACACACACACACACACACACAACTAAAATGTTCAGAAATAACGGAAAAGCTGCTTGGAAAAAAACAGATGAAATAAAAACTGATGGGAAATGTGTATTATACAAAAACCAGACCTGTGAGCCTGAGGCAAGACGCATGGATGACCAGGGGAGCTGATTAATGAGGCAAGCCAAAGGAAGGCCAGGTGAACCAAGATGTCCTGCTTTCCTCACGGTCATGGACGTCTGGGCGCTGGCATTTCATTTCCCATGCACAACTTCACGGATGGTTTTCATTCAGAAATTTTGGGACCCCTGTTGTTTCTGCCCTAGGAGAAAGGACTCCTGGACCTGTGGAGTTGGCAGATGCGGGAATGGAGAGGCAAGGAGAAAGGGGTCATGCAGATGGGGACCCTGCTGTGTCCCGGCCCCCAAATCATTATTTTCTTACACATCTTTGTTTTATTCAGTCCCTTCTTTGATTTCTCCCTTTTCATCTTTCTCTGAGAAAAAAAAGGAGAGGCAAGTCAGATTGTAAGTCATGGTAAGATGTATTCATTTTATTTCTGATAATCTTCTAACAGAGTCATTTTTATTGAAGTAAAGAAACCTAAGACTCTTACAAATCAAACATCTATCTACAAAATAACTCGATTTCTGCACGTCCTTTTTCCTATACATCGTGTCTCTCAGCACTGTGTAATTTGACATACCTTTGGCAAATATTTTAAGAAACATATCACAACACAAGCTTGATGACGTCAGACTTTAGGGATTCAAAGAGTCTAGAACTGATGTTGCTCCATGCCACCCACTTTGACAGGGGCAGACGGGCAGACAAACTCGTGATGGCAAGGTGCTGTGGTCTGTTAGCAGGAGTATCAGTGTCGTGGTTTGAGTGAGATGTCCCTCATGAGATGACTTAGTCCCCAGTTGGTGACTGTTTGGGGAAGTTCAGGCTGTGTCACCTTGTGGAGGAAGTATGTCACTGGGGGGCGGACTTGGAGGTTTCAAAGACTGGTATTCAAGTTAGCTCTCTCTGCCTCCTGCTTGTGGTGGGAGATGTGAGCTCCCAGCTGTTCCTGCCACCATGCTTTTGCTCAGCAGTCATGGACTGCGACCCTCTGAAACCATAAACCCAATTAAACTCTTTCTTGTATACATCGCCTTGGTCACAGTGCTTTCTCACAGCAAGAAAAGTAACTAAGATGGGCCAGTGGTGGTGGTGGCACATGTCTTTAATCCCAGCACTCGGGAGGCAGAGGCAGGCGGATCTCTGAGCTCAAGGCCAGCCTGGTCTACAGAGTGAGTTCTAGGACAGCCAGGGCTACACAAAGAAACCTGGTCTCGGAAAAAAAAAAAAAGTAACTGAGACAATCAAGAATGACAGTTGTATCTGCTAGAGTGGTGGGTGAAGGGACTTGGATGGATTCCTAGAGAGAAGGATGCTCGGATGAGGAACACGGTTTGGTCATGTGAAACAGCTCTGGACTGGATGCTACTGGGTGGTAGGGAGACTGTGAGCCTAGGCTCAGAGGCAGAGCACTGTGAAAGCAAGCTGTGTGAAGGTGACCGGCAAGGTTAGCAGGAGGCAAGCCTACAGGGGTAGGTGGGGACCCAGTCAGACGGACATTTTCCTGACAGCCTAGACTTTGTTTTGTGGGCAGTGGGAAGGGGCTCACGTCTCTGAGTCACTTTTGAACAGTGATGGAAGTGGCTTCAGGAGCTCTTCAGTCCTGCTGTTCATTTCTTTTAGATAGTGAAGATGAGATTTAGGGGGTAAATGTGAGTAGCCCTTCACTGCTGCTGTTACTAGCTGTTTGGTTTGCCCCTACTACTGTACTGGAATTACTGAAGCTGCGGTGACTTTATTAAGAAATGTAGGTCTGAGGAGAGAGGGCTTCGTGGTTAAGAACACCGGCTGCTTTTCCAGAGGCTCTGGGTTTGAGTGTAGGCTCCACAAGAGTCTGTAACTGCAGGTCTAGGGGAGCCAACACAATCTTTGCCCTCCAAGGGCACTACAACCAGGTACACAGCTATACATACAGGCAAAACACCTGTACGTGTAAAATAAAATGAAAAAATAATAAGAAAAGAAACTTACTTAGCCCAGAGGTGATTCAAGGGGCTATATCTGGTGATGTCCTTCCTGGCAGAGTCTTGAGGGGGCACAGGACATCATTTAGCAAGAGACAGGGAGTCCCTTCTGGTCTCTTTTCCATTTTTATTATTTTATTTTATTTTATTTTATTTTAGTTTAGTTTATTTCCAAGACAGGGTTGCTCTGTGTAACAGCCTTCTTTTTCTGGAGGGTAATGGAAGTTGAACCCAGTGTCTTTCACGTGCAAAGGATGTGCTCTACCACTGAGCCACATGCCCAGCCCTCTTTTCTGTTTGAAAGTCACTGGTGTTCCGTCATGGGACTGAATCTTGACCTCATCTACTTCTAGTCACCTTCTAAAGGCTCCCCTCTAAACATCCAATGGCATTCAATTGTCATCCTCTTAGGATCTTCCAATGGAGACTAAATTTCAACACAGAACATTTGGAGGTCCCAGGGAAACCACAGCCAAACCATAGCATGAGCTCATGGCTACTGAGGGCACAGAGATTCCTACGTGACTTGTGTGCCTTAGCTCATGCCTCACAACAGCCCTCTAGGGAGAGGCCTGCCGGTATCTCCATGTAACAGGTAGAGAAACTGAGGCCCAGAAAGATGAAGTCACTTGCTTAACTACTAGCTTGGAAAGATCAAAGCCAGTATGTGAGCTAGAGCCATGCAGTTCCGTCATCTTAACTGTCTCCTCTACAGATGCATCCTTAAGATACTGTAATGAACATTAGAACTTAAATAAACCTAAGGCTCCCGAGACCAGCCTGTGCTGGTAAGCCAGCTGCAACATGATGCCTACCAGATATCTGTTCTCTCTCTCTCTCTCTCTCTCTCTCTCTCTCTCTCTCTCTGTTTCTCTCCTCCCTCCCTCCCTTCTTCCCTCCTTCTCTCCTTCTCTTCCTTTGAGATAGGGTTTCTTTGAATAGCCCTGGCTGTCCTGGAACTCACTCTATTGATCAGGCTGGCCTCAAACTCACAGAGATTCTGCCTCTGCCTCTCGAGTGCTGGGATCAAAGGCATGCACCACCACTGCCTGGCATTCTGCTTTCTTAAAAGGTGGATAAAAGCTTCATTTCACTTGGTCTGTTTCTTTTGTGTTCATGTGTATGTGTGTGTGTGTGTGTGTGTGTGTGTGTTCATGTGTGTTCGTGTGTGTGTGTGTGTGTGTGTATGTGTGTGTGTGTGTCTGTGTGTGTGTGTGTGTGTGGGCCAGAGGTCAACCTTGGATGTCTTTTCTTAGGCACCAAGCCAACCACTTTGTTTTTTAAAACAGGGTCTTTCATGGGGACTTGGGACTCAGCATTAGGGTTCAGTCTAGGCTGGCCAGTCAGGGAACCCTAGGGATCTTTCAGTCTCCATCTCTCCAGTGCTTGGCTTACAAGTATGAGAAGCCATGGCTGGGTTTTTATGTGGACATGAGGATTGGATTTAGGTCCTTACACTGGCGTGGTTGTGTGGCAAGCACTTTCCTACTGAGCTCTCTCCTCACTCCCTCCCCGGCTCTGCTTTTGTTAGTCACCTCCTCTGACTGTTAAAATCTTGCCAGGGTAGTTATCTCTAAATAGACTTTTACATGTTGTTCTTGGGGACAGGGAGATGGCTCAGCTTGCCATAGAACTTGCTGCAGTGCCTGAGTTTGATCCCTGGGCCCCTCATGTTGGAAGGAGAGATCTGACTTCTCTAAGTTGTTTTCTGACCTCTATATGATGCACCGTGGCATGCGAGGCACCCCCCTCACTCCCCAGCACAAACAAGAACTGGGTAAGGCTGACTTTTGTTCCCCATCTGTCTCCTTAGGAAGAAATATTTAGGAAGACTGACACTCGTGTAGTGTCATGGTTTTTTTTTTTTTAGAAGAAGTTAAGAACTATACCTAAAGAAAGTTCTGAGTAGCCGGGCGGTGGTGGCGCACGCCTTTAATCCCAGTACTCGGGAGGCAGAGGCAGGCGGATCTTTGGAGTTCAAGGCCAGCCTGGTCTATTCTATAGAGTGAGTTCTAGGACAGCCAGGATGTTACACAGAGAAAGCTTTTTTTTTTTTTTTTTTTGGAAAACAAAAGAAAAGAAAAGAAAAGAAAAAAGAAAGTTCTGAGCAATGGGTTACATGGCTTATTTGGTGGCTCTTCCTCGTCGGCCAAAGATGCAGGTTTAGGTGACACTTTAGGTTGAAAGGTGAGGGCTACCCTCTTCCAGTCTGTCTAGGAGCTGGCCTGTTTCTCTTGAGGTCAGTGATCTTCCTCAATCCCCACTTCTCACATCTGGCCACTGTTGGGTCAGCTGTCCACTCTGGGCCTGTCACCTTCAGGCTCTTTGGGTTCTCCCCGCTGTCAGGACTGATGTCCCCTCAGCCACTTGTCATTCTCTCCCAGCTAATGACCTTATAGCTCGGCCCCACCCATCTCAGCTAATTTCTCCATTGGGGGGGGTGGTGGCTGGGCGGGATGGGCGTGGGGGAGGGGGAGGGGCTTGTTTTCAGAGGCCGAAACTGGAACTTTTCTGAATTAGCTTTTGTGGTTCAGAGCCTTTAATGTGAGATTAAAAAAAAAAAAAAAAACAAAAACCAAAAACAAAAACAAAAACCATCGTGCACCAAAACCCAAATAAACTGCAGCTCATGAAACTCGCAGAAGTTCTAGGAGAATGCTTCTCGCTGGCTCTCCTGGATGATTTATTGACAGCCGGTTGTAAAAACAATCTTATTAAAGGTCATAATGTTGGGTTAAAAAAAAAAAGCCCTTTAATTTATAGCATAATTAGGCTTCCTCCAATAGCTCGGCTGCCAAGGCTGTCACTTAGGGCTCCGAGGAAGTACTTGGTGTTTTTCATTATATCACAGAGAGGGAGATCCGTGCTCCTGGAGGCCCACTGACTTGCTCTTTATGGCCCTTTTATTGCTGCTAAAATAGTCAAAACAGGGGGTTGATTAGAGCCGACTGATGCCTACTGATTAGGGGGACACCTCTGGGGGGGAGGGAGAAGGTGTGGGAAGGGGCTCCAGACGTCAGGACGTGCCTCCGACAGGAAGAGACCGGCTGTGAAAAGTGCCAGGGAAGCGTGACTGGGCCTCCAGCCTCTTCTCCAGACACTTGTGGATTGCAGGCTGACATCAGGCCTGAGAGGCTGGGGTGATAAAAAGCCTGTGGAAGGTGCTAATGCCTTGAGGAAGAGACATTCCCAGCACAGGATGTGTGTGAGAATAAGAACCTTAAAAATGCTAATGGGACCCGGAGGTGGGTGGCAGATTCAAGCCTGGGGTGTGTGTGCATGTGTGTGTGTGTGTGTGTGTGTGTGTGTGTGTGTGTGTGTGGTGTGTGTGTCACCCAAGGCTAGAAGACTTACCTAGTCTAGATATTGCAGTAGGAAAGTCTTGAAGTAGAGTAGAGGGGAGTCACTCTTGGTGTACTGGGGTGGTGCACGAGAGAGCTCATTATAGTCATTGCTCCCACCTGAACTTGGAGTCGGAACCTTACCTGTGGTGTTAGAGTGTCCTTTGGATATGACAGAGGTCACAAGCATCTGGAGGCTTGCTCCAGGGCTGTGGGTAAGATGCAGTAAGATGCCTTGGGGTGAGGGTGGCTGCTATAGCCCTGGCACAGAACCAAGGACACCAATAAAGGTTGAGCTTGACCAGCTGTTGTGACGGGGGAAAGGAGTGGGCATTTCGGAAGCTGTGCTGGCATTTGGTCTGGCCCTGACCTATCATATGCCCTAGCAGGAGAAGGATGCTGGCGACTGCAGCATTTTAGTAGCCCTGGGCACGTCTGTCAGTTCCACACACACATTGGAGCCCAGAGTGAGGACTCCAGGGATCATCTGGAGTCCCAATTTTTCTACCCCCTTTCTTCCTCCTCCCCTTCTCGGCTGCCTCAGTTTTCCCACACCCTCTATGAAATTGCTGAGAGCATTTCAGCTCCTGGGCATTTGTGAGGCCTTCGAGAACTGAGGGATCGGGTGCTTGGGTCTAGAAGCTGAGGGCCAACCTAGTCCTGTTGGGTCCTCCCCAGTGGGCACACACTGTGGAGCGGCAGCTCTCGGCACGTCCATTCCCTTTTATCACTCTCCTCCTTCTTGGGACTCAGTACGCAAGAGGGGAAGGTGCGGTGCGTGAGCCGATTGTTGAGACTGCCCTTCAGATCTGGTATGTCTTTCGCAAGGTCAGAGTCTTCCGGACACGTGTGTGTTTGACGATCAGGAAAGAGGGATGGGTGCTGTCTGCACAGTAAATACCACAGCAGGCTTTACACCAAGACCTGCGGGGTGGGGGTGAGATGAAGAAAGGAGCATCTAACTGGTGTGAGCGTGTGTGTGTGTGTGTGTGTGTGTGTGTGTGTGTGTGTGTGTGTCACCTGTGACTGTGTGTGGCAGCAGGGTATAGGAGTGTGTTGTGAGTACGTGCATGCCAATGTGTGTGCCAACAGGGTAACCTGAGAAGATGATGGGAACACAAAGGTGTGAGCGCTCAGGCTGGGGACAGCACCTGCCACACACACACACACACACACACACACACACACACACACACACACACGCATGCACACACACACACACACACACACACACACACACACGCATGCACACACACGCGCACACACACGCACACACGGTGACAAGTGCCTAGAATAACAGAGGACCCAGGGCCCTCCTTTGAGAGTCCTGTTGCCTCCACTTAGGTGTGAGAGGCAGGATGTGTGGACTGTGACTTTGGCTTCTTGCAGGGAGACAAAGGACAGGAACTGAAGGGTTTGGGGGTGCTTGCTGTTCTGTTTTCCCTATTTGCTGTTACTCAACGAACTTGGGGGTAAAGGAATACATTCTTAAAATTATTAAGTGCTGGTCACATCCTGCTCACTTGAGGCACTATGGCTTATGGTCAAGGGTTAAAGCCTGTTTTAATTTTGCTTATGGAAACTTCTGTATTTTCTAAGTTTTCTAATGTAATTTTTTTGGTTTTGTTTGGTTTTTCGAGACCGAGTCTCTCTGTGTAGTTTTGGTGCCTGTCCTGGATCTCCCTCTGTAGACCAGGCTGGCCTCAAACTCACAGAGTTCTGCCTGGCTCTGCCTCCCGAGTGCTGGAATTAAAGGTGTGCATCACCTCTACCTTGCCTTCTGTAATTTTTTAATCTGAAAAAGATTATTCAGAAAGGAAATTGACTTCATCCCAAAAGCTTGTGTATGTAAAAAGAAACAAACAAACAAACAAACAAACAAACAAACAAAATTTCGTGGGTTGTAGGCATCTAGACCCTAAGATTAATTTGGGCTGCCTGCCTCCCCTTCAGGCTCATCTCTTACTGCCTTGCTCTGACTGGCTGTTTCTCCTCCTGACCCTCATGGCTCTCCATTCCTCTCTGCCTCCCGGCTTTGTGTCTAGGCCTGTTATTTGTCTTGATTTCTTTGATTGACAGCCCGTTTTGGAGTCACATTCCTAGACTGACCTCACCGGCTCCAAAGGAGCCCATCGCTGGGACTTCCCCTAAGGCCCCTTGTTCTGAGTCAGGCATGGGAAACACTGCTTAGCTAGCTCACATTTGGTCCCCTGCTCTGCGGGTCACAGACCTGGCACCTATAGTCAGCCTTTGAGGCTCTGGAGGAGGCTGAATAGTGAGTGTCAAACATGCTGAGGTCTCCTTAAAAACCTTAAAATCCCTTTGGATTCTTCTCTCTGAAGCGCTCTCCTCCTGGAGGCTGGCAGTCACTCATCATTTACAAATTAAGGATAATCTCTCTTCCTGATGACTCCAGCAGACCAAGGGCTGTAGAGGAGTTTCTTAGGAATGTCCTATTATGCTATTCGTGGAGGAAATAACTAAATGCTCCTGTTTCCTGGCTATGGATTCCCAGTGTCTGGCGCTTTCTGAGAGCTCTGTGTACTGACTCTTACTAATGGCGTATGTCCCGAAAGGACGATTGAATTGGTCGAGGCACATTTCAAGTTACAAATTGCAAATTGCATGCGGTAGCAGCACACACCTGTCATCCCAGCTCTCAGCAGACACCCGGAGGAGCCAGAGGATTGTGAGTTCAAGGCCAGCCTGGGATGCATAATGAGACCCTGTCTCACAACAAAGCAAATAAAAACAAACTACAAACAGCAACATACAAATTGCAGACAGCTGTCCCACCAGGCTACCCCCTGTGGGACACTGGTGATTCTCTTCCCTATTTTCTTTGACGTGGGGTGAGTTTGGAAGTGGAGTTGAAGTCGGAACTGAGAGCAGTGTAGGAAGCAGTTTTTGGAGGGGCTTGGGTTGGATTGGAGTTCCATACAGGACTAGGCTTTGTGTGTGGCTGCCGGGGGTGGGGGGTGTCAGCGTGAAGGCTGAGTCTAGATGCTGCCCGTCAATCTTTGCTCTTGCCAAGCACTCTGCACCCCACCTTCCTGTCATGCGGGCGCCACCCCACGAACTAGCCAGGGTGCTGCTCACTTTGGATATACTGATTGCTCCCATGCATTTACCCAGGGGCAGCATGTTCTTCCTATCAGAGATCCCTAGCCTTTTACAGGGACAGGAAGAGGGTAGACACACAAAAAAGCAGTGTTGGTTGAAAAAAGGGAGAGCAGAAAAGGAACCTGGCAGATGGGAGCCCCCTTTTGATTAAGTTTTTGTCTGATCTACAGGGAACCCTCAACTCTGTTGGACTTCAAACACTGACCCCCCCCACCCCCGGCTTTATTCGACCCACCTACTATTTCCTTCATTTGAATTCAATAAGTCTATGAGAAGCTGAGTCGAGGTGCTCTGGGGGTTGGCAGCACTTGCCCATATCGGGCAGCTCTGCATCAGAAGATTAAAATACCTCACATCACAGACAAACACCACACACTGAGAGGAAATCACCTCTGTTTCTCCCAGTAGCACACTTTATTCTCAGGCAAAAACTGACTTCTGTAAAGTTTTATTTATTCATCCATTTATTGACAAAAATCTCAAGTAGCCCAGGCTAGCTTTGAACTCACTGGGTAGCCAAAGATGACCTTGAATCCTCCTGCCTCCACCTCCCCCCGCCCCCCAAGCTCTGTGCACCATCATACCTGGTTTTCACAGTGCCGGGGATTAAACCCCAGGGCTTTGCGTAAGTTAGCAAGGAGCCACATCACAGCCTGGTTGTGTTTATTTGAAGAATGAATATTCCAGGCCAGTGAGATGGCTCACCAGGCAGAAGCGTCCACTGTGCAAGCCTGGCAACCCAAGGAGGATGGCAAGAGCCCATGTAAAGGTGGGTGGAAAGAACCAGCTTCACAACGTTGCCCTCTGACCTCCACACAAGTGTTGTGGCATGTGTACTACCTGCCCTGCATCACCAGACATACACACAATAACAAATATAAATACTTTAAAAATAATATTTATTGTGTCCTCAGTGTATCTGGGAACCGTCCTCAGCCTGTTTTGTTTGTTTGTTTTGTTTTTTGAGACAGGGTTTCTCTGTGTAGTTTTGGTGCCTGTCCTAGATGTCGCTCTGTAGACCAGGCTGGCCTCGAACTCACAGAGATCTGCCTGCCTCTGCCTCCCAAGTGCTGGGATTACAGGTGTGCGCCACCACCGCCTGGCAGCCTTTTGTTTTATGATTAACTTATTTGGTCTTCTCTCAGTACCATGTGGACTAAACACCATCATTACCTCATTTTGCACACAAGGAAACGGACGAGTGGAGAAGACACCTGAGTTTTCTAGAATTTGCAGTTGGTATGTGGTACAAGCTTTTGACAGCAGTCACAACAGATATAGCTATGAATAAAACCTAGACTGACTCCCAGGGGTTTACTGTGCAGTGGGGGTAAGGTGACATTAAACACTAAGTGCAGAGAAACACCCTTGACAATTTAAAATTGTCTTAGCAAAGAGCTATGAGAAAATGCTAACCGGGAACAGGAGGATTTCCCAAGGGAGCGATGTCCAGGCTGAGATATGAGGGGCTGATGGGGTATGAGGGTGAGGAGGGATGGGAGCACATTCTAGGCTGGGGAGGAGCCAGTGTGATTGTCCTGAAGCCCAGGAACTGCTTATGTATCTGAGGCACATGAGGCTGAAGAAAAGTCGAGGAATCGGGCTGGGCCCCTTGGGGCTTAGCACGTCCTGAGACTATATGTAGTTAGGGCAGTATTGCATCAAGCTAGCAGGAGGGGAATGCTGAGGGGTACTGACCCCTCCCCCACAACATCATGTCAACAGGCCTGATCCTGAAGGGTTCTTTTGGGCAGTCACAGCTGCCTTGATTAAGACACTAACGGCTGTCAGTCTCAGAGGACAGCAACAGGATGGAGGAAGATCCTAACCGTGTCTGTTCAGCTACAGAATCCCAGCACCTTTCCTGACCTTTGCCAGCCTTGATTGTACTGACCCTTCTCACCCATAGGTTCCTCTGAGTCCCTGGATGTATGTACAGCATGAGCCAAGACAGTCCTGTTTACAGAGAGCCTGAGGTGGGAGGAAGCTCTCTCTGCTCCCCCTTCCTCTAGCTTCTATCCTGACTTGTCAATATTTGTTCTTTCTAATTTGGAAACCTTGCCTTGGACAGGGAAGTGGAATCTGAGGGGGAGGGGTTCTCACCTTTCTCCCAGATCTCTGCATCCCTCCCGCCCTAGACAGCCCTCAGGATGGGGCCACACTTTCCTCTTTCCTGTGCTAAGTGTAATTAGAGGGGCCCTTTAGCTTGCTGAGGAGTTATTTTTCTTGTCATACTCTTCCCATGTCATACTCTTCTCCCTGGGACTATTTCTACAGTCTGTGTTGTGTTTCTTTTAGAACCAGAGCTCAGTGCAGTGCCTTCTGGCTAACTCCTCATAGAGCTCGGGGAAAGATAAATTTCTTGCAGCCCAAGAGCTTAAGCTAAGAGCTCTCTATGTGTGCACCTCCTTCCAAAACCCTGAATGAGAAACCCGGTAGTTACGATATGTTTGGTAAAACTGAAACCAGGGCATTGACAGCAACTGTCTTTTTTTTGTTGTTTTTTTCAAGACAGGGTTTCTCTGTAGCTTTGGAGCCTGTCCTAGACTAGCTCTGTAGACCAGGCTGGCCTCGAACTCACAGAGATCCACCTGCCTCTGCCTCCCGAGTGCTGGGATTACTGGCGTGCACCACCACCACCCAGCCGAGCAATTGTCTTTTGATACTGATTTTGCCTTGCCATTTCTGCCACATTGAGTGTGTGTATGTGTGTATGTGTGTAAGACATTCCATTCCTATGTGGCTTTCAGGCCCTTTTGTGTGTAGCTTGTTGCTGGCCATCTGTGTTGGGAGAAGCTTCCAGAGACTTCTGTACATTCTGTGAGGTGATGCATGGCCAGAGGGCATTTCAAATTGTATGTCTGTTATAGCCTTATTTACTCAATATTTGGGCAATGGAGGAGAAGCAACATTTGGGGTATGTGGTGTTAGCTTTTTCCCTATAGCTACTGTAACAAATCGCCAGAGGCTGGGTGGTTAAAATAACTCACAGTTCTGGAGTCCACAATTCTGAAGCCAAGGCATTGTGAGAACCCTTTTCACAAGGCTCTATGGGAAAACTTTTTGTCTCTCATCTCTGGTGGTAATTCCTTGGCCTGGGCCCATCTAACCCCAGACTGACTTTTGTGTGTGTTGTGCTTCCTTCCAGGACACTTGTCAATGGGTTTGGGGCCCATCTGAATAATTTAGATAATCCTTTTGTTTTTGTTCTTTGGGATAGAATCTCACTATGCAGCTCTGGCTGGCATGAGACTCACTGTATAGACCAGGCTAGCTTCAGACTCACAGAGTGCTGAGATTAAAGGTACGAGTCACCAGGCCCAGCAATACAGATGATATGAAAACCATTAATTTGACTCTATCTGCAAAGGTTCTATTTGCAAATACGATCCACTTCACAGGTTTGGGATTTGGAGCAGGAGACCCACCAATCAACACATTACACCACCATGAGCTAGTGTAGGAATCATTGTTGTTATCAGTAAACTGTAAGTAAGGAATTTGGTCCTAATCAATACCATATCGAAACAGAAAGACTCTCCTACCAGGAGCCTATTCAATTATAAGCACATCACACATCTCTCCCTTTTTATGTGAAGTAAGATTCAATCAGAATCCCTCCAGTCTTATGGCACAAATTGACAGTAATCCCATACACAGATAAAATACTTGTCTGTAAAGCCATGTGTTTATGATTGTCAGCTTATCGTCAAGACATAAGCAGAACGTGACTCTAGCTCGTTACACAGGAAATATGGATGCCAGCGACATGCCTCAGAGCTTATAAGCTGTGACATCAGCACATTGCTTAATGAATATCATCAGCTCAACGATTATTTAAGATGAGTTACTGTACTAGCAAACTTGACACTCCCCCCAATACCATAGCTTAACCAAGAAATGGCCTCCATGGTGGCTTCGCCAGCAAATCCTACACATTCATTTGTTCTTCCCAAAAGGAAGTCATGAAGCAGAAAGAAAATTTTGGGGAGCTGGCAAGATGGCTCAGCTGGTAAAGGCACTTGCCGCCAAGCCTGACCACCTGAACTAGAATCCCAAGACCTTTGAGGTGGAAGGGAAAGACTGGCTCCTATGTGTTGTCCTCTGACCTCCGCATGTGTACTGTGGAGCACATGAACATGCATACATATGCGTGCACAAAGTAAATACAAATGAAAAAGGTTAAAAAAAAAAAAGAATAATAAAAAAAACAACTTTTTTGATTCAGAGTCTCACTACGCAGCCCTGGCTAGCCGGGAACTCACAGATTCATGTGCCTTTGCCCCCTGAATGCTGGGATTAAAAGTGTGGGCCACCACAACCCAACATGAAAAACAACTTTTAACCAACCATGCCAGAGGCATGCTTAGCTGTTTCTTTAGCGTCTCTGTAGAAGATGGTCCCACAGAGCCCTTGATGGGGGAGAAGCCAAGGGGAACCCTGCAAAGTCCTGCCAAGGGATGGCAGGCAGTTGACTGTCATATTGATCAGCTTAAGTCTAAAAGTTCGGCTGTGAATGGCTTACTTACAGATGCATCTTAGGGTTCTATATCTGCGGATTCACCTAGTCAAGGATCGAACATACTTGTTGGGGTGTGGGGTGGGAGCGCATCTGTATGACTATGTGCAGACTCCCCATCTTTGTCGTTATCCCCTAAATGATGTAGCCCACCAGTCTTATAGTACCTTTGCTGCAGCAGGGTGGTGCCTTAACTGGAGGCTCCCCACAGCAACCTGGAGGAAGTGCATAGGTCACGTGAAGATGCCTCACTGAGTTACACACATATCTTAAACATCTTCAGATTTTGGTGTCTGTGGGGCCTTGAAACCAGTTGCTGCCTATTTTGTATCTAATTTTGTTTTATAAGTTTGCTTCTTTTTCACAGGCCCCCATCCTCCATCTCATACACAATTTGTATCAACATCAGGCCCCAGTCATGAAACCTGGCGCCTGTAAGTTAGAGCCCCTCCTTCCATGGCGTTCTCTGCTCCCTGGAGCATCCCACTCATCAGCTCTCTCATCCTCAAACCTCCCTTCTCCTCAGTTCCTTTGGCCACATCCACATTAGGCTGCTCCATCCTTGGAGGTTTTCTCGGAGGTCACTGTGGCTTCTTGCTGTGATGGCCTTGCTCTCTCACTCAATCCTGCTAAAACAACCCTTTACAGGATTACCACCATTTTTGCATTGGTGGAAGCATCTGGAACAGCTTTGTCAAGTTTTGTGCTTGACCAGCATGCCCTGGCTACTTCCAGGCTCCATGTGTGGTCCCGGAGCACCAGGAGATCACTACCACTCTGTGGTATGTAATCAGTTCAGCCTTCTCCAAGTGTCACAGCAGCTGATGGAAGAGCGTAGGAATAAGAATGAAGGGCCTATGCTGGGAAGTTTCCTACATTTTTTCCATATACCCTTATTTAATGCTATTAGCACCTTGGAACACAGGATCACCCTAAGCCCCCTCCCTTTTTGTTTTTTTTTTGTTGTTTGTTTGTTTGTTTTGTTTCTTTAAGACTGAGTTTCTCTGTGTAGCCTTGGAACTCACTCTAGACCAGGCTGGCTTCGAACTCAGAAATTTGCCTGTCCCTGCTTCCTGAGTGCTGAGGGATTAAAGACATGTGCCACCTGGCTGCTAAACTCTTCCTCAATCAAGAAAGTTAATTGAAGTTTAAGCAATTTGTGTAAGATGTTAAGATCAGCTACATAAGAGCAATCAATGGTTGTACAAATGTCAAGACCTGTGTGGATCTGTTGCTGGATTCTAACTGCTCCCTTGAGGGAGGGAGTGAGAAGGCACGTCGTCAATGTCAACCACACAGACACCAGCAGTTGAAGGCAAACAACAAACTCCTTTATGTAATAACAGGGAAGGCCTTATATACCCTCCTGCCAGCACCCAGTCTGTGTTGGAATCTGGTGGCATTGTGTGGTCGTCCCTCATTGGCTGGGCACACTCAAGAACTCTGACGTTTGTCAGGAACTCTGACAGCTCCTGTTGCTAGGCCCTCGGGCAGACTCCAGGTTGGCTCATGAGGAGTATGTTATGTGTATGCCTTGGCAACAGGTCTGAGCTAATTTCCCTGACCCTATGGGCCTGTCCTTCTACATATATCCACATGTAGAACGCCAGGTGTAGTGGCTTGTGTCTGTAACCTCCAGCACAAGTGGATCCCAGGTGCTCACTGCCAGCCAGCTTAGCCTAAAGGTAAGCCTTAGGCTCAGTGAGACACTAGGTCTTAAGGCAGAGTTATAGAATGGTGACATTGACTTGATAATTAAATGGTAAGAGGGGGCTGGGGTTGAGGCTCAGTCAATAGAGTATTTACCTAGCATGCCCAAAGCCCAGGATTTAAACTAGGTATAACCGGTACAATAGAGAGAGAGAGAGAGACACACACACACAGAGAGAGAGAGAGAGAGAGAGAGAGAGAGAGAGAGAGAGAGAGAGAGAGAGAGAGACAGAGAGAGACAGAGAGAGACAGAGAGACAGAGAGAGACAGAGAGACAGAGAGAGACAGAGACAGAGACAGAGACTGTTCCTATTTCATATAGTTTGTCCTGGGGCATTGCCCCAGGAGCAGAGGTGTGACGAGCATCTTTCAGATAGATCTGAACTGAGAGCAACCCTATGCTTAAGGCTTCATCTAATGCCTGACTTGGCTGATGCCTCACAGTCCTGACTCATCTTGAGTTTCCCACATCTTCCCCCTCTGGTCCTGGCACTGGCTCCTCGGTCACCCCCCTCTTTTCTCTCTTGCTGCATCATCTGCCCACAGCTTTAGCAGTTACTTCTTGGGAGGATGATGTCACGTATAGACAGGCTGGCATGTTCATCTGGTCCAAACCCTCATCTTGCTTCTGTAACTGTGAGATCATTGCAGTTGGAGGTTTACATGGTTCTGCTTCAGCCTAACTCATAGTTTTAACTAACTAACTAACTAATTAATTAATTAATTAATTAATTAATTGTAATATTTTTCTTTATTATTATGTGTTTTAAATTTTATACATCAGCCATGGGTTCCCCTGTCCTCCCCACTCCTGCCCCCACCCAACCTTCCCCCCAGCCCCTCCCCTCTATTCCCATGTCCTCCAGGATCAAAGCACCCTGGGGATTCATTTAAACCAGGTGGATTCAGTACAGGCAGGTCCTGTCACCTCCTTCCAGACTGAGCAAAGTGTCCCTGTGTAAGCCACATGAATTATGAACCAAAGGCTGTGGAGCCCCCAGCTGGATCAGGCCCTCTGGTAAGTGAGACCATTGAATAGCTTGATCTGTTTGGGAGGCACCCAGTCTGTGGGACCAGGATCTGTCCTTAGTGCATGAGCTGGCTGTTTGAAACTTTGGGCTAACTCGTAGTTTTAAGACTGAATTTCATGTAGCCCAGACTGGCTTTGAACAATCTGTGTGGCTGAGGATGACCTATAACTCTGGCTTGTTCTGTTTCTACCTTGTGCTAGGGTTACAGGTGTACACTACCATTCTGGTTTTACACTGTGCTAAGGATCGAACCCAGGACCTCATGCGTGCTAGGCAAGCACTCAATCAACTGAGCTACAGCCCCTGCTGTCATCACTGTCTTTTCTCTAAACTCTTTCCTTCTGAATTCTCATCTCCAGCCACCTATGTCTTAAAACTGGCAGGCACTGGCTTTGGTTCATGTAGAAGACCGACCACACTATGGGGTTATTATGTGCTCTTGACTATTCTAGGCACATGAAGAAGAGTCATTAGCCTCCGGGAGCAATACTCTACTCAGTCTGTTGACACCATCCCACCAAGCCCCACTCTTTTCCAGTTGATGCTGTCTGTCTAGTTCAGGTCCTGATTGGCCCATACCTCAACTCTGGCCCTAGCCCCTGACCAGATCTTACTTAGTACCTCCAAACTCCATGCAGTTCCTACTCTCCCTATTCTTTAAAGACAACATAATAAATAACTAGATTTTACCTTCAGCGGTCAGACATACACATTTATCCCATTCGGTTCCTCGGGAAACTTCCTATCCTTGGAGGAGACCTAGACTAACTTTACAGCACATATAAACTATACACTGTAAAACCTTAAGTGTGTAACTGGCTTCATACATTTTTTTATGACTACATCCATGTCAAAATAGAACATATTTCCAATGTATAGTCTTTTTCACTAAGTGTCAGTCTGGATCAGTGGTTCTCAACCTGTGGGTCACAACCCCTTTGGGGAGGTGTCCAATGACCTTTCACTGGGGTTGCACATCAGATAGCCTGAGTATCACATATTTACATTATGATTCATAAATTACAGTTATGAAGTAGCAATGCAATAACTTTATTGGGGGTTGGGCGGTCAGCACAACATGAGGAACTGTATTAAAGGATCACAGCCTTGGGAAGGTGGAGAATCATTGATCTAGTTACTGTCCACCTTGCTGCCCAAAGGAAATTGTTAATGCTATTCAGGTGCCTCATAAGATCTGTTTTGCCTGTTTTAAAAGTTTGTGTGTGTATGTGTGTGTGTGTGTGTGTGTGTGTGTGGAGAGAGAGAGAGAGAGAGAGAGAGAGAGAGAGAGAGAGAGAGAGGTGTGTGTGTGTGAGAGAGAGAGAGAGAGAGAGAGAGACAGAAAGAGAGACAGAGACAGAGACAGAGACAGAGACAGAGACAGAGACTTGACCTGGCTCACCTTTTCCAATACGTTGTGAGCACCATCCTTGTCATTACGTGTTATATACAGTTTATCCTTTGCATTACCTGTAGTGAGTGCTCCTTGGCAGAAATCCGGACCTGTGTGCTTATTCACATTACTCTGGGGGAACATTTTTGTTGTTCCCAGCTTTGGACTATCACAGATAAAGCTGCTATTGGATGTGTATATTCCTTTACCTGGTGGGCACAGCGGATACATGCTGTGTTAGAGTTCTCCAGAGAAAACCAGAAGCATATATATTTTTACATATGAAACTGGGCCCTGTAACCATGCTGGGAGAAGGCTGGTAAGCTCTGCCCTTGGCAGCTGGCAAGCAGATCCTGGCACCCTGGCTGTGCAGCTCCAGGATGTTCCAAGGCCGGAAGGAAGTACTCTTTCACTTGGGCTCCGCAAGTTGGAAGTTCACAGAGTTGGTGTTCTAGCTCCAGGCTATCGTGAAGGGTCTCCCTTTCCTCTGGCTCCTTGTTCTGTTCCGTCCTTCAGTTGATCAGATGAGGTTCATCTACATCTGCTTTACCCTGTTTATCAATACAAACGTTAATGTCTTCCAGAAATCCCCTCACAACCTTGTTCGGTCACATGTCTAGGCACCCTGGGGTCCAGTTGACACGAAGTTAAATCATCCAAGTGCTTCTATCCTCAGGGTACCTAGCACCATCCGAGATGTGTTCAGGATGCTGCTTCTCCAGCTGGTCCCAGATTGCACCCCTGGAGCAGTTTGCCTTCTTGCCAGCACTTGGCATGGCCAGCCTCTCAGTGTATCGCGGGTGTGTGTGGTAGTTTCTCGGACACACTGGAGCCAGATTGTGTGTCTTCTGAGGGTGACTCCTGGACATTTATTCCCAGATTCAGTGGTGTCATGTGGGTGTCAGGAGATATTGCGATGAATCAGTACCACAAATGAAGGCTTTTGAAAACATTTCCCTCTCTAGAATCAGTTGTTAAACATTTACCAGGGTTCTGCTGGTGTAGCTGTAAGTTTTCTCAGGTCCTACCCAGCCCTGTGGTCCCTCAGCTGCTTATAAAATAATCATTCAAAGGCTTAATATTAATTACCAATTGTATGGCCGATGGCAGGCTTCTTGCTAGCTCATTCTTATAACTTAACCCATTTTTAGTAATCTATGAGTTGCCACGTGGCCGTGGCATTACCGGTCTGCTGGCATCTTGCTGCTCCTTAGGCAGCAGCTGGTGTCTCTCTCTCTCCTCTCCTTTCTTTTCTCCATATATCTGCTTGGATTTCCCGCCTGCCTCTAAGCTGCCTTATCACAGGCCAATGAAGCTTTATTTATCCGCCAATCAGAGCAACACACATTCGCAGCATACAGAAAGACATCCCACAGCACTGCTGGTATTTTCTTTCTTTTTTTTTTCTTTCTTTCTTTAATGTGGTTTTAATGTGCCTTTTATTGAGAAGTGTGAAATAAACAATCTTTCATATGGGTACCAGCCAGCCATCTATCTTTGTTTGCAACTCTGTCTTTATATTTTGGTTCTGTCTAGAAAAATTAGGCTGTTAATTTTTCTCGTTTTCGTGTTGATGGGTAGGCATTTGCAGCATGTTCCGGTTGTAAGTTCTTTGTGCCTTATAACCAAACAAATATCTTCCCCAACTTTATTGCTTTTTTACGCTCTTATAATGAACTGATATTTAACTGTTTAGTCAAAATATATTTTGCCAGTTGTATCCTTTACAGATTACATACTTCATGTAATGAATACATGTTTATGAATACTCATCTACCGCATGAGCATTTTTTTTAAAAGTAATAGCTTGGAGTTTTCTGAATCAGATTTTAAAGTTTGGGACCCAGGGATTTATGTATTTTCAGAGCTTCCTTAAGTATATGTGACCTTTAAATGCCCCAGAGAGTTTCTCAATCTTATTTGTGATGCATGAAACACAGTATATAATCACATGGAAGTACTGTTATTCTTAACTCTCAGTGTGGATCGAAAAGTTGTCTAGCATATTACATTAGTCAAGACTTGGCCGAGCTGGTCCTTTAATACATTGTTAAGGTCTGTGTAAACACATGCAGCCTTTTCTAGAAAGAGTAATTTAACCATAGTTATCAAAGAAATTGTCTGTGTGCCTCTCAAACTGCCTGGCAGTACTTGAGGCAATGACCCTACTAACTTTCACAAATATTCACAAAAGAGTAAGTTACATGAGTATGTGCTGCCAAACAAGAGGGGGCTGGAGAGATGGCTCAGTGGTTAAGAGCACTGGCTGCCCTTCCAGAGGACCCAGGTTCAGTTCCCAGCACCCACATGGCAGCTCACAACTGTCTGTAACTCTAGTTCCAGGAGATCTGACACCCTCACATCAATGCACATAAAATTAAGTCAGTTATTTTTTAAAAGATGGAAAATTACTCATATACCTGTCAATAGCCATCTAGTGGAACAGTCAGTAGAAAGGTGATTGTTCTATGTTTACAAACGCAGAATGATTTATAAGTCATATGGATAAGTACAAGTAGATCAATGTGCTTAATTTCTTACCCAATATGTAAAACTAAGATAGTTTATATGTTTGCATCTTTAGCTATATATCCTTACACATCCCTATGTGTACAGCTACATATAAATGTATATGTACTAACACACATATGCACAGGTGCACATACACACACGTACTCACAAAAACTAGTGCATCCAAATGCGTTTGTTGGAGGAAGTAAATTCAGCTAGAGTATTTGTCCTGGGAGTTTAGGATCTGTCTTTTCTGTACTGGTGACTTCTGAATGCTTTCTTTGAAGTCCTCTCAGTGATTTAGATGGCCATCATTTATCTCCTGGGACAAAACTGTACCTAGAGAGTCAGATCACTCAGGGCTCCTAACATCCTTGATGGTTCTGCCTTTCTGGAACGTGGCCATTCCCCCTTCCCCATCTTCTGGATCCGTCTTGGTCCTCAACTTTTAGGACCAGTGTGTTGTTCACAATTTCTGCTTTCTGCCTGGGATCCTGTCACAAGCCACAAGCTAGTCACAGCCTCTGAGGGTCCAGGTAGGAAGAAGAAACAAGCCGCAGGCCCACATGCTGAACCAGCTCCTCCTGCCCTCCCTGAGGGTGATCTATGGCTTGTCAGAGGTGTGGGTTCCTGCCACTGGCTGAATAGAAAGCCTCTTTGTTCTCAGGAGTGAAAATAACCCAAAGATAGATGTTGGGGCTGGAAGAGAGGAGGGATTGCTTGACTCCAGCTGCCCAGAGGTCCCTCTCTGGAATAGGTCTGAGGGTGGGGAAGACAGGAATGGGTTTCCCAAGGGAAGACCCTGATAGTGAGTTGTCTGGGAATTGTGAGCTGAGCCTCCTGGAAAGTGACTATTGTTCCTTTTCAAAGGAAACCCAGCTCTCCTAACACCTGCCTGAACCCTACCTCTGTAGTCAGTACACTTTGTCAACCCATGGGCACTTCCTGTCTCCCGTCACTGACTGGTTATGACATGACCACACTGGGCCTAACATCCTTTCTCACCTGGACCTGCTCCCACTGCAGTGACCCTCCCCCCCCCACCACCACATATCCTCTTTATCTTTCCTTTTGTCTTCAATCCCGATCCACTTCCTCCTTGTCCCACAGAGCCTCCATGTCACATCTCTGGCTCTCATTGAGAAAGAGCGGGACCCAGCTTTGCACCTGGCCTTGCAAACTCCATAAAGCTCAGGGTTAGGACTTCCATGGATCCCAGCCTCCCCCTTCCCCAATCCGGTCTAGGCAAGACCAAACAGGAAGATGCTTGAGCCACCAGGAGAGGAGGGGATAAGGTAACCACCTGGTCAGGCTGCTGGGCTTCTCGAAGGGAAGTCACAGACTTGAGAGATTTGAGGCTGGCTGTTCTCACCCTCCTTATAGCTGTAGGGAAAGTTCTTTTGACGTGAGAATACTGGGATGTGGTGGGAGACCTTCCAGAGAAGGTGACAATAAAAAAAAATAATCCTATGGGAGAGTCTGGACTGTAGTCTCCTCCACTCGAACCCTAATCCTGGTTCAACACTGGGAGGCCTCAGAAGCCAGGGATGCAGAGGGAATTCTCGAGAAAACCTTATAGGCTCAGTGCAAGGTTTCCCTGTGCCAAGGGTGGCCTCTCTGTGAGACTTGGGAGAAGGAGCAAGGACAAATAAGAAAGGACCGACAGGGCAGCAGAGCTTGTGAGGCTGCGGCCTGTCTCACCTGGCCAATTCGCTTATGTTCTGGGTGACAAAAAATAAATATGTCCTGTCCTCTGCTCCTGCCTCAACCTTCTATCACCTTGACCTCCCTTAGTCTGGAATGGAGGTAGAGGAGGAGGAGGAGGAGGAGGAGGAGGAGGAGGAGGAGGAGGAGGAGGAGAAGGAGGAGGAGGAGGGGAGGAAAGGAGGAGGAGGGGAGGAAGGGAGGAGGAGGAAGGGGAGAAGGGGAGGAGAATGAGGAGAAATGGAGGAAGGGAGGAGGAGGGAAAGAAGGGGAGGAGGAGAAGGGGAAGGAGGAGGAGGGAAGAAGGGGAGGAGGAGACAGAGGAGGAGGGGGAGAAGAGGAAAGGAGGAGGGGGAGGAGGAAGAGAGGGAGAAGGGGAGGAGGAGAAGGGGAAGGAGGAGGAGGAGAAGGAGGAGAAGGAAGAGGAGGAGGGGAGGAAAGGAGGAGGAGGGGAGGAAGGGAGGAGGAGGAAGGGGAGAAGGGGAGGAGAATGAGGAGAAATGGAGGAAGGGAGGAGGAGGGAAAGAAGGGGAGGAGGAGAAGGGGAAGGAGGAGGAGGGAAGAAAGGGAGGAGGAGGGGGAGGGAGAAGAGGAGGAAGGGATGATGATGATGATGATGATGATGATGAGGAGGAGGAGGAGGAGGAGGAGGCAGAAACACATACAGCTGTGGGTGGCCGAGCAGAGGTTGACAGTACTCACAAGTATTGAGTGTAGAGGTTGACAGTACTCACAGGTGTTGAGTGTAGAGGTTGACAGTACTCACAGGTGTTGAGTGCAGAGGTTGACAGTACTCACAGGTGTTGAGTGTAGAGGTTGACAGTACTCACAGGTGTTGAGTGTAGAGGTTGACAGTACTCACAGGTGTTGAGTGCAGAGGTTGACAGTACTCACAGGTGTTGAGTGCAGAGGCTGACAGTACTCACAGGTGTTGAGTGCAGAGGTTGACAGTACTCACAGGTGTTGAGTGTAGAGGTTGACAGTACTCACAGGTGTTGAGCGCAGAGGTTGACAGTACTCACAGGTGTTGAGCGCAGAGGTTGACAGTACTCACAGGTGTTGAGCGCAGAGGTTGACAGTACTCACAGGTGTTGAGCGCAGAGGTTGACAGTACTCACAGGTGTTGAGCGCAGAGGTTGACAGTACTCACAGGTGTTGAGTGCAGAGGTTGACAGTACTCACAGGTGTTGAGTGTTGAGGTTGACAGTACTCACAGGTGTTGAGTGCAGAGGTTGACAGTACTCACAGGTGTTGAGTGCAGAGGTTGATAGTACTCACAGGTGTTGAGTGCAGAGGTTGACAGTACTCACAGGTGTTGAGCGCAGAGGTTGACAGTACTCACAGGTGTTGAGTGCAGAGGTTGACAGTACTCACAGGTGTTGAGTGCAGAGGTTGACAGTACTCACAGGTGTTGAGTGTAGAGGTTGACAGTACTCACAGGTGTTGAGTGTAGAGGTTGACAGTACTCACAAGTGTTGAGTGCTGCTGCCATCATGACTGGCCTGCCATGGCTGCCTGGCTTCCTTGGTGTGTGGAGACTGGGATGTGACTTGAATGGGGCCCAGCAGGCCAGTCACCAGCCCTCCTAGACACAACAGCCCACACCCACAAATAGACTCTTGAGGGTCACATGACCTGAAGTCCAACCAACCTCTACAGCTTCTTCCTTCTTGCTCCTGGACCCGGGACAGGATCTCTCAAGGCCCTTTCGCTCTGGCCCTGGACTGGTGAAAGGAGCCTCTGTGCTTGGTTGCCCAATAGCCCATGCAGAACTTAGGGTCTTTCCATCTCCTATGACTGAACTGGGATTCAGAAGCACGGATTCAAATCACATCTGTGTGATTTACCTGCCCTGGGTAGAAGGCTTGATGGACCCCAGAGTTCAGGTATACCTTCTCTAGACTGAACTCTTCCATGACAACAAGACACCCTTCACCGTCTCCTGTTGCCCCCAAGTATTGTCCTCTTCCTCTCCCTCAAATCTTTCTCTTCCTTTCCCTGAGGCTGCCACCACACTGACATTTTCTCAAAGCATCTCCCACCCCCCCCCACCCCACTGATCTCCTCAGTTCCTATTGTCATCTGGAGTTACACACCCGAAGAGTTGCCTGATGTCATTCCCTGTCACCTCATCCCTGCACATTAGGGCTCCCCAGCTTGGACTCGGGGTAGCCCTTGTCTCCTAGCTCAGCTTGGCAAGTTGTAAACTGGTATCTCACTCTCCTCATGGGGAGAGGGCTGGGCCTGTCTGAAGCACCCACCAATCAATAACATTGGGATGCTGCATGGCGTACAGAGAGGAAAGAAGGACCTGGGTTTGAACTTGAATTCAGCCACTCAAGGGAGTCTCATGTGTTGGGTCCTTGGCCTCCTCAGTCTCAACATTCTTATGGGTATATTTTTTTCAAAACAGACCCCAGCAAGCATGTCTGGTGCCATGGGTTCTTCCAGAGCCTAGCCATCTTCCACTGGGAAATCCAGCCTCCCCTTGAATCTAGGCAGGTCTTTGTAAATTGCATCCCTACACAGAATGTTCTGGAAATGGCATTTAGGGGCTTCATAGACTAGGCCATAGCGAGCTTCTGCTGGCACACTCTTGTTTCCTTTCCCTCACCTATTTAGAACTTGGCCACCAGACTGTGAGAAAGCCCAGCCCGTGCAGTAGGGTCTGTGAAGGTTCTGCCTGGGAGTCCCAGTGAAGACCTCAAGTGACAGTATCAGCGAGCAGGTAGGTGAATGCCTTGGGAGGCATATGGGGTAGGTCTTCCACAGTGGCTCGGCCATCACTGAAAAAGAAGAAGAGAACAGAGAGGAGTTTTTACCCAACTCCAGTCATGAATTTATGAACAAAATAACGTTATTTGTTATTTCCTAAGTCACTAGGTTTTGCAGTGGTATAACTCTAGATATTCCAAACAGGGCCATGATAATGATGCTTGGCTTTAGGTAGCTGAGAGGGATAAATGGGGCTATCCACGGGGTGGTGCTTAGGAGTCCCACAGGGCTCTTCACATGTCACTAACATGTCATCATGGCAGCTTTAGTGTCCCAGACATCGGTGCATGTGTGTCTGTAAATGCAGCAGGAGCTGGATTAGATACCTTATTGTGTCTAGTGTTTTCAACTTTCCCTTACACCAGAACCTCCGCCCATTTCTAATCCAGCTCAGGCAGGATTGAACTGACTGAGAAATGAAGTTAAGATCAGTGTTATTGTTTTCTCCAGTTTGGGAATGGGGGGGAAATTATAGAGAAATTAAATTGGGGTGCAACTGAAGTCCGACTCTGAACCTGGATTACCGGAGAAAACATAGTTTGTGGGATCTCTGGCAAACTGTCCTGGCTGGTTTTATGTAAACTCCACACAAGCTAGAGTCCTCTGAGAGGAGGGAGCCTCAACTGAGAAAAGGCCTGCATCAGATCAGACTGTAGGCAGACTTGTAGGACATTTTCTTAACTGATGATCGATGGGAAAGAGCTCAGACTTTTGTGGGTAGGGCTGTCCTGGGTTCTATAAGAAAGCAGGCTGAGCAAGCCAGTCAGCAGCACTCCTCCACGGCCTCTGCATCAGCTCCTGCCTCCAGGTTCCTGCCCTGCATGACTTCCTGCTCTGACTTCCCTATCAGTGATGGGGTATAAACTAACTGCAAGCTGAAATAAGCCCTTTCCTCCAAAGTTGCTTTTGCTCATAGTGTGTTATCACAGCAGTAGAAACCTTAATCAATACTCAAACTCTTCACTGTCTGTAAGTCTCAGTTTTGCTCCCGTGGATTGGAGATAATTATAGCTCTCACCTCAGAGGGCTGTTGTGAGAACTGCATGTTATGTTACTTAAGCATTGCAAAAGAACGCGGCACACGCTGCTTTTATAGGCATAGAAACAAAGGTTTGCGATATGAGATCCACACAAAGTCGGGACCTAAAGTGTCTGAGAAAGAGGGGAGGGAGAACAGTCATTGCACAGGATACAGGGCAACACGAGCCGAGCATGCAAAGGCTGAGCGTGCAAAGACAAACAGAAGTAGCAGAGGGTTTGTAGGAGAATTGTGTCTGGGATAGACAGCACCCTCATGTCTGCATGCATCACAGGGCTCTGGAGAACTCCAGGAAGAGTTGGATGTGTTGAAGCAAGCTGCAAAAGCTCCCCGCCTCCTCTCTCTCTCTCTCTCTCTCTCTCTCTCTCTCTCTCTCTCTCTCATCAATTTGCAGTGTAGAGACTCCAGCAAGTATCTAGGAGCCAGGCTTAGAGATGAGGTTTGAACTTTCAAGTGTCTACAAGGAGAGCCCCAGGCTCCGAGGTACAAATGCTTGGTGTGGTGTGAGAGTTACTCTTGTTATGAAGGAGGTGAGCCCAGAGAGGAAGAGATACTCTCGTCTACTTGTTCCCTTGAGGACTTTCAGCCAAGCCTGATCAGGATCCACCACCAGTCCCCCTGGCTCAAAAATATCTCAGAAATGTCGTCAAGGAATGACTTGCTACTGGGGAAATTCACTCCAGAAGGCCAAAGGTGTGAGGGTCAACAGTGGGCTTACTAGCTGGCGCATTTGGCCCCAGAGAGAAGTTACCATGGGGGCTTTGGGTAGGCTCTGGGGCTCCATGAGTGCTGAGCACAGCTGCTTTGGTTTAAATATTAATAACGCAAAATGAAACGTGTGGGGTGCCTGGCATACTAGAGCCCAAGCCTGTGCATTGATCTGATGTCCTCCGCACTTGGGTTTGGAAAAATGTGGTCAGTGAATTTAATATACTTTTTGGCAAAGAGGGGATGACAGTTAACTTCTCTGAAGTCTCAACTGAAGTGGCTTTCTCCTTGGAAATCGGAGGAGGGACAGTCCTTTCCCCTGGCTGTGCCAGCATGCCTGCTGTCCAAATCTGACCATAGCTGCTCTCTCGGCCCACCTGGACATGCAGCTGGAGGCGGAGGCACAGAACACCTCCAAGAAACAGCCAGGCTTGTTCTGCAGCCCGAGTGGGGCGAAATTCCACTCATGATTCTGCTGGCTTGGGTGCCTCCTGCCAGCAAGTTGTTCTTCTTACTGGAGAGAATGTGGGTGTTCCTGGGTTCTGGAGGAACCCCTGAAGTGAGGCAACTGACCCAAGGTCTCCAAAGCCTGATATCAACCCCTTGGTTTCTCCTGACTCTACCGCACTTTTTAACCTGGTGTGTGAGGGTGTGGGTGTGGGTGTGGGTGTGGGTTCTAATTGGTTGTTGTTAGAGCATATGCCAATATCACTTAAAAAAAAAAAACAGTCATGGCCAGAAACTCTATGGATCTGTTCTCCCTGCTCCCGCACCCCAAGTCCTGGAAATCCCTCTCACTAGGAGACATGATCTCAACTGGCTTCTTGAAAAGTTAATAAATGATTGATGACATCACAGCCCCCACACCCACTCCCCTTAAACCAGGGCGGGAGAGTATCTGAGGTCTGAGTTGGAGGTTGTTTTGAGCCCGAGAAGCCAGAGGCTCTGGGGTTTACCCAACAAAGGAGCCCTGTGCAAGTGTGGCCACAGCCATGCTGTCTCTGCCACCACAGAACTGGAATGAAGCTGGCCCTGGTTTCCCCCAAAGTCTCTGTCTGGTTTTATACAACCCAGTAATGTTAGAGCCGTGAGCAACTCATGCTGCACTGAGGGTTGCTGGGCCTCTCAGCGCGTGGGGGAGGGGCACGGTCACCCCAGAACCTCTCAGAGAGTGGGGAGTGGACACTAACCCTTGCCTGAGGAGGGTGGGAGCTGTGGTCACCGACTCCACTCGGGGCTCCAGCTCCTCCCACTCCACCCCCTTTGGCATCTGTCCCCTGGGGAAGCTGAGAGAAAGTCTCGGCTGCTCTGGAGGCCGCAGGCCCAGTCGGCCACAGTGATCCTCTTTTATGTATCACCGCTGGCTGTAAGCGCTGTGTTTGGTTTGGCAAAAATGGCTATTTTAAATAGCAGTGAAATGTGTCACTGGAAAAAAATTAGCTCATGTTTCCTTTGCCATTTCTTCATGATTTCCATTAAAAGTGTAACCACGGGTAATAAATTAACAAGATCTGTAAAAGCGACCATAGGAAACCACGGATCCAGAATCCCTATAAACTTGTAACCCACGGAGCTAAAAAGCTGGGCTACTTGGGGGAGGAGGATTGGATCACCTATGCTTTAGCTCTTGAGTCTGAATCCTACCTTAACCCCCCAAACTCCCAATCTGAAAGGAAGCCTTCACTGTCAGGGGCTGCTGTGTGGTTTCAAGGGTGGAATTCTTCATGTGAAAACTCAGGGCCTTGGGGGCATTGCTTAACACTTCAAATTTCCTCAGAATTCAAGGAAAAAAAATCCCAAAGTTGATTACCAAAGGATGGAATCTTTTAATGTTGCGGTTGTTTGTGTGTGTGTGTGTGTGTGTGTGTGTGTGTGTGTGTGTGTGTGTACATCCATATGTGCGTCGGTCAGAGGACAACCTTGGGTGTCATAACCCCTGGGTCATCCCTCGGTCTTCTACCTTTTGTCTGAGATAGTCTCTCACTGGCCTGGAACTTTACCAAGCAGGCTAGACTAGCTGTCCAGAGAGCTTCCTCCAGGAATCTGCCCATCGCTGCTTCCCATCCTGTCACTGCATCCCATCCCGCAGCCGCCGTCGCTAGGGTTACAAACGGGTGCCAACAAACTTAACTTTCTACGTGGCTTCTGGGGATCCAGACTCCAGTCCTCACCATGCAAGGCAAGCACTTTGTTCATTTTGAGCCATCTCAGTTCAACTGGTCCTAACCACAACCCGGGGTCTTGCTTTCTCAACTGTCATGGGAATCAGACATTTCCCCATGACTTCTTCATACCAGCTTGCAGTTCAGTTTCACGATAAAAGCCTGGGGGTCAAAGGAAAATATTTGCCCTGGGCATCGACTCCAGTGATCAGTGGACAGCCAACTGTAGCCCTCCCCATTGCCCCTCTTAATCCGTTTCCCATTCCAGGCTTATCTGTGATGAATTGGGAGAAAAAAAATCACCATAGGGGGCCAAGAATCTCCTGGAGACAGTACAGGAAAAAAGCTGCTCCCAAGGGAAGGCGGCCCTGAGAGATGGTATCACAGATATGGATGATGGAGGAGCCAAGGGTGTGTACTGCAGAGCCTTACCCAAAGAGTGGGAGAATGAACAGGCTGGGGAGGGGATTAGAAGTGTGCTGGCATTATAGCCAATACCACAATGAGAGTATCGGGCAGTGCTGAACTTGGGGTTGGAAGGGGTGGGAGACCGAGAACCATGCTGAGCATAGTGTTTAGCTGGGGAGGGGAGAGGGTGTATTTTAGTGGTACATTCAGGGCTGGAGGAACAGGGGGAGAGGTCTGGAGGTTATCAGGAGCTGGGGAAGTTGAGGATGGGAAACTTGGAAAGCAAGTTTCGTACTGTAGTCAGGGACTGGGGGCCCTAGGGATCACATTCAGTTTTACACCACGGGCTAGAAGAGGGAACAGATGACTGGAGGGCTGGGCTTCTGGCTATACTCAGGAAGCTGGGGGTGGAGGACAGGGCTGAGGAGTGTTGGAATGAAATGATTCATTGGGTAAAGGTGCTTGCTGCCAGGCCCAAAGTCCCAAGTTAATCCCTGAGGCCCACAGGACCCCAGGAAGACGTCTTCTGACAGCCACATGTGTGCTGTGGCATGCCTGGGTGTGTCACCCACCCATCTCCAATAAACAAACAAATAAATGTCATTTTAAAAAACGTGTCGAAGATTGTGTTCTGTGTTAGACGCAGAGGGAGGGACTGGGAAGGAGAGCTGGGTGTGTGTCATGTGTCTCACCAGGGACTGGGGAAGCTGGAGGCAGGATTGGAGAATGTCTCTAGAGCTGAGCTTGAAGGGTAGAGAGGAGAGGTCTGAGGAGCGTGTTGCGTGTCCCATGGCAGCCTGGAGGTGGGGGGAAGTGTGTTCAGTCTTCTGCTCAGGGACTGGGGGAAAATGTTAGTGGAACACAGAGTTTGGCCAGAGATGGCAGAAAGATCCCAAGGAATCTTTCACGGCCTCTGGTCTCTGTGGTTCCTGTCCCTCTGGGCCATCACAGTCTCCTGTACCCACGTCTTTCATGAAGATTTCAACCTACTTGTATTGAGGTGATGGGATGCACCTCCTGTCTGCTGGTTTTTTTGTTGTTTTTTGTTTTTTTGTTTTTTGAGACAGTGTTTCTCTGTGTAGCTTTGCGCCTTTCCTGGAACGCACTTGGTAGCCCAGGCTGGCCTCACAGAGATCCGCCTGGCTCTGCCTCCCGAGTGCTGGGATTAAAGGCGTGTGCCACCACTGCCTGGCGGGTGCTGTTTTTAAGAGTAACAAGTTGTCATGTATCCCTGCAGCCCAATTCCCCTTTGGTCTTAGGTCCAGGGCTAAGCAGAAGTTCGAGTAGATACTCTGCTTCCCTGGGGCAGTCTCTTCTAGAAGGTGGTGGTGTGGAATGTACAGGCCTTTGTCACAGTGAAATGAAAGGACTTGGCACAATGTCTCTTCTTGGATGGCAGAAGGAGCCCTTCTCTTCTAGCTTGAGACCCAAGGCTTTGCCAAGGCACCTGCTGTCCTGAAGGAGAAACACCTGCTTGTTCAGTACACATTCTGTCCAGATGTTTGGGTGCCATGTAGTTCAGCCAGTGTGGGCCTTCCAAACACCGTGTCTGGAAATATAGTTTTCTTCTTGGAACTGGGAGGCAGAGAGGGAGGACTTGGAGCTTAGAAGGAACTGGGACTGGGTGGCCACCCTGCTGCCTGGGGTTAGGGGTGGAGGGAGGTTGGCTGTCTGAGAACTCTGGAAGGATTGTAGCCATGGTAACGCCTGGAGCAAGATTTCTCGTAAACATTGTGCCTGTTTACAAAGTCACCAGTGTAGGCAAAACACTTGCCAGATCTTGATCATGAAAAACTGCCCTTCGTGGTGTTTCGCATCACTTCCCAAATGTGGATGAAAGCCCTGTTGGGTGCCCTCCTGCATCCCACAGGGACTGCTTTCTGCACACTGTGGCCTGTGGCTAGAAGGCAAAGAAAAGCCTTGCTCAAGGCCCCTGGCTGAGAAGGCCAATTAACAACGCCGGGCAGTAAGCATAAATCACCATGCCCCCCCCCCCCCCCGCCCTTTTCCTGGGCTCGAGGCTGGAAAGTATCAGAACTGTGCAAATACTTGGGATGTTTCTCTTTATTAGTGATAAAATATTGGACGTCAGCGTGTGCTGTTTCATGCCCTGCCCCCGACAGTTGAAGCAGTAATTGTGATGAATAGGGGTCCAGGGGCAGTACTGCAGGCGTTTAAGCAGGCTCTGTGGATTGAAAATATTAGGATTGATTAAAGGTCAAATACTTTATAAATTTATCAGCTCTGGATACAGTCTCCTGAGGTATGGGCTAGCCTTCCCAGCAGTTGAGCAAAAACCCAACATGGTGGAGCACTCTCCCATCTCCTCCCTCCAAACCCATGGCATTTCAGCTCCCAAGCTGAGCGATGTTGTTCTTCAGAATCCCAGAGCACCGGCTTCAGAAGGCTCCAGATACGGAAACCTACAGATGTGCAAATCCTTTCTGTAAACCAGTGTGCTGTGTATAACCTATACAGATCCTGGCATACACTTTAAATCAACTCTAGATTGCTTATAATTCCTGGCACTAAGTAAATACAGAATGAATAGTTGTCATACTGCTTTGTTTGGGACCAGAACAAAGATCTGTACATATTCGGCAAGACACTCCCCCTCCTCCAAATATATTTTTTGATTCAAATCAGTTGAATCCATGTATGCATATTCTGTAGATTAAACCCAGGCTGCAAATAAACAGACACTCTCCTGTAATTTGTGTGGGCAGGAGTCTGCCGATTTCTCACTGGTGAGGAGGTACTTCCTTGGTTGGGGTCAGTGGGAATGGAATCAGCATAGACTTGCAGGGATGCTGTGACCTCAGCCCAGAGTCCGGATCTATGCCCCCCACTCTCACCTCTATACCAGAGGCCTCCCAAGCAAAAAGTCTGTGTTTTCCAGGTGGGGTGTCTGATCCCCCAGTAGCGAATAAGGGGTTCCTCATATCTCTTTGGAACTTGTGATCCATCGTAGCAACAGTCCCCGCTTGTCTCCTCAGAGTAAGGCTCTCTCAACAGATACACACAGGGGAGCCGAGAGAAAAGAAACACACCGCTTTGGACATGGCATGAGATTCACATGGTAGAGGAGAAGGTGGGTATTTGGAGCTGGTCAAGTGGGCCTCATGAGAACCCGGAGAAGTTATGGGAGGGAGCCTTGAAGATACCGCAACAGGGACACTTTGTTATCACACCTGACTAACTGCACAAGCATCTGAATATGTTAAGATCGCCTGTCCACATTTTTTTTTTTTTTCCAGGAATGAACTGTGATACAAATAAGAAACCATGAATGGGATGTAAAAGAGCTTGTTCAGAGAAAGCGATGGCTAAGACCTTATACAAATGGATCCACATGGGAGTCACCTGGAGGGCTGAGCAGAGTGGGCGTTGCCAGACTCCAGCCAAGAGCATCCAACTGAAGAGGGGTCTGAGAACTGGCAGTTCTAGAACTTCCGTTGCTGCTGATGCTGGAACCACATTGACAGTTACTACCCTAAGCCAAGAGTACTTGCTCTGGTGATTGAGCAGGGCTTCCTGAAGGTGGAGGAAAGTTTAGGAAGCGGGGCATACAGCAACTTGCCCATCTTGTTCCTTAAAAATGAGATGGGGGACAATGTCTTAGTTAGCATTTCTATTGCTGTGAAGAAACACCCTGAGCAAAAGCAAGCTGAAGAGGAAAGGGTTTGTTTGGCTTACACTTCCACATCACTGTCCATCATTGAAGAAATCAGGACAGGAACTCAAACAGGGTAGGAACCTGGAGGCAGGAGCTGATGCAGAGGCCATGGAGGAGTGCTGCTTACTGGCTTGCTCAGCCTGCTTTCTTATAGAACCCAGGACCACCTGCTCAGGGATGGCACTACCACAGTGGGCTGGGTCCTCCCCCATCAACCAATAACCTACAGGGTTGTCTACCTTCCAATCTTACGGAGGCATTTTCTTAACTGAGGTTCGCTCTTCTCAGATGACGTTAGCTTGGGTCAAGTTGACATAAAACCAGCCAGCACAGACCGTAAGAATTAAAGAAGGCCGTGGTTAGAGAACCAGAGGGTCAAACTCCAGGCAGGTGGAGGATGGGCTCCGAGGGTCAGTGTTGAAGTTGAGGTGCCTTCCTTCTGCTAGCTTCCTGGGATGAAACAGAGAAGGAAAGAACCAGCAGAGAGAGAGGGAGAAGGCTCACTCCTAGGCTGCCCAACACTTGAGAGCTAGAAGCTGTGTGTGTGTTGTGGGGGAGAGTTAGAGACATGCTCCCCCATCCCATGCTAAGTCAGGCCCCAAGCAGCACTATGGGGACACACAGGATTCAAAGGCGGCTTTTGTCCAAATGTGTCCCGTGTAACACTCCTGCCAAGGGACGTTTGTAAATGTCACTAAAAAAGAGAGAAAACATGTTTGAGAAAGCTGGGAACATGCCTCTTCACTGTAGGACTCAAGGCCTTTGATGTGCAAATGTGAATTTTGAATATCCCCAGAGGATGGTCTAGGGGTCAGTGTTTTGCAAACTTTTGGATCAGAGAATCTCCTTCCCTTTTTAGTTTTTTTTTTTTTTTTTTTTTTTTTTTAATGGAAAATCCTACAAGACTGCCACACGAGGGATATGCTTTGAGAAATACTATTCTTAGGATGGGGTGGTTTTTACCGACCTATGAGGAAGGGGGAAAATTATTAAAGAATCATCCAGATTCTTTACATCTGAGGGTGTATTCAGCAGACACAAAAATCAGGACCGCTAGTCCTGAATTGGAAGGTACACCAGATCTGTAGGATCCAATGGCTAGCCACAGGACACCATGGATTGCTCAGAATAAAGCCTGTAAACTGTGGTTCTTGTATCTTCTGTACATGACATGGGCAGGACATGGGGGAGACTGTCACTGCCTTTTGGGGTATTTGAACCTCGCTGAAACACATTCTTAGCACACAAAAGTGCAGAAGGGTGTGTTGCTTAAGACTGAGCTGGCAGGATCAGTCCTCATTGACTGAGTGTACAGGGCTCTGCCCCTTAGCAAAAGCCTGCAGAGCCTGGAAGGGGAAGGGGAGGGGCCTAGGCCAGCTGTGCCTGGTGAGCAGCAGGCCTGATATTTACGACTATGATGGTCCTTCTCTAGTGGACCTGCTTTGGAACATAAATAAACTTAATAGGCTTCAAATAATTGTGACAACTGAGTTTAAACCCCAGACTGTGGTCCAGGGCAATGGATGTCTTTCTTCCCAGGAAACAACACCAGCAGTCCACCTGACTCTGCAGTGTCTAGGCTCAGTGTTCAGCAGGACAAGCAGCCCTGACTTGATTGGGTCTTTGGCCAAAAGGGGTGGCTTGGGAAATGGAGCACAGTGGGGATACCTGCTTTTGCAGGATGTCCCAGGCTAAGGTGTATTCCTCATCTTGTCCCGTCTCCATCCTGATGGGGCAGATTGGTGATCCTTTTTCTTTCCCGGAGAAAAGCGTGTGCCTTTTTCTCTCCCTGGTTTCTAGCCACCCCCACCCCCAGAAGCTGTTTCTGAGATGTATAGCAGCATAATTGGCTCAAGATGCAGGCTTATTTGGAGCAGTTTGTGTAAGACATCATGCCATCTTGTAGGAAAGAAAGGCACCTACTCTTCAGGCAGAGAGACCCAGGATAAAGAGCCAAAACACACGGTTATAAAGAAAGCAAAGAGATAATGGAGGAGATTAGTCTCTGCTGCTCAGGGATGGGACTTTCCAGGGGAGGGAGCAACCTGAACAAAGGCACTGAGATGAGGAAGGCCAAGGAATGTTCAGAGAATGGTGTGGTTGACTGAGAGAGCAGCAGGATAAACATGTTGGAGCCAGAACGTGGAGAGCTTTCATTCGAAGGGATTTGGGTTGTATCAAGTAAGCACTAGGAAGCGGGGGTTTTATATTAATGTTTTAAAGTCAGAACATGCAGAGAGTGAAATCTTCAAACAATTGTTCTCTGATCCCCTGGCACCCACTTCTCTTCCCAGAAGCATCTGCTGTTCCCAGTTTCTTGTGCATTCTTTTGGAGAGTCAATTTTTGCAAACATGTATGTGATCAGATGAGCCCAATAGCTTTCACACTTTTAGTGTGTGATATACATTACTATATCCTACTCATTTTACTTAACTGCAGATATTAGATGTCCTAAGTATGATTCATTGAATTCCATAGTTCAATTAATAAAACTCTACTAATGAATGTTTAATGTTTGCAGTCTTTGGCTACTTGAAAACAATGGTGTGGTGAATATCATTGTGCATAAATCATTTTGCACCAACATCTATAAACTCGTGGTCATTAAATTACTCATCAAAGGGTATCTGTATGTTTCCTATTGGTAGGTGTCCTATGAAGGAATCTAGTGAAGAGGATGCTGGGACCAAGCTTATTTTTAGGAAGGTGCTTTTGAAGGCAATAGCATGATGGGCAGGCAGGGACAAGATAAATTTGGAAGGTATTATGAGAAAACCAGGCTAGGAATGATAAAGCTTAGACCAGAGCACTGGCTGAGGAAGGGAAGGTCAAAGTTGGAGACCCTAGTCACTGATTAGATGAGTCTACACAAGAGACAGATTAGCTGCAGAGAGCTGACAACCTAGCTATCTTGGGGGTGGATTAGCTATGAGATAGTGTGCAAAGCTTTAATCAGATTCTTCAAAAGCAGGAATGTGTCTGTGTAGCGAGTCAAGAGAGCTAAATCAAAACTGAACAAGGAGAAGTATGGACTTGGAATCCTCACATTCAGAAATAGCTTTTACATTTTATTGGTTTAGCCTTCAGCTGGAAACAACAACCATGCTTCAGGAGTTTCCCACAGTACAGGATTCTTTCTGACGCAAATCACCCTCTGATACAGGTTCATAAAGGAGGGCTCTGCTCAAGACAGTTAGGGGAGACCCTGTGATCTTCCAAATCCAGATGCCAGCCTCTTTTTGACCCTTGGAAGCCCCTCCATTCAGCCACTGACTAGGAGAGGAGAATTGTGGGAAAGGGAGGTTTTATGGGGATATTATTTCCATCCATCTTTCGAGCAGTATGGACTCTCCTGGCTGCACATAACTGCACAACAGCTTAGGAGATACCCTCTTGCCACGTGCCTGGGAGGAAGAAAGAATTACCTGATGATCCAGCGGGAGACCACGGCCTACAGAAATGTACCTGCAGATCAGTGACTCACAATCTCAGAGGCTGTTTTCTCATCTGTGAAATGGGAACAATGGCGCCGTCACCTCACAGATAAGGTTGCTGTGAGGGCCAAGTGGGATCGGAGTGTCATCTGCTCAGCTTGGAATCCGGAGCTGAATATCACTGCAGTGGATATTTATGTGTTCTGTGAGAGCCGTAACAGAGGCTTTCCCTGTGTTTCTCTGCCCTCCCCAGGTCTACAGAGAGGAAAAGCACAGTCCGTTTATGGCTGACCTGGATTGTTCTGGCCCCAAAGTAAATTTATTTTCTTGAAATAAATCATTTGGTTTGGCCAACTCCACAGATCAAATTCATGAGATTATTTGCAAATCTCACTCTGCCTGGTCCATGGAGCTCCAGCCCCCACCAGACAGCTCTCTCTCACAGCACATGCAGCCTACAGAACGATTCCTATCCCGTCTTTCATGTTATTCCCACACTTCAGAAGTCTGGAGGCAAGCTGAATGTTTGCTGTTCTGGGATCATTTGAAGCCGGGCATGCAAAGAGTTCCGAGTCACTTTCAAGTCAGCCCGTAGGAAATCTTTCTTGGCAACCAGACAACTAGAATTAGTTATTAAAGGCATGTCAAATGAATAAAGACACCTCTGTGAGGAAAACCGCAAGAGCAGTTACTTTTTCTAATATGAATGGGAGGCTAATATCAAATCACCTTTAATTTTCCTCTCTTCCTTTGCTGCATCGATGGGAGGTCAAATCTAATAATACAGATACACGGGAAAACCATTTCTGTTTTCAACCCTGCAGATGTGCATCTTAAAACCGTGCTCTGGAATTCAAGCGAGTACCTGCGCCCTGACGAGGCCATTTCCTCCTAGAACGTTCTACCGGATGCCAAGCCAGTGTTGCCCTCACAGGCGGTGAGCAGCCGATCCATGAAACACAATCAAGCATGGTCTTGTTGATAAGCCACACAGCCCACAGAACCCAGGCCACAGCGTTTGCCCGAAAGGCAAGGATGACCGTGCACACTCTGTTCCCAAGGACCCAGGGAGAAATGCAGGAAAGCATTTTGGAAAGAGCAGGCTGTTTTCCAGATGTGACTCACTGAAAGCCTTGGGAAGGCGCTTCTCCATGTGGCCTGTGTTTAGGATCCCTATGGACAGGTTTGTGATCAGGGGGAGCTAGTGACAACCGGAAAGTGCCACATGGTGGGTTGGAGGCTCGAGTCGAACCCTGTCTGTGTTCTGCCTCCACTGTGGCTTTCTTTCTTCCTGTTATGGTGGGTATTGTGCTGAGGTTCTCTGGCCTTAATTTTCTCAGCTATAGAATGGGAACAATGCCTTCTCACATGGTGATTTTATGGATTAAATATGTGGTAATAGGGATTTCCCCACTCCCACCCCATCTCTTCAGGGTCTTACTCTGTAGCTCAGGTTAGCCCTGAGCTTGTGACCCTCTTAATTTCAGCCCACTGAGTGCTAGGACTCCAAGTATGCTGTCACTATGCTTGTGACTTTTTTTTTTAAGATGCCGAATGCCGTCTATTGAAGGAAGGAGGAGGTCTTGAATACGGGCTTACAGCACAATGGGAGAACCCCAGAGGGCAGAAGTCCAGTACCGATGTTTTACAATCTTGCATCTAAGCTGTTGACACCCAATATGCAGGATACACAGACAAGGAGCTCCCCTTAAGCATTCAGGAGGGTGGAACCCGGCAGGGAATCAGCATAGGGAGGATATTGAGGTCAAGGTGACTTATAATTGACTTATTCTTAAACCGACCTTCAGGGTCATCTTCCAACGTTTACCTCTGGATCTAGGTAGAGGTCCGCCTTGCGGTCACCCTGGCCCTGGCCCTGTCTTCCGGTCCTTCCCAACTTGATGTCTTAGGCCAGGGTTTGGCTCCCCGACTCCGTCTTTCTCATTGTCAGTATTGAGGCTCTTCCTCTGATCTGGGACCCACATTTGTGGTTTCTCTGCTGTTTTTGGCTGAACATCACGGTGCCTCAATCTATAGCAGGCAGAGGGATGAATAAGACTGAGCTCCGAAGAGATGGCCAAGGAATTGAGGAGGGCTTTGGATTATTGTTCACATTTCTTGTCCTCCTATCTGAGGGTTTGAAGTGTGGTCCTTGTAAGTTGATGGAGGAATCGGCATCTGGGCCACCTGAATTATGTTCCTTGGTTCCTTGGTCAAGACTTTAGGATGGAAAGTAAACAAAGAAAAGTGACTCGAGGGGCCTGAAGGGATGGCTGAGGGGGTAGAGTGCTCCCCACACAAGTGTGAGTGCTCCACATCAAGCCTCAGCACTCACGTAAAGCTGAGCATGGTAGCCTGTGCCTTCCATTCCACTGTGCCGGGAGGTGAAGACAGGAGGTGGCGTAGTCTGCAACCCCACTGCATCAGCGAGGTAGAGACAGGAAGATCCCGGAGCTTGTTGGCCAGCCAGGCTAGTGGTGAGCCACAGGCCCCAGTGAGAGACCCCGTGTTGGAACACAGAGCAGAGAAGTAATTGAGGAAGACATCTGATGTCAGCCTGTATCTTCTACATGCACGGGTACACACACACACAGACACACATGCACACACACAGACACATAGACACATATACACACACAGATGCACACACACAGACACACATGCACACACAGACACACACATATAGACACAGACACAAACACACATGCACACACGGACACACCACACACACACACACACACACACACACACACACGACACACCACACACACACACACACACACACACACACACACACACACGCACTAAGAACTAAGAGAAAAGTGACTCTGTCCTCCCCCCCACTTCCTCCCTCTTTCCCTCTCACCCTTCTCTGGTTTATGGTTTTCTTTTCTTTTTTGGTCACAAAACAAAGAATCTATTCTGAGCTGCTAATTTTTCTGAGTAGACTTAAGATGAAAATGGAAATAGACCCTCAGATAAGGCCGCCTGTTTGATTGTTCTGTCTGTGAATCAAAGCAAGCAACCGACTGGTCTTTCCCCGGACAACCTGCTCTGTGTAGAAAGCATTGTCTATGGCCTTCTACAGAAGATGAGCTTGTCCTACACGTGTGCGCGTGCGCGTGCAGAGTGTGTGGGGACAAGTCCAGGTCTGACAGTAAAGGAACTAGCAGAGGTGCCGTGAGCTGGCTCTGTGCGATAGCTTTGCTCCATTCTCTCTTTATGACTGTGGAAGAGGCAAGTGTCATGACTGTTGCCCAAGGAGAGACGGAAGCTTGGGAAGGCTGGAGACATCGTCCGACTTCCAGTTCCAAGTGGGAGGAAGACCTGAGACTCCAGACTGGTCTGCTTGACTTGGGAGGCTGGAATCAGACAAAAACACTCTAGAGCAGTGGTTCTCAACCCGTGGGTCAGGAGCCCCCAGAGGGTCAGAAATCAGATACCCTGCATATCAAATATTTACATTATGATTCATAACAGTCACAAACTTACAGTTACGAAGTAGCAACGGAAATAATTTTATGGTTGAAGGGGTCACCACAACATGAGGAACTGTATTAAAGGGCCACAGCATTAAGAAGGTTGAGAATCACTGATCTAGAGTCAGGGCCTAAATACTCCTGGAAAAGTCTGTGATGAAGCCTAAACCATGTGCTAGCTCTGCACCCCTAACACACCTACACCACAACATCCACAAGCCTGTTCTCTCTCCCTTTTCATGGCTGCTGAAGGCCTGACCTGGTGTGATGACCATCCCGATGTGAGTGTGGGTTTCTTCTACTGGGAGCTAGGGTCTCCACAGTGCCCACTGAGAGGCCAGAACCCTGCTTGGGTCCCACTGCCCAGGGAAAGGCAACTCGTTTGGTTTCTATTGAGCTGAGTCACCTGTGGGAGGATGCCAGGGAGCAGGGTGGATGAAGTAGGGTAGAGCAGGGCTGGAGAGGCCTCCCTGCACCCAGCAGCTTGGTCCCAAGGCCACACTGAGCCCATTCATCTTATTTCCAGCATCCATCTCCTAGTGAGTGACCGTGCACAGTCTGAGCTGCAGGTGCTCTCTACCTTCCCCAGTCACTAGGTCATCCATATACTGCTGCTGCAATGCAGCTTTTGTGCTCGCCAGAGGGTACCCTAGAGGCTCTTCCTAATGGCCCTGTCACTCAGGAGGAGACATCATATCCCTGCCCTCCAACCCTGTGCAGGATCTCCTGCTTGAGCACGCTGGTTCGAAGAGCCAAGTCAGGGCAAGGCTGTGCATATGAGGCCTCAATTTCAGATTAGATTCACAAATTTAATTTCCTATTCCTTAATTTAATTCTGCATTTTAGTTTTGTTTTTATTATTTACATGGGTTCCCTTTAATGATTCCAAATTGCTGCAGCCCTCTAGCAGTATTTTGTCTTAGGTTAACTTCTTGAAAACCGATCAGTGTTGGAGTTTATTCCGTGCTGGGTTTAGTTATTTTCTGAAATGAAACACAATTAAATTAGAATAATGAACATGCTCTTTAGAGGATTAATTCATAATAAGCGGGCCATGTGCTACAGCTCACAGAAGAAAGGGCACGAGGATCGAAAGCCGTTTTTTCTGCCTAAATATGAAAAGTACGTTCTGCAGAGCAGAACAAATCAGCTAATGACATCCAGAGTGCTGGCCAGCCCCAGAGCGGCATGGAGCTGGCATCTTGAGTTAGCACAATCCCCGCCCACACTGTTGCCTACCTTCTCTCCCGGAGAGGGGCTGGCAGCAGCCTACTTGCCTGGCTGGCTCCTTTCTCTTTAGTGTAGTTGAGAGACGCTACTGTGGGCTTTCTAACTTCCACCGGAGGAAGCCCCCAAATTCAGCAGCTCGGGGCTTCACTGGTTTTAGTCTGAGAGCTTCTCAGTGTCTGTCATTCATTCCTTCTTCCATGCATGGGGTGACTGACCAGCTCCTGTGATGTAACCAGGCATCCATCCACGCAGGCTTCAGAGAGATCCGAGAGGGAAACAGACCCAACTCTCTGCTCTCCCAGACTTACACACCCTAGCAGGCTGCGACAGAAAGAATGAGTTAATGATACAGTAAAGGCGATGAGTGTCGAAGAATGTGTGCGCTGAGAGTGTGTACCATATACGTGCCTGTGGCTTGCCGTTTTAAGTGCAGCGGGGCAAGGTAGGCTCTTGGGAAAAGGTGTCAGTTGAGCCAAAATTCTTAGGTGAGAAAGGGAACCATTTCTAGGAACCACCCAGGGTTGAGTGGTCCAGAGGGAAGGCCGCTTCACTAAGCCCTAAGGCAAGAGTGTATCTGGCTAGGTAAGAGAGGGGAGGCTAGGGGAGCTGGGAAAAGAGAAAGAGCAGAGGACAAGGGAGACCAGATCTAGTGGGCCTTGGCTTCTGCTGTGAACGGATGAAAGTCAGGGCGGGGTTCTGAATGGGCAGAATTCGTTTAACTTACATTAAGAGATTTCTGGCTGCTGGCTGATAATGGACTGTTGTCAGGGGTGCATAGGATCTGGGTAACTTTTTAGGAGACAAGAGCTTAGGTCCTAAAACTGAAGCCTTGGGGGCTCCAAGGTACCATGTTTTCTGGACTCAGGCCTCACAGCCAGACCTAGGAATTTAGAGTAACCTCTTACCTACCAGAAGAACCAGAGCAAGGGTTTTATAAAAGTCCAGAGCTGATACACAGACAGGCATGCCTCACCATTATTCTCACCATGGCCCAGGCACTCCTTGACATCCCCTCACCACCACCCTCCACAATCCGCTACATTGGAATCTTGCATCTTGCAATGGAAAGGGTTGGATGGGTAGGGCAGCTCTTCACTGTCTCCTCGGTCGATTGGGGTCCCCCCAGGAGGGACCCCCTTTCAGCCAGGTACTCTGTAAGGTACATCCGAAAGTTTCTGCAGGGCAGCTGCCACAGGGATGAGGACAGATCAAAGTGAGAGCAGGCAGACATCTGTGGCCACCAAAGCGAGCGAGAGGTACCAACTGAATGAATAAGTAAGCAGATAAATGATTGATGGGGGCGGGAGGGGATGAATGATTAATGGATAAATGAATGATGGATGAATAAACAATGAGTGTACAGCTGAGACCCAGCTCCTCCTCTCTGCTTTTGGGTGTTCATGCCTGCCTGGGAACAGAGGAATAAAGAGCCTCCCATGGCTCTTGCCTCTGGAATCCCATGTGGTGGAGTTGGGATGCACCCATCTGACCCTGGGCTGGAGGAAGCTTTGTCTTAGAGGCAGAGTCTGGGACTGAAGGGAGCAAGTCCCCCGAAGGAAGAAGACCACTGTAGGAGAGCCTGGACTGAGGAGCAGCCTGGAGGTTTTGAGGGATGAGAACTCCTAGGATCTGGGGGACGTGCTGGAGATAGAGCAGAGAGAAAGAAGACACACTGAGTTCTGCTTTTCAGTCTTCCACCGTTCATTCAGCTGATGCTAGCTAGGCCTCGGTTGAGTCCTTCCAGGGTCTGTTGGGATAGAGAAGCCCGCCTGAGCTAAGTGTCTGGTTGTGTTATGTCCACAAGTAATAAGGTTCTGGTGACTAGAACCCCCTGGAACTTTTCTTATGGGGACCGCTGGTCATGGTTCAGATTCAAACCCAGACAACCTGTCCTCTGTAGTGGCAGCATGTGGACCTAGCTGTGTGCCCCCATTTCTAGAAGGGTGTCTCCCAGTGTGGCCAGATCTTGCTCTCTCTCAGGATTGGAGAGTATCCTACTTTGAAAGAGGTTCAAGAAACAGTGAGTGTCTGGAGCCCCTGGGGATCACAGCTTGGTACGATTGGGGCTTTGGTTTGGGGGTTCTCATGGAATCTAGATTGAGTTTGGGGGTCAAAAGACGGCTTTGTGGAGGTCTGTAGTGATGACTCAGTTGGTACAAGTTCTTGCCTTACAAACATGAGAACCTGGGTTTGAGTTTCTGAATCCAGCTACAAACTGGGTGCTTGGCAACACACTCCTGGAATCCCAGTGCTGGAGAGGTGGAGCCAGGTTAATCCTAGGTACTTGCTAGCCAGCCAGTTGTGAGCTGGAGCTCCCCTGAGGGATCCTGTCAAAAAATCTGATGGAGAGTGAGTGTGGAAAACACCTGGCTGTTGATTGCTGGCCTCTACACACAGGTGTGTGTGTGTGTGTGTGTGTGTGTGTGTGTGTGTGTGTGTACCACCAGAAGAGTCTGCTTGTGAATTCCGCTTTATTTTCGGGAGCGGAGCTGATAATTGTTGTCAACATGGTTCCCACTTATTGAGAGTTTATTAAGGGTGAGCTGTTGGACTAAGAGCTTTGCAGCTTTTATGTCATCGACGTCTCTCACAACTCCAGGATGTAGGTAGGCGTTTTAAAGCCTTTCTTTTATAGAAGAAATGTGGCACCTAATAATTTGCACAGAAGTTGTAGATCTGAAATTGACCCCAAGTGGATGGTGACCACTTGGAGTAAGCAGACTTCTAGAAGTTTCTTCTAGCAAATCTTCTCAATAGCTATCCACTTAATCCTGGTTGTTTTTAATCCTTTGGGGGTAAGTGGTTAAGTGTGCAGAGCCTCTTCTTAGAAAATTCACATTTTGGGAGGTGGTGATAGAAGATGGCTCAGTCACTAAGAGCACTTGCTGCTCCTGCAGAGGACCCAGGTTCTGTTCCCAGCACTCCCATGGTTGGTGGCTCACAAGTCTGTAACTCCAGTTCCAGTGGATCTGACGCTGTTTTTTCTGATCTCTGCAGGCACCACCAGGCACACAAATGGTGTATAGACGTAAAATATGTACATACACTCATACACACAAAATAAAAGAAAATGCACACTTTGCACTTCCTAGGCAGTCTCGGGGGTCTATGGGCCTTGCGGAGCCTTACTTTTCCTCCTTACAGTCCACCCTGGCTGTTTTCCTTCCTTGTAACCCAAGGCCACAGGGCCTCCTGAACTCACCCCTGTGGGGAATGGGATCAGACGGGACAGGTTAATCAATGCAAGTGCACTGCCTCCTCCTTCCATAATTACATTCCTGCCTTTTCATCCTAACAGCCAGCACTTAGAGTAATTGCATCCCAATAAGCCCCCCAGGTCCAGGGCCTCTGGGACCTGTTGACATGCCATCTGCTTCTAGTGGGCTTCTGGAGACTAAGTCAGCCTTTTAAAATGTTTCTTCGTTTTTTGTTTTTGTTTTTTCTTTTCTGTAAGAAAGACAAAGAACTCTGTAACAGCTCTTGCCCCAAGTCCCAGGATCTTAACCCACCCATATCCTATTAGCCTTGGAGCTCAGGGGCCTCTTTCCTCCTGTATTGTCCAGCTGATGTCAAGACAGCTGCACCTCTCTTCCAAGTGGATGACCTCTGGAAATACCTGGCATGGAATAGGGTGGCTACCTCAGGCTCAGGCTGAGAGATCCAGGGCAGGGCTAGAGACTGAAAAGCTTGAGAGTCCCCTCGGGGTCTGGGTATCATACTGCCTTAACCACCCTCCGTTTATTCATTTATTCATAAAGTTTATTGGCACTACCCCAAAAGGCTTCTACCTTCTGAAGGAAACAAGAAACAAAAACAAAAACCCAACAAACCCTCAGTGCAAAGAATAGAGACTCTCCCAAGAAACAGGGGTTTCATGAAACCAGAGAGTCATATTTCCAGAAATACAGCTTCCGCTAAAGAAGGTGCGTGTATTCATTCTTCAGGCTCAGCAAAGTCCATGCAGCTCACAGAGAAAGTGCAGGGTTCATGGTGATTTGAGTTTCACCGTTTCCCAAAAGACATGGCTCCTCTGCTGGCCCCCACCCAAGGAATGAGGTATAAAAGGGAGAGGTCTGGTGTTTGTTATATGACTTACAGACGCCCCCTCCCCCATCACGCTTTTTTTTTTTTTTTTTAAATTTTATTTTTTGGAAGAAGTTTCCTCCAGGACTCTTCAGCCCCAAGGCCTCCTCAAGTTCATCTCCCTTGTCTGGCATCTTCAAGGTTGGGTCCCTCATCTATTCTGGCTGCAGGAGGGATAAGGAGAGAGTTTGACCAGGCAATAAGATGAAGAATGTCCTTGAATGGTTAACCCTCCCCGCTCCAGACACAATCACTCTAGCTGCTGATCTTTGGTTTAGCAGAAAAGGCATCTCTTCTTCAGGAAGGCAGAGTTAGTCTCTGAAATCTTGGTTCTGCCAGTCATGGGGGTGTGTGGCTTTCAGGAAGTCACTTCATCTCCCCGATCATGGTTTTCCTCTAGTGGGAAAATGAGGATGAGATTTATTTTACAAGGTGAAAATTAAGAGGAGAACACACTCCTGGTATTCTGTATGTAATTTCCTCCTTTCCTGTCCTGTCCAAAGAAGGTACTGATATTTGGTTGTTCTCTGTCACCCCTGCCGGGGCACTCCATTCTTTCCACTCATCCTTAATCTTAACCTCTTGTCTACCTTCAGCAGACAGCCTGAATCCCATAGCTTTGGGCTTTTCCCAGCAGGCTCTGTCCCACTAACAAGTATAGCATTCCTCCGGAAGTTGCCAGCAGTGTCCAGTGCAGCCGGAGACATGGGGACACCCACAGGCATGCCAATTTGTTGTCTTTTCTTGACTACCTCTGCTCCAACACCAAGGTCCTTCATCCAAGTCTGTCAGAGCTGCAGTGCACTGCCCAGGGACCCCACCAGTGATTTTCAGGACGAAATTCAGGTTGTAAATGAACCCCAGTGTCCTGAAGACAGGCATAGGCCAGTGGCTGGTACAGGGCACACGCCACCACTCAAAACCATGGTTACTCCTCATTGCTACCATTGCTCATGCCAGAGACACCACCACCACCACCACCACCACCACCACCACGGTCACCCCACCCCCCCCCCCTACCCCCCGTGAATGGCACTCAGCACCCGGGTCAGGAATGTCTGAGCCCTAGGGAGCTGACAACCAAGACACATCAACCAGACCCTCAAAGAAGACCCAGACCCCCACCCCCACCCTCCAAGTTTTGGTGTGCTTTGTAAGTGTGTGGGCCATTTGTTCTAATGGAATCTTGAAATTGGCAGGTGGTGAGGAGAAAGGGCACCAAGGAGGAGGGAAGGGGTCAGAAGTGGCCAGAGGAGATTAGGGATTTCATTAAACAGCCTGTTTAGGTAAGGGCTTTTAGGTGCAAAGCTGCTTTGCATGATAATGGCAGTTTATCGGAATTCCATTCTACTGAAGGAAGCTTCTTTTAAACTTAATTACTGTGGCTTGTTAGCTAGGTTTCTCCCTAATGCCTTCCCACCCTCTGGTAAACGGAACTGCTTGGCTCTCAGCTTCAGCTGTGCTGGTGACTTCAGGGGACAGATCCCTAGTCATCTGCCTTTTGAGGATGCTTGGCCACGCACCAGGCAACATTTGGTGTGTGGAGGGTCTTTGGGACAACTCAGCAAAGGAAGATGTGGCTTGCAGACCTCCACAGACAGTCAGGGCAGCATAGCGGTTCTGATATCGGCAACTGGAACTGAATCTGAGCTCTTTCCCGGACACCACCCCCTCTCCCCACACACACCCCCAGCCCCAAGTGCAAAGCGGGACCAATGCCACCTGGTTGGCTGATTAAGTGAGCTTGTGAGAGTCTTGACCCAGGGATGAGTTTCTGACCCATCGTGGCCCGATGGTGGGAGGAGCAGAGTCCCTTGTGGGGGTGGCAATATTGTTCAAGGCTGGAGGACAGCATTCGGGGACCCACCAGCACAAAAGGAGCTGGACAGAAAGGCTGGTGGCGGTGGTAGGGGGAACTGCAAAGGAGTGGGCCCGAAAGCCTTTGGGGAGCCTGCGCACTGGGCAGAGAGGCAGGGAAGGGTTAAAGGGTCTGGAAACTCCTGTTTCCAATCACTTGTCAGCTCGCTTTGCCCTTAGCCTTATCAGCGAGGGATAGGGCCTCGCAGGGAGAGGCTCAGAGAGCTTTCGTTTCCAAGCTCTTCCCGGACTCCAAGCTCTCACTCGGCGTGCTCATTACCTTCTAAGGGCTCTCAGCTCAGGCCGGCGGTGGGGGTGGGACGGAGCTGGGAGGCTTGGGGGAGGGCTCGGAACCCAAGCGCAGTTAATGGAGTTGAGTGCAAGTTACTAAATACAGCCCTAGGGGGTGGTAAGCCTGTGGGATCTCAGCAGTAAACCTTCAAATGGCCCCGCCTCCTTCCACCGCACCACAGAAAGCCAGATTACTGCGTACTGCGTGTTCCCTCTTTTTTTTTTTATTATTATTATTATTTTTTTAAACTCACCTTAGGCTAGCACCCATCAACAGCTTTCCCTTTTACAATGACCCCTGAACCAGAAATCTCTATGATGTATTTGCGTGGTTTCTTTTGCAGCTTTAGGGAAGGACCCCGCACTTCATGCTAGCCTATTTTATTTTCTTTGGAGACCGACTCTTCTTTTGTAACCCAGGCTTGCCTTGAACCCTTGATTCTTCTGCCCCAGCGTCCTGAGTGCTGGGATTAGAGGTGTGGACCGCTGTGCCTGGCATCATGTTGGTTTTTCCCTTGGCCAGTTCCCACAGTTTCTAAGCTACCCATTTGCGGCTGTCAGGAAATTCGATAAATTTCCTTTCTCCATCTCCACGTGAGTTGCTGGCTTAAAAAAAAAAAAAGTCTCCAGGAGCGAGGGTTGCAGGATGGAGCAAGTGGTCATCCCTATCCAGACCATCGTGGACCTTGACTCAGCTCATGGTCAGTAGCATTTGGGTATAGTTATCACCGCGACGACTGGTCCTCCACAGTACGCTTTTCTGATTGCTGACCACCAATGCATTTGGAAGGCTGTCCTGAAGAAAGGCAATGCGCTTGGTCTCCTGAATCTCCCCGATGTGCAGTCTGGTAACCAGGCTGAAGAAAGGAGATAAATAGTCCAATTGGAAACAAGCAGAACCATCGTGGTGTGTAGAACCTAAGTGGCCTATCGGGACAGAGTTGCACTCAGAAATGCTAGGGAGCTAGGTCTGCGGAGTTCTGAGGTAGATAAGAAGTGGCAATGTTGTAGAATAGGTGTTAGTCTAGAGTGGGGACTGGGGCCACCGTGTGTGGAAGAGGCAGCAGATACAAGTGAGCCTGGGGGTCCTGGGATGACAGGAATAAACTTTGGACTGGAGCCACCATCTTCCCCTGGACGCCAAAGCCCAAGACTTTGGTTCTTCCAAGTTTTGGACATCCCAGGCTGTTTGGTTCCTTCTGGAATCCATCTTCAAGCGGTCCACTCTGTTTCCCCTTCATTTTCATTGCAAGTTTTATGTCCTCTGAGCTCCCTTTCCTCTGTCCCCTCCTCACCTCTAGTTCCAGACTTTCCAGTGGGTTATTTCTCCCACTGTGGTCCCTCATTGTCCTCTGCATTTATACCCCAAACCATTTCATTATGTAGAGTTGAAGGAGGCATGGGCTTAGAAGTTTTATAGACACAGACAGACTGTGCCTCCAACGTTAAGCTTCTCTCTAAATTCCAGTTTCCTCATCTATAAGGTTAGGACAATAATATACACCCAACCAGACTGGCAAAGGGTTTAGTTGGAAGGGAATTGTATTCATTATCCATGGGCTGCATAACAAATTACCCTACAATTTAGTGGTCTAAACTAGCAATAAACACTGTGTCACTCAGTTTCTATGGGTCAGGAATCTGGGAGCGGCTTAGCTGGGTAGTTTGGGCTTGAGATTTCTCATGGCGGTCCGGGTTCGATCTTAGAAGGGGCTACAGGCATTACGTGTGGCTGAGTGGGGTGGTTCTGATTCTAAAATGGCCTACTCACCCGGCTTAAAGCAGGGGGATGAGCCAGTTAACGTTCACATCACTGTGGCTAAAATACCCGGTCAAGATGACCTAATATTTTTTTTTGGTTTATAGTTCCAGAGGGTTTTCACCCACCACAGTGGGCGAGGCTTGGCTGAGCAGCTCAGTTTGAGATGACAGGAGGCTGTGGTGGGGCTTGTTTATATCATTGTGGACCAGGAAGCAGAGAAAAGATATGTGTGGTGGGGTAAGAGGGGTGCAGAACCTTCACAGATGACCTACTTGTACCAGCTGGACCCCATTTCCTAGAAGGTCCACAGCCTCCCAAAACAATACCCCTAGCTGGAAAACAAGTTTCAAACAGGAGCCTCTGGGAGACAGCTCAAATTTACATGCTAACAAGAGGGTTTATTTCCTCCCGGGGGACCTCCCCACAGGGTGGGGCTTCTTGAGCCTCTCTACCACACAGCAGCCCTGTTCCTCTAGAGCGAATGAGCCCAAGCAGCGCAAGGTGGGAGCTGTACTGTCTGTCATTCACATCCCAGCCTCAGAAGTTACACATCCTCATTTTCACAAATCCTATTAGTTACACATGTCAGCGCTAATCAGTGCAGAAAGGCTTTATAGGAACACAGGAATACGAGGGGCTTAGGGATCCTTGGTGGCTCTCCGGGGGGCCAGCTACCACCAGCATTTGTCTAATGCTTGTCCAGAACATATAAACTGCAATCCTAGCTCAGTCAGAAGACTAAGCCAGGTGCATTTCAAGTTCAAGACCTCCTTGGGCTGTGGAGTGAGTTCCAGTCTGGTTCAAAACAAACAAAAAACGAAGAGCTGGGGATAGAGTATGCTCAGTGGCAGGAGGCTTTACCTAGCACGTGCAAAGTCTGTGTGTGTGTGTGTGTGTGTGTGCGTGTGTGTGTGTGTGTTAATCCCTAGTAACACATACCTACCCCCTTGCCCACATCAAAAGACTCCGTAAACAGTAGCTGCTATTATTAGTAATTCATACTTCAATACTCCCTATTTAAAACGCAAAGTCCTTCAGGGCAGAGACTCTGTTTTGTGCGGTGTGTATCTCAGGGGCCTAGGGTTGTGGTAAGCGTATTGGTAGGTTCATACTGAAAGTTGTATCCACAAGGAAGGCTCAGAGAGGTTCAGAGTAATGGCGGGCTCTGAGTGGACGCAGGGCGAGGACCTCACCCAGACACGTTAAGATTCTGTACACCTAGAAAGAATCAAGAAATCAAGGTTTCTCAGATTTCGATGCTTCATTAGCAAGTGTATTTGACAATAAAACAGCATGTAGGGTAAGCTGTCTAGAAAAGAGGCCCACAGCAGCTGTTTGGTGGGGAATGTTTTAACTCCACCATCTAAGGAGTGACCTGGGCCAAGGCATACATGGGAACCTCTGGATATTTTGTCATCCTCAATTTCCTATCTTGACGATTCCTGTGTCAACTCTCCCAGGTACAATTTCCCTTCCTAGGAGTCTCTGATGCACATTTTCTCAGGGTTCATTCACAAGCACACCGAGCATTTCATATCAGAGCCTTGCTGCTGCAGCCCTCCAAGCCGGGCGGGATCTGAGTCTGGGACGTAACTGATACTTCGGGCAATATTGAGTTTCCAGACGTCTAGCACAAACTAGAGATTTTGACCTTGCTCCTTGGGCTTCAGACTGTCCCTTGGACCCCAGACAAAGCGCTCTGTCCTCACTGGCCTGTGCTCTGTGTTCTGCTTTCTAACAGGGAGCTTCTCTCTTGAGGATGCCCCTCCGGAGGCCTCAGAGACAAAGACCACTGAAGGACAGGTGTCTTCTCTGAGATTTCCCATGTAGATCGTATTCCCACCTGCCCTAGGTTCGAGCTCTCCCTCCCCAGTTCCTTAAAATCCAAACAAATGGTTTCAATTGTCTTTCCTCCTTTCTTTAAGATTAGGGTGAGTGGGTCAAGATGAGAGAGGAATCTTTTTCTACTAGGTGGGCGGGAACTTGGTTGCACCAAGCAATAGATTGCCCTGGATAATGAAAAGATTGAGATATACAAATTATGGAGAGAGAGCCATGGGAACCAGACAATATTAGAATTTCATCTGTGTCAAACCAGGTCACCACATGGGACTCTGAAAGGAAATTAAAAGTGCTTATGGATGGAGAATTTTAAAAGCTAGCATAATTAAAGATGTTTATTGATAGTTATAAAAATTAGCATAATTGACTCTGAAAGAAACAATATTACATGTCATGGAGCACTGGAGCACAAGGCAGCTGGACTCTGGAAAGGCCTCCATCTTGAACAAACTCCTTTTAGGCATTTATTTCACAATCCACTAGGATTTAACCAGAAGGAGGTTGTTTATTGGACTGTGGATTGGACCTGTGGCTTCACATATGCTAGGAAAGTGCTGTCCCCATGAAGTACACTGCCAGCTCAAGGTAGCATTTTCAATAGAGGTAGTATTTAGAAATACAGTCAAGGGGAGAGCTGAGCCTCGTTGTGAGAGAATCATGTCATCCTGGCTAGAAATCCTAGGCATTGCAGGAAGCACAGAATGAGAATTTTGAGGGGTGGGGGTGGGGGTTGAGACAGAGTTTCTCTCTGTAGCTCTGGCTGTCCTGGAACTTGCTCTATAGACCAGGTTCGCCCCGAACTCAGAAATCCATCTGCCTCTGCCTCCTGAGTGCTGGGATTAAGGGTGTGCACCACCACCGCCCGGCTTCAGAGTGAGACTTTAAAAAAGAAAGATCATTGATGAAATGGTTAAACTACATATATGTAGTTGTTAAATCAGGTGTGCTTGAGCAAGTCTGTATTCACAGTACCTGTATTCTTAGGTAGAGAAAGGAAATCAACTTGGTTTTGTAGCAAGTTTGAGGCCAGCCTGGGCTACGTGAGACTCTGTACCAAAAAGCAAAAAGAAACTTATGTATACAAGTTAAAAATAAAATAGTCATGATGACTAGTTGAAATATTTTAAAAGATGCCAAAAGGAAATATGGAGTATTTAGAGGTGAACCAGGGACAGGACAGGGTGGGTACCATGAAAGCACAGGATAGAAATAAAATTGAGAGAGTAGGGACTTTAAACCGATGATTGTTAGAAAAAACGGCAGCAATCGTGGATTAAATGTATAAATGATGATTATAAGAACACGGACATAAAATAGAGCCTTGGGAAGTCTGTGTCACATTGGGATAGCTGTGGATTTTGTAGATACTATTTTTGATTTGTCGTGCAATAAAAAAAAGCATTACTCTTTGAATAGTTTAATTAAACACTTATGAAGCACATGCATCACACGCCAGGCTTTGTACTAGGCGACAGTTAATACTGCTTGTCAGGTTGGTGAGATGGCTCAGTGGTAAAGGTGCTTGCCTGAAGATCTGAGTTCAATCCTCCCGACCCACGTGATGAAAGGAGAGAACTGACCTGAGTGTGCACACGCACACAATGATTGACTGATTAACATAAACTATTAAAAGTACTGATTGTCATCCTGACAGGATTTGGAACCACCTAGGAAAACCTGTGGGCAAGCCTGTGAAGGAGATGGATCGTGTTGATTGATGTGTGAAGACCCATCTTAAACGTGGGCAGCCCAGTTCTGTGGTCTGGGGTCCTGGACTTTGTAAGAAGGAGAAAGCGGAGCTGATCACCAGCATCCATCTCTCACTGCCTCCTGACAACAGACATGATGTTATCAGCTGCCGCAGGCTCCTGCTGCATGTCTTCCCTGCCATGACTAGCCAACATGAAACCTTTCTTCTCAGTCCAATGAGGACCAAGAGCCGAGGAGCCCCCATGGTACTGGACTAGGCCCTCTGGATAAGTTGTTTAGCTTGAACTGTGTAGGGGGCCCCCAGGCAGTGGGATTGGAATCTGTTCCTAGTGCATGAGTTGGCTTTTTGGAGCCCAGTGCCTATGATGAGACACTTTGCGCAGCCTTGGTGCAGGCAGGAGGGGCTTGGACCTGCCTCAACGGAATGTACAGGCTCTGCTGACTCCCCATGGGAGACCTTGCCTTGGAGGAGGTGGGAGTGGGGGGGGTGGTTTTGGGGGAAGGGCCAGGGGAGTGGGAGGAGGGAGGAGAGGGGGATCTGTGGTTGGTATGTAAAGTGAATAGAAAGTCTCTTAATAAAAAAACAAACAAACAAACAAACAAAAAAACCCTTTCTTCACTAAGTTGCTTTGTCAAATATTTGAGAAAAGTAACTCAAACACCTATGTACCTTTCTAGAAACATGAAACAGCATGGAAGGGACAAGGCATCATGTTAGTTAAAATTCACTAGATACCCACTGTGTGTTATATGGGCTTTCTATACACTATATTTGTTATGGCCCCAGAGATACATTGGTGTTCACATTTTTTATTTCCATTTCTTGGTATATAGGAATTCAATAGATTTTTTTTTTTTTTTTTAAGATCTGGGGAGATAGCTTAGTTGGTAAAATGTAGGCCTTGGAAACACAAGACCCTAAGGACAAACTCTAGTGAGAGACCCTGTCTCTAAAGAGAAAATAGAAAAGGACAGTGTCCAAAGAGTGATACCTGAGGCCGTCAGCAGCTGGCCAGTCTGTGCCCCTGGTGATGCCAAGGTGGTTAATGTTGACCACACACTCAGGGCTCCTGGTTTCTACAGGCGCCTGCTCTCCTGTCTCAGAGATGTGATATATCTATCTATCTATCTATCTATCTATCTATCTGTCTGTCTGTCTGTCTGTCTGTCTGTCCGTCCGTCCGTCCATCCATCCATCCATCCATCCATCCATCCATCCATCCATCTACCTATCTATCTATCTATCTATCTATCTATCTATCTATCTATCTATCATCTATCTACCTGTCTGTCTGTCTGTCTGTCTGTTTTTCTGTCTATACGTAGGACACCACAGATGCAATTTGAACAGGGCAGTAGAGCTTTAGAAAGACAGTGGTGGGAATTGTGTCGGTTGCTTTTCTCATGGCTCTGAGAAACTTAAGGAAGGCTTTGTCCCGCTCACAGCTTGAGGGAAAGGTCCATCAGGGCAGCCTGAGCAGGAGGAGGCTGGTTACTTTGCATTGGCAGTCAGGAAACAAAGAGTGATGGATGCTAGGGCTAAGCTTGCTGTCCCTTTTCTATTTAGTCTGGTTAAACAAGCACTCGGAATGGTGCCGGGTGACTGTCCCCCAGTGAGCCTTCAAGGTAAGTCTAAATGCCATCAAGCTGACAGTCCAGACTCGCTGTCTCACTAGCACAAAATGCTTCATGAAAGGACACGTTGGCCGTTCTGGTTCCTAAAGATCTACCTTATAACTCTCCGAGCATGGCATCTTGATTTGTTCAGGGTCCAGGCAAACGGCAACCATAGAGATACTTAATAGAGGTAATTTATCCCAGGGCCTCTGATGGCTGTTTATTCACCAACACTGCTTTTCCACCCTCCTCCGGGACTGTCCATAGCAACAGTCCTCATGTTCTAGTGATGAGAAAAAGTACCCAATATTCGCTAAGGGTTGGACCAACCCTGTGGGCACGTCCTGGCTCAACCCAGGCCATCTAGAACACTCTGGATCTTTTTTTTTTTTTTTTTTTAATTTTATTTTTTAATAGCTGTCAAGTTTGTTCTAGGAATGCAAATTATTGCTGATATCAGCTCGTAAGAAAGATCATCGGAGAGATAAACCCGTGGTTTAAGTAAGGTCTCTATTGCTTTTGACTCAAGTCTGTCTCTCACCTGGGGGCTTTCCCTCTGCCTGGGGCCTCGTTTGGGCCTCCTACACTCCCTCTCCTGTTCTCCTTTCCAAGAGATGTCCCCCAGGCTCGGTCTTATCTCCAGGGATTCTAGCCTGACCACTCCTTATTTTGGCTGCACTCTTCCCTATGCCTTTGGGCTTCCTTTCCAGTCTCCAGGCCCCAGCTTTCCCACAACCCCACAGAAGCATCTGTCTGTCTCCCTTTTACTTCCCATCAGGGAATCCTAAAAGCTGAATAGGCCCTTCAGACCAAGCCCTGAAGGGGACTTGCCTGGGGTAGTAGGGGGTGGGGTGCTGGGGACCTGGCAGGGCCATACAGAAGCCCATTGAAAGGCAGCCCCTTTAACACACAGCCCAGTCCAGCCTCCATGGCTCCGGGCAGAGAGAGGTGTCCCTTGAGGCAGTGGCTAACATCCCAGCCACCATGAATGACCTCAGTGTCTCTGGCTGGTGGGAGACCTTCCCCCTGTAGCCTCCAAATCCTTTGGGCCTATCAACCTCACCATGGGTGTAAATATATTTGTCTTGAAAGTAATTTGTCAGCACATCTCCATCAGTGGTGCTGATTTCATTAATTGGAAGAATTAGTTCTTTGTGGTCAATGGAAGACTATGGAGCCAAAACACACGCCACACTTTTCCCCAGTGACCCAGAGACCCTTGGACGAACTCCTGGGTGCCATGAAAATGGATCGCTTTGCAGAAAGAATACCATTGGATGTTTATTTAACATCACCACCCCCCCCCCCAAGACCTTCAAATTGCTCTCACATCTGGATGCTTTTTCTTCCTGCCTTTTTTTTTTTTTTTTTTTTTTTTTTTTTTGTGCTGAGCCAGGGCAGGGAGGAAACTTCATCAGTCTAAAAATATCCAGCAGAGTGTAAATTAAATGTGCAGAGAGGCTGCAGGAGGGGGTCCTCTCTCTTCCTGGGGTAAAAGTGGACCGGTCTGTGCTCACCGTCACTCCATTTGGGTAGAACTGCTTGTGCACCCTGTGCCTGCCATAAGAAGGCTAGTACCCCTTGCGCACCTCAGTTTATGCATTGGTAAATGGGGAGATTCGCGCATGTTAAGAGGGGCTGCTGGAGACTTAGAGGAGTGATGTCTGTAAAGTGTATAGTACATAGCAGACATTTGACTAACGGCTGCTACTACTAATATTGCTGGGATCAAGACCAGAGCAGATCCCAACTGTTCCCATACCTCAGAGACCTACCTTGGCTGGCCCCAGTCAGGAAGCCAGATGGGCCAAAATAGGTCCAGTGGGGTGAGACAGATGGGCAAAATGGCTGATCAAGAGGATTGGAGAGAGGGACAGCCCAGTCGAGTGACAGGCAGATGGAACATCTCACGGGGGAGATGGATTTCTGACGATGCAAAGGGAGAGTCAGAGCCAATTGTCCTGGGGGAGGGACAGATGGATATGGGTCTAATAGGGAGACAGAGAAAGGCAGCCACAGTGAAAGACAGATGGATGGCGGTTTTGTAGTGGGATGGGAGAACACGGGTGTGGCTGGGAGAACAGATGGACAGCATGCTGAGGATGGAACCTGTGTTTCCTGTTTAGTCTCTAGTCCTTAGGCACGAGCACCCCAAATTCACAAGTACCCTGGGACCTCTGTGGGAGAGGGAGAAGAAGAGGAAGAGACTTTTTTTTTTTTTTTTTTTTTTGCCTGAGACAACACTCAGCACCAGGGGCTGCCAGGACTCCATTCCTTCCCCTTCTGGGGCCCCTCCCTGGGTGGCCCCAGAGATAAAGGTTCACCCACAAGGAAGAGAAGGAGGAGGAAGAGGAGGAGGGAGAAAACCAGTATTTGAAAGGAAAGGGAAATAAAAACTAGCTAAAAAGTTTTATTTATTTAAAATAAAGGTTCAGTTATGCTTGACTGTAAACATGTAGGCCCATCCCTCCCTCCCTGGCTCTTCTGTGGCCGAGGGCTGGGACCACACAGCAAGCTGGGGGCAGGAGGCAGAGAGGCCAGCACAGGCCTAGGCCTGGAGAGGAGTAGAACCAGGATACTCCAGGTGTGGGAAGGGGAGAGGGGCCTGGAACACTGTGGCCTGGGGAGCAGAGCTGGGCGGGGCTAGCGCTAGGCCTCTGGCCCTTGATCCTCAGCCCTTCAGTACACAAAATCAGCTAGAGACCTTAGGGCATCCAACCACCTAGTACAGAGCACTCAATACGGGAACGGGAACGACTTGGCCAAATGCATAGGTCACAGCTGGATGGGGCCTATCTCTTAACTCTGTCTCCATGTAGCTCTTTGTCAGCGTTTAGCACAGCTGGGTCCTAGTGGAGGTGGGCAAGCCATCTGTCTATTTGAAGCAGAAATCCTAACTTTTCTTTTTTTCTTCCTTCTTTTGCTTCCAACTAATTTGTTTCCTCTACTTCAGTGGCTAAACTATGCGAGTAGCCTGTAAGATCCCCTGGGAGTGATCTGGAGAAGGAGACAGTATGATCCAGGAAGAATCGGGACCAGAGGCTCTGAGGGGACCTTGCCTTCTCCGAGTCCTTTGTGAAGAGGTTGTTAGCATTATTGTTGCTGTATTGGTGGCCCAGCTAGCTGGAGAAGGGCTGTGGTATGCAGGGTCAGGAGAGCATGGGCAGGGCATGGATTTTGATTTGAGGCTTCACCCCTTGCAAGCTGCCCTTGTCTCCAGAGCCAGCTGCAGGATCTATGGGGCATGGCAGCCGAGCAAAGGTTTGGAGGAGGCCACAGCCATACCCCTGGGGACTGTAGCAGGAAGGGCTCTCAGTTTAGGGACCCCGGGGATCCCCAACCAGGCTGCTTTCTTTGGGGATTGGGAATTTCAACGTGACTTCAAAAGGTTAATCCCTTAACCAAACAAGGAAACAAACAACAAAGAAAGACCAGACCAAACCAAAGGACAAGAAAAAAAAAAAAATCCCTGGCATTTTGCTAATCCAAAGCGCTGAGCAAGTGCCACGGGTTAGAACTACAGCCTGGTCCCAGAGAATTTCATGCTCTGGATGGGTCCCAGTTGGAGCCATTCATTAATGATGACTTGTAAACATGGAGAAGACCAGATGGGAAGCTCTGAGAAGATATTCAACCTCAAAAGGTCGATGACTGGTGACAAACTGACCTCTTAGGAACGTGTGCCACGCAGCCATTCACAAAGTTTGGTGTTCTTTGGGTTTCTCCATAGCTGAAGACCTGGGGATGGCCACATCTGTGGTTGACACTTGGACCACTCACAAAAGAGCTGGACGTGATCCTAAGGAATCCCCCTGTGGGGGAGGAGGCCTTGCCTCTTGCTATTGTACCCGCCTGCCCTTTAGGAAAGATTAGCAGCTTCTATCCATCCTGGGCGCTGCCCTGTAATGCCTGTGTAATGCTAATTTGTGGCTGGCAGGAGATTGATCTGGAAGGGGCGGAACAATGGCATGACCAGGCAGAGCTCTCTCTTATTCTTGGAGTTTCTCTTCTCTCTCTCTCTCTCTCTCTCTCTCTCTCTCTCTCTCTCTCTCTCATGTGTGTGTGTGCTCTAGGAAGAATATAACAGCCAGATCCCAAAAAAAGATAATTATGGTAGAATGAATTAAGAGTTTGAAAGCGGCAAGCTTGGGACAGAGATGGGAGTCCATGAGGCACAAAATTGGGGAGTTTTAATTTTTTTTTAAACAGAGGTGATAGGCTATCTCCCCCCCTCCCCACATATTCCATTTGTCGGATATGTGTCATTAGGTCCCGCCCACAATTAAGGGCAAAAGAGGCAAGAATTGTAGACAACCGCTTCAGCTGCCTGTGACATCTGAAAGGACCCCAGCAGAAGTGCTGGGGAAGAGTACAAGAAAACATGGTTGTTCTTTGGTCAAGGGACTCTAGGATGTGGACTAGGCTTCCCTAGCACCTCCTGGGGCTCTGCTCCTCCATTTTGGTCTCGCTTGTCTCAGAAGGTGGTTCAGTTCTGGAACTCCGGCAGCCTCTTTGCCACCACGTGGTCCTTTTTCGTGGTCCTGTTTTGTGGTCAGGAGGCCCACCTGCTCTCAAGAGGCCCTTCTTCTTTCTTGTGTTTGTTTTCTCTTCAGCAGCCTGTGGACAGGTACCTCTGTCTGTCCATCCGGTAGCCCTTCCCCTTTGTGGAGAATCAATTCCCCTTGTTTATTTAGCCATATCTGCCTCCTTTGACAGCAAGTTACCTCTATCACCTCTTAAAACCCTTGCCGCGCTGGGCCTTCTGGTACCTCGGGGACTCCTTAGGTCCCCAAGTGTGCAACTGGGTCTCCTCTTCCAGCCTCACTTCCATGCCTCTTTCCCCCACCTTGCTTGAAATTCCCCCACCTGCCTAGACCGTGAGCTCTGGTACCCCACTGCTGCATCCTGGGCAGAACGAAGGGTCCAGCCTCCAGCCTAGCTAGACCAAGAGGAAAGTAACCAGACAGCAATTGACTGAAAGTCAGGATTTTACCCTTTCACCCTAGGCGCACCTTCTGAGATGTCTTGAGGTCTTTCGGCCTAATTCTAGTGGGCAATTTGAAGAAGGTAGGGGATGGAAGACTGTAACCGGTGGCTTTTCTCCGTCCTGCCCTGTCAAGTTCTGCCCTGTCCCTTAGCTGTTTCAAATAATCACTCAGAGGCTTATATTAATTTTAAATGTTTGGCCAATAGCTCTGGCTTATTACTAGCTAGCTCTTACATTTAAATTAACCCATTTCCATTAATCTATGCATCCCCTCATGTCCTGTGGCTTACCAGTTCTCTGGCATCTTGTTTCTTGGGCAGCTGGATCAGGTCCCTCAACTCTGCCCTCCTTCATCTCTCTCTGTCTTCAGTTTGAACATACCACCTAACCTTATTCTGCCTGGCTATTGGCCAAAACAGTTTATTTATCTACCAATGGGAGCAACACATATTCACAGTATACGGAAAGACCATCCCACAGCAGAAGACAGGAAATTCCTGGCAAGACTAGGTGTCTAAGAGCATCTCTATGCTGCTCTGGCCTTATATCCCAAAGGACCCAGTGTCTGTCTCCTCCAAGAAGCAGAGAAATTATGGATTGGTGGTAGACTAAAAAGATGGAGACTTGAGAGGCCTCCATTAGAGCACCTCAGCACACTTCATCATGCATGGGTGTGTTCTGTTGGGAGGAGTGAGTATCTGAAAGGGCAGAGTTTATTCAAACACTTTGATGACCACTGTGATGCGCCTTTCCTGAAGATGGTGGTCGAATTTACATCACTGTTCAAGTTCACGACTGAAGCCAAGGCCCTCTTCTGGAAGCTTTACAGCTCTTTCCATGACCACACACACACACACACACACACACACACACACACACACACACACACTTTTAATTGGTTAGTTGCTAACTGTTAATGAATACAGTTAGTGGATACAGCCTTTTTTTGTTTTTTGTTTTTTGTTTTTTGTTTTTTTTTTGAGACAGGGTTTCTCTGAGTAGCTTTGCACCTTTCCTGGATCTCGCTCTGTAGACCAGGCTGGCCTCGAACTCACAGAGATCCGCCGGGCTCTGCCTCCCAAGTGGGATTAAAGGCGTGCGACACCACCACCCGGCCGATCCAGCCATTTTTAAGGCTAGCTATTCTACTGTGTGACCAGGAGTGTGCACTGTATAATAGAGGCCTTGGTTTGGATTCTATTCTTTTCATTTACTAACCATGTGTTCTAAGCTAGTCTCTTGACTTTCCTAGCTGTAAAATAGTCATGTGATGGTTTTATCCTTTTAAGGCTGCTCTGAGGATTACTAGAGTGTCACAATAAACTGGGCATAGTCCTCCATATCTACTATTAGATTTATCATCTCTGCACTAAGTGTCTTACAGGGCTAAGCCTTGTTTTATTTTTTATTTTATTTTAAGCTTACCATCCTGGGTTTTTTTTTTTTTTTTTTGTTGTTGTTGTTGTTTGTTTGTTTTGTTTTGAGATAGGAAGGATCTTTCTCTATAGCCTGGGTTGGCCTGAGCTCACAACCCTCTTGCCTCAGCCCTCCAAGAGGTGATATTGTAGGCATATACTGGTTCAGCTATGTAGCTTACTTGTGAGCTAGCTGTTTCTTCCCCAGGCCATGAATGTTGAGCTGCGGAGAAACTGTGATCTCCTGACCACGCACATCCATTTCCCTGCTGGATACGCTGTCTCAGAACCCTTCTCCCTGGTAGCCCCGTGCCTTGCTCTTCTCTAGGGTAAGTCAGCCTCCAAGTCCTGTCAGTGTGTCTCTGGGCAGTGTCCTCCTGGGGCTGAGGGACAGTCTGGCTGGGAGGTCTTCTCCTTATCGTGGATGACCTCATGGTGAACCTTCCCGAGGCAGCGGGAGAAATGTAAAACATTCAGACAAGTTGTTATTTGTCGCTCTTCTTGCCCACCCCCTAAAATGTTAATGGAATTTCACTCACTCTCTAAAACACGAAACTCAGTCAAAACCTTTTTTGTCTGTAGACTTAGAACGAACGTTTAATTTGGCTCGGGAGCTGTGCTGAAGAAACCGCTCAGGAGGCCAGATGGGGTGGGTGTCTGTGGTGGGTCAGCTCTCCATGTGGGACAAGGTTTCACACAGGAGACTGGGGGAGTCAGTGTGGTCTGAGGTCCATGGTGATCCTAGGCTTATGTCTACAGCTGCCCTGGGCCAGGCTCTCTCTCTTGGCTTCTGTGGACACCGGCAGAGCTGTGCCCCAAGGACAGTTCTTTCTTGTTTGGAAATTGGCCCGATGGTTTCCACGGTAACAGTACAAACACCCCCTCTCCCATCCCTAATCTTCTCTAAGAGGCTTTCTGGCTTGGATAGCAAGACTTGGGATGAGTAGGTAGCCTCCTCGGAAAGGCAGACTCATTTACATACTTGTTCACAGGGAACCAGATCACACATGGGATGTAAATAGTGAAGCTGAAGGCTGGATGTGAGGGTGTTAGGGCTGTTGTTGGCTGTGCGAGGGAAGAAGGAATGCTGAGTCAGTTGATGGCCACAGATTCTGATGAGTGTTGCGAATTACCGGTTTGGCACGGGACCTGGAATGGCTTGGTACCAAATTGTTGGTGGAAGAAAGAAAAAATGCTGGCACCAGCAGAGTAGCTCAGACAGAGCGACAGTGCCTGGGAGCTGCTTCTTGGAGACCGCAGAGTGCAGAGTGTTAAGACGCCTTCCTGAGGGTGGTGGCGGTGGTGGAGCCAAGTAGCTGTTCCCTAAAGTGGGAAGGACGGCCATTCTTCAGCCCCCGTTACTACTGCCCTGTCCACTAGGGTGGCCGCAGCTGATCGAAGGGAGAGGTCTGTAAGGACGTGGTTATCTGCTGAGTAGGAGAATCGGAGCAAAGATCCATTGTTTTTTTTTTTTTTTTTTTTTTTTTTCAGTTATTCCTGAAGGACAGGATTGAGTAGACGACGGGGATGATGGTTGCCTTTTGTGTGGAGACTCAAGTAGAAGGAAGGGGCCACAGCAACCAGGCAAGCTGGTTAGTTAGCATAGATGCTGGAATTTATCTTTGGACATTGACCATTGTCCCCTGGTACTTGATTTCTTTCTTTCTTCATGGAAATGGAGGCAGAAGGGTAGCCAGCTCTCTCTGGTCATCAATTATTTATCTCAGAAGACCCCCCCCCCCACACACACACACACTAGCTGCTTTGGGATTTGAGCAAGCGAATAGCTGATTTCTGTAATCTGGGCCTAGAGGTTGGTAGAAGAGGCTTGCAGGGTTAGACAGTTGGGTAGGGTGTTCTGGGATGGGGGGGGCATGGGAAGAACTTGCTTCTCACAGCTGCAGATGGCCTTCTGCGTGTGGGTGGGGGCGTAATCCCTTTTATCCTGGCTTTGGTTTGCTTGATAACCTCTTTAGCAGTGCTGTCCCTGGCTTTAACAGGTGTCACACCTGGCTGAGAGCTGCCCAAGGTCCTTTGTCATTCGTCATCAGTGTGGTAGCATCTTTGCTCTCAGGATGTCTTAGTCCCAATGGTACCCACTGTCCTAGGAAAGGGGAGCTAGAGAACCATATTGATTTCTGATAAAAAAAAAAATTCAGAAACTGGTTGGAAAGTCTTGGTGAATGCAAAGGGGAAATGGGATAGGTGGATGAGAGAGAGAGAGAGAGAGAGAGAGAGAGAGAGAGAGAGAGAGAGAGAGAGAGAGACAGAGAGAGAGAGAGAGAGAGAGACAGAGAGAGAGAGAGACAGAGGAGAGATGGAGGTGACCAAGGGCTTCATAGCTGCTTTCGAAAAACATCCCATACATTTGCAAACCACAGGAAGTCAGACAAGAAGAAACAGCTGGATTCTTTTCATCACCTTGTCTGTTCTCTAAAGTGAATACACTACACGTTGAGAGTGTCTAGAGAGAGAGGAGGTGAACTGCTGTTGGGTCTGGAGGGCCCTGCATTTTAGATCCGCTCTGACTGGTTGTGGAACTCTGTACACGTTTATCAGGCTCTATTTGTGTGTGTGTGCGTGTGTGTGCGTGTGTGTGTGTGTGTGTGTGTGTGCGTGTGTGTGTGTGTGTGTGTGTGTGTGTGTGTGTGTGTGTGTGTGTGTTCTGTTGGCAGGGATGGGAGAGTGAGGTGGACAGGGACTAGGTTGTCTATGTTCTAAGAGTCACAGGCCACAGCACGCTCATGTCTCACACGCCAACTCTCAGGAGTGGTACACTCTCCCCTGCCCAGCCCCCACCCCCCCCCCCACCCCAGGGTTATCATGCTGGCTTGACTAACACAAACTCCCATCTGGACACAGTCCAAACGCCAGATGTGCCCCCCGATTAGTGTCGGTCTGGGGAATGTTTCCATGATTGAAAGGTCAGTGTCGGCTGGAAGTGCCCAGAGTGGGTGTCTGCCCCCCACCCTGTGTCAGCTGCGTGAGCAGAACCTTCCATTATCTCACTGGCCAAGGAGCTGGGTGGAGTGGGGGTGGGAGGGAAAGGGTTGTAGATTGAGGGGGACTTGCTGAGTTTCATTTGTCATCTTTTTTGCTTTCCACATAAGGTCAGAATGTGATTTTTTTTTTTCCACTTGGAAGAGATTCAAAGTAATTGAAGATAGAGGCCCTGCTGGTGCATGACTGACAGCCTTTAATTCTCCTTCAGACCTGCCATGTGCTCACGCTTCTTGTGATTTTAGAGGTGGATGTCACCTCCACTATGGAAAGGAATATGATCAATAATGCGGAGAAGGGCCGGGCGTCCACGGTTTCCCCTGTCTGCAGGTCATTTTAAGTATCGTTTCTACACTTGAGACGGGCTTTCATGTTTAATTTCATGCATGTAGAGCCGTGCAAGACTTTCCTCTAGGTAGCACTGGAAATTAAATGCAATTGAGTTTGATGTGTACCTTATTGATTCCAGGCTCATTTCAGTAGACTGCGACACTTCAGCGACCTGCAAATTCTGCACATTAGAGTTCATATTTATACAAACTCCATGTACGCCCAAGACATGGGTTTGCAGGCAAGATCCACCTTCCAACCAAAGACACAGGCCCTGTCAGAGGTTAAAGATGCTAAAGAGGATGCTTTACAAGTGGGATTTATGGTCACCCCTTAGGAGATAAGACTCATGAACAAGTTCATAGAAATTACACCCCAAATAGAGTAATAATTTTCTAAATTCCAAACTCTCCCTTTCATTCTCTGCATGTCACATCTTGTCCCATGTGTGGCCACAACTCCATTTCAAAGGGATGAGGTAAGAGAGGGAAAGGTTGCCTGGGAAAGGACTTGAGAAATGCTTGGCAGTGAAAATGCCTGGTGGTTTTGACTGATAGTGTCCTGTCAAGCGCAGAGTCTCTCTCATCTGTGAGACATTGCCTTTTCTGTGGTTCATGGCTCCTCCAGCGTCAGTGTCTTCAGAGAATCCTAGTTGAGCAACAATGGTTGGTAATCGGAGCAAGGCAGGCTGGGTGGATCTGGCTTCTCATGGCGTTAGGGTATTGTGGCAATCCCCTCTCTTCTGCAACGTGGCTAAGTTAAGAACCTCAGGCTTTGTTCAGCCCAAAGCGGGAGAAAGGGAATGTTTACTGAAGGTCACGGCCTTCTGAGGCAGGGGGAGAAAATACCTTCTGCCAGCTGGGTAGGCAGCAGAGGCGAGTCAGTGAGCCACTTGTAAAATGACACTTGGGTCTTGGTCTCTAGCCAAGGTTCTCAACCTTGGCTGTGGCAATAGAACCACCTGGAGAGCTTTTATGATCCTGATGTCCTGGCCTCTTTAGTTACATCAGCGTCATTGGGGTGGAGTGAAGCAATCCCAGCCCAAGGTAGATTTTTTTTTTAAAGCTCCCCAGGTGATTCTGACAGACATCCGGCTTCCAGGCTTGGGATCCTCTGATGTAGGATCACCTGAGTCAAAGTGAGGTCTGAGGACCAGAAGCAGGGGTCTCACTGGAGACTTGTTAAATGGCAGACTCTAGGGCCCCACCCTGGACTTACTGAGTCACCATCTGCATTTTAGCCGGATCCCTGGGAGATCAGAAGCATATTAAAGTTCGAGGAGCTGCGCCTCTCAAACTTTGTGGCATATTAAAATCACCTGGAAAGCTTTAAAAGCCCCCAAATGCCCAGGCCACAATCTCATACCAATGAATTCAGGATTGCTGAGGGTAATGCAAGCATCAATATATATGTATAGGTTTTCAGGTGACTCCAATGTGTGTAGATACCCAGCACAGGCTCCATATTAGAATTACCTGGGGACCCTTTAAGTAGCCTGACACTTGAGCCCTGCTCTTAGAAAGTCTGGTTTAATTGGTCTGGGATAGGAGCAAAAAGATTTCTAGATGATTTGACTATGCTGCCAGCTATTGCCTCTGTTGAGAATGTTGGTTTAACTTCATTAAAGGGACCACTGGCTTAAAAAAGTCACTACAAGCCTACAGACCTGGTCTCGGGGCTTTTGATATTCAATCTTCTTATAGGTGATTGCAGCGACATTTATATTTTTATATGAATTCAAATATTTGTGTATGCCTTTAGTTCTCTCAAACAAAAGAGAATTTTTTTTTAAAGTTTAACCTTGGAGCCTGAGAGATGGCTCAGTGATTTAAGTCAATGGTTGTTCTTGCTGAGGTCCTGAGTTCAGTTCCCAGCACCCACATGGCGGCTCACAGCAGGCTGTAATTGTAATTTCATGTGATTATTATGGGATTTGATGTCCTATTCTGCTGTGCAGGTACAAATGCAGAGAGAGCACCCGGAGACAGAGACTGCCTAAGCAAATCAACCTTAAAAAAAAAAAAGAAAGGAAGGAAGGAAGAAAAAGGAAAAACTTAAGCTGGCCGTGGCTGCTTTAAGGGACGAAGGGCTGGACTACCCCTGGGTCTCAGGAGCTCTGGGCAGCTAAGGAGTCAAGAAGAATAGGAGCAAGAATGTTCAAGATGGCGAGCTCAGACAGAGAGGAGGGAAGCCCCCACCCCAGGGATGACAGGATTGTAAAATTTTGATTCTTTCTGCTTCCAGGAGGCTCATAGAGCAAAGTGATTTTTTTTTTTTTTTTTGGTTTTTTGAGACAGGGTTTCTCTGTGTAGCTTTGAGCCTGTCCTGGAGCTCTCTTGGTAGCCCAGGCTGGCCTCGAACTCTCAGAGATCTGCCTGGCTCTGCCTCCCGAGTGCTGGGATTAAAGGCGTGTGCCACCACCGCCCGGAGAATGAAGTGATTCTAAAGTGGAGTTACTAGTTTAGCAAATAAATGACAAATAGTCTAGTTAAATATGAATTTCAGCTAAATAGTAAATTATATTATATATTATATATTTGGCCCAAGTGTGGCCTATGAAATATTTGGGACATACTTATACCAGGGAATTATTCACAATTTTACTGTAACTGTGTACCCTGATGTTTATCTCCTGTGTTCTACAGCAAGCTTGGAATTCTTAGTCTTGGAAAATCCACTTGTGGGGAGGGCTTTCTCCAGGTCTTCCTTGGCTCTTGCCACCTGAGGTGAGGTCCATGTGTTGGTGAGGAGCCTTGTCCCCAGGAGATCTACCACCCTGAGTCCTCCAGCAGGAGTGCAGATGTGTGTCCACAGTTGTGGACAATGTCCTTGCACATCACTCTGACAGGCTCTTGGCAATCCCTGGGGTTGAGTTTCCAGAGACTTCCTCAGAAGTGCCCTCTTCTCCAGCTGTTGCTTGCTCAGTTCAGGCTGAAAGAGGGAGCCTAATGGACTAGAGCTGATGGTGTGGAATGATACCAGATCAGGCATGTGGGGGACATGAGGGTGGACAGGAGATCTCTCTTCACCAATTACAGCTTTGGCATTTCCCTGAAGTGCGGCCCTGTGTCTGAGCCCTGCATGTCTGGCTTTCGGCAGAGGCTGCGGCATTGAAATGTGTTCTGAGTAAAAAGAATGGTCTCCTCTTCCACTTGGCTTGGGACAGCTCATCCCCTGATGGATTCCCAGTGGGAAGGGGATGGAGAAGGGGAGGCTGAGAGTAAGAAAGAGAGAGACTGCTAGCAAAGAAATACAGATATCTCTAGAGAATTGTACATGATGAGATCTATCTATCCATCCATCCATCCATCCATCCATCCATCCATCCATCCATCCATCATCTATCTGCATAGCTGGGATGTTCCGCAAGATACTGATTGACTAGAAACTATCCTTGGACTCATTCTTCACACCTGCCCTCAGATGGCTGGTCTGTTGCCTAAAGCAGTAGCTCTCAGCCAATGAGCCTCATGAGAAGGAGGGTACAAGATGCTGGAGTTCAGGCTGCCCAGGCTCGGATGCCACAGCTTGTTTCCTCTGGGTGCTTTAGAAGTCCTGTGTGCGGCTCGTGGGCATTTCAGACCCCACAGGCATGGTTGAGACCTCCCTGCTTAGACTCTTCTCCTATTGGAGTCTTTTCTCTCTTTACACCACCGTCTTCCCAGAGTGATAAATCACTACAGTTTAAATGAAGGTCAGGGGCTTGGGTTTGTGTTTCTTCTGGGATTCAAGCCTGGAGGGAGGCAGGCTCTTCTGTATCCTTCTTTGTCTTGGAGTACTCTCTCAGCCCTTGCCTGGTGGGTTTCATTGTGGAGTGCTGGTCTTTCCAGAACATCTCTCCTAAGCACCCTCAATTCAGTGCGGAAGAAACTTCAATATTTCATGGATAATTAAAATGATAAATGGGCTTTTTGCCTCCCTGGCCATTTAGTTGAGAGCAGGAAAAGCCAGGGGCTCTGGAAGATTGGGAGAGAAGCCAGACACAGGGAGGGAACAACTTCAGCCCAGGGTGGCCTTCTACATTTTCACTTGCAAGGACCCTGCAGCCAATAGTCCTCATTCAGATAACACTGAGGCCCAGGCCGCTGAACTGCGCCGAGCATTCAATAGAGCTAGGTCTGGACCTTGCTGGCTCTTTGGAGTTCGGCTTGTCAAGTTTTGGCCAGAATCTGACCATTAGCGTCTAGACTGTTGTCTTAAAGTTTGAGAAGCCTGAATGCCAGAGCAAGAGTTGGCCTGGCTTCCCAGGCCACAACCCATGTTGGAATCTAAAATGGAAACCCAGTGAAGTCACATACATTATGTACTGTTATAAAGGTTGTATGTCAGGTCCTGAGAGCCACGGGGGATGGGTTTGGGTCAGAAAATTTACCTCTATGAATAAAGCTGTCTTCTCCAGTCCTAGGAGAGGATAGCTTTACTCACAGGGGTCTCTTCTCCAGTGGGCACATATATCCCAGTGGGGCATCGGCTGGGGCTAGATATTGGCTAGCTGTCTTCTACTCGCCTTTGGCCAGGTCAGTGTTGACCAAGGGCCACAAGATGTTGCTATGGCCAGTGCCCAGGAGACCCCAGACTGAATCTGTGTGGGGTTGGGATGAGCCAGGGATCTGAACACCTGTACATGTGGTACAGGGTGGAAGACAGACAGCTCAAAGGTGAGGCGGGGCTGGGTGACTGGGAAAGGCACAGGCCCTTGGTCAGCCTCTACTCGTCAACATTTCTTGGCCTTTCTCCTCCCACTCTGGCATTTCTCATGTTCTGGGACAATATCTAAATTGGCCACTTGGACAAGACATTCCCTAGGAGCTGCCAACCTTGGAGTTGCCAACCTTCTCGGTCCAGGGTGGTCACAGGACTGCTTGGCTACACATTTCCTGCTCTTGGTTTGGCTCCCGTTCTAATCCCCACGATGCCCGATGCCAAACACTTCACCCTGTGCTGAAGCCTTCTCTTATGGGGCTCCATCCAGGTACCATTTGGAGTGGTGGAGGAGGTGGGTCTGCCTGTGCATCTGTGAGCGCGCGCGCAAGCATGCACATCTGTATCTACACATCCTCCCTGAACATTTAACTAAATATTTATTGGCCCCAAGTGAGGCACAAATTCCACAGTCCATTCCAACCTTGAACTTACAATTGGAGAAAAGTGCCCGAGTATAATTTGCCAAATGTGTATAATTCTCCCCACCCTTCAGGCCCAGTAGACTCCCCTTGGAGAAGTCTCCTGTGGAGACCTCAGCCCTGTGTCTCCTGCTTTCTCTAGACTTCTCCAGCAGTGTGTGCCCTGTGCAGCCTACTTCTGAGCTCTGTTGCTTCTGCAGAGGTTTTGAAGTATTTGCCTGCTGTCTCCCGGGGAACAAAAACCAAAGTAACAGAGGTGTCTAGATGCTAGTTCAATGCTTGACTCTCGCACACCGGCAACACTGAGCTGGCTAATTTCTCCGAGACACAGTGTCTCTTCATCTGGTGGTGGTGGGTCTGTCCTTGCACACAGCAGACCAACCTCCTCATGTTCCCGTTTCTACTCTTTCTCCTCACGGTTGCTAGAACAGGGCTGGGCTTGTGGTGGGTACTCAAAAAAAAAAAAAAAAAAAAAAAAAAAAAAAAAGGTGGTGGTGACTGATTAATGATTATGGAGCCTGCAATTATTGGGATGAAGTCCCTAAACAGAGAACCAGCTCTAAGCAAACCCATTAATTAGGGGCCTGTTTGCAGTCTTTTTGTCCTGGCCTGTCATGTGTTAGCTCAGGAGGGGGGGCTTTGTAGCCCCCAGTACCCACTCTCCTAGAGGTCATTCTGGGAAAATAATGGCCAAGGAGACGCTCAGGGCTGAGGTGTGCAATTCCCACCTACTTGTCTACTTGTGACCTTCACGCCCACCCTAGTTCTGGTCCAATAAACAAGTTAACAGGTGACAAACAGTCTTAATAAAGAAGCCCACTGGCTTTAGGACAGCAGTGAGCCTAAGCTAATGGCTTTTACTAGGGAGTAGGGACTCCCTGAGGGAAGGACTGCTGACCTGGAGTGACCTCTCAGGCTAGGAAAGGACCAGCTCCTCATACTTTTTTTTCTTTTAAAGTTTTAGAGTATATTAAAAAGGAGAAATATAAACAACACCCCCCCATAATCCCCTGAAACCTTCAAAATAGAGCATTATAAAACATTAAAACTTAAATATTTGCATTTCCCAGATCACAAAGTTCAATCCCTAGATGTAAGAAGATTGTAGAATTTTACAATAATTTCAGGACTTAGCAAAATCTGAATTGTTCATTGCCATCAGTGGTAAGATAAACCATGGGCTGTAAATTGAAAGCAGTATGATGGATGTCTTTTCATCCTGGGTTAATGGTCACCCTGCTTCACTGGGATGGTCCATGGGGGCAACTCAGGGCTTGGTGTCTATTGGACCTCACTGAAGTCTTGTCAGAATTAAGTTGGTTCCTAGTGACAGAGACATGGAGGTAACCTCATCTTACCCGAAAGAAAAGTTCATTAGCAAGCCACAGGCCCATACTCATGGCTTCCTTCAAAGTGTGTGATTCTCGGCTCATGGGTATCCATGTCAAGCCCAGGCTACAGCATCCTGCGTGTTATGTGCACCTTAGACACAGCCAGCCTGTCTTCAATCTCTTTCTTGCTGGCTATCAGTTGCTCTACGAGCTGGGGCTATATTTCACCTTTCCAGCTCTGTGGCCTCAGTATCTACAGGGAAGTGCTTCACATCTATGCCGACATAAATGGCATCCACTCCTGGGCTCGTCTCCATTTCAGAGCACAACATATTATAGTACGATCATATCTGCTCCTTTGTTGTTGTCCGTTACAGGCTGTGAGACGTGAGCATCTTGGTGTGGCTGACTCAAAGAAAGCAGTCTACAGTTGGATGAGCGCTTGCTCCACTGCCTTTGTTGGCCAGAGTCTCCTCCAGGACAGCCCTCCTCCCAGCCCCAGGCCAGTATGCTTCTTGGTGGTTTTGCTTCTTGATGAGTACTTTCCTGTTTTACAAATCTCTGTCCCTAGAAGCTGATTTTTTTTTTTTTTTTTTTTTTTTTTTTTTTTGTATCAGGGCACATCTGGTTGTTGCTTAGTTAGAAAGTCTTAAAACAGCATGAAATTGTTAGCACGTTGCTTGGGCCTGCCAAGCTGTTCGTGAGACTTGGGCTTTGGTGGATTTAGTTTTCTGTTTGTTTTCTGTTTTCATGCAGTTTAGAAAATTGGTCTGTGACAACCTAAGGGGAAATGAGCCTGCCTCAGGCTCCACCAAGGAGAGGCGCTTGTGAATTGAGCTCTGAGGGGGCGGGGGAGGGAACTCACAAGCACTGGGCTGCTAGCTTCCAGGCTTGCATTTCCTTGCCTTGCGTTTTTGGATTGACACTCGGGCTAATTTGGTGCGTGTGCTGAGTAGGAATGCCCAAAGTAAGTGGGGAGGGCTGGGGAGAGACTGCCTGCATATAAGTCCTCACAGGGAAACTTGCGTGGACCAGCCTACTGTCTTTGAGTTCCAGAGGAGACAGACATGCTTCCTCTAGATGCCTGAGGTTGGGAGTAAGGGACCCTCTTTGCTATGCATTTAATTCCTCGGCTATCTTGGGGTGTGGGCACTGCCAAGAAATCAACTTTCCCCACATGGCTCCAATATGCCATCTCCGCTCCCTGTTCTCAGTAGCTCTTGCCTCTTGGCAGATTTCCTTTCTGGAAAAAATTGCATGTAGGGAAAGTCTAGGCTATAATATTTCTCTTTGGGTGGTAGTTGCTTCCCCGACTAGGTATGTGAGTCCAGCCAGCGCCGCTTCTGGATGGTGATACACAGCACTGGGGGGCAAAACAGGTTGCAAATGTCTCTAGTGTCCCAGGTAGCACCCAGTTTGACTCCAGGCAGGGGGGATGGGATTCCGAAACAGCTCTTTGTTCAGAATGCCAACGGCAGCATCCTTCCTCCCACACTTCAGACGTACCACACCTTTTCTCGGGCGCTTTCTGTTCCATCTTGGATTGCTATTTGAAGATCTCTTCTCTGGTTCTCCTCAGCCACTAAGACCTCCACTTTAGCCTTCCGTCTCTCCTAAGAGTCTAGATCTGAACCATCTGCACTGGTGTTCAGTGTCCTGACTGTGCCGCTCTTACAAGCTCATGCTTGCGGCTCCGAAGGATGGGCAGTCCACCTCCTTCTCACCTTGGTGCTTAAGGTAGTTGCACCCTGAGCATCTACAGTCTCTAAAAGAGCCTTGTCTGCTTGGTTTCTACAACATGCCAGATGCAGAACCTGTGATTTAGATGTAATGACTTGCCCACACACCGTATTGACGGACAGCGGGTGACGGAGTCATAAAGAGACATCTACCCGTGTAACTGTCTCCTAATTCCTCTAGACCAGGATCTATGAACTCAGGAAGGGCGAGGATTAGAATGTGTTGGCTCAAGCTTTGCCACGCTGTCTGCAATCTAACCCCTCTGCTCTCGTTTCCTTGTTTTGTTGTATTGTAGCTTGAAGCCTGAAGGAATGGCGTGGTGTCAAGCCAATCAAGTTCAGTTCCCTTTGTCTCTGTTGCTGTTTTTGTTAAATATATTGAAATGGCCTTTAATTTTAAAGAAAGGGAAGGGAGAGAATGAAAATAGGGAGCATTGAGAGAAATTAGGAATTTCAACTCTTCCAGCTTGGCAAGGCTTAGAAACCCACAGTAGTACCATACTTTAACCCAACCACATCCCAGGAGCCTAGACAATGTGGCTCTCTATAGGTCCTTAGGGCATCCCTCTCTCCTCCTCACCAGGAAGAGGTCAAGGTTGTGTGTCTGTCCTGCCCGTAGCCTACACTGGGGCTCTGGGGACTCATATCTGGGTTTCTGGAGCCTGCTGATTTCCAGAAACCGTAATTAGATTCTTGTATGTGTTTTTGTTTTTCCTGGAGAATGGATTCGTTGATTTAGTTAGATTCATAGAGAGGTCAGCGACTTCATTCTAAAGAGCACTGAAAGTGAAGTCCATATGAGAACACTTTAAAAACAAAAAACGAAAACAAAAACCAGGGTCTCACTGTGTAGCCCTGGCTGACCTGGAACTTGCTACATAGACCAGGCTGGCTTTGAACTCACAGATCTGCCTGTGTGTCTCTCCAACCCCCACCCCACCTCCAATGCTGAGATTAATGTATTCACTATAATGTTCTAAGAAAACTCTGTTTTAAAAGTAAGTGCTAGGACAGTTTTTTACCTCCTCTGAAGGGATGGGCCTGCTCTTCGCCCGGTCATTAATTTTTAAGATTCCTGACACCATGAGAACATTTTTCCTTTTCCCATTTCCACTCAATACTTATTCAACCTGAATTGACTAGTTTTGTGCAGAGGACAAAAGAAGCGTTGAATGGATTAACTAATCACCCCCCCCCCCCCCCACCCCCCCCACCCCCCCCACCCCGCATCCCCCTGCAACTATTGGAAAATCTAACTCAGGGCTGTTTCAGCTACAATAAGATTGAACGTACAGGACAGGCAAAGAGGGATAGATAACCTTAAAATCTTCACTACTGAGTGAGTCCCCATGTTAGAGGGACCGATGCTTTTGGTGGTCAAAACTTCCTCTTTCCGTGTCTGCAGAAGGCCTCAGGCTAGGAGGAACCCTTCTAAGATCCAGTGGCCTCCAGCCCGTGGGCTATGGTGACTTCTCCAGGCAGGACACAGTTAATAGATGAAGATTCACAGTCTGCACATGTCAGCAAATTAGAAAGACCCCAGTGAGCAGCTTTGCTGTTCTTCTGTCACCAAGAGGTGAGTCACTATGAAATCATTCTCCATCAGACCCTGAGGGCTTCCCTCCACCACCGAGTGGCTTAGAACACTACCTCTCACTGCAAGGTAGAGGCCCCTGGCTTTAGAAACAGCTGTGCCTCTCAGCCCTCATGGGCCCCGTGAATTCATCTGAATAATTCCTGAGAGGCTGGTGTTGTCTTAACAGAAGGGGAGAGGATAAAAAGAGGTGGTGACACACAGAAATACTGCTGCCTTTGTCGAAAGGCTCACCCGAGTGAAGGGGGTGTGCGCTTCCTGAACCCTAAGTTAGATAAGTTTGGACACTTCTTATCTCTTTCCTATCTCTTCCAGAAACTTGTGTATTTTCTCATGTGGCACTTAGGATACCACAGGCCTTGTGGAGGGGAGGGCGCAGAGGTTATTGACTGGACTTGTCCTTATATAGGCTTTAAGCTGGTCTTCCCCAAGTTAACACTTGGTGCAGCCCAACTCACCAAGATAACATTGGGTACAAGGTGTGCTTAGAGGTTCCTGAGGCCCAGCATTGGTGGGCTTTAGAAAGCATCCTTAAAGTGTAGGTGATGTTGGAGACCGTGCAGGGTTCTGTCTTTCGCCTCTAACTTGCCAATACGGAATCAGGCCAGAACTCTACCAGCCAGCTTGTAACGGAAGATAAGGCTTGTGCTGTATGTAGGCAGGGTGGAGCGCCAGACAGAGAGCAGAGGATCTTGACTGGTTAGCATTGCCCGTTTCTGATGTTTTTGTGACTCAGAAAGGAGCAAATTCCTGTCTGTGAACATCACTGTTAGCCTGGGGTTTTCTGCTACACAGGATCTGCCTTATTTCGTGGTACTTTGGGGTTCAGGGTCAGATTACTTGGGCTGAATTCCCACTATTGTCGTTTTTATAGACCCTAAATGATTTGGCTAAATCTTTTTTTTTTTTTTTTTTTGGTTTTTTGAGACAAGGTTTCTCTGTGTAGTTTTGGTGTCTGTCCTGGATCTTGCTCTGTAGACCAGGCTGGCCTTGAACTCACAGAGATCCACCTGCCTCTGCCTCCTGAGTCCTGGGATTACAGGTGTGCGCCACCACCGCCCGGCTAGGCCAAATCTTATAACCTCTAAAATCTTTCAGTTTTCTTGACTGAAATACAGACCAGTATTATGCTTACATATGTGTTGCATATACAACACTATGTATAACACATGTAAATATTATGTGTTATACATAGTATTATAAACATTAAGTACATAACACAGGGACTGGCTACACAGCTCTATAAGTGAAGGTGCTTGCCACTCAAACCTGGTGGGTGACTTGGATTCAGTCCCTTGGATCTATATAAATGTGGAAAGAGAGAACTGATTCCATAAAGTTGTCCTCTGACCACCACATGTGTGGTGTGGCACACACACACACACACACACACACACACACACACACACACACACACATTAAGGTACCTGATGTGTGCTCAGCATTCAATAAACATTTGCTGCTATTATTGTTACCAGCATCCCGATTATCCTGTGGCATCAACAACCTTGGAGCATTCTGCAACCACTTGGGGGTGACTAGAAGTCACGAGTTCAGAGCCTGAAGCCTGTGTCAGCTCATAAATTCAGAGAAAGACCTACCTTTTCTTTACACCCCGAAAACAGAGCTGACAACATTAAGCTTATTGGGAAGACCAAATGGGGGGAAATCCAGGTGGGCAGTCCTTACAATGGATTTCCCCAGCATCCACTGCACTCGGGCTTGTTCTGTTGATACTTGCTTTCACTCTGTGGAGATAAAGGGAACCGTGGAGTCCACTTCCCTACCCAGCTTGGATGGAAGTGCAAGCTGACCAGGCAGCATGGTAGCTACAGGGGACACAGCTGGTCACCCATGGGGATCATTGGTGGAGCCTGGGCGGCGGCGTGAGCTGCACCATGAAAACTTGAACCTGTAGGCCAGATGGACCTGGCCAGGTCCCGGTCTTAGGCTTGACAGGGTCAAGGGTGAAAAACAGGACTCTGAGGAGTCAGGGAAAGTGAGTGTTGTTTAAACAGCGTCATGTGTGTGTGTGTGTGTGTGTGTGTGTGTGTGTGTGTGTGTGTGTGTGGTGTCTTAGTGAGAGGAAGCAGAAAATGTGGGCTTTCCAGACTGAACTCTGCAATTACCAGGGGAGAGGCCACAGACACACAGTAATAGCAATCGCAAGCTCTGTGAAGACTGTAATAGTCATCTTAAAGCGCTGTCTGCAAGGCTCTAACTGAAGGAGATAATTGATAGAGCGTGAGGCATGCAGGGTGGGCCCCTTTGCCCAACCACATCCTCACAGGCAAATCCCTGCCATCTCATGAGTTTTTGGCTCTTGTGTATGCAGTGCATTGGATTTCCAGCTGCAGGTACCCGAGCCTTAAAGTGGCCTTGGGTGTGCTAAGTGGTTTTATAGGGTAAATTGTGAGCTGTGTGTACGCACGTGTGTGCGCGTGCATGTGTGTGTGTGTGTGCGCGCGCGCGCGCATGCATGGCCAAGGCATGGTGGGAATAATGTGGCTTGAGTGTGCTACACCCACAGCCTGCTCTTCAAGCCTCCTCTGCTGAAACACTGAGAAACTTCAACTGGCCATAGATGCAGAGAACAAACCAGTCTCTCCTCCTTTCTTTACTGACTCTTCAACAAACACAACGTCTCACCCCAAGTATAAAGCTAATGCTCCCCTTAGAATTTGCCTCCCCCGCCCTTTCTCCTCCCCTCTTCTTCCTCCTCATTGTTCTTTCGAGATAGTAGTCCAGACTGACTTTGAACTTGCATCATAGCCAAGGATGGCCTTGAACTCCTAATTCTTCTGCCTGTGCCTCCCTAGTTGCAGGCACGGGACACCTTGTCTGGCTTATGAGGTTCAGGGATCACATGCTAGCTGAGCTACATTCCCAGCCTCAGATTTTGCTATTCAGTAAGCAAGCCCTATTCTTTTTTTTTTTTAAATATATATTTTATTTTATTTTTATGTGCATTTGTGTTTTTGCCGTGGGTGTCAGGGTCCCCTGGAGCTAAAGACAGGTGTGAGCTACCATGTGGGTGCTGGGAATTGACCTTGAGTCCTCTGGAAGAAGAGTCAGTGCTCTTAACCCCCTGAGCCATCTCTCTAGCCCTGTCCCATTTTTGATAATGCTTCATTGCCTTGCTTCATGCGCCCATCTGGACACAGCCCCTGTGGCTATTACACTGCATGCCTCCCGCCTATGCTTTGCATGCTCCTCCTGTGAACACGTGTGCATGTAGAGCTCCTGTATCCGGGCTTGGCTTTTGGATGTTGCGGGTAACATTTCTCCACTTTGTGTAGCTTCTCCAATACTTTTCACACGCACATGTCTAAACACGGACTCCTACAGATGTGCACCCCCTTCTGATGAGACAGAATTTAAGACGTAGTGAAGTTGGGCCCCAGCCTTCCACGTTTGATGGTCTGATATTTAGCTCTCCTGTGGTCTTCCTCCAACAGTTTCCATTATCGTTGCTCTTTGAATCGGTACCTATTCCGTTACTGAGTGTTCCTGGGTTTCTTTAGCGTCGCGTTTCTTTTTGCATTTTTCTTCCTCTTTGTTTTTCCTGAAGGAATACTTCAGGATTTATTTCAGAGTGGGTCTGTGTTTAGTTCACTCAGTTTTTTCTCTTTTTCTGGAAATAGTTTTCCTTTGCCCCCAGTTTCAGGCCCGAGCCCTCTGAGTGGAGCAGAATAGACTGGCTTTTCCTCCAGCACTGTTACGACGCATTCCTTCATCTTCAGACCGTTATCACTGTGGAGAGAAGAAGAGGGCGGATGGCCACTGCAGAGACATTGCTTTGAAGATAATCTATTGCAACTCTGAAGTAGCTTCAAAAATACTATTATCTCCCTTGGTGTCCTGGGGTTTCACAATCATGTGTCTGGGTGTGTCTTCGTCTTTAGTCTGTGTGCTCTTTCAACTCAAGGCACAGAAGCTGTCCTCAAATCTGGAAATCCCTAGTCAGCATTGTTCATATGCCTTTCACCTCTGCTCTTCCCACAGCCCCTGTGGATAGAATCAGGACTGGGTCATCCCAGTTTCTCCATGTTTTAAAAATGTGTCTGTTGCCAAGTGTGATGGTGCACAAACAAATATCTCTATTGTCTAGGCGTTACATTCTGGATGATTTTTTTTGCTTTTCAAGGCAGGGTTTCTCTGTGTAGCTTTGTGCTTTTCTTGTTACTCACTCTGTAGCCCAGGCGGACCTCCAACTCACAGAGATCTGCCTGCCTCTGTCTCCTGAGTGCTGGGATTAAAGGTGTGCACCACCACCCTGTCTAGCTCTGGATGATATTTTTTACAATTTTATTTTGTGTGTATGAATGTCTTGTCTGCATGTCTGTCTGTGTACTACATGTGTACATTGACCACAGAAGGCCAGAAGGCATCGGATCCCCTGGAACTGGAGTTGTGGATATTTGTAAGGCACAATGTAGGTACTGGGAATCAAACCCCGGTCCTCTGGAGGAGCAGTCAGTGATTTTAACCTCTGAGCCATCTCCCCAGTCCCTGGATGATTTTTTAAAAATCCAGGTCTGTCTTTCTTTCATTACTCTGTTTAAAACAGGGACTTACTCTGTAGTGCAGGCTGGCCTCTGGCTCCAGATCCTCCTGCCTCTGCCTGCCAAGTGCTGGGGTTATTATTGTGACAGGTTTTTCTTCCTGGGGTGAGCAACCAGTTTCTCTGCTGTCTCCTTGATATAGGAAGCAATATCCAGATAGGAGTCATCCTTTCCCAAATGACTTCTGCCTAGTTCTAGCTCCTTACGATAAACGGAAACTGTGGCCTGGATTTCTGTCTCCATGTGACACTAAAGGTCCTCCAGTGCCTCCATTCTTGCCCAAAGTAGGCCTTCTTGTATTTCACTGTGCTGAAACTCCTCACACAGAAAACTAGTGACAGAGAGTCACCATCCAACACACTCCGGTCAGGGCTGAGAGTAGCATTTCCAATGTGCTCAGGAGATCCCGCCATGCTGGTACGTGGTCTGTGCCCAGAGTTCACCTCAGCAGAGGATTCCAGGGGCTGGTGACTCTCTCTCCCCCACATTCTCTTTCAGAAAAGGGAGAGAAATCCCCTCTTTCCAGAGTCCCTTTAACCTTGGACTTCAAACCCCATTCTCTTTCTCGCTCTTGTAAGCTCTGGTTATTTCACATTGGAGGAAGACAAAGGATTGTGTGAGCTATAGAAAAGCCCAGATAACAAGCTTCAACTGAAGTGTCACACAGAAGGGCACGGAGTCAGGAAGTCTGGGACTGTGTGACGGGCCACAGTTGGCAGGACCTATGTGCTCTATGCGTTTTGTCTGTGGTCACCCTAAGGTACCACTTCACTGGTTAACACGGCCACAAGAGCATCCAACGTCACGGCCATATTCCAACCGCTAGAAAGCAGGGCTAGGTCAAGAAGGGTGAACCTCTGACGATTGGTGCTTCCCTTACGTTTCACCCGTCAGTTCCATAAAATGTCTCACTGGCTGGGGCTTGGTTGCATGTTGGCTTCTGGTTGCAAAGGAGTCTGGGGAATGCAGCCATTTATTTGGAGTGGCCAGATGTCTGACAAGAATGAGGCTTCTGTTGTCAAGGATGAGGGGTACTGATAAACAACAGTCTACATGATTGGAATTTTAAGGCATCTTCCTTAGCTGTGGATCTAAAGAGGGCAGGGCAGTGATACTGACGGGAGCCAGAGGCACTCATGTCTGTGTATCCACACACACACACGCACTCACACCCAGAAAGGGAGAGTGTGCCCTTTGATAAGACTTCTTGCACAGAAGGAAGGCAGATTATTGAGTGCCTCAGCACATATTTAGGATGCTGGCATCGGGTCTGGAGAGATGGCTCAGCCATTAAAGGCAAGGCGCACAATCCAAAAGGAAAATGGCAGCCACCTACTGCCAGAAATAACCACGAGTGAGCAGTCAACAGAGAATAAAAGACAGGTCGAGGGAACTGCTGAGTAACAGGTGCAGAGGGAAGCAGGTCGGAGCCAACATTCTGTGAGGTGTGAGAGCAAAGCCAGGCTGTAACACCGAGACATCCAGTAGCTTGTCTGGTCAAGAGTGGAGCACATCTGAGGGTGTGCCTGCAGGGTGGGCAAGAGCCAGATGTCAGGATCGAGAGAAGACGCTATTAAGCATCATGCCTCTCGGACCTTTATGCCAAGATGGAGGCAAGCTAGTTAGCTCAAACTGGACATCTAAGGCTGGCATGAGATTTAGATACCCTTGTTAGCTTTTATAGTAAGACTCACCACTAAGACTGAACTGTTCCCCAGACCCTAGCAAACATTACACTTGATAGCATCATGTAATACACATACACTGGTGATTCAGGGACATGTCATATTAAGCAATAAGTCAGCTATTTGCGTTGTCCTACAGATATTTACTATTTTGTGTATGTATATATATATTTACATTTTTAACTTTTTCAGCATGAAACGTCTTTTTCACACACACACACACACACACACAAACCAATTAATTGCCCTTTGCCATAGTGTTCTTTAGTGCACACTTCTGGAATCGATGCCACAGATAGATAAACCAGTTGCCTAGAAGGGTGACTACTACATCCAGTACTGAACTCAGGATTGCCCCCGAGGGTACTTCATAAAGAAAACAATGTGGAATGTAATACACAGTGCCTTAACACTAGGTAGGCCACTATAACGATGCTTTTGCAGGGACTGTTTCTTATAACGACATTTTAAAAAATGCTGATGGCATCATACCAAAAACAGTTTAGCAAATTCAATTCTGTTGGGGCCAGTCTGATGCACTCCAGGTACCTGTGTTTTAGCAGCTCGGGCAGAACCAGAGATCAGTGTTAGAAAATCTGGAAGAGTGGGGAACTGCTTATCCTTCAAGCAATCTTCTTGGAATGGTGTTATTTCTCAGCGGGGCTCTTACATAAATATTTAGCAGTAGGACTTCAAACTGCACTCCCTAGATGGCTTGAAGGCAGTGTTCTTTGTTATCCTTTGGGTCTTGAGTCACGTGTCTTAACCGACTATCCAGACCAGGGTGAGCCCTCCAACACCAACCCACCATCAGGACAAGGACTATCTTCTCAGGTTGCCCAGAGACTTAGTATATAGAACAGAAGAGCCAACCGGGCCCCCAAAGTCAACCTCATTTAGCGTGGCTGAAGGAATGCCCATAGCTAAGCGTGTTTAAGATTGGGCTAACCAGACCCTTGCCATGGCCAAATAAAATCTTGGCAAAACACCTGAGAATGCCTGGCTTTGAGCAAAGCTACTGTCAGGATCCCATCCAAGACAAACGCTGTGTTAGTGCCAAGGTAACTGGATGAAGTAACTTGTACTGGGTCATTATGTATAAATCAGTGAAAATGCAGAGTGTCTATCAGAGATAATATATTAATTTTAGGACAGTTGGCTTATGGGCGCTCTTTCTGGAAATAATTGGCTGGCGTGGTCAATTTATTTTCAGGTCACATCTAATTTGAGGTAATGAAACGTCACGTCCCTGCACAGGAATGTCTGGCTTTTGTTGTGAAAGACAGCAGGGAGGTTGGAACTGACATCCAGGATGCCTGAAAGATCATTAGGAAACAGGCCAGGGGGAGGTGATTTCAGAATGTGTCCCTGTTGTACATGTCTGGACACCCAGGGACATTCCCATCTGACAGAGCGGGTTCTAGAAAGGCATCCACACTCCAGGGCTCCCAGCAGCCCAGGCCAGGGTCCACTTTGGGTCACAAGTGGCTGCTCATCTCTTGGGGGCTGAGCATTACAGTGATTTGGGATGGGATAAGGCAGCTAAAATTTTCATGCCCCTGATGTGTGAATTTGATATTCTGGTGAAACATGAATTTTATTTGCTGACAGTGTTAACCTGGAAAAGGAGACCATGGATGTCCGCAGGTGTGTGCGTTCTGCCTTCCATCACGGAGGTGGAAAGATTGTGAGTGTGAGAAGGAGATACTTCAGTCCCAACAAATTCCTGCCTAAGCCAACTCCTGGTGTTCGTACAAGGGTTAAAGTTGAGGAAAAGAGACCTTTGGAAAGTTAGGCTGAAATATTCATGTATATGTACATATGTACATACACAATATAGCAATTTAGTATATAATAAATGAAACATTGCCAAGAGAAAGGGGAGAGGCTAGATTATTTAATAAATGAGGTAGGGTTTAGTGAACATTCAGGAAAGAATGTTGATTCCCCCCCGCCTTGTATAAAAATTAATTCCAGACAGAGCAAAGAGCTAAACTTGAGAAGAACCTTCAGGGTTGGAGCTGTAGCTGAGTGGTAGGGTGATTATCTAGTGTGTGTGAGGTTCTGGGTTCGATCCCGCGCACTGCAAACAGGACAAAAAAAATAGCATAACCAACACAAGAAAATGTAGGTGAACTGTGGTGATGTTTTGGTTGTGCTCTAACAAATAAAGCTTGCCCGGAGATCAGAGTGCGGAGAGCTAGCCACTCGAGGCCAGGCAGTGTTGGCACACGCCTTTAATCCCAGCACTCGGGAGGAAACAGGAAGTGCTGTGGCTTGGCAGAGAGAGGAAGTGATAAGGCAGGGGGGAGACAGGAGCTCCACCCTCTCAGTCTGAGGATTCCCAGAGGTAAGAAGTCTCTCTAGTGGCTGGCTGCTCTGCTTCTCTGAGCTGTCAGCTTTCACCCTGATATCCGACTCCGGGTTTTTATTACTAGGACCAATTCCAGCTACAGTGAACATTTGTTTAATCTTGGAAATTGCAAAGGAAACATCAAAGAAAGCATTTGTTGTATTTGGCTACATAAAAACAAAAACTTGCTGATCAAGCTAAAGATAACGTAAACAAAATGACAAGTCCAAGGACAGCTGGGGAGGGAATCATTGAAACACAGAAACAGATAAGGAATTGAAACTACAAAACCGACCTTCTGGATCAAATAAATGACAGAGAGTTGATGGGAAAATAGACAGTGACTGGAGCGGAGTGGTTAGTTGTATAAAAGGAGTCCTCCACGGCAATAAAGGAACTAAAAGCTTAGGTAAGGTTTTTCGTTTTTGTTTTCTCCAGAAGCTGGCGGTACTGGCCACAACTGTAATCCTAGCACCTAGAAGCAAAGGTAGGATTGTGGCACTTTTAGGTCAGCCTGCTCTACATAGTATGTTCTGGGCCAGCCAAAGTGACATCACTTGACCCTTATTAATGGAGACATAGGAAGATTTACAATTTTCCATTGGGTGGAGATAATTCTTGGTGACGTGGAACTTGACTCTGCTCCTGGGACAATCACGTGCCAGAAGTTATCCAAGGTCTCAGTGTGGAGGCAGGGGTGTAGCCTGGTTTGTACAGTGCGTGCATCACATGCACAAAGCTCCCCCTTCCCCGCCCCCCCCCCGGGGGGGGCACAGTGCTACCATAACTGAGTATTGCAACACACACCTGTAACCCCAGGTCATCCTTTGCCACATAGGGGGTTGGAGGGCAGCCAGTGTTATGTGAAACCTGCTTTAATTTTTTGTTTTCCCCAAGCAGATGTAGTAGGGTGTGTCTTTAATCCCAACACTCAGAAGGCAGAGGCAGACAGCTCTCTGTGAGTTCAGGGTCAGCCTGGCCTATGTAGCAAGTGCCAGCCCAGCCAAAGTAGCCCAGAGAGCTCTCCTCTCCACAAAAAGAAAAGAAAGAAAGAAAGAAAGAAAAAAAGATAAGACAGACAGACAATTAGTGTGGATCTGGGAAAGGGGTTCAATGGTTAAGACTGTGTGCTGCTCCTAGAGGACCTGAGCTCAGTTCCCAGCACCCACATTGGGCAGTTCACAATGGCCTGTCCAGCTCCAGGGGGATCTGGCCTCCTCTTCTGGATTCCGTAGGCACCTGCACTCATGTGTGCACATACCCACACAAAAACACAGACATACACAATTTGAAGAAAATTCTTGAATTTTTTTCCAAACTGCACATCACCTAAAGCCAGGTGAAACTTGGAGGTGTTACTGTTGTGAGACAGTTGGCTACATATCCCTGGAGGGATGGGGACCTTTGTATCTCTCAGTATTTTATGAGGATAAATTTATAAATACCTGGAATGCTTATCGATGGGATAGTTTGGAAAAAGCCTGGACATTTCTGTATTTAAAAACATGAGCGGTACACTGGCATACAGCCATGCAGAAAGCCACAATCTGGAGTGGTACAGACATAACAAGTCACACAGGCTCATAGATCTGGAAGAAACAGCACACTGTGTGGCTGAGCCCTCCCTTGCTATGGGTCTATTAATACAATGCCCTACAGAGAGGCTGGTAGGACAAACGTCTACGCTTGTTTCTTTGTAGTTTAATCTACACATTGATGTTCATTTATGTATTGCCTCTGTGTTTTTTGTTTTTAACTTAAAATAGACACAAAGAGACAAGCACGTTATTATATTTTAAGCGACAAAAATACAGAGTGTGTCACGGCCTTCTGCAGTGGCTTCGACATCTGAATTTCGTGATGTTTGGGAAGATGAGGTGGCTGAGAGGGTAAAAGCATTTGCCTTGAAAGCCTGATGACCTGAGTTCAGTGTTGAGAAGCCCCATGAAAGTGGAAGGAGAGAACTTGCTTCACAAAGTTGTCCTCTGTCTCCCACACATGTGCTGTGGTGTGCACACTCCCCCTATAGTAATAGATAAGTTAAAAAAAAATTAAACGAGGATGCATTGTTTTGTCCTTTCACTTATTCCTTCTCTTAATAAACATTGTTTGAATGTCTTGCTATTCTGTGTGCTTGATATAGAATCTAGGGGAATATTATATAGAAAAATTGTTTATTAAACCATTTCATTAGGGGCTCCAGCCATCTCGGGTTGCCATAACAAAATACCACAGAGTGAAGAGATTAGGTAACAGAAATTCCTGTTCCCACAGCTCTAAAGCGTCCTCCTCCCTTGTAGATGGCCATCTGGAGGGGGTGGGCCCATGTTCTCCATCTAGTTGGGATTAGGGCTTCCACAGAGGAAGTTGGGGGGGGGCACAGAGCAAAGCTGGGAAACACACTTAGTTGACAATGGCAATATTATCTTGGGAGGTTAAAACATTGGACTACGAGATACAATAGGTTTGAAACTGGAACATTAGATCGTCCTTTGCAGACTTTTCTTGTGTGTACAGGTGTATCATGCTCATGTGCATGCCTGCACGTGTGTAGACCAGACAGATACCTTCATCAGTTATTTTCAACACTGTTTTTTTTTGAGACAGGGTCTCTCTCTAAACCCAGAGCCTGCCAATCTGGTTAGACTGGCTAGGCAGCAAGCTCTGGTTCTGCGTGTCTCTGTCACTGGGGTTACAGGCAGGGGCCACTGTGTCCGTTTGTTGTTTGGACATGGGTTTGGGGGATCAAGTTCATATCCTCACAGTTGCAGGAGAAGTACTCTATCCATTGCTCTAGTCCCCAAAGTGAACTTCTAAATTTTACAATTTTATAGATATGGGTGTTTTATTTACATACATGTCTGAACAGTATATGCACAAAATGGCTTCTGGGGCATCAGACCCTCTGGAACTGGAGTTACAGATAGTTGTGAGCCAGCATGTAGTCAGTGCTCTTAACCACTGAGCCATCTTTCCAAGCCCCCCAAAATAAACTCTTGCTTCCATCTTATCCACATTAAGAGTACAGAATAGGGTGCTGGAGAGATGGCACAGTGGTTAAGAGTACTGGTTGCTCTTCCAGAGGTCCCGAGTTCAATTCCCAGCATGCACATGGTGGCTCACAACCATCTGTAATGAGATCTGGTGCCCTCTTCTGGCCTGCAGGCAGACATGCAGACAGAACACTGTATACATAATAAACAAATCTTTTAAAAAAAGAAATATAAAACGAGAGATGGTGAAGAGGAGAATAGATTTATCTGGTCAGAGCTGTGGCAGCATTGTGTCTGCTTCCCTACTGGGTGTGTGTGTGTGTGTGCGTGCGTGCGTGCGTGCGTGTGTGTGTGTGTGTGTGTGTGTGTACATGTGTGTGCATGTGAATGAGTATATAAGTGTGGGTGTGGGTGTGATGGAGGGGAGGAGAGGGAGGCAAAAGTCATAAGAGGAAGATTCATTTCTGACAACAACCAATGGAGTTGTGGCAAGGGCAGAGCCCTGCTGTGAAATCAAATTATGAAGTGATTACCACACTGAAATGGCCATTTAGGTTACCACACCGGGACTGTCTTTTGTCACGTCAAGTGACTCAGTGTATCACCCAACAAGACTGAGCTTGAAGTCACTGGCACCCTTAGAGCCTTTATCCGGCAGCGGAGAGAGCCGACCCGTGCAGAATCGGGATTAAAGAGAAAACCGGCCTCTGACTACACAATAGAACTGCTCATGAAGCAAGAAGCCGAGTGCAGAGCCCATGCCGAGAGAGGAGGGTGGGGTGGGCTTCGTAGTAGATGATTGTGGCTTTTCCTGTAAATGGGATCCTTGAGCAAGCAGGAGTCCGTCCAGGCCTAGCTGCATTTGTGAACTTGGAGATTCACCAAGACCCCCTGGTGTGCCCTTTGCGGATGCCAAGGGTTTACGACGCTATATTTTGGAAGGTTTTTCCACTTTAAAATTGTGCCTTGGCACCTAAAGGATTAGTCTCCATCTATCCAGAAAATGAAGCCGTCTCGGCGGAATGCACACTGCAGGGCTTTGAGGTTTTTCTAACTCACCACAGTCCCTGGGGGTGCACATGCCTCTCTGCAGGTGTGAAGGAGGCATCTCAGGGACCTGCTGGTCCTCTCTCAGTGAGCACCTCTCCTCTACTCAGCCTAACGGTCCTCTTTGGGAAGTTTTCCTGTCTCTGAGGCCAGGTTGATTACCTAGATGAGCCATCAATCTCTGCTAAAGTATTTGTAACATACTGTTCTTTCCTATTTGCTCCTCTGCCTCTCCTACAAGATCATCAGTGTCCTGGAGGTAAGAAACATTGTCCTTAGTGCATGAGCTGGCTGTTTGGAACCTGGGGCTTATGCAGGGACACTTTGGTCAGCTTGGAAGGAGGGGACTGGACCTGCCTGTACTGAATCTACCAGGTTGAGCTGAATCCCCAGGGGAGTCTTTGCCCTAGAGGAGATGGGAATGCAGGGTGGGGGGGGGTAGGGGGGTGGGCGGGAGGGGAGAGGACAGGGGAACCCATGGCTGATATGTAAAATTAAATTAAATTAAAAAAAGAAACATTGTATCTTGCTGAATACGCAGGTATGTGTTTGTAATCCCATCACTGAGGAGGCAGAGGCAGGTGGATCTCTGTGAGTTTGAGGCCAGCCTGGTCTATAGAGCGAGTTTCAGAACAACCAGGGTTACACAGAGAAACCCTGTTTAAAACAAACAAACAAACAAACAAACAAAAAACCAGACAAAACCAAAAAACTAATTCTCCATTTCTGAAATGAGGATAGCTTTTGATGGTTTGCCATTGATTAATTGGCAGTCACGTCTTCTTCATGTTATATACTTTTGTCCCAGTCAGACACAGAATATGCCTCACCCTCAACAGTGACCTTGAGTCAGTGAAATGAGCTCTGCCTAATTCACCACCCTCACAAACCATTAACACGTGACCTGTGATGGGGGAGGTGCTCAATAAATACAGGAAGTGAGAGGAGTTTGTGGGAGTCGTGGAGGCCATAAGTCCATCAAAGCAGACCCGAGCCATAGGTAGCAGGCTGCCGGGGCTTTAAGTATCTTCTACTACAGTGCGGGGCGATATATTGCTTGGGGTAACCTCAGCTGCTGTGCTAACTAGACCCCTAGACTTCATGACTAGCTCAAACCCCAAAGGATTTTTTTTTCCCTCTGACATGAGCTATCCAGAGCAGGTGGTCCTCTTTGATGGTGGCTGCCCTCAGTGAAATGCTTCTAGAAATCAGGTCCTTCTTCCCTGGGTGTTTCATTGCCTCAGGACTTCCTTAGTCAGCACAAAATGTATCCTAAATAAAAATGGTTTCTCTTTTGTGTGAGCCCTGGTTTTTTTTTTGTTTTGTTTTTTTTTTTAACAGTTGATGGAGAAAGCCCATGCCTCCTGGTGACATCTGGCCCAGGGCTTGCTGAACTAAGGGCTATTGAGAGCCAGAGAAGGAACAAACAGACATCTACGTTCTGGAACAAAAATAACAGACCCGCTGTTTGACTAACATTTCTACAACCATCCGGCTAATGACTTCCTGAAACCTGCAGCCAACCCTGCGTAAACCCTTCCCCTCTCCATGACGCTCAGTTCACACATAAACCCTAGCCCAGAATGAGAGACGGTCAACACTTTTTAGTGTCTTAGTCCCTCTCCGTCTGCAGGGAGAGAGCAATGTTTTTCAGATGCCATTCTGGTTTAAATCCTTGCTTCCTGTAACTCCAGCCTCAGTTTCCACCAAGTCCCTCACCCCCCCCCCCCACATCTAGGCAGAAGGGCAGTACAGTGTGGGGAGTCAGTCCTCTGTGGTTCCTGCCACTCCTGCTTAGACAACCCTGGTGGGTCTCAGCTGCTGTCACAGACCCTGGATGGGACATCCCTCTGGCTGCAACCTTGTCTAATGGAAATGAAGCTTCTACTTGGATGGGCAGCTGCCTCTCTCTACCCCAGGGAGCTGCTGGATCACTGCCTACATCAGGTAGAGCTGTCTGCTTCTTGCTGCAAGTTCAATTTAAATTTGAGACTTCAGCGATGTTAACCAAACATTTCTCAGTTGCAAGAGGCAGGATGCCAGCTCTGACTGGTCTCAGGAAAAATGGAAATATCCTGGTGAAGTGGCGCTGGGCCGAGGAGCTCACATAATATCCATCCTCACTCTCTCTCCTGTTTTCTTTCCTCTACTTTTCCTGGGAAAGCCTTCTCCATTCACAAATAAGAGTAAGAGGCCTCAGTATGGCCTCCTCGCCCATGGTCTCAGAAAGTGAAATTTTCTCTTTCATAGATGCTGTTAACCTGTTCTCTTATCCCGATAAAAGATGCTTCATGCCCTTAACTGGGTCATGGGACCCCCTGGGCTCGTGGCTGGGGTGCTCAGAACCCAGTCCAATACAAAATTGTAGACTTCAAATATTCTGAGATTCCTTTTGTGATTTCTATTTTGGTAGCTTAATTGCAAGGGTGGACTTTGTAATTGATAGACATCAAAAGGTTGGTGGTGGCTGGTCTCGATGTACAAATACCCTGGAATGGATAACAGTGTGTCAGTGTGTGTGTGTGTGTGTGTGTGTGTGTGTGTGTGTGTGTGTGTGTGTGTGTATTCCCATTATGAAGGAAGAACAGTAAAGAAGGAAGTTGCTCACTTTTCTCAGCTCCCTCTCCAGCCAGCCACTACCACCATATCTGTTCTCCACCACCATGGAACTTGATGTCTTTTCCCCAAATCCCCTAGATCCCTTCTTATCTCCTTCTGGAATGACCTTGCTTACTCTTCCCTCTTCACACAAGGAAAGCAGCTCACAGCTGCTTTGTGAAGCTCTCCTGGACCCCTCTCCCCAAAACAGTATTTACATGCCCATGGAATCTGCAACTGAGGCTCCTACAAACTTGAGTCCAGTGCTCCTGCCATCCTGGCCTCCTTACATCTGGGTGCACATCTGGGCCGGGCTGGAAGCGGTTGCCATGTGTTGTGTTGGCTGAGTCCTCAGAGGTGTGAAATGCCATCTCATCCAAAACAAACATGAGTGCAGAGGAAACCCCCCCCCCCCAACAGAGGCTGCAGGGGGTTGGGGGAGGTCTGTGAGGAGCCGGCCTCCCACAAAGCTCCAATTAGCCCCCAAATTATCTCCTGTGTCACATGCGCAAGGATTTCTAACCAAAATTTGCTGGAAAATGGATTCTCAATGCTTCTGTCTATTTACCTAATACTTAACCCAAGGATAACAGCACACATACAAATTTAAAATAAAACACATGTTGGTTTTTTTTTTTAAATAAAAATTTGAAACAGATGGTCTCTTTTAAGACAAATATTTATTCCCCTGATGTTTTTTTTCACTTACATGTTTATATTTTTAAATATAGGCTTTATGCAAAGACCTTAGCGATGTCACGATAATAAAATCCATGTTGTTCGTAATTGTCTATTTCCTAGAAGTGTGGGGCTGTGAGCAGCCTCCAGAAGCTGTCTTTGGCATCTCCCTCCTCCAGGCAGGCCAACGTGCAACCAGCTGAGACCAACTGGTGTTTATTCTGTTTATTTTGGAGCCTTCTGAGGCAGGAAGTTCTAAACTCTTTCTGACTCATAGGCTTGCCTTTGGGCGATGGATTTGGTGCTGGGTGAAGGGCTCTTGGATAGGACAGAGTTTGGAGTCAAGTGGCTGAGGGTACTTGTGTCCTAGTGTGTCACCCTGGGCATACCCTTGTCCATCTAGCCCAGGATTGGCAGTCATCGTGTGCTGGTTTGAGTTTGCATACCCACTCTGGATGTTGGCAACGACTCTGGTCTTGACTGGGGTCCTCAGTTTTTCTCCTTTTGTGGTAAGTGAATATTCAAAGGAGGAATCAGATGTGTGAGATATTAAACAGGAAAAGAGGGACATTTGCCATTGGCAAGAAGACTCCAGCTGTTCTTGAGAACTATCTGAGGAACTTTCACTTTTGAGAGAGACAAACTGTCTTCTCCGTGTTCCTGTATCAGTTAGCTTTTGTTGTGTAACACACCGTCTTATAATGGACTGACTTAGGGCTGGTGAGATGGCTCAGTGGTTTAAGGGGTTTGCTGCTAAGCCTCAAGACCTGAGTTTGAGTCCCAGAACCTACATGGTGGAAAGCACAAAATGATGCCCCCAAGTTGTCCTCTGAGTTCTACATCTACATCATAGTATGAAAAATATGTGCACATACAAACGCAATAAATAGGCAAGTAAACTTAAAAATTGTTTTTAAAATGTATTGAGTTGAAATAACAAAATATTATTTCTTACTGTTCTGTGGGTAAGGTAAGCAGATTGGGATCAGGGTGAATGGTGTAGGATGGCTAACACTCATGTCTGCTGGTTGGTCTGTGTCAGCAGAGAATGCTTGTCTGTGTGCTTCTCATTACCCAGCGGGCTAGCCTGGGCTTGTTCACAAAGTGGTAGTGGGAAGTGTCTCAAGAGTATCACCAGAGAGCGAGCCCCGAGTGATTCCCAGTCTGTTATGTTTGCCATTGTCCCATCAATCAAAGCAAGTCGTGTGGCCAGCCCAGAGTCACAATAGTCAAAATACATTAAAAGCATGGATAGCAGGAGGCCATCTTTGCAAGCTTACCTGGTTGTCCTTAACTCTATTTACCTGATAACTAAATTCTTATAAGCCATTCCAAGTAGGAAGTGTGAAAATACAGATCAGATTAAGCCCTCTCTCGCTCACCTGTTTTCAGAGATTGTGTTAAGCTTATAATCAAAGCTGAATTCCTCACTACGACTTACACGCTCACCATGGTGTGGCTTCTGCATCTCCTATTTCATTATGTCTTCTCGCCCTCTTTGACCTACTAAAGCCAGTCCTAATGGACGGTATTTTGAGACAGGCTGGTCTTGAACTCACTATGTAGCTGAGGGTGATCTTAAACATCCGATCCTTCATCTACTGAGTGTGGAGACTACGTGCATGGTTTTTAGGTGTGCTGGGGGATCTGACTTGGGGGCTTTGTGTATGTTAGCCAAGGACTCTACCAACTGAGCTGTGCCCCCAACACAGCCACAGGAAAGCATCTTACCTCCCATTTGCAACTTTGGTATTGGAACGTCACTTCTACCCCTGGGATCGTCACAAGATTGGCACTTCCTGTTAATTCTGGTTTGTCTTAAACGTCATTGTTATTCCTCAAAAGACAGACAAACCATGGTTATCTACAGTCAGGCGCTTATCAATTCTCTATCATCAGGTCATTGTCCTTCTCCATCACTTTCCAGTAGAACACTGTCAGTCCCAGGGTATCACTTCCAAGTCCCGCTTGCTGTTACCTCTCTAGCATAGGAACATCGCTTGGCACACAGGGTGTGCGGTACGAGTTTACATCTCTGGGGCCAAATACCCAAGAAAAAACAGTTAAAGAAGGAGAGATTTTTAGCTCATGCTTCCAGAAACTTCGTTCCATCATGGCAGGAGTTATGGGGCCTGGAAGAGCACAGCAGCTCACCTCAGTGTGATTAGGAAGGAGAGAGAGAGAGAGACAGAGACAGAGACAGAGAGAGACAGAGAGACAGAGAGGGACAGAGATAGGGCACTAGCTGGCTTTCTCCTTTATTTCTTTCAAGCCTCTGCCTTATGGGATAGCACAGCTCACTCAGGGTAGTTTGTCTTCTCTTAATTAACCGCCACTGGAAGCACCTTCACACACACACACACACACACACACACACACACACACACACACACACACTTCACTAATCTGTGCACTTCTCAATCCAATCAAGCAGAGCAACATGACCCACCACGGCAGTACGTACTCCAGAAAGAGTTCCATGGATCTTTTCTGACTTAATTTCATCTTTGTTCTTGATTACACTGTCAAACAGACCCAGGGAAAACACCTCTATCACTCAGGGGTAATGTCATCTTTCGCCTTCTCTATAACTGTTCCCCCAAACACAAGGCGCTTACAATCCAATATGGCTACTCCTGAATGAATTGCCTGAGAATCTCCATCTGTGCTGGTTGCTAAAACAAAACAAAACAAAACAAAACAAAACAAAAACCCCCAAAACAAACTCCAGGAACAAAAAGTTAAGATTTGCACAGTGATAAATTATGACAATGATTCATTTCTCCTCTCTCTCCCTCTCTCTCTCTCTCTCTCTCTCTCTCTCTCTCTCTCCTCTCTGCAATAGCATTTACAATGTGACATTGCCTTAAAAATATTTTAAAAGTAAAAAAAAAAAATGTCAAATCAAATAGCAAAAGGACGTAATGAAAAGCAACAGTTGCCTGTCCTCTCCGCCCCTCTCCCCTGTCTCCTGTTCTGCTACCGATAGCCCCGTTTTATCTGTTCCTGTTTTAGTTCTAAAGCATATCTAAATGACTTGCTTGTACCGGCCTCCTTTGATTTATCAACTTCAGACACCATCTTTCTGCCTTGGGGCTAGGATAGATGAGGATCTAGCTCTCCCTCGTCCTCTTTCATGTTGCAGGCTTTCCTCAGAGTCTGGAGAGCCCGGCTGTCTGATCGTGGGGGAGACTGAGGGACCCGAAGGTCAGTCAGTAGGAGCTGTGCTTACTGTTGGCCCCTGGGATGCTCTGGCCACCGTGCTCCGGGTTCCTGAGGTGCAAGGATATTTCTCTCTCTCTCTCTCTCTCTCTCTCTCTCTCTCTCTCTCTCTCTCTCTCGTTATTCCTTTTATCCTGGGTGCTGACATTTCACGAAAACACATGGGCAGCCTCCTTTCCCTTCCCTTCCCCGCTCTGCCCTCTGCCCACTCTTTCCTGTGCTGGCCTGGGGATTTAGTGCTGTTCGCCCTTTTGTGTGCAGATTTAAATTAATCCCTACTTCTCACTTTTGTCACTCTTTCTGCTGTGTGAGGCAGCCCCTCTTCAGGTCTGGCCAGTGGGGCGGCTGCAGCTCTTCCCAGGACGCTCCCAGACCAGGATCCTATTCTGCTATGTCATCAAATTCCCTTCTGTGGGCTTCAAGTTTTCTGGAAATGGCCTGAAATTCTTCTGCTGATGAAGTAACTCCTCTTGTTCCTTATGAAGGGCCTTTTAAAAGTCACATTTTCTGGGCTGGAGCAATGGCTTAGCCATTAAACGCAAAGGCTCACAACCAAACATTACAGTCTCTAGGGTTTTCAGGGATAGAAACTGAACATAAGTACTTGTCTGCCACTGGCCAGTTTTGACTTACTCGTGAGCTGTTCGGTCTCTCTCTCTCTCTCTCTCAGAGCCACTCACAGATTTTTGCTCTGGCAAACTTGTGATGTCCTCGGTCTGTCTGTAACAAGGTACATTTTCCCATTATGTCGCCATGCTGCTGTCCCACAGCCCTGGCCTTTGCACGTGACTTCCCCGTGTGTCTCCCAGCTCCTGCTTATTTTCACACGCTGACCTGCCCACTTGACGCCATCAGCAGGTTCTGTCAGAGCCTTTGATCAGAGCACCAAACTGGGTTTCTTTCAACAACCCAGAGGCTCCCTGATGCTGGGGTCCACCTCTCCGGTCAAACGGGGGGGGGGGGGATACCCAAGGCTGTGAATGACAGCTTCCTCATTAAACCAAGGAGACTGCCTGCCTCCATCTCTTCTGGAACCAGATGGACCCGTAGACATGTGTGATGTAGGGAGACATTTGTAAGTACAAATGTTGGGGCTGGGGTGAGGCAATCAAGGGAAAGCAGGCAGCAGCAGTGGGTGAGATGCTTGGCTTTGCTCTGGCTGTCAGTCTGAACCTTGGACATGTTTTCTCTAACCCATGTTGGGATCTTTATAGGTGAATGAGTCAACTGGAGACCTTTTACCTCACAGATCAGATACCCTCCAGGCAATAGTAATAAGTGAGGGTCCAGAAAATAGGAGTTCTGGAGTTGCTGGGCTCAACAAGACAAGAACAGTATTTACTGGAAGCTCTGAGTGGAAACTCAAGTACCAGGCATGGCACTATAGGTAACAATATGGCCGTGGTCAGAAGAGGATGGAGCCAGCACTGATAGCAGAGCCAATAATCCCAAGCTGGAAAAAAAAAATCCTTAAATACACAATAGTCAATAAGCTAAGATAGTTATATTACAATAACATGTAACCATTAATATTTGTTGTAACAGGAATCTTAAATGTCTTATTAATAAAATCAAACCTGAGCCACTTATTGGGGTGAATGCTGGAAGATCAGAGAAGCAGAACAAGCCACAGTTTCTTCACCTCACCAGTTCCTCAGCTGGTCTTGTTTCCTCAGACTGCAAGCTTCTGGGTCCTCATCCAGAATGAATCTCAGCTGAACTGTGTTGCTCCAAAGCCTAAAAGCTTAACCAGCCAAAATGCTGCAAGTTTCTGGTCTTCACACCTTATATATCTTTCCACTTTCTGCCATCATTCCCTGGGATTAAAGGCTGGATTTCTGGGATTAAAGTCGAGTGTCACCACGCCTGGCTGCCTCTAATGTGGCCTTGAACTCTGAGATCTAGAGATATTTCTGTATCTGGAATGCTAGGATTAAAGGTGTGTGTTACCACTGCCTATCCTCTGCTATGGCTTGCTCTGACCCATTTTCTAACCACCATTTTTGGCTCTATATCTAGTGGCTGTCTGTTCTCTGACCCCAGATAAATTTGTTAGGGTGCACAATATTTTGGGGAACACAATACCACCACATTTTGTCTCATTGTTTCCCTTCTCCAATCCTCCTCCCCTCCCCCCCCCCTCCCTCCCTCCCTCCTTCCTTTTTCAGGGTTTAGTTGTGTAATGTAGGTTGGTTTGGGATTTACTATGTAGCTCACACTGGCCCCAGACTCAGTCTTCCTTGCAAGTCTTCCTCAGTGCTAGGATTTCAGGCATGCACCATCCTACTGGGCTACCACCAATACTAATTGTTGTAGGACACTTTTGTGAGAAATCCATAAGGCCACGTATAGTATGCCTTCCATTTTAACTAAAAGCCCGGCACACATACGTGCAAGGGGACTACATTCTGATAAACCCATTATAAGCGGGACATGTGTTCACCACACTGACTTGCTGGACCCCCTAGCTTGGAAACGCAGCACAGAAGAGTGAGCTGCTCTTTCTTGTGATTGCACAGCTGATTGGGAGCCATGGCTCAGAGTTGCATAACAGGACAGTACCATAGATTGCCAGCTCAGAAGAAGTTCAAAGTCAAGCATTTTAAATGCAGTTTCTACCAGGACCATATTGCTCTTTGTATCATTGTAAAGTAGAAAAATTCTAAGTTGAACTACCGGGAGCTGGAAACTGCATCTACACACCCTATAAATTCTTTTTTTCTTTCTTTTTCTTTTTTCTTTTTGGTGAGTACTCTCAAATGATACACAATCTTTTTCTATTCTGAATTTTATGTTTTCATCATTAAAGGAGAATGTTTTGTTTCCAATGAATTCCTTTTCTTCTTTTATTAAAAAAAAAAAAAAAAAAAGATGATAGAGGGGCTGGGGACACAGCTTGTTGGTAGATTGCTTGCCTTCCGTTTGAGAAGCCCTGGATTCAATCCGCAGCACCACATAAAACAGGCTTGGTAGAAAACCACTGTAATCCCAGATTCTTAAAAAAAAGAAAGAAAGAAAGAAAGAAAATGACATACAGCCTATTTCTAGTACACAGCAGAGGCTGCAAGTTGAGTCTTAAGAATTTCAAAAAAGGCACCGAAAATGAATGAACTTGATCAGGTTGAAGAAAAACCAACCACCAGAAATGTAATCAAACGTCCTTTCGTTTTTACTTGACCACGGCGTAAGAGCATATTTTACAAATGTGTACGCTATTGGAGACTGCACGTTACGTTTGAAATTGAAAAACGAAACATCTGAAAAAATAGAAATATGTAATCGTTAATTTTTTTTCTTTCAGAACTCATTACTTCTTTACTTTAGAAGTGGAAAGGTAACACTTTTCTTTTGCCCCAACATGTCAATGTTGCGTCTTGCATTTCATACTGAGATGTGCTGTACAGAATTCAACCTTGAATCTTTTAACAGAGCAATAGCTTTATTTAGTTTCGTAATGGAGAACAGCTGTTCACGGCTGAACATGGATAGAATCTCTGTACGATAGTTTTTACATGCAGCGTAACCGGTCCTGAGATATGTGTAGAATTCTGGAAGTTGCAAATTTTAGTTTTTAGGACTGAACCCGTGGCTCAAAAAAATTCTCTTTCTGACAAAGGATTAATTGAGAAAGTTGAAGTTTTAGAGCTCCATGTATAGCGTAATATTAATCAAGAAAGGCAATTTTCATAAAGCTAGGATCTTTTGTGGATATCTCCTTCATTTGGGGAGAGCAGTTTAAATCTCTTTCACTTCTGAAAATTGATTTCAGCCTAGGGAAATGGACCAGGTAATTCTTTACCAACTGAGTTTCTTGAGATAGAATTTCATCAAGAGTTCAACTAAATAGCCTCATGTATATGTGTGAAGAAGAATCTATCAGAGAATGCCCCAAAGAGTTAGATAGTAGTCATATTTAATAAAAGGTTGTTAAGACTTAGATTCCACTTTTTCTGATAAGTTAGGGTATTTTTGTTAGATAATAGGAATACTTAGTAAGTTTTCAATTGTTCCTCCACCCCATAATTAAGAGATGCCAGCATCATTGATGTGCCTGCATTTACCCGGATGTTGAGTGTTAAGACTGCTTTGTATCTAGTTCATCAAGCAGCAAGGACTCCCTATCATTCCAGTCCAGGAGTGACTCCAGAGGCCTATGCTATGGCCTATGTTTTTAGCACAGCATTTTTTAAAACTCCTTGGTGAATTATTTAGCATCCACCATGACCCAAATTTTGTCACCTTGGATTTAAGTTTCAAGACAAGGCCAGTGTTAACACCAACCAGCTCAGGAGTCCTAGTTCATAGCTGGGCTTACTAATATTGACCTGTCTGCGTTAAACGTTTCAAGACTTGCCAACACACAAAGCTGAGTCATTTCCTGAAATCATGCCCGTGATGGACACCATTCTCCAAAGTGCTCCAATCACATTCAAGTCTTTTTGGAACCATAAATAAATACGGCAGACGGGGTGACATTATTCAAACTGGGCTCCCACAGGCTTCCCTAGGAAATGCCACAAATGATTCAACCTATTTTCACACACTCTGTGTTGTAGATTCTCAGCCAAGTTCTCACCGTGCTGAGCAGCAACATTTCTGTCTAGTCTTATCCCTTTGCAAATACTTGTTTTGTTCAAGGCACCGGGTTCCCATCCTTAGGAGAGTCTCTGTTAGAGACTCATTGGCCTAAAAGGCTGAAGTACTCCCCACTTCCCTACCCACCCTGTTCCACAGTGGCAGCACTCATAATAATCCTGAGGAAGAAAACTTTGAAACCCAGTCCTTTTCCTTTGTTTTGGGTCATGGAGTTTACATATCCCAGGCAGGCTTGTTTGATTGGATTCTTTGACACTGATATATTTCATTTGCATGTCAAAATACCAAACTTGGAAGAATGTTTTGAAATCATGATTAAAAAAAAACTATATTCTATTTCTTCCCCAAACATGCAAGCCTGATATATATACTCATTTTCTTCTTTTTTGATTGCATTACCTATATCTAAGTGGGCTGGATATATATATGCCTTTTATTCCTCCATCTTTAAAAGGCACACACAAGGTTATATACGTGTATATATTAACATTACTTCCTTCCTGACTAGAGGTACGGTCTAATCTAGCAGGCAATGATTTGGCTCTCAGGCTCAGGGTGGGAAGAGAGTTGGGGAACTATGGGGTGTAAGACAACATAGTAACTACTCAGCAGCAGTGAACTCACTGAATGTGATTGACTCCAAGCTTCTCCACTTCTGAAACCTACCAGAGCTGCGACACGCACATTAAAAACAGTGTGGAGTGTGATGAGTTTTCATGAATAGAACATGGTGGAAAGTTCTGCAGCTACTTCTAGTCAAGAGCTTTGATTTTTTTTTTTTTAGCTGAGGATTGAACCCAGGGCCTTGTGCTTGCTAGGTGAGCACTCTCTACCATTGAGCTAAATCCCCAACCCTTGATTTTTTTTTTAAGGAAAGAAATTATGTGGGCTCATATAAGAACTGTTCCATTTATAAATTTTTGTTGAGTAATTTAAAATACATATTTTTGAAATTGTATAAAAATTAAAAATATTAAATATTTAAGAGCAACAATGTCCTGGACCAAACAAATCACAGTCCTGTCCAGAGTCAGCCTGTAGGTCTCCAGTCGGAACCTCTGGTGCATGTGTTCTCTGGTGCACATGGTCTTGGTGTCTGTCAGCGATATGCTTCTCCATCTTGAGCGGCTGACCAGTGTCTTTCTCTGGGATGTTGGAAGTGGGACGGTGGAATACTCTTCAGCCAAGCAATGGTGCAAGTCCTGTTCTACCCTGTTGATAGATGACCAGAGAAAACTTGTGTGTAGAGAAAAAGACAGAGCCAGGTATGCAGAGAGAGTCAATAGCTAGTGTGTAGTGAGCGACCAGGGCCATTGTCTTGGCTCTCCGATGTCTAGTTCTTGGCTCTAGTTCATCCTCAGGTCAGTAAACAGTAGGGAGATAAATTAAAAGACACTTATGCCCACAGGCCTCCTACAGAATCCAGGAGCAGCAACCAGGGAGGAGATACCAGCAAATGGTGTTGAAGACGGTCAATGGTTGGCTTTCAAGTAGACAGGGGGTTCCATGTGAGTGGTCTGTCCGAATGGGGCTGGTCCTTAAGTCAATGAAGAGGAAGGAACGGGGAGGTTTAGAAGACAAGTCAAAGATGGATGCTCCTATGTGAGCTCAGAACAAGGTTCAGGAAATGATGGATTAGTCTCACTTCCTCTCTGGAGTAGGATTGTATGCCCATGCTCCTTGCCCTGTCTCTCGGCACACCTACTGAGAATGTCCCCACCTCTTCAATTGTGGGTTTTATTTGCTTTGACCAATGGAATTGGATGGACTCGACAGTAGCCAGTTCTGAGCTGAGGTCTTGAGAGTTATGAGAAGTTACCATTGGCCCTTTCTCCAGCTTCTTCTGTCTGTAGTGTGAGGAATCTGTCCCAGCCGACTCCTGGTTCCTGAAAAGAAACAAAGAATTGACCCACACCAACCCACTGTTGAGTCAGAGCCTCTCACCCCTGCCCACACTGTAGCTGTGAAAAAGAAGTGTTCAGCTTTGTTGTCTTCTTAATACAGTAGCCCAGGTTGGTCTTGAACCCTCTCTGTATCCAGGATTGACCCCAGACTCACGGTAGTCTTGCCTTAGCTTCCCGAGTGCTTCGATTGCAGGTATGCACTACCACATCCCGCAGACATGTTTGTTTTCGCAAGTCATCAGGATTGGGGGATTGTATTATATATAGCATTTCCACAGAAAGAGTGGACAAATTCAGAGAAGATCTGAATCCTAGGCAAAGTGGATGAGCAGGAGCCCAGGCAGAGGCTCTGATTATAGCAGAGTGGGCCCACATTGAACTGGGAGGCAGGAGTTGACTCCAGGCAACCTGAGCAAAAACATGGATTCTTAGACATCATTCCAGAGGCTACGAGATCCATGTACAACTGGGAGAGGGGAATGAGTGTGGTCTGGGGGAAATATCTGTCATCCTGTTGACATCTGGCTTGAAGGAAAATCAGGAGGAACCCAGGAATCAAGTAGTTGTACCTGAACTAGTGACATCCCAAATCACTGTGTGCCCAGACATCACATCATACCCTTTGAACCTTGGTTAACTCACCCAGATGCTGTGAGCACTGATGAATCCGTGTGTGTGTGTGTGTGTGTGTGTGTGTGTGTGTGTGTGTGTGTGTGTGTATGTGTGTATGTGTGCTCCCAAGTGCCCCTCTGTGTGTGTGGGAGGGTGTGTGGGAGTGGCTGTTCTTGTAAAAATATAATAATCACTATCCACCCATTTGCTAAAGTTTGTTGTTGTGTTTGTTGTGTGTATGAACACTGAGTTTTTTCCTCCATTACTCTCCACTTTTTTTAAAAAAAGGATTTATTTATTCTTACTTTTTATGTGTGAGTGTTTTGTCTGCATGCGTGTGTGAGCATGACATGCATGCCGGAGGGCTCTGAGCCACCTTGTGGGCTCTGAGAACTGAACGATGGTCTTCTGCAAGAGCAGGAAGTGCTCCTAGCCACTAAGCCATCTTTCTAGCCCTCCACCTCATTTTCTCAGACAGAGTCTCTCACTGAACCTGGAGCTCATCAATGGACTAGACTGGCTGGCCAGTGCGCCCCAGGAATCTTCCTGTCTCTACCTCTCAGTGCTGGGATTTTAAATCCCCATTGCCATACCTTTATGTTTATGTCTTTATGTTTATGCCATAAGCACTTTACTCACTGAGCCATTGTTCCATCCCTGTTATTATTTATTATTATTTTTTTTGTACTGCTGGGGATGAAACCCACATCTTTGCTCATGTGAAGCTGATACTCTATCACCGGTCCACATCCCCATCCTTTCTGTTCACTGCTTCACCAGCAGCTTGATCTGGGCTGGATTTGAGACTGGGAAGCCCAGACTACTTCCAACCATTTTTACAATCCTTCCACAAACTGACGTCCTCAAACTCTGCCGTTGACCCAGAGGACAGCGAGATGAGATGAGCCCGGGCTGTCGACTCGTAGACTTGTGTTGCCATGGCAGGAGATGCTGGGCAGGCGCACAGACAGGGTGTTTCTGATTTTCTTTCTTGAAATGCCTTTCCCTGGAGGCTTCTATGCTCCGGAAGCTCTTGTCATCCCCTCATTGAGGCAGACGAGGATGAGAGTTCTGTTGGGAGGCATTTCCACTTAATCAAGGCCAGTCATACCCAAGCTCTAGGGTTAGCTCGAGATCCGCAGATTTGCACAATTGCTTGGGCAGCCTGTTTTCTGTCTTCACTCCCTTGTTATCTGGCCCTTCTCTGAATTCCTGTAGCTTTTCCAGGATTTAAACAATGAGATTAACAGCTATCTTTTTTTTTTTTTTTTTTTTTTTTTTTGGAATGCCTACCATATGCTAGACTCTCTAGTGGATCTTTCACAAATATTATCGATCACAACAACAGCAAAGATAACTAATATTTATTAAGCATTTACTGTGTGCTAGGCACTGTGCCAAGCCTGGTGCGTGTGTTAACTCACTAAGAATCCTGTTGGTGAGGCAACATGTGCCTCATTATTATTATTATTATTATTATTATTATTATTATTATTATTAATTAATTTTACATACAAGTGATGCATGGTGGAACTGGGATTTGGGTGTAGATTGGTCTGACTCCAGGGCCTCTCTCCACTCCCTGCCCCCCATTTGATATGCACTCTTGCTTGGTTGAATTCTAACTGGGCCAGGCACATTGAACTGCCCAAGATGGGCTGGGCAGATGCAAACAAAGCTGGCCAGAGTACAGCTCACTCCTTCCTAACTTTGGAGGGGAACTACATACCTCCTGGGAGCTCCGGTTTCTCTCCGAACTGGGCATAGATAGAATATTATTTCCTTCATAGAGTTGACATGAGTTTTACAAGAAGCATCAGTGGGGGTAATGGATGCTGAGGGGTCGCTTGATGCAAGGATGGCTGCTTTTCTAAGCCAGTGTCTCGGATACAGGACAAGGCAGCATCTGGAGCATCATCACCGTAAGCTGAACAGTGTCTGATGAGAAGTATCCTGACACAGCCCCTGACTGAGGGCAGCATTGTCGTAGAGACTGACACCCTGTATAGACCAGGGTGGAGAAGATTTGGAATCCCACCCTGTGTTCAAAGGTTTCCTGTGTGATGCTTTCCATGATATCATGCCCCTGACCCAGGCACTGTGGTGGCTTTGAAACCCTTTAGACAATTCTATGACATTCTTTCTTATCAAAAGGTAGCATCAGGTGGTCTTCCCTCAAACATGGAACAGCCACAGTAATTTGCTTCTCTTGAAGAGGCAGTGGGGGCAAAGTGACGTTCAGTGTCTTCCAAAGCTGCCGAGAAAGGTGATACAGGTTCTGCTCCACTCACTCTCTCAGAAGAACCAACTGCCATGTTGGTATTAAGCTTCAGCTAACACAGAGGAACCACATGGAACTTTTGGACAACAGCCCGAGCTCCCTTTCTTGCTGATGGCCAGCGTCAGTTACCAGATGACTGAGGGAGACCTCAGGTGATTTGGCCCAACCTTCAAGCTACTTTTCCAGCTAAGTGGAGCAGGGATAAGCTGTTCCCAGCAAGCTTTGCCTAATGGCTGACATGAGCAATATAAATGCGGTTGCTTCAAGCCCTGACGTTGTGGGGCATTTTGTTACACAGTGGCGACTTGGAACTTGCACACACATAACGAAGCACAGAGAAGTGTTGGACACAGTTTTAAGTGCTCATACTCTGAAGTCATATTGTTGTGTCTCAAATCTTACTTCTGCTGGCAAGTTCCAAAGCCTGTTGAGACTGGTTGTCCTCTGTGAGATGGTAATAATAGCCATATTGATTACGGGTATTGTATTAGCTTTCTAGGGTTGCCATAACAAAATCCCACAATCTGGGTAGCTCCAACAACAGAACTTTCTTTGTTCTTGAGCTGGAAGTCTGAGGTAAAGTGCTGGTAGAGTTGGCTTCTTCTGAAAGCTCTCTCCTGGCTCTCCAGAGGACCACTGTCTCTGTATCCTTACAGGGCCTTGTGTGTGTGTGTGTGTGTGTGTGTGTGTGTGTGTGTGTGTGTGTACATGTGTGTCTGTGTCCACTTTTCTTCTTAAAGTGAACAAGTCATACTGCTTAAAACATACCCTAACTAGGAGCTCATTGCACGCTCCAGGGGAAATCTTTTCTCCTTTTATTTGAATAACGGGAAGAGCAACTCTCTACTAAACACAGCATGACCTGCTGGCCCCCAGCTTTGTGTTGGCGGCCAGAGAGGGGCCAAGGAGTCCCTTATAGAGAGAGGTAGAAACTTTCTCCTGACCCTTCTGTGTTTGCTTCTTCCTTTGGAGCGCCTGTCAGGGGCCCCTGGATTAAGCCTGAGGGAGCATCCCGGGGTATTGTAGCTAAGGCGAGGCCACTGTGCAGACAGCAGCAGTTGGTGTCTGGGATTGCCTGTGTGTTCCCGAACTGACCCCTGGCATGAGTCCCACTGCACACAGTTTGGAAAAGGTATTTTAGAGAGAAAGTCCCGACTCAGAAACCCTTTCCGCCAAGTCCTTTGTTTTCCTTATGTTGCCACGGTGTCTGGAGCTGAATTTTTAAAATGGCATTTTCCTGGAAAGAACGTTTTGGTCTTTTTTGGAAATGTATCATGTAAAACAAGATCACCAGTGGACCATTGGCATGATGTCCCCCGGGGCCAGCTTGGGAAATAGCCGGGGTGGGGTGGGGTGGCGGGGAGTGTCACTCAGGGTGGGAAAAGGAGCAGAAACATATTTGGAGGGAAGGTGGGATGTGACTAAGGGGGCCAGCATTCCTGGGTCAGAAGTAAGCTCAGGGCTCAGATTCATTCCAATGGGCAGGCATCAAGATGGGGAGAGACCGAGAGATATGGTCCCAGAGCCAGGCTGTGGGAATGTTCCCTGAGAGCCGGCTGGCAGCTGCACTCTATCTCGGTCCGTTACAGAAATGAGCACGTTCCTGAGCCTGCTGTTGACACCCTTCCTCAGTCTGAGGATATTGGGGGGCAAACATGACGCCCTAGGAGTCACATCTCTTTCATTTCTGAAAACAGGAAGTTCTGTCACATTTGCTTTGGAGACTCCAAAAAGGTTGAGCCCTGTCTTCTCATGGAACTGGAGGGTCCTCACTGCAGGACCCTGCCCCTCCTCCACCTGAGGACCTGTTGCTCATTCTGTTTTCCAGGAGCACGTGTGCAGGAGGGGCCTGGTTTGTGGGGCTGACCCAGTGGCCTCTGCACCCCGCCCCCCTTAGTGGCCCAGACACAGGCTGCCCTGTCGCCACCTCCCTCCAGGCCCAGGGCCAAGGCAATGACTGTTGCCAAGTGGAATTTCTGTGGCAGGAAGGCTCTTGGAAGCTCTCTGTAGAGTTGGCTTCCATCCTTCAGGCTCCTGTGTTATGTTTCTGTCCATTCCTCATCCTGCGCTGGTCCTCATCTTTGTCCTTGTCTCAGGTCTCCTGGGTTTATAGTGACCCAGTGTGTGGAAATGTTTGCCAATTCTGAAATCACCTGGACCCTTTGTTTAAGTCCTCAATTTCTTAGTGACTTTCATTTTGTGAGGAGGACTGATGAAATTTTTGGCCATTGGCAGTAGAAATGAACCCTTGGCTCCTCCCTGTTTTCTGGAGGTTAGGAACGGACACATCTGGGAGATGGATGCAGGTTAGGGGGTGGTGCTGAAAGTCCTATCCCCCTCTAAGGATGTCTTATTTCGGGTGACCAGCACTCATCCCAAAGCTACCAAGGGATGACAGCAGCTATATCATTATCACACATTACCTTCCACTCAGCTGTGTGCCGGGAGTCAGGGGCAAAGGTCAAATGGTTGTTTTTATTACTTCACACTGAACTTCAGAATTACATTTAGGTGCACACAGTAGAAATGAAGGAATGAGACACCCAGTGGCTGGTTTGAAGTTAGTAAGCCAGAGTTCCATGACCAGAGTCTTCACGGGCACTGCAAGGTACCCCAAATCCTTTGGTTCTTTCAGTCTAGGTACTGAGTAGCTTTCCACGCATTCCTGGTTAACAGATGCCCGCCACTCCTCCAGGCGTTTTGACCTTATTCCTGGGTAGGAAGAAGAGAAAATGGAAATGAGGAAAGACAAACCACTTCTCCCAGAAGCCCATCTGGCAGCTTCTGTTTCTCTTTCACCCACTGGAGTCACAACACACCCACACCTTCCGTGATGGCTCACTGGCAGCCCCTTTGTGGAAAACCCCCGATTCTGGTACGAGAAGGGAGAGTATTGACATGGGGGCCAATAGGAGTATTTATAATTCATTTATATTACTGTAGTAATTTTCTAATGAGTCAAATTCTGGACATACTGAGGATGCTCTCATTTCTAATGACTCTGTCCCAGCTCCATGCGATTAATCTTTAGCATCTGATGTCCACTTTGTCTTTAAATGTCCCCAAACCAGACATCATAATTATTGCTATCTTACAGTTTTTGTAAAGATTGACTGCATGTTCCATTTCTTCTTTTATTAATGACTATCCCATCCTATTCCTGTTAGCTTAATTTCCTTAAGTGATAGAATCTTGTCTCCTTCTCAAGATAGGATGTTTTTAAAAAATTCCCGATTCATACTTGACCTTGGTTGATCGCTGCACATTGATGGCTGCTGTTGTTTATCACAGAGATGTTGCTGGATGGTCTTTGCTCGTGGTAAGTCTGCTGCCCACTTTTGTGGTTGTTGCTGGTGGTGGCGTGGTCTCATTTCTTCTGGTGCTGATAGGACTTTTCTGTAGCCTGTGTTTTGCAGTTTCTAAAATGAGCCCATGTGTAGTTTCCTACTTGCTCCAGATTCCATGTCTCTCCAGTGTGAAGATGTGTCTGCATCCACCACTCTTCCCACTACTGTGACAGGATACTTATGAAAGGCAAGCCAAGGAAGAAGGGAGGTTTACCGCGGCTCACAGGCTGAGGGTGCAGTCCATCACAGCAGGGAAGCCGTGGGTGATGGGGGAACATCCAACCATTAGTCACTGTGTTCTGTAGACAGGAAGTAGAGAGGTTGGTACTCAGCTCACTTTCTCCTTTTTACACAGTGTGGGAACTCACCCCACCAACAGTGCCCACACTCAGGAGGAAAGCCTTTTGGCAAGCCCAGAGGTCATTCTCCAATTCGATGTCAAATTGAAAATCAGAGTTAACCAGCGCAGCTGTGTCGCTGGTGAAGACTGTTGTCAGGCAGTCTCCGGACTTTTCTTCCTTTTCTTTAGCACTCCTATTAGACAGTGTTGGACCTTCACAGTCTGGGTCTCATGTTTACATTCTCTGAAACGTTCCCTGTCTTAATTGTTCTATATTACATTTTTTTTTTTTTATAATTTTAAAGCCTCATTTCAACTTATCAAGCCCCTTTTCAGTTTTGTCCACTGTACTTGTGTGTGTGTGTGTGTGTGTGTGTGTGTGTGTGTAATTAAGATTTGAACACAGGGCTTCATGAGTGCTAAGCATATACTTATCCCCAAGCTATACTGTCTCATCATCTGTTTAATATCGTTTGACTTTTATTTCTAAAGCTCTAGAACTTTTTTTTTTCAAATTCACCTAAAAAAAAAAAACAGTCTATTTGACCTTTATTATTATTATTTTTGAAAATCTTTTTCTTTATTTGACATTTTAAAACATAGACTATAATTCTCGGGATACGGGATGGCCAATTTCAATGGTCAACTTGATCGGATTACAAAATGCTGAGGGCATTAATGAGGTCCACCTTTCGGTGTGTCTGTGAGGATGTTTCCAGAGGTTTCACTGAGGAGTGAAAGCCTCCTTGGAAGTGGCGGCACCATCTCCGTGTGTTGGAGTCCCAGACTGAATAGAAAGGGGGTCGGAAAAAGCCAGCTGTGCACTAACTTCCTTCATGCTTCTGGTCTGTGCCTTGGACCAAGCTGACCCCACCTTCCTGGTGACGGCAGATGGCATTTCCTTGACCTGTGAGCTAATGTAAATCCTTTCTCCCTTAAGTTGCCTTTGTCTAGCATTTGGTCACGGAGTAGGAAATGTAATCAATCCGAGGTAAGAACTCCTTTATTTCTTTTGTAGCCTTCCTGACTGTAATTTGTAATTTAGCTGTGCTTTGCCCTTGGGGATAAAGAAAATTCCCCGGCAGGAATTTTTTTTTTTTTTTGTTTTTTGTTTTTGTTATCCTTCCTGGTAACCCAAGTATAGTTAGGACAAGGGCCAAGTTTTACGTTAGCTTTTATTATTATTTTTTAAAGATTTATTTATTTATTATGTACACAATGTTCTGCCTGCATGTATCCCTGCACACCAGAAGAGGGCTCCAGATCTCATTACAGGTGGTTGTGAGCCACCATGTGGGTGCTGGGAATTGAACTCAGGATCTCTGGAAGAACAGCCAGTGCTCTTAACATCTGAGCCATCTCTCTAGCCCTTATTATTAATTTTTAAAAATGATTTAAATGTCAGTTGTATGATTAATTTTATTTGTTAACATTGCTAGATTATTACCCAGATCTTTGTCACACACCTCTGTGGATGTTGTTATACGGGAATTTTTAGAGGTGTGATTAACATTTGAATTGAGAGACCCTGAGTGGAACAGTCGTGGGAGTGGGCATCATCGGATCAGGTGGAGGGCTGAAGAGAATAAGGTTTCTGCCTCCTACCTCTCTTTAAAATGGAGCTTTAACATCAGTGGTTTCCCTGGACCTCCAGGCTAACTTACCATAAGTCTTTCTCCCACATGGATCCCATTGGCTTTGTTTTTCTGGAGCATGCTGGTCCATATACCAGAGAAGCAGCATACATTTGTAGACCACCCTTGTGTTTGATACTGCATTGAGATTTTAGTTGCTCCTGGTGATTTGATATTCTCGTCTCCAACTCTGGAGAGACACAAGTATCACCAGCAATTCCCTGGGCCCATGAGGAGGGCTTAAATTAACTATCGTCTGAGTGTTTCCGGTACTCTTGGGTTCTCCATCTCAGCGCCCCCCCCCCCCCATGCCATCTGTTCATCGTTGGTGGCTTTTATGTGGGCATCAGTGCTCCAGCCTCTACCGGATGTGTCCAAAACTCTACAAAGTTCACATTGGAGAAATGAGCAATGAATCTAAAAAAAAAAAAAACCAAAAAACCAAAAAACCAAAAACCACCTCATACTGGTCTCAGTAAGTTTACAATTTTGTGTTGAGTCACATTCCTACTATCTTAGAATGTATGAAGTCCCTCCTGGGGTGGGGTGGGATATCTTCTTGAACCATCACCAATTCAGGTGATGCGCCCTACCCTCAATCACAGTTCTGTCTTTTTATTTCTTGCACTCAGGGATTTTTCTTTACTTTATGAGCTCAAGTATGCCTGTGAAAATATTTTTTCTGCTCGTGTTTGTAAGGGCTTGTAGAGGGTGTGGAAATTCACACTGGCTCATTTTGTGTTGTTGCTGGAACCCAAAAACCAAGTCACAGGTTGGGGATTTAGCTCAGTGGTAGAGCACTTGCCTAGCAAGCACAAGGCCCAGGGTTGGTCCTCAACTAAAAAAAAAAAAAAAAAAAGCCAAGTCACTCTTCATGTTGCCGAAGAGAGCTTCGAAGGTTCCTTCCGGACTCTCCCCAACACCCCTCACACAGAGGGATTTCATCCCAATTGCCAGTTCACTGATAGCCCTGGCACTTGGAAAGTGGGTGACAAGTCTCCCTGTTATCTTTGGTGTGCTCGGGTTTTGTAACTCCAGGTCTTGTGTAGAGACTTCGGGCAGAGCCCAGGGGGAAGGTCGGACAGTTGAGGTCATCCTCATTACATCGTGATCTTGAGGCCAGCCTGAGCTACATGAGCCCTTACTCTCCACTCCCATCCCAAGAGAGCAGGACTCCCCTTAGAGCCAAGACCACAGTCACTCCACAGTCTGGGACACCTCATCCTCTCCAGAGACCTGTGGGCTCAGAACTTGTAGGGCTAATACATCACTGTATTGGCAAAGAGTAAGCTTCTAAAAAAAAAAAAAAAAAATCAAGGGAGTGGAGGGAAAAAGAAAGCATAGTTGAGAGAGGCAGGGGGCTGTCAAAAGATAAATGGAGCATGGGGAGTTCAGATAAATGAGTTGTGGCCTGGCCAGTGTGGCCCTGTGGTGACATTCTGCAGCCCTTTCTCAAGACTGTGATTTAGGGGCAGAAGGCTGCAGGAGCCTGCCCTGGAGCATTCTGAATTTATTTGGGCTATTATTGGAGTTTGGTCAACTTTTCAGACTCCGAGTTTTCTTTTCTTCCAGGCTGTTGCCCAAGTACATTAAATCTCCGCCGAGAAACCTTGCTGTGCTATTTGGAGCGCGCTGCTGCTCGAAGCTGGGGTTTTGTAACTCTTGGGTCTTATGTAGAGAGCAGAGGCAGAGAGAAGCCCTGCAGTCTGATGGAGATAGTTTCGAAAGGGATCCTTCCTGTCCTGTAGATTAGGAATCACTCAAGTCATCATCTCCAAAGCTAGGGACAGGGAGAAATCAGGGACCTGCCCGGTGACTCTTTCCAAATCTTCTAATCTCTCTAGCTGTAGAGTTTGATGAAGACTCCCCTGTGGCAAACGATCTGAGCTGATTCCTCATGAGAGAATAAATGGGGAATGCTAGTTAGGGTCCTGCTAATGCATCACAGGTCTCACTCAGTATGTCCCCTCTCCTCAATTTTTATTTGTGTGTGTGTGTGTGTGTTCTTGCACACATATGCCACAGAGTGCTAGCCAAGGCCAAAGAGCACCTTATAAGGCCAGATCTCTCCTTCCATCTTTATTTGGGTTTCCGAGGCTGAACTTGGGGTATTAGGCTCCTTCAGATAAAGGCACCCTTATCTACTAAGCCATCTTGCTGTGCCCCTTTTGTTGTTGTTTGAAAAAAGAAAAGATAGTTGATACTGGGGATGAACTCCAGGGCCTCAAGCATTCTCTGCAAGTGCACTACAACTGGACTACATCCTCAGACCTCCCCCCCTTTCCTTTGTCATTTAAATATTAACTTGAGTGCTGGGCGGGCGGTGGTGGTGCACGCCTTTAATCCCAGCACTAGGGAGGCAGAGGCAGAGGGATCTCTGTGAGTTCGAGGCCAGCCTGGGCTACAGAGTGAGATCCAGGAAAGGCGCAAAGCTACACAGAGAAACCCTGTCTAGAACCAAAAAAACTTGATTTTATTAGTAGTGCGTATGCATGTCTGAGAGAGTATATGAGTTCTAGCATGTGTGTGCCATATATGCGTGTCATATAACCTGAAGGATTGGGTTCTCTCCTTCCATCTTGCTTTTGAGGCAGGGTCTCTCTCGTGTCCGCTATGTTGTGTGCTTCAGGCTAGATGGCCTGTGAGTCTGGGCAGTTCTCATCTTGCTGTAGGTGTGTTGGGTTACAGATGTTAGCCATCACATCTGGCTGTTCTACTTAGGCTCCAGGGACCCCCCTCAGGCTGTCCTGTTTGTGAAGCAATTACTTTTGCCTGCTGAGCCTTCTCGCTGGGCTTGTTTTTGGGGTTTTGAATTGGCATCTCACACTGGAACTGGAACTCACTATGTAGCCTAGGCTAGCGTTAAATTTGTGGTAATTCCCTGGTCTCAGCCTCAAGAGCTGGATTGCAGGTGTGAGCCTCGATGCCTGGCAAGTTTTAATTACTTTCTAGAATTCATTTTGTCACAGTTTTCTAAACTTAGCACAATATGACTGGTTTCACTATGGCGATTTCATAAACATGTTATACTTTAGTCTTACTGACCTCCCCACAGGAAACACCCCCCTTCTACCTTCACATGATGTGTGTTTCGTTACTTTCTCTTTTATCCCTTTCTCCCTCCCTTAAGGTATCTTCCTCCTCTACCACAGTCCTCTTTCTACTGTCATAACACACACACACACACACACACACACACACACACATACACACACACATACATGCACATACACACACATACACACACATACACACACATACACACACATACACACACACATACACACATACACACACACATACACACACACACACACACACACACACACACACACACACCTAGAGTCTGTTTGTGAGAGAACACGTTACATTTGTCTTTCTGAGTCTGCCTTCTGTTGCTTAACATAATAATCTCCAGTTGTGTCCACACGTTTTAATTATCAAAGAGATAATGATATAGGAAACTTTAAAAATGTGCTCACCAAGCCAGGCGGTGGTGGCGCACACCTGTAATCCCAGCACTCGGGAGGCAGAGGCAGGCGGATCTCTCTGAGTTCGAGGCCAGCCTAGGCTACCAAGTGAGTTCCAGGGAAGGCGCAAAGCTACACAGAGAAACCCTGTCTCGGAAAAAAAAAAATTGTGCTCACTGTAGGTGTGACACAGTTCTAAGCCCTGTGTAATCCCGTCTCTCATCATCCTCACAACACCCCCATGAGCTGGAAGTTACTATCTTCATATTGGAGCTAACTATACAAAGTCACAGAGGGGAGATGAGTGCTTTGACCCAGGTCCCAAGTGGATTCCACGAGGTACCCTGTGGTAAAAATGTCTGTCTCTTGGAACCATGAACATTCTTCCCCAGAAGAGAAAATCTTCTCAGCAATTTCTCCCCACCATTGGTCTTGCCAAACTTTTCCACACTGACCTTTGCCGATGTTTTCTTGTAATGCAATGGTCCTACAATTCTTCTCTGAACAAGCAGTAGTAAACCCTTTGTCCCAGGTAGCAGCATCACTGCAGTCACCAACACCATGAGAAGGAGCCAGCAACTCGGAGCAGCAGCCGCTGCCTCCATGGTCCCACTGCCACCATTTGTGGCTCGGCCCTGGCTCAGCTCCTTTTTAGCAAGCCTCCCAGGCTGGCCTCAAACTCGGGATCTTCCTACCTCTCCCTCCTTTAGCAAATCCTACCAGTGTGCTCCACCACAACTGGCAATGTGTAGCTCGGGCCTGCAAGGCCACAGGCAAGTAGCTTTTTCTTGAATTCGTACCACAAATGTGGGGTGCCAGATATAGCAGGAATCTTGGATGTTCTTATTAATAAAACAAACTCAGAGCCAGGTATTGGGGTGAATGCTGGAAGATCAGAGAGACAGAATAGGCCACAGCCACCTCACCTTGCCAATTCCTCAGGTGATCCTGTTTCCTCAGACTGGAAGCTTTTGAGTCCTCATCCAGAATGGGTCTCAGCTGAACTGCTGCTCGAAAGCCTGAAAGCTTAACCAGCTCTAGTTCCTGGTCCTCACGCCTTATATCCCTTTCTGCTTTCTGGGATTAAAGGTGTGAGTCACCATGCCTGGCTGTTTCCAGTGTGGCCTTGAACTCACAGAGATCCACACAGATCTCTGCCTCTGGAATGCTAGGATTAAAGACTCGAGTGCCACCATTTTCTGGCCTTAGCATCTAGTGGCTGTTCTGTTCTCTGACCCTAGATAAGTTTATTAGGGTGCACAATTTTGGGCAACATGATACCACCATAGCTGGAATTCAACACAGACCCTCAGACCCCAGTTAGCACTATCATCTCACAAACCTGAGACCAAGAGGCAGGGCTCTGCTCTTGGGATGGTCAGAAATGCCAGGGAGAAACTTTCCCATTTCAGGAAAGGTAGGCTAAGTCTGGAGAGGAAAGAGCCAAGAGTTCTGACTTGATTTGGATGGGAAAATTAAAGAAGTTGTGGGCTGATCCCAGGGTGAGAAAGCCTTGCTTAACTAGAAGCCTGGTAGCCTGGTGGATCTGAACATGCTGAGGGATTTACCCACACAGTAGAGAGAACCATAGGTGTCTGAGCACTTGGAATTTAGAGGAGAGGATATTGGAACACAGTCAGGCTGGGTGAGTGGCCAGAAGCCTGACTCTGTAGGCTTTTTGTGTCTCACATGTCACTGGCCTTCTTAATGTTCGCCCCAATGACATCTAAGGCTGGATAAGTCTTGGTCAGGGGACAGTCTTATGCCCTGTAGGATGTTTAGCAGCATCTGTGGCCTCTACTAAGTAGATGTAACAGTAACCTGTCTAGATAAAGTGCCCCATGGGCTAGGGGTAGTGGATTGGCCCCAGCTGTGTATCCCTGAGCAAGACTTCACTCTTCTTGGTTTCTTTCTCATTGTCTGGAAGACAGGCCCTACACCGTGGGGTCATTTTCTAGACATGTGCACTGACTTCGATGTCCTTTGACCACGTCACTACTGGTCCTGATGAGGTGGGCTCAGAGTTTTGGGGCCCTTCCTTGGCAATTGCCATACTCAAGTCAGAGGCACGATCATCAGCAGAGCGGAGCACGAGGCAGTGAACACACTGCGTTAGAAAATGAAGACCAGAGAGCTGCACCAGGATCAGAACAAAGCCAGAGGTGTTTTCATCATGAGGCACTCCAGTGTTTCAGTCCAAGGTAATATTTCCCCATTTGCCCGGTCCTCTTTCTACCCGAATCAACATCAGCGCACAGTGCTTGACAAAGCAGGCCTTTTACAGAGAAAATGACCTGAAATCAAAAAGAATAGGAACAAGACACTTGGCATTAATGGTAATAATAACCAGACTCCTGTGAAGGACTAAAAATATTGCTCCTTTATTCGCTGATTGTTATGGGAATTCATACTTTTCAAACTTAATATCAAGCCTTCCTAGGCTTTTCTGTCAAGTGTGTTCTGATGTTGCCAAGTAGGGAAAAGGAACAGGGTTTGTTTTTCCTAACACATCTCTGCTGCTTCTCTCCGCAGGAAAATGAAGTTACCAGTGCTCTTTGCCTTTTTTATAAAGGCTAAAAAAATGCTAATATTTAATTATGCATATGCATGTGTGTCTCTGTGTGTGTCTAAACATGGGTATTTTGGTGAGCGAAGGGTCCAGAAGTGGACGTTAGATGCTCTAAAGCTGGAGGTTCTAGGAGGTTGTGAGGCACTCTGAGCACCCCGATGTGGGTGCTAGGAACTAAACTCGGATCTTCTCCAAGAACTGTGTGCACTCTAACTGCTGAGCCATACCTCCAGTCCCGTCTGTCTGTCTGTCTGTCTGTCTGTCTCTCTTTCTTTCTTAAATGATATGGGGGACACTGCAATGCTATAGTCTAGTCTATTGAGGAATCCTTGAAGGGTAAACTCATCTCGTGACAGAAATCCCCGCTTTCTGTTACCTTCAACCTGCAAAATTTCTGAGGGAGGTCATAAGTTTATGAAACAGTTATTACCATAGAAGATTGTCCACCAGGTAAATTCTATGCTGGCCCTTTTCACAGTTTCAGAGTCTGGTCCCTTGATTTAGTGTGCATCTGATCCGCTAGCACATGACACACTGTGCTTAGTGAACACCCTTTATGAAAATAAACAAACTGAAGAAAACTCTGCTCTGAAAACCACTTTGTGTCTGAGGATTGAGATGTCTGGGGTTGACAGTGGCTTTGCATAGTGAGTTAGGCTGTTTGGTTCAGGCCATAACTAATATCTAAGTGTCCATCGGTCCCGTCACATGATGGTCTTGTTTCACATCATGAAAGAATGCAGAATAGCAGCTCACAATCAGAGCTGAACCAAAGGCAGAGGTGTGGATGACGGGAATGACTGTGAATATTATTGAGTTACAAATTTATTTGCTGATGATGTGCCTGGAGTTCCCAATACAGGGCTGACTTATTTAATCATAACTTCTATGAAATCAATACCATCATACTCATTTTCTAGGGAAGAGTCTGGGGACGAGAGACATTGTTTCCTCAAGGTCACATGACTTCTAAATAGTAGTCTCCGCCTATTCAAAGCCCAAGTATTACTTGTGCCCTGTGCATTTTGCTATCTCGGCTGATCATTTATGAGACTATGAAGATGTTCAAAGGGCACTTTTGAGGTCTCCAGAGAGCTCTACCTGTGAGGCTGTGGAAATCTTGAGAAGACCAACCTTAAGCAGCTCTGAAAAAGCTGATGTCATGGATGGCTTTTGGACTGCATAGGGAGGAGAATGATATCTTATATTAACATTTAAGAAAAGCTTCCTAGCTGTGGCTATGAGTTTCGTTGATCAAGTTTATCATTGTCTTTGTAAATGGTCTTTATAAAGACAATACGGGTCTGTCTCCATGGCATCATGCTGAACAAAGGTGGTATCTCTGGGCTTCAGCTTTCTTTCTTTCTTTCTTTCTTTCTTTCTCCTCCCCCCCACCCCCTGCCACCAAGGACTGCTCTACCAAAACACTCACATGGCTTCTAGCATGTGAAATCAGTTTCCAGGTGTCCAGTCACAATGCCTGAAGATTTGCAGCTCCAGTCAGCTGAGCAACTGGCCTCCTTGTAGAGAGGTATTGTTTACACAGAGCCCTAAACCCTGTTCTCCCAGGATCTATATCCAATGGCATCTTATTTGGTTAGAGGGAGCTCCCGCATCCTCAAGTGAAGGGGAGCCAGAACGATGGTTTATCCTGGTTAAAGCCCAGGGACTTCTGGAAATTCCCTGGTGGCTTTTTACAGGTCTCCTGCAAGTCATCTCACGGGCAGGTTAAGAAGGGTCCAGGGAAGGAAGGATGGGTTTGATTGGGCGTGTCCACATGTATTGAGCACAAACGTTGTCATGGTACATGCAGAACTGATTGGGTGGTGGGAAGTCAGGTCAGTCATTGTCCCTATAATACAAATGCATAGAGGTAAGAGAGAGGGAGAGAGATAGATAGGGAGATAGAATAGAACAGAATAGAATAGAATGATCTAACAACAATATAAGTCAAAATTATGGCATACCAATTGGAGGCAAATTCTGATAGACTTAAAAAGATTGGAAGGTGTTTTTGTGCGGTATGGAGCAGGCATTACTAAGCAAAGTAAAGTCCATGGGTCAAATATAGTCCATGGGCCTTCTCTCCCTAAAAATACAGTTCATTTGGACCATTCATCAATCCATCCACCCATTCATCCATCTACCCACCCATCTATCTATCCACCTACCCACCCATCTATCTATCCATCTACCCACCCATATGTACCTACCCACCCATATGTACCGACCCACCCACTCATTATTTTGGCTACTTTTGTTCTTCCCCGGGGGTGGTGAGGAGTTACATCATACAATGTACAAAGCCTGAAATATTAAAAAGCATAAGGAAAAACTGACATAGAGGAAAGAAGATATTGTTCCAATTGCTGGCACCACAACTTTCAATCCATAACTATCTTTATAACCCACCTTTCAAAGTCTTCATTTCTTAAGACACACACACACACACACACACACACACACACACACACACACACACACACACACACACACACACACACACACACACACACACACACACACGGCGATTTATGCCTGTAATCTCAGTACTTAGGAAACAGAGCCTTGAGGATTGCTGTGATGAGAGAGAGAGAGAGAGAGGAGAGAGAGAGAGAGAGAGAGAGAGAGAGAGAGAGAGAGAGAGATCGAGACCAAGCTCAAAAGACAGAAACACAAATGTCTAAGTTTCTCACCCGTGGAATGGGAGACTGTATTACGTAAGCCACTTCATCACTTAACTCATCCAGGTGATGAAGTATTGAGTAACGAGTATGAAAGTGTACAGCGTGTGCTCAGGAGTAGTAACAAGAGCAAACGACGGAGCAAAACTGAAGACGAGAAAATAAGAGGGGCTTATTTAATAAAATAACCCTTTCTTGGGAAGAAGGGGTTCTCAGGAGTGGGAAAGGGTAACAGGTGCAAACGGTTAAGATGCACTATGTACCCGTGTAAAACTGTTAAAGAATAAAGTAAAGCTTCCCCCCTTGGTAGAGGTCAAGAGGAATAAATAATAATGATTGGGAAAAGCCCATGTACAGTTGTATTTATGCCAGTGAGTATATAGTTTGAAGACAAGTTAAGCTGGGTTATTAAAATGAACGGGAAAGAAATCACAGCCACAGCCATCTTGAGAAGAAGCTGAAACCCTTGTGAGTGTGGGGTCCAGTGTGAGGGTGTGAGTGTGGGGTCCAGTGTGAGGGTGTGAGTGTGGGGTCCAGTGTGAGCAGTGCAGACAGGGGTGTGAGGGTGTGAGTGTGGGGTCCAGTGTGAGCAGTGCAGACAGGGGTGTGAGGGTGTGAGTGTGGGGTCCAGTGTGAGCAGTGGAGACAGGGGTGTGAGGGTGTGAGTGTGGGGTCCAGTGTGAGCAGTGCAGATATGAGTCTGAGGGGACATTTACTTACCAGAAGAGTTTACCTTGGCACAGAGCTCAGTGAAGCAAAATGGCGATCTCGGGCAATACTGCGCAACATGCCTCTATACAGACAATTGCTTTATTTAGCAGAAACAGAAGTCTAGCTGGGCGTCTTATGGTTTTACTTGTACTTGCTATAGCATTGGCTGGGGTGGCCTACCATAAAAGTCCCTTGATCATGTAGGGTGGCCAGGTTCTAGATCCTGAAATCAAATCAGGATAGAAGATAGCTGTAACTGATCATCTGGTACTCTAGAAGGATCTTAGAAGTGTCCTGTGCTCTGTCCTTTCCCAAGCCTGACTTTGAATTCTGGACTGTATCTTTCCCCTCCCCTCCCCTCCCCTGCCCTCCCCTCCCCTCCCCTGTCTTTTCCCTCTACTGCTTTTCTCTCTCTCTTGTTCTTTCTTCTTTCTGTTCTGAGGCTCAAACCCAGGATCCTTGCACACACGTTGTGTAGCAATTTCCATTGACTTGACATTCTCTAAGAAGGAGGGGGAGGCTCATAAGATCCAGGGAGCTCACAAAACTTAGAAGGCTCAGCAACGCCCTCCCCAAGGCTACAAAAGCAGTTTCTTTCAGGGAGCGGAGACTCACTTTGGAATTGTCTGGGAGTCGGGTAGGGAGCCCAAGGTTGCAGCGTTCACAAGCTGTCAATTGTGCCGGGGTGTGCTTTCTGCTGACGTGGATTCATGCTCCACCCATAAACAACTACAAGAAACCCATTGATCTTTCCAAGGTGGGTGGAGTCATTTCTTTGGTGTCCTGTCTGTGCCATATCTGGGGTAAAAAGATATTTGTTCGCATCTCAGGCAAAGCCATACAGCAGCTGGGCAAGCACAGAGAGCAATATTCTCAGCCCTTGCTTTTTTTTTATTTCCTTTTTCTTTCTTAGTCAGGATCTTGCTATGTAGCCTGGTTTGCCCTTGAACTTGTGATTCACTTGCCTCTGCATTCTGAGTGCTGGCATGAGTGGCGTGTGCCACCATGCCAGGCTTTGATGTGGCCTTTCGTTTCCAGTCTGTCACTTCTGTTCTTCAAGGTAGGTACAGCTGATTTCCATCACTTATGGTCAAAGAGTCCTAACCTGCATATTCACAGAAGAAGGCCTGGAAGCTCCTGGGACTGTAATCTGGTAGCTATTTACATGGGGGAAACTATGGAAGGCTCTTGCCTGGGTAGAGGACTTGGTAATGGTGGTATCCGATTTTAAAGATTATATTTTCCCTTTTTTATGTGTGTGCTTGTATGTGTCTTAGTCAGTGTTCTCTCTGTGTGAGGAGGCCACGACCAAGGCAACTCTTACAAAGAAAGTGTTTAATCAGGCCCGGTTTACAGTTTCAGAGGTTAAGTCCATTGTTATCATGGTGGGAAACACAGCAGCGAGCAGGCAGACATGGTCCTGGAGAAGGAGCTGAGAGTTCTACATCTGGATCCTCAGGCAGTAGAAAAAGAGAGACACTGGACCTGGCTTAGGCTTTTGAAACTTCAAAGCCCATCCCCAGTGACACACTTTCTCCCACAAGGCCACACCTACTCCCACAAGGCCACACCTCCTCATCCTTCTCAAATAGTGCCACTCCTTAATGATGAAGCATTCAAATATATGAGGCTACGGGGGACATTCTTATTCAGACCACCACAATATGTGTTTATGTTAGTATTCACATGTGTGGGTGGATGTGTATGTACATGTGTGTACATATATCTGTAGGTAAGAGGTCTGCATCAGGAGTCCTTCTCAAGACAGGGCCTCTCACTGAACCTGGAGACCACGGAGTCAGCTTGGCTGTCTGGCTCACTAGCTTCTGGGACCTGCTTACTCTGCCTGCCTCTCCCACTTCTACCCCACAGTGTTGGGGTCACAGAAACATGCCCATTGCTATACCTAGATGTCATGTGGTCCTGGGGATCTGAACTCAAGTTTTCATGCTTACACAGGTAGTTCCCTCCTCACCCACTCAGATGCTTCCACACTAAAGTTGGGGAATTGACTTCAGGATGAACCCCCAGCTCCTTTAAATTTTATTCAAAAGCTGGCTTTGATATCTTCTGGCAGAGATGCTGGTGAGGGTGGAGGTGTGGAGCTATGCTTGTGGGGATGGAGCTATGCTCTAGGTCCACATGATAGACGGGGTGGTGGGTGGTGGGTGGTGGGTGGGGGTCGGAGTTGGGGGGTTGGAGTGGAGTGGGGGGAGGTGGGGAGGGGTCCTGTTCTGGGGTCAGGTTAGTGGCAGGAGGGAAATGGTGAGCATCGACTCAAAGAGATTCTTGGATCTGGTGACTTTCTGGGTAACACACACAAGGGAGCAGGGAAGAACTCCATTTGGGTTATGAGCTGCCATAAGTGCCTGGGGCTGCCATGCCACAGACTTCCCAAGACCCACAGCTGCCAGGCCCACAGACACAGAGAAGATGACACACGCAGCCCATCATTCCAGCTGGCTCGGCTTCCCCACCCTGGGGGGAGGGATGTGGTGGGACTGGAGGTTGCAACAGAAAGTGACAGAAATGATTAAAGGATGGCAAATCGGGACCAGGAAGAAAAGGTTGAAAGGACGGCAGCTATTTAGCCTGGAGAGGGGTGGCATGGAACAGTTCCCGTCAAGTTGGCAGAGTTGTTCGGAGGGGCGTGTGCAAGGCAGCTGCTCCACAGAGCCACAGATCGAGGGATGACAGCTACCCCAAACTGGCCAGGCACTTCTGTGGGGTTGCGGGCGAGGCTGCTCTGGAGACAGGCGGAGGCGTAATTATAAAGACTCGTCTGTGGTCTCTCAAGTCCCTCCTCCTCTCCCTCCCCTTTGTTTTCTGCATCTGTCATCATTGTGTCGTGCAAACCACAGCCAGGCCCTCCGACAGCACCAATACCTGCTCCCCCCCCCCCCCCCCCCCCCCCCCCCCCGGCACACTTTGGAAGGTAACGTGGCTGTAACCTTGGCAAGTCAGATAAATGCCAGCACAAAGGGGAGACTGTCTAGTGTCGTGGAGCCTGCTGGCTGGCCTCATCCCCAACCTGGATGGATCCGCTTCCTCCGTCATCTCCAGCCTTCCCTAGTCTATCTGGATCCCTGACTGTCAATCCAGGAGTTCTTATTTGCTCTGCTTCCTCCTTCTCATGTGACACCTTGACACGCTGCCATGCCTTTTATTTCTTCCCAGGTCAAACATACTTCATTTCCTTCCCTAACATTAGAAACATTTTCTCTTTTTGCTAGGTCAAGTATTTTACTGCCAAAGCCAGGCTGTCTTTGCATATACTCAGGCCAGCAAGACTCAGTTTCTCCTGGGTCAGACCCAGAGGCCTTTGGGATTCCTGTTAAAGTAACACGGGCCTATTGTGAGGTTTTCTGATCCTCAACTGGGAAACTGTAAAAGAATATGGCTGTTGAAGAAAGTAGATCGGTTATGAGCCACCTGTTCATCCGTTTCCATCCTAGAGTTGGGCTATGATCAGGTGGGGGCCTGGGAAGTCTAGAGTTAAAATGTATTTTGTTCCACTTCTGCCACTGAGGAATTGAGAGTCTGAGCAAGCTTTGCCTGACATGAGCGTGGTCTCCTGAGCTGGTGAGAAGACCCCCAAAGGCCACGCTCCCACCAAGAAGTTCTCCGGGAAGCAGGGAATATAGACCTCACCACCTGCCAATTTCACCATGCCAGCGAGCACGCTTGCCATGCCAAGCTCATCTCAGGAGGTCAACCATGTCGACATGGATGGAGCAGAGGACTAGGGATGGAAATGGGCCGAGACTATTTAGTCAAGAATCCTGAGACATGCTGAGCTGTGTGAGGTGTGAGGAGTGCCCTGTGCTCTTTTCCCTGTGGCTGTGGGGACATGCAGAAGGTCTGACTTGCATTCTTTAAAGATTCTGCAGCATGAAGCACATGGGTGACATTTATCAAGCCATGGGTCCCAAGAAGACTGGGACAGTGGTCACAGAGATATCAGAACTGCCCACCATTCTGCAAATCTCATGGTCTCTCCCTCTAAGACTGGTATACTCCTAAACAGCAGACAGGGCTCACCCCACACTGAGCTGCCACTGTAAAGTATGTTCTCAATGTGAGTTATCAGGTGGAATGATGGAGCCGAGGGAGAGGCTGTTCCAAGTCTGGGCTTTGGGGACCTGGACAGTTCTTAGTTTAACAAAACTTCGATGTCCAGGTTCTGGCTGCCTGCTGTCCTTGACAGTGACCAGTTTGAGAGGGACAATTGGCCTGGGCTGCGCTTCCCTTCGGGTATTGCTGTCTCTCTTGATGGTGTTGGTAGTCCGTCTTCTTCCTCCTCTCCTCCTCCTCTTCTCCCTCTCCCTCCTCCTGTAAGCATTGGGGGAGCCCAGGAGTCCTTGAATCTGCAAGGAGGCATGTCCATCTCTGTGCTCCATTCCACTGGAAAACTCAGAACAATTCCTATTATTTTCGGTTCCCAGACCTTGAATGTGTCAGGTTCACTTCCTACATCTCTCCCCGGCGCCCGGATCTGTAAGTAATTTAACCTTGTTTTCATAGAGCGCAAAGACGTTCCGCTTGTTTACACTGGAGACAAATTTTCCTCAATTGACGCAATCCTATTGATGAAATAATGACTTTCTTCCTCATTTAAAGGTAATTTCGTCTGGTGTCGTGACATGCAGGAGAAAGTGAAAGGCTCTTCTGTCCGGCTGTGTGAAGGGCAGACTCCCACCGCTCTGAGCTGGGCCTCTTTCACCTGTTCCGAAGCATCCCGGGCAGCCCAAGGAGGCGGGAGCCCAGGCGAGAGGAGGTTGGATAAACAGCTGGTTCTTGATTAGGGAAATCAAAAGGCAGCCTTGACTGGGTAACGAATGCCAAGGTTGGGCAGGATAGATGTACTTTGTTTCAACAATGCCTTGATTTACTTTCCAGATTCCTAACATCTAATCAGCCAGTGTTTGCACGTCCACTGTTTTTTCCTTCCTTCCTTCCTTCCTTCCTTCCTTTCTTTTTTTTTTTTTTTTTAACATCAAATCATATGACAGCCAGGACACACTATTTCAATCAAACAATTAAATCAAAGAGAGGGAGTGGGGCGTCGGGGAGGACGGCAGGGGACTTCACATCCAGGCGAAGCGTGCAGATGAGGAGATGGGGGAAGTCCTTAGCTTCCCCTGGGCCTAGTTGCTCATGAGGAAACAGGAGGTGTCAGACCCAGTGACTTCTAAGACCTTGTCCCTTCAGCTCTGTGAGGCAGTGAAAGCAAGCGGCCTCTGTTCATTTCCGCTTCCGTTCCATGTCCTTGGACTGTGTATTTTGATAAAGATAAGAGCAGAGGACAACATTGGGTGGATGGGCCCTCTTCCACTTCTTTTCAGTGAGGTTGGGACAATGCGTTCTGTGTTAGCCGGGCTGTTTGAGAACTAGACATCCTTATGTGTTCTGGAGGTGGTGGGGGTTGGTATTATGCAATTATGCAATGATTTTCAAAACAATTTAGGGGAAGCTTTGGTTGTAGCTCATGGGTAGGGGGATTGTTTAGCATGTCAAGGTCTATCTAGGTTTGATCTACATCATTACAAAAAGATTTTCTTTTCTTTTATGGACATGATTGCTTTGCTTGCCTGTATGTCTGAGTGAGGGTTCGGGTCTCCCAGAACTGAAGTTACAGACAGTTGTGAGCCGCCACATGGGTGCTGCAAACTGAACCCGGGTCCTCTGGAAGAGCAGTCAGTGCCCTTAACCACTGAGCCATCTCTCCAGCCCCACTACAAAAACATTTTAAGAAAAAGTAATAATAATTTCTAAATACTTGGGAATGTATTTCCAAAAACCAAACCCAAAGTGGCATGGATGCCATGACCACACAGGACCGAAGTGCTAGTGGCTGACATGTTTTAGGTTGCTTAGCCTATTGCAGGTGCTTGCTAGGTATTCTATTGTTTTCTCTTGACCAGAGGTTGGCAAGCATTTTTTTTTGTGAAGAGGTAGAATGTAAATATTTTAGGCTTTGTGAACAGAAGGTTTTTGGCACTACGATGCAAGCTTCTTTTGGAGGTAGCATGCAAATGTGCGTGGCTGTGTTCCAATAAACCTTTATTTGAGGGTCCTGGCATTTGAATTTCACATACTCTATGAGTCACAAGGTGTTCTTCTCTTGATTTTGTCAACCACTTGAAAATGTAAAATCCACTTTTTGCTCCTAGGTAGTGAGCTAGATTTGGCTCATAGATTGTGGATCTGTACTTTGGGATAGCCCTTTAAGGAGGAACTATCAACAGACAAAGAAATCTAGGTTTACTTAAAGTAGAATTAGAATTAGAATATTGTAATTTTTTTTGGATACAGGATCTCTTGTATCCCAGGCTGGCTTTGGACTCAATATGCACTGACACGCACAGTTTATGTGTTACGCAAGGCATTGATCCCAAAGCTGCATGCATGCTAGGCAAGCAGTCTACCAACTGGGCTGCATCCTCAGCCCAAGTAGATAGTCTCCTCTAACAGTTAGAAGTTTTCAGGGACATGAAATGAGACTAGTCGTAGACTTGGGGACTCAGCTCCCTCTTTTTAATGGCCATTAAAAAGAGATGTTTCATGGTGATTCCAATTAAAAACATCCGAGCAAGACCAGCCCCTGACCAGGCTAGGAAATCCCTAGGCTTCTTAGGAGTTGTACATGACAATGGTTTTAAATGGCTGGAAGGAGGGGAGGAAAAAAATGACAATGAATACCTTGTTCTGTGAGCATTGGGGTTGTGGATGATGCCTGGATCTCCCGGTTGGTTGGGCATCAGGGGATGTCAGCTCAGCCCCTCTGTGGGATGGAGTCCAGGCTGAGAGAGTACCAGGAAGCCCGCCATGATTCCAGTCTCCTCCCACTCTGTGGTGGAAGATGATGCATTTTGGAAAGTTCTGTAGTGTGTCCCCTAATTCTGTCTTAATGCTTCTAAGATGGGCAGGCTTTTTCTCCAGAGCCAGACTGTCTCTTCCTAGGGTTGGCTGCAGGCCTGTCCTGTCCTCTCCACACCAGATGCAGTGTGGCCAGGCTGCGATGCAAGAATGTGCCAAGACCTAAGAAATGCCCTTTCACTCTGAGACACAGCTTCAGGGAGTCCAGCTGCCTGCTCAGGGGTGTTAGTAGATGCTGGTATAGGGGACCACAGAGGATACTGGTGCAGGGGACCACAGAGGATGCTGATACAGAGGACCACAGAGGATGCTGGTACAGAGGACCACAGGGGATGCTGGTACAGAGGACCACAGAGGATGCTGGTACAGAGGACCACAGAGGATGCTGGTACAGAGGACCACAGAGGATGCTGGTACAGAGGACCACAGGGGATGCTGGTACAGAGGACCACAGAGGATGCTGGTACAGAGGACCACAGAGGATGCTGGTACAGAGGACCACAGAGGAAGGGAGGGAGACACTGCAGTCTCTTTCACCCATGTTGTTAGTATTTAAAGGGCAACTAATGTGTGTTGGCTTCAAAACCAGGAGTCCCCATGTGTATTGATTTTGAGTGTCCTGCCTGGCTCCTACGAGGGGCACAGTGATTCTGTTAGCTGCATAAAGAAACCAAGGCTCAGAACAGTTCTCCAGTTCCTGAAAGGAGCAGCCAGAGGGAGGCAGAGCCAGTCTTGTCTATTCTCTGCCTCCTGCCACATCTGCCCTACAAAGGGCTGGGTAGAGGGACTGGCTGCAGTTCTTGGCTGGACCCTTGATAGCTGTGGGAGTTGAATAAGTTATCTGACCCCTGAGTTTGTGTTTCTTCACTTACATCGGTGTTTGCTTCTACAGTTGCTATGAACAGAGGAGTGTCACATGAAGGTGTCTAGAAATGGCCAGGTGTATAGGTTTTCTACACAGCTGCTTTCTGCCTCTGTTTCAAAGTGATTTGATTGGCCGGGCGGTGGTGGCACACGCCTTTAATCCCAGGCCAGCCTGGGCTACAGAGTAAGTTCCAGGAAAGGCGCAAAGCTACACAGAGAAACCCTGTCTCGAAACAAACAAAAAACAAAACAAAAAAACCAAAACCAAACCAAACCAAACAAACAAAAGAAACAAAGTGATTTGGTTTTGTGAACTCGACTGACTTAATCAATCTTATTCAGGATGCATGGACTGGCTGAGGGGGGCCTGTTCTTCTTCTCTGAAGTTGCCCTGACAAAATATTTATTACAGTTTTGAAACTGATTTAAATTTAATTCAAGTCCTTGGGCTTGGTAGCAGACACCTTTACCCTCTGAGCTATCTTGTCAGCCTTCAGATGCTGAAGCTGTGCCCTGGTCTGCTGAGGAGTCCTCTTGAGATGTAATACAGGGGAAATCAGGGGTCCATCTGGTGATCTCCATCTTCTGAAGTTGAAGATCTTAACAAAAGACTTCAAGGTTGGACTCAAACGGAGGCCAAGGACAATTCTATTAGGCTTTAAAGTAAAACATCCCAGGACTGTAAATCTCAGCGGCTTCCTGGAGGAGGAGAATGGAGGAGAGAATGGGCCATGAGTGAGGTGGGAGCTGTGTCCTTGAAGCAGGCATGGAGGTCAGCTACATGGTGGAGGGGGAGGGGCGGGCTTTAGAGAAAGAGTAAGGAAGCCCAGAGGACCAGCAGAAGCATACTTGGCTTCTGGCCAGCATTGGAGAGACAGAGGTAGAAAAAAGAAAACGGAAAAGTCTTACCTTCCTGTCTCAGGCCGGAGAAAGGCTGGCAGACTCAGCCAGACCCCAGGGTGGCTCCTAAGGACTGTCCTGGAAGGTCAGGAATTTGGGGAAGGAAAAGGACAATAAGCCACCACAGGAAACATTATTCTGCTTAACTCTTCAGCACAGGTTAAGGTGAGCCTGCCTTCTGAGGAGCGGCCCCTTGGCCAGGTGATTGACCAGGCCCAACAGAAATGTTAGGTCTCCACCCAGCCCAGAGACTCCATTTTCTTGACCAGAAGGAGATTTTCCTTAATGGACCCTTTCTGACTCTTTAACAGATGGACAGTGCAGGGTCCCATTCATTTCCAGATTCTACTGGGATCTTGTCTTGTCTTCTGGGTCCAGACCTCACGATTATCTGTAAGAACTGCTATTTCTGAGTTCACCTTACAGGACATAGCACCTTTGCAGGTGAGGCCTGCAAAACTGGAGCCCTCTGAGATCCCAGAACAGTTGGCTCTCTGTACTGGCCTTGTTTTTGATCTTTACAGAGCGAGAGCAGATCATCGCCCATCTTCTGGGAGAATCTCCTCCATCTGTGGTGGCTCCGTCCTCCAAAGTGATTAAGACTGGGAGAGACAGAGTTCTGAATCTTCACAGGACATATCACCAGCCTGCACTGTGACTAACACCCGCTAAACCCTAGTCTGGCAAAAGGCAGTATCAGGGTGACTGTGGTCAGAAGTCCTGCTGTCTGAGGAACAGGCCTGAAAACGGAGAAGCCAAGGAGCGTATAGAATTCGTCAGGGTGTCTGCATGCAGGCAAGCAGACACTGAGGCTAGACAACAGGTGCTGGGCCTTTGACAGAGACCCCGGGGTTTGCTTGTGGGGAACGGGTCTTGGACAACTCCAAGGCTCAACATCTGATCCTCTGCTAGGTGTAGGGTGTCCGTGTATCCTGGTTTCATTGTAAGCGGACCCTGACATTGTGGCTTATCATTTCAATATGCCCTCAGTTTGCTGGACACACACACACACACACACACACACACACACATACATGCACAGACACACACACACAGAGATGCACAGACACACACACATACATGCACACACCCACACACACATGCACACACCCCCCCCACACACACAGATGCACAGACACACACACAGATGCACACACCCACACACACATACACACAGATACACACACACACACACACACACACACACACACACACACACACACACAGAACACAGACACACAGAGCACCCTTTCCAGTACCTGGACTCACATGTGGGGAGCAGTTGGGAAGCAAATCAAGGGAGGAGGCTGTTGGCTCCCGACCCAGGACCTCTTGACCTCTCTCAGCTCCAGGCTCGCTGACCAGGAGAGCTTACCTTACTGTCAGGGAAAGCCTTTTACAGGAGCGAGTGTCCAATGGTCCCTAAGCTCATTCTCAGGGTGGCCAGAAGGGACCCCTAAAAGATGAAAAAGAGTCTGGGAGTTGGGGTAGTCTGGAGTGGGAGTGAAACCCACTGGAGACACAAAAGCCTCCAACCTCTTCATTTTCTAGCAGGTCCGGGCTGATGATGGGGCAGCAGCGCCCTCTTGTGGCTGTAACGTCTGAGCGCTCCTCCACGGCTTCCATGGTCTCCCCAGCTCTCTTTCCCATGTGCGCCTCTCCCGTGGATCTCCATCCCCATACCCACAGCTTTCCACTTTTTTTCTTCTGGAATGGTTCAGGAGCCTCACTACAGAAAACTGTCTCCAAGGGAAGAGACTGAGAGTTTTCTGACTGAGCGCCACACCCACTTGATAGAGGGGGTCATTCATTTAGCAGTGCCCAGGATTTACCAGGCATTGCCTTCCAATGCGCTGCTTGTAGCACATATTTCCTCCATTTCACTCCACAGCTGAACAGCTACCCTGTACATAAATCCCATTCTGAGCTGCGTCTATGTTGGGGATATACACCGTTACTCATTTTGCTCCCAGAACGGAGGCACCACGGTCATGGTCATGCCGAGACAGGAGCAGGGAAAGGGTGGGGTGTGGGTACAGCTGGGTCTCCTGTCTCTCTCCATAACTCCCTTTAGTTACAGTGACCTGGCTTTCTTCGGCCTCTGGACATGGGGTTCTCACACTTGGTCACGACATCCCGTGAATGATAGAAGGAGCTGGCCAAGTGGGATCCGTATTCTGACTTTGATCAATCTTACTCCCTCTTTGGCTCCTGGAATAGCATGGCTTTCTATAGTTTTTTCATCTAGCTTTGGAACTGGTGCACACGCGTGTGTGTGTGTGTGTGTGTGTGTGCGTGCGTGCGTGCGTGCGTGTGTGTGTGTGTGTGTGTGTGTGTATGTGTGTGTGTGTGTGTTCGTGAGCAGGCAGATATATATGGAAGCCAGCATGGAGTCTTTTTTCACATGGGTTCAAAGTAGGGCTTAAAGGCAACAGTTAAGGAGTCAGGGGTCATTTATTTTCTTAAAAGAGTAAAAGCTAAACTATCCATATAAAAAACGAGGCTTACTGTAACACAGAAAGTTCTTGGTCTGGGCTCTGCCCCTGCCATAGACAATCGCTCGCCCTCTGCCCCAGGCCCTGACTTCCCCACTGGGAGCAGAGCATGCTCCAAAGGTCCTGCTCTGCACATCTCCCACATCTCTCACTCTTGCACAGCCCAGCAGGAGAAGACCCCCTGGGTAGGCCGGACCTACTGCTCAGAACCGGTACCGGTACCACTCACTGCCCGCTCACGTGGCCTCTCCACTTCCACTTTTGCTGAAGCAATATTTTCCTAGTGTGTATTTTTAAAGCTTTTTTCTGTTGTGGTGCCCGTCTCCCATTGGGAAAATTAACTGCTTACAGATGTGTGAAGCAGTCTCCTCCCAGGCAGTGAAACCGCGGGGTTTGGATATCACTTCAAAGGCGACAAGGAAGGCCGCCTGTCTCTGAGATAGACAGCAAACGTCTTCTTCTTCTCTTTTTTTAAATTATTGTTTTATGTGTGTGGGTGTTTTGCCAGCGTGTATGTCTGTGCAATAGGTACAAGCCTGGTGCCCGAGTCCAGAAGAGGGCATTGGATTCTTGGATCTGGAGTTACAAACAGTTGTGAACCGCCACAGGGATGCTAGGAGTTAAACTTGGGTCCCCTGGAAGCCAGTGCTCTTAACCACTGAGCCGTCTCTCCAGCCCTGACAGCAAACTTCTTGACTTATAAAAAAGCCCTGATATGATTGCCATTCAGAAGTGGAAGGGTGAGGGCTGTCTGAAGGAGTGGGGATGAAAATATTGGAGGGCCTGCATTGAAGCGGTTGTTTCGTGAGACCAGAGAGTGAATGCATACATCAGCAGGGGTAAGTCAATTCCTTCTTAATTCCATCTTACGTGACACATAGCACCTAATTCAGCCATGCTAGATCTCTGCTCCCACTCAGTCACACTGTCCAGCTTCGGCTAGTCTATGTAGCCATTTCCCTTGGAAGTCCAGGGTGACAGTCTGGTGCCCCAGCCTAGAAACAGTACCCAGCAGACCCTGTGACCTTGGGTTCCTGGGGTACCTGATGGCTCTCTGCCGTTCATCCATCTCTCGTGCTGACTCTCTTTCTTTGATTTTGTCTGACCCAGGAATGTTCACAGGCCCCCCTTGAGGCCTTCATCCCCAGTGGTCACCCCAAACTGCATTTTGCACAGCAGAGAGACACCCAGGAATAGAAGAAAGACGTTTGGTGAAATCCCAGAGAACTTGCACATAAAGTGATCTTTTCCTCTTTTTTTCTCGCTCTCTGCAACCCAAGCCCTCTTCACCAGCAGCTCTCAAATCCCGGTTTTAGCTGCAGAGTCAGAGCCTGCCCTTCCTGTGGGTGCAGGTATCCTGAACACATGAATGAGCATGGGGTATGAGCATGTGGAGAGTGCGCATGTGCTGGTGTTTGTGGTGGTGAGACAGGATGGAGAGAGCAACCCTTTCCCCAGCTGGTACCACCGCAGGCCAGACCTTTTTCTTACCTGAATCTGGGACAGCTTCCTTTCACCACTGTTGAATGATTTCCTTGGTCTGTTTCTTCCCGTTTCCAGGTACAAGGTCGCAGCTTTTGTCCTGTGAGAGTGACCCCAGGAAGTGAAGTGTGAGCAGGAAGAACCCCCGAGACTGACTTGATTCCAGTGAAATAGAATAGTGAAATAGAAGGACCACTTTAAACAGGAATTTCTTGCGGCTTCATATCGTTCGATGTAAATATCGTGTGTCTTGGTTACTTTTCTATCACTCTGAAATACACACCATGACCAAAGGCAACTTATGGAAGAAGAAGAAGAAGAAGAAGCTCATTGGAGGCTTGCTTACAGTTTCAGAGGGTGAGAATCCTGAGAGTCCGGGACCATCATGGTGGGGAGCATGGCAGCAGCAGGCAGGCAGGAGTGTTGCTTGAGCTGTAGCTGAGAACAACAACCATGAGGGAGGGAGGGAGGGAGGGAGGGAGAGAGAGACAGAGAGAGAGAGAGAGAGAGAGAGAGAGAGAGAGAGAGAGAGAGAGAGAGAGAATGAATAATAACTGGCAATAGTTGACCTTCTGAAATTTTCAAGCTTGCTTGCCTTGAGTGACACTCCTTCTCCAACTAGGCCACACCTCCTGATCCTTCTAAATAGTTCCACCAACTGGAGGCCAGCATTCAGATACACCAGCCTGTGGGAGTCATTCCCATTCAAACCTCCACATTATGTTAACGGCATTTTTTGCAGTTTTGGTGGGGCTTTCTTTTAAATGCAAGGACCACTCACAGACAAGGGGAGCGTGTTCTCTGCTCATTTAGACCCGTGGGAGTGGGCTTAGAATGTGAAGATTTACAAGGACAACAGGCAGAAGGTGATATTATTACACTTGTGTTCACATTCCCGTGGGATAAATATGGGAGGGATGCTCTTGCATGGAAGGCAAATTTATCCACGACATTTTCTCTTGGAACACCGTAACTATTAAAAACAGTCTACAAGAAAAGCAATTCAGTAGGAAATGGTGGTAAGTTGTCCTCAGGTCTTTAAAAAAATATGTATTTTAAGGAGAAATAGAGTGAGTTCTTTTCTCCAGAGGCATGACATGAAAGTTGAATGGCAAGCATGTTCACTATTTGGAGGACCTGGGATGGATAAACATTAAGTGGGATCAATGGAAGGAGATAGACGAGCTGAGGAAGAGAGGCCACTGGTGGCTAAAAAGGGCATGTGACCAGAGTGGCCCCCACCCCCACCCCCTGTAATTGGGCAAACATGGGAAAGCTGTTAGGGATAATGCTTCTGGTTGTCCAGTGTTTGCAAGTCAGAGCACTAAAAAGCCAGCCTTACTGAGCATCCTTTCTGCAGGAAATATCAAACAAAAGACCCCTTTGGCCTCACAGTGCGAGCCAAAGACGGGAAGATTGATGGCTACCTTCTGTAATCACACTGCGCAACCATCCCCCAGACGCAGACGTGCATCCTTGGTTGAAAACCATTATAACCTCGATGGGGACAAACTCAGGCAAGGCCCAGCTCCAGGCTAGAGGCTGGTCTCTAGCATGCTATACAACCACGATGTAGCATTTCATGCGTAGGAACTGTGGTGATTTGAAAAGAAAATGGCCCCCATAGAGAGTGGCACTCTTGGGAGGTGTGGCCTTGTGGGAGTAGGTGTGGCCTTGCTGGAGGACGTGTGTCACTGTGGGGGGTGGGCTTTCAGCTCCCATATATGCTCAAGCCACATCCAGTGAGTCAGACTGTTGGCTGTAGATCCAGATGCAGAACTCTCAGCTCCTTCTCCAGCACCATGTCTGCCCGCACGCTGCCATGCTCCCCATTATGATGATAATGGACTGAAACTCTGAACTGTAAGTGAGCCACCACAATTAAATGTTTTCTTTACAAGAGTTGCCATGATCATAGTGTCTCTTCCCAGCAACAGAAACCCTAACTAACTAACACAGGAACCAAAATTACTGGCACTTCCAAAGGATCCACCAATATCTGAATGTCCTCTACTGAGTGGTGCTTGAGCAGGACCACACTGCCAACCTTTCCCTGCCTGGGACCTGGTTTCTCTTACACCCTTGCTCTATACAGTAGTTTCATCACCACCCATAAACAGTCAGAAGCACCTGACATTTTGCATCAGAGCCATGTGCTTTTGGTTACTAAATTCCTGCCTCTAAGGATCTTCAGTCTAGGTTTGGTTTGGCTGGCTTTTGTCTTACCCAGACCTACCCTGAAGCCTCAGAGAGCATATTCTACAGGTCTACAATATCAAAACACCTCAAGTGAACCATCCAACTTCAACTTGCCATGAAGAAAATGGAGCCACGTTCTCTTTGCCCATAAGCCATGTGTCCTAGGGCTGGGGAGAATCTGTCTCTACAGAATATCAAATAGGGTGATGTCATCAGTTGTCTGACAGCACATGGTCCAAGAACAGACACAGGAGAAAGTAGATGGTGAGCAAAAGAAAGAGAAGGTCGAACATTTGTGTAAACTGTTGATCCCGTTTGGAGCCTAGTGTCTTTGGGAGGCACAAGGTGTGTTAAAAGATAGCCGTGGAAGTTAGAGGAAGCTGAAGAAGATGGGGAGGAAGGATTCTAGGAGCCAGAGGGGTCAAGGATACTATGAGAACATGACTCACAGAATCAACTAAGCAGGGCTCATAGGAGCTCACAGAGACTGAAGCAACAATCACGGAACCTGTATGAGTCTGAGCTAGGTCCTCTGCCTACATGTTATGGTTGTATAGCTTGGTGTTCTTGTGGGACCCCCTAACAGTGGGAGTGAGGGTGTCTCTGACTCTTTTGCCTGTGCTTGGGACCCTTTTCATCCTACTGGGTTTCTTCATCTAGACCTGATATGAAGGTTTGTGCCTAGCCTTATTGTAATTTGTTACACTGTGTTCAGTTGATATCCCTGGGAAGGCCTGCTCTTTTCCTTCCTTCCTTCCTTCCTTCCTTCCTTCCTTCCTTCCCTCCCTCCTTCCTTCCTTCTTTATTTAAAAGAAACAGAGGAGGAGTGGATCTAGGGGAAAGGGGAGGTGGGGGGACTGGGAGGAGTGGAGGTAGGACACACACACAACACACACACACACACACACACACACACACACACACACACCCCAAAACAAAATACCCCCCCTGTAGTCAGAAAGTTTCTCTCTGGTCCCACCTGGCCCGCAGTCCCACAGCTGCTTATAAAATAATCATTCAGAAGCTTATATGAATTATAACTGCTTGGCCATTAGCTCAGACTTATTACTGACTAGCTCTGACACTTGTATTAGCCCATAATTCTTATCTATGTTTAGTCATGTGGCTTGGTACCTTTTCTCAGTTATGCCTTGTCATCTTGCCTCCCCTGTGTCTGGCTGGTGACTCCTGACTCTGCTCTTCCTCTTCCTAGAATTCTTCTTGTCTGCTTATCCCACCTATACTTCCTGCCTGGCTACTGGCCAATCAGCGTTTTATTAAACCAGTGTACAAGAGCATTATCCCACAGCGTTTCCCCCTTTCTGTCTAAACAAAGAGGAAGATTTTAACTTTAACACCTCCTAAAACAAAAACAAAAACAAAAACAAACAAAAACAAAACCCCCCAAACCTCCAAACACAGCAAAACAAAACAGAACAGTTGGGCCTTGTCTGACTAGTTTGCCCTTGATGCTAGTTACAAATTGTTTGCTTTATTGTGCAAACTTGAAACTTTTACTGTTTTCTCTCCTTCTACCAATAACACGGTTTGGAAAATTATCTATAATAAATATTGTGTCCTATGTTTAAAGAAAAATGTATAACATTTTTTAAAATTAGTGTAGTTCTTAAATATTGCTGTGAAATATGTAAAAATGTATGTAATATGTAAAAATATTGTTAAAAATGTTCTTAAATATGTAATAGAAGGTTAAACAAATGCTAAAGAAAACAGCTAAGGAGCACTTCCCAAGTGCTGGGTAGCTTATGCATGTCCCTGACTATACGGCCCACGGCCACATTCTATGGAAGAGAAAAATGAGGTTCGGGTAGGGTGAGTAACCCAACCCATCCAGGGGGCATCAGTTCTTAATAACCTGTTACATTGCTCCCCAATATTAAAATAACAACAGAGAGGCTCACATCAGCCTGTCTATTGTTAGTCTCAGTGTGCGAGTTTTGTTTTTTATTTTTGTTCTGTTAGACAGAAATACCAGAGTAAAGACTTGGCACCAAGACATCGTCTTGAATGATGCCAGAGAGTGAATAATCTTTTAGCAGGGTCTCCAGGGCCAAACAACTGTGCTGGAGAGTGAGGTGTTCAGAAGAAGCATGGCTGCTGGGTGCTGCTGTATGAGGCCATGGAAGATTGTGTGGCCCAGCAAAGGGCTGTCTGGCAAGTGCATTCTCATCCTGGAGCAGGGTCAGTGACAGGGCGTGGTGGCTCTCAGGAGCTCCACATGTTTGTAACTGTTGGAGAGGCAGGAGGCAGCCGTGACTCTTAGCAGTGACATGATGAGACCGCAACTCCAAACCTTCACAGGCGAACACTGTTCAGGCTCCAGCGGTGCTATCTCCATTTGTTCCCAGTGCTGTGTCCCAGTGGAGAGTGGCTGTGCTCTGTGTCAGGAAGTCTTAATGGGCTGTGAAGCCACAGGTATCAGAATGTCACTGAGCCTAAATGCAAGGACCGTAGCCATGACAGAGCGCTGAGGTGGGAGAATCGGCAAAAACAAAAGCAAACAGAAGGCGTTAGTTACTCTCCTCATTGCCATGACGACATGCTAGACAGAAGAAGACTAAGGAGAAAGGACTGATTTTGGCTTACGGTTCCAGAGAAATGTCAGTCCATCATGGCAGGGAAGGCGTGGCCAGAGGGACAGGAGAAAAACTTCCCTGCAGGATTAGGAAGAAGGGGTGCTATAATCTACAGAGGGGTCTACTTGCATCAGCCTGGCCTCATCTCCTAAAGGTGCCTCTGTGTGGGGAGCAAGCACTCAAAATGAGGACCAAAACCAGCCCCACTGTGTGGGGGACAGGCACTAAAACTGGGATCTGGGACCAGAGGCCTTCTGGATTCAAACCTGTGAACTGGGGAAACATCTCTGCCAGGTGTGTGCAGTTCTTTACCTTCTTGACAGCTGTACAGAAGTGCTGGGTTAGTTACTTTTCTCAGCGCTGTGGCTAAAATACTCAGCAGGAAGCAGCTTAAGGACAAGGGCTTCCTGTGCAGGTCCAGGAGACACAGCCCCTCACTGTGGGGAAGGCACGGAGGCTGGAGTGTGAGGGGACTGGTCACACCACGTCCTTAGAGAGCAGAGACAGGTGAATGCCGGTACGCAGCAGCTCCTCTCCTCCTTTTCACTGCATCCGCACTCCAGCCTGTGATGCTGTGGCTTTTATTTCAGGAAACACCCTCATCCAGACACCCAGAGAGGTGTTTCTACGGGGATTCTAAAACCCAAGCAAGCTGACAAAGGAGATGAACCTTGGTGACAAGCCTAAGTGTGTGCACGCCCTCACTTCTCACCAGCTTCTGACTCCTGAACATACCCAGAAGGCCCCAAGATGTCTGCAACCACTGTTTGTGGACGCCAAGGAACATTTACAGTACTAACCATTGTATGTATTTGCATCTAGATGTAATTGGCGTAAAGCACTGCGCCCGCTCTATTTTGGGGGTAGAGAAAACCTGAGACAAGATCTCACCACGTTGTTTCAAGGTAAGTCCACCAGAGAACACACACAGACACTCTTAAAGCCAGATAGAAAGTCCGTATTGCTGGTTGGCAACTGCACGGAGCACTTGCCCAAATCCTGCAGCCCTGAGCCTCACCGTTCTTTGTCTTTTATGTATAAAAACCACATCCTGGTAGACACAGTGCAGTTAGCAAGAACAGTTTAAGAAGCAAATTATGGAAGCCAAAAAGCAAGGCTCGTACATTTAGGGACTTTTCTGGATCCTGGAACTATGGACTGGGTCTTTGATGGATTTTGATGTGCCTGTTTGGGCAGGTGTTGGGTTACATTTTGGTGGGAATGGTGTCCCCAACATGTCGTCAGCTGTGCTAAGGTCTCAGGGCCCATTAAAACGAAGCCCAGGTTGGCCTTGAATTGAAGCTTCTCTTGCCCATAGCCTCCCAAGTGCTAGAAAGACAGTAAGGCATGCTCAGTAAGACATGCACCAGTAAGATATGTGCAAAAAGACATGCACAGTAAGAAATGCACCAGAAAGACATGTGCCACGCCAGCCAGGTCTTGGCACATATTCTTATAGAGGTAGGCAACCAGACACACGTAAGGCACTGAATCAAGTGGTTCGCTGCACTTTAAAAAGAAAGGATTCCTTGCAGATAAAAATGTTAACTGTAATCAGACTGAAGTTTTAGAAGATGAAAGTGTCTACTCTTATTAAAATTTGTATGTTCATTAACTACCATGGTCTGCTCTTAGTACCCCCACCACTTTAACATATATTGCTAGGCAACCAGATAGAATTAGGATGCCAGGATTACTTTGCTTTATTATCAATAAAAATATTAAACGTGACATATTTCATTTTTTAAAATTAAAACGTCATTATTTTAAAAATGTATGCTTGTTATCATTTATATTTTCCCCTTATTTTAAAGGGATAAATTAAGTATCAAAATATAAAATAAGTCTAACATATGTGAAAACAATTTTCCTTTTCATTTTTTATAGAATGTATTTGATGTATGCAAATTTTAATAGAACCACATTTCACATTAATCGTTTTTTATGGCTGAGAATGGCTATGAGTCAGAATTGCTATAAAAGATGAAATAGAGACATAAAACTCAGAAGCTTAAGAGAAACCGAAAATCATGGGTGGGATGGTCTACGCAGACCTCCAGACACTGGACAAATGAAGAGAAGTGAGTTTGGCGGTTCTCGGTGCCGTCCACATAAAATTTTTACTCAAGGCTTTGCGAATGACTTACTTCAAACAGATCTAGCTAATGATGAAAACAATGAGAAAGTAAAATAAAAATTATTCTTATCAAATTGAGGCCCTAGAAGCCAGATACAGCTGGTGCCTGTCTGGGAGACAAGAGGAAAATTCCATCCACAAAATGAGCCCAGTGGGAAGAGGGCTGGGCTGGGAAAGCTCCAGGCTTCGAGCTTTGCTGGCTTGTGGGAGCTTGATTCTGGCCCTGTGTGATGGTTTCCTTCAAGCACATTCTCATCTAAATGATTTATTCTTCTTGGCTAAACATGGCAGAACATTGACGATTTTGTTTGACACCAGAATTCTTTCAGTTGGAAAAAGATGCTGTAGAAATTGGCTTTTAAGTTCAAAGGCAAGATGTTTTGTGAATTCTGTAACAGTTATTACCACTCCTAAGTCAGCTTTAACTAGAGAGGGCGTTTCCGAGAGAAATTCACAGAAAAACACAGAAGCGACAGTCATGGAGGGACAGAGGTAAGTAATCAGCAAGCAGAATGGTGCTTGTTAGAAAGCTGCGTCCTAGTTGGTGGTGGCCCACGCCTTTAATCCCAGCACTCGGGAGGCAGAGCCAGGCGGATCTCTGTGTGTTCGAGGCCAGCCTGGTCTAAAAATTGAGTTACAGGACAGTCAGGGGTACACAGAGAAAGCCTGCCTGGAAAAACAAACAAACAAACAAACAAACAAACAAACAAACAAACAAACAGCTGCATTCTGGTGAGGAACATGGATACAACATTCCTAAAATTAAAACAGCTAGCCAAACAGAATGGCACTTTCTATGACTGTTGTGGCAGAATCTTTGTAGAGAACAGGAAAAGTTGGGTATAGTGCCCATTGTCTTCAACCCTAGCAGTCAAGAGGCAGAGACAAGTGGGTCTCTGTGAGTTCAAGGCCAGCCTGCTCTACATAGTGAGTTCCAGGACAACCTGGGGCAAAAAAGACAGAAAGAAAAAAATTTCTGAATTTTGTATAAATGATTTAAAAATTTGTTACTGGATGGCTCAAACATGAATATGAGATTTTAAAATATCATTTTTTCCCTTCAGGAAGTTCACAAGTCCCATGAACCCCTCAAACAATGTAAAAGTTGTGTGTATCTGTGTATGTTAGAATTCTTGTGTTGCCAACATGAAATGAAGTCAGATCAGCTTACCTCAAATGGAGTTGAAAATAAACTATAGGTGGAAACCTGGGTATCTTGGGGCTGGGAGGAAGAAAAGTCTGAAGGAACCAAGAATAAGGACATAGGGATGCATTCAGTGGTCTGCAGTCTTCCTGGCTGGGCACTGAGTAGTTTCACACAGCTGATTAAGTATCACATTGGGTACCTTGACTCAGATGGTTACATCACCAGTCGTAGAGAAAAGTCAAAATGGATTTCTCCCCCCCGACCCTACCCCAGGTCAAAAGATCCTAGAATGTACACAGCTCCTTCTATCCTGATTAGAACCATTCGTTCACTGTGTCCAGAAGGCATCTGATGATAGATGTTATCTCTTGAACAATATAGAATGGTAAGGAGAAATCCCTCAGGAAAACATAAAGGCTGCCAAGCTTGGTGGTGCACATCTGTGATCCCCGATATTAGGGTAGCCGAGGCAGAAGGATAATAAATTCTGACTGCCTGGGCTCCATCGTGAGTTCAAGATCAGCCTGTAAAAATATGTTAGACCCTTCTCTCCAAATAGAGTCTGAAACAGTAAGAAGGCTGGGGATATAGCTCAGCATCAAGTGTTTGAATCGTTTGCTTGAGGTCCTAGGTTCAACCCCAACATTGTGAAAAAAAAATGAAAAAGTATCTTAGCACTGTTCCATGTAGACAAATAGGGAATATTTTGTGAGAATGCTCTCACAAATCTTGAAGTATTTTTTAACTACAGAAGAAATAACATTTATTTTGATTTGAGAGTTGAAAAGACGTTCCATTATGACAGATATTTGTTAAAGCAACCCCAGTTTTCTGAATATGCAAATGCTCATTTTTCTCAGATCTAGGATGATTAAAAAAATCATGCAAAGTGTTACTATGAATAAACTGCAGAAGCCACCTAATAAATTGCCAATATTGAGCAAATTATTACTATTCTGATTGTATTGTTCAGAAATGCCCTGAGATTTAGAAGTTTTCTGAGTGCTCTGAAACAGATGGACAGTGCTATTAAATAAATGTCAATTTAACTAAAAAAGAAATCATTTTTTTCATAGTCAATTTAAGGGCAAGTGTATATAATATTTTAAAAGTTTGTGACTCTGCAGTTCGGCCAGAGTGTAGCAGAGTCTAAGTCACCGTGAAGTCTCACATTTATGACATTCACTGGTAAACTACCAGAAGCAAACAAGGAACTTGAGATGCATAGGCATTTCACTGATGTTTTGTTTTTTTTTTTTAAATGCCCGCTGTGAAAAATACAGTTCTTATTAACTGAAGGTATAACTTTAATGTTTAGCTATTGGGTTCTAGAGACTGGTGAAGGCTTGCCTATAATAACGACTTATAACTGTTAAAGAAAAAGATAGATGATCCAGACCTTGGTTGAAAGTATGGAAGCATTCTTTGAGCTGTGGTTTGTATTTTTAGCAAGGAAAACTACAGAATTAGCTCTGACAATAGCAGTGGTGTAGCTCAGGACCGTTCAACAATGACACACGCTGTTCTTATGTCTCTCTAAAGATGATATATTTCCTTCCTTCTTCTTGCCCACCTCCCCCATCTTTCTCCCTTGTGTTTATGCCTGTACTACACAGACATGTGCATGGAGGTCAGAGGTCAACTTTCAGGACTCAGCTCTCTCCCGCCACCATGTGAGCCCCAAGGTTCAAACTCAGGTTCTCAAATTTGGCAGCAAGTAACGTACACAGTGGGCCATCTCACTGGCCCTAAAATTGGAACATTTTGATGCAACACATTCCAAACCTGACCTTAGGAACATGCTTGGTACCTGCAGAGGAAATTCCAGAGAAATGCTGTTGAAGCCAGTGAATTTAATTTAGCTGAGATAGGAAAGACATGGGATTCAAAGAAGAGCTTCAACTAGAAAATGAATCCTTATCGCTGGCAAGAAGTGGGATTAGTGTTGAATTCTGAATTGTTGCTTTTTAATAACTAATATTAGCAAAAGTTTACCAAGACGAAGGCCAAACACTGCTTGGCATGGTCCTACAAGTCTGTAATCCTAGCATGCAGGAAGCTGAGGCAGGAGGATCTTGACCTTGAGGCCAACCTGGACTACACAGAAGGACTGTCACAAATAAACAAAAGAAACCTCCTGTGAACTGCTTTAAGTTTAATTTGATTTTCAAGCATATTCTAAAAATAAATGTAAAATCTGGAGAAAAATCACTGAGCAGAAAAAAAGCTGCCCCTTCTGCAGGTAAATTTTAACAACAAACAAAAACGTTTGTGTTGTAAGTGAACTCAATGGGCTCACAACACAGCAAGCACAAGGTCAGATCAGGCATGGCTGAAAAATGAGAGGAGAAAGCTGTGTTACCCGCTGTAGGTAAGGAGAGGCTGGGAATCCAAAACAATGCCCTCCTTGGAGAGAGGAAGCATGGGAATTTTATTCAGGAAGTCAGTATATTTTCATATAAAATAGCACTTTGGGGACCGGTACAGTTCTGAGCATGCTCAGTTTACGATCACAGCATCAAAAGGAAAGGTGGTTGGGCATGCTTTTGGGCATGCTTAGCTCCAAGCCATAGATCATTGGTTCAAAAGTCTAAAAGGGCAGACAAGCACACAATCTGGGCATGCTCAACTTGCATCGCAAAGATGGCGGATGCAAACACTTCCGGGCATGCTCAGCTTTCTTAAAGGACACTTTGGAGGTGTGTTAGTGAATGACCCTAAAAGGTGGGCAGCGCGGCCATGAGGGAAAAGATTCCCAGTCACGCGGCCTGGAAACTGCTTCCTAGAGATTCTTTCTTGGGTATTCCAGATTAAGGGGTTCGCTTGATTGAAAAGAAACATGAACAAATAAAGCTAGTTTATGTTGTTTTTTGTTTTTCCCTTCTTCCCTCCCCACTTCCCTCCCCTCTCCCTCCCTCCCTCCCTCCTCCCTCCCTCCTCCCTCCCTCCCTTCCTTTCTTTCTTTCTTTTTCTTTTTTCTTTCTTTTTTTTTCCAAGACAGGGTTCCTCTGTGTAACCCTGGCTGTCCTGGAACTCGCCCTGTAGACCAGGCTGGCCTCAAACTCACAGAGATCCGCCTGCCTCTGCCTCCTGTGTGCTGGGGTGCTACCACCATCCAGCTGGGTTTTCTTTATTATAACCTGCTCTAGAAAAATCCAAGAGAACACTTCTAAAGTAGTGTATCAATCTAGACATTGTGCTAGGAGAAGCCAAAAGTTTCTGTGCAAATGGTGGTCATTTCTGCAGTGAAATTTAAACATCTTGCTATTTATTAGTGATAATACCATTATATTCTGAATGAATACACCATATTTGAGATTGATTGGTAGAATTATGGTTTCTTTCCAATCAAAGCATGGCTTTAGGAATTTTATTGACAATTACAGTCAGTACTAGCTTATCAACTCTTAAGTTGACCAAATCTAGCATTATTGAAAAAATTTATGATAGTTCCATAAATAGTGGGCTAATGAAATGGAAGACAATAAATGTAATTTTTCTGTGCATATGTGTATATATAGTGCATGTATGTAGGTGTTCATATTTGTGTGTGGACATGTACCTGTAGGTATATGTGCATTTGTGTGTGAATGCATGTGAGGGCCTGAGATTAACACAGGATGTCTTCCATATTGCTCTCCAATATAAGACAAGGTCTCTCACTAGACTTTATTTTATGCATTGGCTAGACTGGCCAGTGAGCTCTAGGGATCTGCCTGTCTTTACCATCCCTAGCTTTGGGTTACAGGTATGAACCATGACTGGCTTTTCACAAGGGCATTGGAGATCTGAACTCAGGTCCTCATGCTTGTGTGGCAGATATTTTACTGACCAAGCCACCTCCACAGATCCCATATATTAAAACATGCGTGCAGTGTGTGTGTGTGTGTGTGTGTGTGTGTGTGTGTGTGTGTGTGCAGTATAGAGGTTAACAGATGTTTTCCTCAATTGCTCTCTATTTTATTTTTTTTAAGATTTATTTTATGTATGTGTGTGTGTGCCTGAGTGCATATACGTGCACTACATACATGCAGGTGCCTGCAGAGGCCAGAGAAGGGCATTGGATTCTCTGGAATTGAGTAACAGTAGTTGTGAGAAGCCATGTGGGTGCTGGGAACTGAACTCAGGTCCTCTGCAAGAGCAGTACATGCGTTTAACTGTTGAGTCACCCATGGACCCCTGTCGCCAACCTGTTTTTTGTTTGTTTGTTTTTGTTTTTTCAAGACAGGGTTTCTCTGTGTAGCTTTGCACCTTTCCTGGAACTTGCTTTTTAGACCAGGCTGACCTCGAACTCACAGAGATCCGCCTGCCTCTGCCTGAGGAGTGCTGGGATTAAAGGCGTGCTCCACCAATGCCCGGCACCAGCCTGTGTTTTGAGATAGGGTTTCTCGCCAAACCCAGAGCTTACTTATTCTTCTGGGCTGGTTGGTGAGCTATAGGCGTCTGCTGGGATTACAGGCACGTGATGCCATGTCTGGCTTTTATCTGGTGGCTGGAGATCCGAACCCAGATTCTCATCCTCATATGGCAAGCACTTTCCTGGTGAAGCCCTCTCTTCAGCCCTAAGAGATAGAAATTTTGTGGAATAAATGTATATTAACTGATTATGCGCTATCGATATTGTATTATTCTCCAAACGTCATTAACTCACTGAGACATACAACCAGACCTGTGCAATCAATCAGTTGCTTTACTTTGCAAATTTTTGCTCATGCAAAATAACTGTTTTGCATGTTTTTAAATCTTGACATTAAAAATGTTAAATGTATCAAGCCAGGAGGAAATGACATACTGTACTTAACAGTTTGTTACTTAATTTATAACTTTAAAATATTTTGACATATGGTTTCTTGGGTGGGCTAAATGTTAAGCTGGCTTCCAGGTGGATGTTCATGGAGCTTGGAGGATAAGGTTTGGGAGCCCACACCTGGAAAGACTAGGAAATGAATTTGAGGTTGAACTGAGAATTCTTTCCACATTGGAAGGTGGTGGAAACCCAAAGTTCTTTTCTGCTAAGACAACACTTCTCAACCTTGGTGGCCCATTAGAATCATCTGGGGAGCTTGAAACATGTTCAGACTCCTATTAGGGCATTTATGTGGTGATTGATTGATGATTGGTGCTGAGGATTGAGTCCTGAGACTTGCACCTGCTAGGCAAGTACTTTCCCACGGAGCCTCATGGAGGCCTGAGGGTTTTGGATTTAGGTTGTGGCCTGAGCATCAGCATTTTAAAACATCCCTGGATGACTCTCATGTGCAGACATTCTTCAGCACAGCTGTCAACAGCTGGGCCAGCAAACGGTACCCTGACAGGGCTGTAAGGGCTCTACAGCCGTCTTTTGGTTACATTCTATCAGGCACAGGTTGGCAAGATTGAAGTAAGAGGCTTAACAGCGAAACGGCCGGTGGAGCCTCCATGTCATTCATTCAGCTGACATTTAATACAGCTCTCTAGTGTTTATGGAGCTGAGGATATAGAAACAATAAGACCCTCATTCTGAAACTGAAGCAACAGATGTGTAAACGAAGCACTGGGACTATTAGGGTGAAGGTGCCCATGGGGCATGGTAGAGGCACGATTCAGTTTGCAAAGGAAGGGTCGATAAGGAGTCCCAGATGAGTCTTGGAATATGGGGTTTATCTGGAAGGTTTGGCTGAGATTGAGGTCATAGAAAGACTTCTCCAATGGTGTGGTTAGGAGCTGCAGGTGCATGGAAGAGCAGGCGCAGGCTAGGCTCTCTGGCCACACTCTGGTAGAGGAGGCAAAGGAACGTGAGAAAGTCTTGCTAGGATGGTTTGCTGGCCTCACTCTGGCCTGGGACCTCTTTTTCTGAGCAAGGCTTAGAGCATCTTTGTTCTTGGCTTGTAGGAGGGCTTTTCCAGAGGTTTGATGTCAGGAGAGGGCATTTCTAGATCCTAGCTTTCCATGTATATTTTGTTAACATTTCCCTGTTGAGGAGAAGGTAACGAAACTACCATCATAGGGACTTGAAGCTGTTTCTCCTCTCTCATGATTGCCGATTGGTGTCTACATTTTCCAACAGCATGTGGTATTCTTCACCTTTTGGAATCCTCCTGCTCCAGATATGAGCTCAGGAGCCTCTGGAGTAACAGGTTTATTTGAAGTAGTTCCAAAGACATCTTACTGATGAACCCAAACATTAAAACTCACCTTTTGCCTTTGTACCTAGTCACATTTCTTTTTCGTAACTCTTAATCCTGCTTTGAGTTAATGTTTCCACCCCATCTCTATGCCTGAGCAAGTGGATAAAATGTAAAGGACATCATCATGTAGCTCTTTTTCTTTCCCCTTAGATATCATAGATCTATACACACACATACATCTACAGAACTGGGAACCCCACCAGATGATGTAATTTTTTGTTTCCAACATTCACAGAAGTCTGCATAAGACAGATCCTTCATGATACACTATAGTAGATTGGCTATCTGTTATCTAAAATGCTTTGGACCAGAAGTGTCTCAGATTTTGGAATATTTGCTTATTTATGATGAGATATCTGCAGGACAGGACCTAAGTCTAAACATAATTATATGAGGTTAGGTGTGGAAGTTTTTCACTTGGGGCATCATTTTGGCATTCAAAAAGTTTCAGAGTCTGGAGTATTTTGGGTTTCAGATTTCCAGACTAGGGGTGGTCGACTTGTACTTGTTTAAAGACCATAATCAAGGAATGAAATAACAAGACCCTGGAGTTATCATTTCCATGGTAGGAGAGAAAAATGCGGCCCTTCCTGGAGACATTAAGAGTTTGTCCTAAAGCTAAAACTAAAGGCCATCTGAAAACCTAATACAATAGAAGCTTCTTAAAATATGTACAGATAGGAAAGAAATCTAAGTGGAATCACCAAATAACTGGGGACGACAAAGCCCCAGCTAGACATTTCTTGTCACCAAATGAAACCTCCGGTCCAAGAATGGGTTGCATCTAATCATGTTTTTGGCCAAAGAGGTCCCGTGAAAACCCCTGGACAACCCAGGCTATAGCCAAAGTTGCTGATTGCTCTCCACAAACTGACAGTGTGGCCCTATTGCTTAACACAACACCTACACAAAACTGGAGTTTAACCTAGAGTTCTCAACCAACACTTGTAACACTCTACACGGCCTCCTGTGCGGCGGCAGGTGTGCAAGCATGTTTTAGCTTTACTGCGAAGGTGTGCGGGGATGTGGGCTATTCTACCGAGGGTTTTGGGGGAGACATCAGAGACTCTCCAGGCATCCCCAGTGGGGAGTAGCAGCTGTGAGGATGGGTAACCAGACTGAGGACTAGAATCTGCTGGGAGATAAAAGAGGGGGCTTTGCCTGGGCCAGGGGACCCAAGGCTCACACAGGAACAGGTCTGCTAGACTCCAGCCCCCATCTGGCTTCAGGTCCTGCCTTTCTTCTGTGCCTCTTGGTGGCCGTGGATGAATATTGCCTTTTTAGTGAAGTTCGCAGAGAAACTCTATTGACTTTCATTGGTGGGTTTTCAGTATGCGAAACAGCCCGACCTGATTTTTTCTAGACCATTCTGGAGGAAGAGCCTAGCTTGGCAAGAGGGAGATGAGGGAGGGTTCTGAGAGAAAGGCCTTGCCCGGGGGACCTGAGAAGCTGGTGGGATGTTCACAGTTACAGAATGTCCTGCATGCTTTGGGATGTTCTCTATGTCCAATATTTTGGTTCAGAAAATTCAGGGCTGAGAGAAGAACAGTAACGCAGCTAGTGTAGCTCATGTGCAGCAGGTATGGATCTCTGGTCCATTACTTCTCGTTTTTTTGGCCTGAGCCAACCTGATTAACCTGTCTGGGCCATGTTGTAAAATGGGATAATAACTGGCCCACAGCCTGGTGGCTTTCCTGGTGGCACTTGGAAAGGGAACTTCCTTCTTGGTTTTTTTCCTAGAATAGTCACCACGTGAGGGCTGGGGACATGTTCACTAATGACTACTGTACCAGATCTATTTGTAAGCGCTGCTCAACACATACTTCCCGATGACAAATGACTTCGGGGAAGCAGCAGGTGGGACCCGAGTTTGACCTGAGTTCAAATTGACCTGAGTGACTAGCTCCATTGGTCACTAGTGGTGGGAGTTGATTTCTTCCCACCACGCTTTCATTTTCTGGCGAGTGGGGAAACTTGCGGGTATGCCTCGCAGGTTACGAAGAGAAGGAGGGATTCTCTGGGTAGCTAACCGCAGAGAAATCACAGCCGTGGTTACGGTGTCAGGCAATGAGGGTGAACACCGGCCAGCCCCTGTCATGCAGATGTTTTGTTGCATATTTCAGGTGAGGCGATATATGGAGACTATGGAGACACTAACCTAATGGAAAGGATTATTGTTTTCTGATCCTTGTCGCCTCCACCATCTCCATCCTTTGCAGAATGTCAGAATTCAGTAAAAGACTCTTGAGGGTCATTCAATTCAATTCAATTACTTGCCTGGAAGGAGTTACTTTATACAGGGCCTTGCTGCCCCCTAGTGGCTATTATTGCCACATTGCAAAGACTAGGGGGATAGCAGGGTGCGGGGGAGGCCACAGCACACCTGGAGAGTGTAAGAATTGTGAGTGGCCTTCCTTGGCCTCTAGCTTCTGGGCAGTGATTCTCACACTGTGGTCCCTAGCCAGCTTACCTGGATGCTTGCTAGAAATGTGATGTGTAGGGGCTGGAGAGACAACTCAGTGGCTAAGAGCTCTTGATGTTCTCACAGAGGATCTGAGCTCCCTTCCCTGCACCCACACCTCACCATGGCTTGTAACTCAAGCTCCAATGGGGATCTGATGTCCTTTTCTTGCCTCCAAGGTGCATGCGTGCATGTGCATTCCCTCTCTCTCTCTCTCTCCACATCGTAATAAATCTTCAAAATAGACATGTGAATTCTGAACCCTCAGGATCAGAAACTTCTAGACTGTGTGTTCTCTGGAGTCTGTGACCCACTGTTTTGGGGACTTCAGGACCTCAGGTTGGGAAAGGGAAGGTAGCCGACCCAGATGTGCCCCACCACAGCTGGCTTAAGATTACAAAGAAGGGCATGAGCTGGGCGTGGTGCTTCGTGATAGTCATCCAGGCTGAGGCTAAACAAGGAGAGAAGAGAACATGGAATGGGCGGCCACACTCCCTTCTGAGATTTACCCATAGTTACCATTCAACCACGTTTTCTTCGCCTGTCCTCTATGTTTCTTTTATCCCGAGCCATCTGAAAAAAAATTTTTTTTGGCAGAAATCTTAACACTTTGACTCTTAAATATTTAGCAGATGGTTTGTATAAATAATTAACAAGCCGCAGTATCTTGCCCACAATAAGGAGGTCAACAATTTAACAGCATCTGATTCGCATTTTAATCTCACATTACTCCAGTTGTCCTGCTTTTTACATACTTGTGTGTGTTTTATGTCCAAGCTCTAATCAAAGTTTGTGGAGTGAATTTAGTCTTGACTTTCGTGTAAACTAGCTCACCAACGTTGATTTTTTTTTTTTTTTTGAAGAATAAAGTTGTCTTTCTTGAAGAGTTCAGGCCAGCTGCATTCTAGTATGGCCCAGAGCTGGATATACCAGTTGGTTTTCTCATGATTAGACCTTACTGGCAAGAATACTTTATTAGCATCTGGTTGTGGTGGGTCTTGCCTGTGATCCCAGTACTCAGGATGCTGGAACAGGGAGGATTGTATCAGGAGGCTGTGGGTGTGAGGTTGAGTTATTGCATCTGAATTCTGCTTATGCATCTGAGTGACCACTTTTAGGTCACACACAGTGAAGTCCCATGGGTCTGGGGTTTGCTCAGCAGATTTCTGTTATTTCAAAGATTTTCCAGGGTTTTGCTGTTTGGTCCAGTTGAGCTCATGCCTTCTAACTCCCTAGTCTCTTGTTCACGAGTCTATTCTGCTCAGTTGCACATTGGAAAGCTCCCATCCTAGGTGGCAGAACCACACCAGAGCTACCAACTCTCTGCTGTAGTCCCGCCCCTTCCACCTCCAGCGAACAGCCCACTCCAGCTACTCAGTCCTGGAACACAGACAGTGTGGTGATTTGAATAGAATGGCCCCCATAGACTCACAGATTTGAATGCTTGGTCACCAGGGAGTGGCACTATTAGGAGGTGTGGCCTTGTTGGAGGAAGTGTGTCACTGGGAGTGGGCTTTGTGTCTCACCTGCTCAAGCCAGACCCAGTGGTTCTGTCTTTACCCACTGCCTGTGAATTCAGATGTAGAACTCTCAGCTCCTTCTCCAGCGTCATGTCTGCCTGCATGCCGCCATGATGATAATGGACTAAACCTCTGAACTGTAAGCCAGCCCCAATTAAATGTTTTCCTTTATAAGGGTTGCTGTGGTCATGGTGTCTCTTCATAGCAACAGAACATTAAGACATTCAGGGGTGAGCTGGATCTTTACCCTCTCCATAAGGGGACAGGTGGTGGAGGCTGATGATGATGAAGCAAGTCATGGACCCTGAAGGATTGCCTGAGTTGGGCACTAGAATTGGCATCAGTGCCCGCTGCACCAAGGAGGGAGCTGGCATCACCTGAAGGGCTGGCAGTGGTATTTCTGAAAAGAAAAATTGGCTGACTTTGGAAAATATCGATTTGAAGATACTCAACACTCCATCTTCATAATGCAGCGGACCAGTCAGGAGTGTTTCCACCCCCCTTTCCAAACACGGAGTCACCATTTACATTGCCATCTCTGTGCTTCAGTGGAGAAGCAGAGAGAATTTTATCCACCTTTGCTGATGCCATCGTCGATGGAGCTAGTGACGTTATGTAGCTGAGGATGACCTCGAGTTCCCAATCTTCCTACCCACCAAATGTTGGGGTTACAGATGTGTACCCCACATCCAGTTTATCATTTTTCACATCTGTATTTGCACAGATTTGTTCTCATGCAAACCACTTAGCTTTCCCTCCTTCATTCTTTCTTGCATCTTAGATTTCATCGTTCTCTCCCTGGAGGTCTGTCCATAGTAGCTTGCCCACAATAAGGAGGTCAACAATTTAACAGCACCTGATTCGCATTTTAATCTCACCTTACTCCAGTTGTCCTGCCTTTTACATACTTGTGTGTGTTTTATGTCCAAGCTCTAATCAAAGTTTGTGGAGTGAATTTAGTCTTCTCAGTGACTTTTGTTACCTTGCCTACATGCACACGTCACAGTTTGCTCAATATTAAATGTAGGGTGAAGTTATTATTTCTAAATTTCAGTTTCTTTGTCTATTAAAATCATATATTCGAGGAAAAAGATGTCAACAGATGGTGCTAGGAAGCTGGGTTTCCACATACAAAAGGATGAAATTGGAGTCACATCAAAGACCTCAACATAAGGCTTCAAACTCCAAACCTGCTGGAAGGAAACATAAGTAAAACACTTTAAGACTAAGGCACAGGCAAGGGATTTCTGGAAAGGCCTCCAGCAACATTGGGAACAATTTCAAGAATGGACAAATGTGATTGCATGAAATTAAAAAGCATCTACCTCGCAAAGGAAACCATAAACAGAGTAAAGTATGGTGACTCCTCGATAGAGCTACCGTATGACCCAGCTGCACCACTCTCCAGGAGATACTTGAGAATCCATGTTTATTGAAGCACTGTTTATAAGAGATAAGATGTGGAACCAGCATTAACAGATGGGGGTATAAAAATATATGATCTACATCAAGGTGGAGTTTTATGCAACTTTATGATAGTCACAGGAAAATGACGGAGTTAGAAATCATGTTAAATAAGCCAGACTCAGAGAGACTAATAATATTCCATGTTTTATCCCATGCGTGGAATGTAGATTTGTGTGTCTATACATGCAAGGCATGAAAGCTGATGTGGGGGGGGCAGCTATGAGAATGGAGGAGGAGATCTAAAGAGAGAAGAGTAAGAAGCAAGAGAGAGCAACGGAATGTATGTGGATGAAAGCAGGAGGCAGAAATATTTGAGGGGACAAAAGGGACCAGCAAGACGGAGAGGGGTGCTGGGGAGGGCAGTGAGGGGATGAACAGGACAAAGGATAGCTGTATATGTCTCCTAAAATGTCACAGTGAAAGCCATCTCTTCGTATTCTAACAACACAATACAGTGGATAGCAAATGCATCTTTCTCAGTGGCTTCATTAAGACATCCTGGGGGGGGGGGGGGCACACGGCATGTGGATGGAAGGCTTTCAGGGAACAGATGGCAGGTGTTGTGAGTGGCCTTTGTGATGCCTTTGCGCCATCAAGAAACCTTGAGAGCCGTGTAAGTCAGTGTCTATTCCCCAGAGCACAGGCTCTTTGCCAAAAGGTCCCAACACCGTGTTTCTCTTCTCTCCGACTGATTATTATCCCTGCAAGAAGCTCTCCCAGACAACTGTCCCTGGCTGCCTCTCCCATGGGCAAAGCTCTTATGCTCTGCGTGCAAATCTGTGCTTGGCATTGAAAGAGTAAGGACTCCTATTTAAAAATTAATAGTATTGTCTTTTAAATTGTGTGTGTGCACGTGCATAGTCACAGCTTGCCCAGTAAGCACTTGTACTTTATCTACTAATTTCAGCCCCAGATTAGGAGCATTTTCAAGTGGCATTGTGCCTGGAGAGTTAGATGACCAGGCTATGGACTGGGGTGGGCTAGAACTGAATCTGTCATTGACTAGTTGTATCACACTGGGCAAATGACCTCTGAGCTCACCTTACATTTTGGATTTGGTGACAATAATTCAAGGAACATTTACTACAGGGTCTAGAACATAGTAGGTGCTCAATAACTTCCACGAAGTGTCTGTTCTGCTTAACATTTTCTTTTGTTCTTTTATAAAAATTATTATAAAAACAACACATTTTAATATATCCAGGCACGAAGGAGAAGTGAGCAATTTAATTCTACCCTAGTGCCACTCAGACACCCTCAGCGGGGCACAAGCTTGTATAGTACCTGACTCAGGGGGACAGTGGGGAAGAACACTGTTAAGGGGGAGGCTGAATCTGGGAAGCAGAGAGGGGGGACCTGGGTGTGGATTCTCGGGGCAGCCATGCAGAGACCACCACCCGGTCTAGGACATTCCCCAAAGGTCAGAAAGAAGGTGATTGGAGAAATGGTCCTTCTCACAGGACAATGACTCTCCCAGTGTGCCCCTGGGGCTGGCAATACCAGTTCCTCTTGAGGATTTAAAAATGCTGCAAATATTTGGGTTCTGCCCCAAATCTACTGAATCGGAAACTCCAATGATTTGTGTTTAAATAAGCACCCCTGCAACATCCCTGGTGATTCCGGGGTCCCTTAGGCTGGAGCACCGTTGCTCCTGGACAAAGGTTCCCCTCACGGGAGGGACAGCCTTTGCAGGGCGGGACTGCAAACAGTTTACCAAGACCAGGGCCAGCTGGATTCCCTCCACGGGAGAAACCTGGGCTGGAGGCTTAGCGGCTTGGATCACAAGTCAGCTGTGAACATTTGACCACTCCTCAGAGACCGCTAATGTGACTGGCCTGGGTTCAAAGGAAGTTGCTATTTGGAGTTCAGCTCGGAGCTTGGATTGAACACGACCACCAACGAAGATGTAACAGCGCCTGCTTGTTCATTGAGGATCTTCCTTCGTAGACTAATACGTTTTCCTTTGACAGGAACATAGAATGCCTAGTCTGTGCCAATGAACCGCTTTGATAGAGGCTGTTGGGTGTTTTGGCCCCAAATGTTTCAAGAGTCCGAGGTTAATTTATGCCAGTCACCATCACCGAGTCGTGAGAATATTCTAAAGTGAAGGTAGTTTAGACTTGGATTCCTCTGCTCAGTTCTCAAATAGACGGAAAGCAAATGGGATTCAAGGAGCTTTCTTCCTAATGACTTTGAAACCTTAGGGAAGGAGAGAGGCTGAGCAGTCAGAAATGAGGCACGCTGCACACAGCAGGAATCTTGAAATGACGGTGGTTTCTCCACACAAGGGGTTTACAGTCTCACATCTAAGGAGGCTGAGGGTGGGCCCTCCACATTCTGTGCCATCAAGATTCAAACTCTTTTTGTATTTCTGCGTGGATGCCCTAGTTGGAGACTGCTGTTGTTACCGGAGGCCCTCTTGTTCCCAGGAGGCAGGATGAGGGGGGTGAAAAGGAAGGGAGGAAGGGGCTTTCATGATTGTGCCTCCCAGCAAGACTCTAAGGAGTCTGGGAAATGTAGTCCTATTCCAAAAGACGACTCCCAGCTAGAGTCAGGGTTCTGTTACGAAGGAAGAAAAAGTAGACAGTGGGCAGGCAGATGTGAACTGGTTGGGCTATACAGGATTGCTGAACTATGGGGGTGAATAGCCTGGAGCAGTCAATCATATTGAGATGAGTTCTTAGACAAGATCCTATCTTGTTCTTATTCCCAGGAGGAAGACACAGGCTCTCCACAGCTAGGCAGTGTTCTAGGAGAGGCTCCATCCAGCTCAGGGGGAGGAACGCAGGGCCCTGGGTCCTTCTGTGCGGGGAACAGACAGTCTGGACAAACATAGGTGTGTGGTCTGGAGACGATCTACCTGAGTGCCAAGATTTCTTCTTTTTCTGACTTTTCTGGGCGTTTGGCAGCCCCCTTCTTGCCTCTCAGCCCCTGGTGTTAAAGAGCGCTTAAGTCTGTCTAGAACAATGCAGTTAGGACAAGGAGAGCCGAAATGCCCTGTGTATTTTCTAACCAAAGACTGGTGGCAGTGGCTGCGGGATCCCCGGGGAACCCAGTCATGAACATAGCAGAGTCTTCCTGTTCCTCTCCAGGGCTGACAACTTCTGGAACTTTCTTCCTATACCAGGCCTAGTTAGATGAGTGCTCTTTTGAGGCCTGGAGGAGCAGGGACTAGTTGAACTGTAGAATTTAGTCAAGGGCATAAAAATGTGAGAATGGGGACTTTCAAATTATCTTGTAAGTTGGACAGCGTCTGGCTCATAGTGCTTGCTTTGGGGGCGTTTGGGGACAAGAGTCTGACTGATCTTTGCCACTCATTTGCCATTTGGCCAGGCGGTGGCCCCTTTCCTCTCTGTCTCAGCTTGCTCCCCGCTTATTGAGAGGCCTAAATGAAGACCCCGTGCAGCACAGGTCTTGATGAAGTTGTAACACGAGACACCCATTCTTGTGAATCTCATTTTCTTTTCTCAAGCGCCACAGCAGAAACATTTCTCATGCAGTATCTATCTTCATAAGAGCAATGTTTATTGAACTGTTTTCCTCTTAAAAACTGAATTGCATTTTAGTGTGTGTGTGTGTGTGTGTGTGTGTGTGTGTGCGCGCGCGCGTCTGCAAGTGCCAGAGTGTCTGTGTGGAGGTCAGAAGACAACTTTCAAGAGTCAATTCCCTCCTTCCATCATGTGGACCCTGGGAATCAAACTCAGGTTGTTAGGGTTGGTGAAAAATCTCTTTACCCACTGAGCCATCTTTCTGGTTCCTGTTTTACTTTTTTTTTTTTAGAGCTGGGGATCGAACTCAGGGCCTTGTGCTTGCTAGGCAAGCGCTCTACCACTGAGCTAAATCTCCAACCCCACTATTTTTTGAATATTGAAGTTAGATACTGTGTTGAGATTTTCCTTGTACAAAAATTGGTCTTTGAAATTATTCATTCAATTAGATTTTTAAATAATAAACAACTGAGCTGGAGGACTTGGTTGTATATCACCCACTCATTTTACCAAAGGCTTCAGTTGATCTCCTACTGACAGTGTGTGCGAGTCAGATTTTTACCCAGGTAAGAACATGGCTGAGAAAGATGGCTTAAAAGGAGGAGAGATCTCGTCTAGCAAGCGATGGAAACAGATGCAGAGTCACAGGAAAACATTAAGAAAAGCTCAGGGAGTTCTATGGAAGAAGGGGAGAAAAGATTGTAGAAACCAGAGGGGTTTCTACAAGGAAACCCACAGAACCAACTAATTTGGCCTCATAGCAGCTCACAGAGACTGAACCAACAATCAGGGAGCCAGCACGGAACTAACCCAGGTTCTGTGCACACATGTTATGGTTGTGTAGTTTGGTGTCCTTGTGGGAGTCCTAACAGTAGGATCAGGGGCTGTCTCTTACTCTTTTGCCAGCTTTTAGGACCCTTTTCCTCCTACTGGGTTGTTTTGTCCAACCTTAATATGAGGGGGGTGGTGGTGCCCAGTCTTCTTGCAACTTGACATGCCATGTTTGGTTGATATCCTGGGGAGGCCTGCCCTTTTCTGAAGGGAAATAGAAGAAGAGTGGACTGAGGGGAGAGGGTAATTGGACGGTGGCTGGGAGGAGAGGAGGGAGGGGAAACTGCCGTCAAGATGTAATATATGAGAGAATAAATACATATTTTTTAAAAGGAGGAGAGATCTATTTTAGCTCATGATTTCAGAGCTGAAATCCCATGGCTGCTTTGGGCCTATGGAGTGGATCAAAGCCGTTTGCTTCATGCTGGCCAGAAAGCAGAAAGAGAGAGAAGGGAAGTGGCCAGACTCCCAGTATATCCTTCCCCCGCTCCAGCTAGGCCCTATCTCCTAAAGTTTCTAACACTTCCCAATAGTCACCAGCTGGGACTAAGCCACACAGGAGCATTTGGGGGACAGTCTAGCTCAGTGATTCTCAACCCTCCTAATGCTGCAACCCTTTAATAATAATTATTTATGTGGTGACCCCTAACCATAAAATTATTTCATTGTTACTTCATTTTGGGGAGCAGTGCAGCCTAGTCTTGGATCAGCATATGACTGGATACTATGGGTTTCCTTGGGGCAAGACACCTGTAGAATCCGACTCTCACTTGGCAAGGACCAGTGGTCCACAGGACAGTGTAGGAATTTGCCAAGTTCATGCACCTTGCAGGCTCTTTTCTCTCTCATTATGTTATTGATTCTTTGGGCAATTTTTAGTTTTACTTTGTCAGTCACACACACAATAGCTGTAGTTTCCCCTGGAAATTCTGTTCTCTCTTAAATATTTTCCCCTAAGATTCAACAGGGCACTAATGCTTCTCAAATCTCTTATCTGGAGTTACTAACTACAACTCCCAATCCTGGGAGCTCTCCTGACTCAACAGAGACAGTTAGGAATTTATGAGAAAACAACACTTGGAATAATAACCCTGTCTTACAGTCCTGGAAAGGAGAGTAAGGCATGCATACACAGAATAGGGAGAAAGCCCCAGGAATACACATAGTGCCAACTGTTGAGAATAAGTTCCCTGGACACTAAGCGTAGAATCATTGGTAGGATCTGATATGCTCTAAGAGGAAAAACTACAATGTAAAATGTGGGATGGATAGATCCATCTTTACCATACAAAAGAGCTTATATTGGTGGAAGAAGTGTGGTATAGTGAGATGGGAAAAGAGTACCTTATCAAGGTCTGACTTTTACAGAGAGATTGAGATATGGGGCCCTCTTGTAAAAAAGGAACTATATAAAAGCATGTCTTGTAGACATGAAAGAATTGTCTGGGTTTGAATTGTCCTTAAAGCATTGTGCTCACGTCTATAACTTTTTAACTCTGTAGACACAGTAGCTGCCAGCTGACCTAAGTGCTGATAGGGCAGGATGCATCTGGCTTGATATCTAGTTAAGCTGCAAAAGTGCTGAACTCTGTGTTTAAATAAGTTTATGCAGGGGTGGGGAGATGTATTTGGGGAAGCATGAAGGGGAACAACGGGGGCTTTCATAATGATCATGATGTATGTATTCCTTAAGTTGTGATGTATTTCTTAAATTCAAAACTAGGAGCCAATAATGAAACTCTTCACGTAACTCTGGTAAGAAAAACTCTGTTTAAGTATAGATAAAGACGGCCCGAGCTATTCGGGGCCACTTGAGTGCAATCCTCTTGGAGGTCTGAAGTTTTCCTTGGGCCGAAGCTCTTTTCCCACCTCAGGACCTGAAACTGTTATGTTTCAGAAACCAGAACCCCTGGACTTCATAACTGTAATTTTGCTACTGTTATAAATTGCAATGTAAATATCTGGTATACAGGATATCTTTTATTCAACCTCCAAAGGGGACACAACCCACAGGTTGAGAACCACTGGTCTAGATTCGGACTCTAAGACAATGTAGGGCAGAGCTCATTTTGGTGTTCTTATGCATATTATAAGACATATCTAGGGTTGGGGATTTAGCTCAGTGGTAGAGGCCCTGGGTTCGATCCCCAGCTCAAAAGAAAAAAAAAGACAATAGAACGATGTGGGTGTTGGTGGCGCACGCCTTTAATCCCAGCACTCAGGAGGCAGAGGCAGGTGGATCTCTGTGAGTTTGAGGCCAGCCTGGTCTCCAAAGCGAGTTCCAGGAAAGGTGCAAAGCTACACAGAGAAACCCTGTCTTGAAAAACCAAAAGAAAAAAAAAGACATATCCATATCACAACGAACGCATGATTTATAACATGACTACTTGGGAGTGGAACTTAGGTTCTGAGCTCCCCATGTCCTTCTGCATGTTCTGCAATGTTTGCATTTTTTTTTTTCAAAAAAATTTTCTACTTTTTTGTATCTCATCTATCTAGTGCGACTTCTGCCTAGTACTATGTTGGATCTTGGAAAGAAGAAACATTTCCAGTGTGGATTCTGCTTAGTATCCTGCCCATGAACCTGCACTGGGTTGCATGTGAGCATGTGGTGGTAATCTAACTATGAAAGGGCTTTTGGGCTAGAAGCTGAGTGGGTTGGAGACATGTCTAGACATGAGATCACATGGACCTTAGCTTACCTATTTCCTTTTCTAAAGAATCTTTACTTGGATCTGGAAAAAAGAGAGATAGAGAAATCCTTCCTTTTGGACCTAGATAGAAAGAGCTTGCAGTCAAAATCAAGAAATCATGCACCGTCTTCCTTTTCGGATGGTGTCTCTGACCACCCAGGCTCATCTTATATGGTTTCTGTTGCTATAACAGAGTATGGCAGACTGGATACTTTAGAAGCAATAGTTTGACTCATGGCTGATGAGTCTAGGAGCAGGGCCCTGGCACCTGGAGAGGGATACACATTGCTTCTTAACATAGCAGATAGGCAAATGAGCATGTGCAAGATGGAAGAAAGGAAATCAATAGAACTCACCTTCTTTTAAATCAAGAACCCACACATGGGAAACTCACTCACTCTTGAGATAATGGCATTACTCCATCCACAAGGGAAGGGCTCCTACGACTCAACTGACTTTTCAAGGGCCTAACCTTTTAATGCAGTCATACTGGCAATTAGGTTTCAATGTGAGTTGGAGGAGGTATTCAAGCCACATTCCTCTCCACTGTCTGCTCCCTCACTTTGCCTGATGTGACAGGTCCACAAGCAGTCCATACCACTTCTGGGGATAGCGGAGGATCAGAGATGTCTGTGTGCTTCTAAAAGTTCCAGCAGGATGTTGAAAGGGCGAATCTAATTAGCCCCGTTAAGTAAAAACCCAGAGTCAGATATTGGGGTAAAGCTGAAAAATCGGAGAAGCAAAGGGGCAGCCACAGTCACTTCTTACCTCTCTGAATCCTTCACTCACCTTAGCCTTATATTCCTGTCTCCACCTTCCTACTGCTGAGATCAAAGGCTTGTGTGCCTCCCAAGTGCTGGGATCAAAGGCATGAGATCCCAAGTGCTGGGATCAAAGGCGTGAGCCACCACCAGCCCACTCTGTTTCTCTTTTAGACTGGTTCAATCTCGTGTAGCCCAGGGTGGTCTTGAACTCCTAATCTTCTTGATTCTTCCTCCCAAGTGCTGAGATTAAAGGTGTGTGCCACCACTGCCTGGCCTCTAGCCAACTAGTGGCTAGCTCTTCTAATCTCCGGGCAAGCTTTATTTGTCAGCACACAAACAAAATATCATATAACAGGATGTTCCCACCATTCCCTGGCAATTCAATTCCAAAGTTTGTCTTCTTAGCCAGGAGACTCTAGCTCCAGGAGGTGCTTGTGAATGTAGCTCATGAGGGGACTTAGTGGAGTTTGCTAGAGGGCTAGACATGGAGTCTTGGGAAAGAGAGTAAAACTAATGTTTCCTCATTAGAAAGGATCCTAATTGTGTCGCTGCTTCAGAGAGCAGTTGAGGCTTCACAGCCCCAGAGATCCCTCAGCATTGAACAATACCTCAGGGTGCAGGGAGACCTTTGTGGACCATGATGAGGCAGGCTGGCTTTTGATGGTTCAAAGAAAAGAGCACACATCTTCTCCTCTATAGCCTGTCTTCCTGGGGATCATTATCCTCTCCTTTGGGGTTGGGGCTTAACCTACAGCATATCCCTGAATACAGGGAAAGCCTCATCTTTGTACTCAGCATGGTGCGTGTGTGAGTGAGAGAGAGAGAGAGAGAGAGAGAGAGAGAGAGAGAGAGAGAGAGAGAGAGAGAGAGAGAAGCGAGGTGAGGAGGGAAAGACAGGCTTTCTCTAAACTCTAGGAGATGCTGTGTTTCTAAAGCAGTCAGGCTGGTGTGAGCCACCTTCCCCTCTTCAGCTTCATGTCCTGGATCCTCAATCCTCCAGTCCTATTACCATTCACAACTGAAGAAAAGGATGCTTTGAGATGATAAAAAGTTCCTGGCTACAGTTTAGAACCAAACCCCTGAATGACAATGGAGTCTAGCCTGAGCCTGGTTCCTGAAGAGAGCCTCATGCTCTTTGCCAGTATTTCCTAGGTGCTTAAGTGCTTATCTAGGTTCAGTGTGTCTCTTTAAGTTCTTAGAAAGCAATCTGTGAAAGGCTGAGTTAGAGGTACTGAGAAACTTCAAGGTCTGGGGAAGAAGGTCTGAGAGTATCCTTGACTCTGTAGCCCTGAGTAGCAAGACCATCAGCCATTCTTTCTGGCTCTTGATGGACATCCTCTTCCTACCTCTGCCCTGGGAAGGGATTCCATCTTTGTTTACACTTCACCAACTTCTTGAGAAACTATTAACTATTAACCAGAAGGCTTCATTCCTTGGAGACTTCAGTCTTTGCAGAGTGGAGGCTGAGCCATCAAAACTTTGGGCTTGAAGAAGAACTCAACAGAATGTGTCCTTAAAATTTTTGATATATGGGCTCGGAGGTGGGGGATGTACTCAGTGTGTAAAGGTGCTGGTCGTGCAACCATAGCAACCCACATTCAACCCCCAGAGCCCACAGAAAGGTGGAAAGAAAGAACCGAATGTACAAAGTTGTCTTCTGACCTGCATGGGTGCTGTGGCACATGTGTTTTCCCATGCACACAAAAATAGTACCAAATTAAAAAAAATGAAAAAGAAAGAAAATTTAGGATGTAAGACAATAAGAGAATGGGTAAATGAACTCAGGTATGAAAAATCTTTAGGTGCAGAAGGCAAAAGAGGTATATAAACAGACACACATACTCAGATTTTTTGAGATATACTTTTTTTTTTGTTATTTTTGTTTTTTGAGACAGGGTTTCTCCATCTAGTTTTGGTACCTGTCCTGGAACTCACTCTGTAGACCAGGCTGGCCTCAAACTCACAGAGATCCGCCTGCCTCTGCCTTCCGAGTGCTGGGATTAAAGGCGTGCGCCACCACCGCCCAGTCTTTGTTTGTTTTGTGAGGTATACTGTTAAGTGAAGAAAACAAGTAGAATAAATAAAAATGACAATATTTTTAATTTAAAATACCCAAACCCAAACACACATTTCTCTGAGGGTCATATCATAAAACTGTAGCCACAAGATCAGGAAGATGCCAGGATCTGTTCCGGAGAGTGTGGCAGCCAACTGGGCCTTCTACTTTGTTATCTGTGCAACAACAAAAATAACAACAACAACAACAACAACAACAACAACAACAACAACTTGATCTAGCTTTACAATCTCAGCTATGACTTTTTTTTTTTTTTTTGCTTGCCTATGGCCTTGGGGTCCACCATCATTGAAATGCCTCCGGTCTCCAGCTACATCCTGATGCAGAGCAAAGGACTGACCTGAAAATGGTCCTTGAAGTGCAGGATCCTAGCTCACTATGGCTGCTCTAGGACTTCAGCAAACTGGGAGCCTCTCAGATATGTTCATATCAGCTTTGTTTGTAATAGCCAGAAAGAAAGCTTAGGGGAGCAGGAAATCCCAGCTGGATCAAGGACAGAAAGGGAGAACAAGGAATAACAGACCATGATAAATGATTACCACATGAGAACAGGAATAGGCAGAGTGCTGGAGAGGTCCCCAGAAATCCACAATGATACATCCTCTGTAGACTGCTGGCAATGGTCGAGAGAAAGCCTGATCTGACCTAGTCTGGTGATCAGATGACTAAACACCCTAACAGTCATCTTGGAACTCTCATCCAATAACTGATGGAAGTGGATGCAGAGATCCTCAGCCAGGCCCCAGGTGGAGCTCCAGCTGTCCAACTGTCGAGAAAAAGGCGGGACTGTAAGAGTGTGAATTGTTGAATCCAAGATTGCAAAAAGTACAGGGACAAATAGCCAAACAAATGGAAGCACATGAATTATGAACAATGGCTGAGGAGCCCCCAGCTAGATCAGGCCCTCTGGATAAGTGAGACAATTGAATAGCTTGATCTGTTTGGGAGGCACCCAGTTTGTGGGACCAGGATCTGTCCTTAGTGCATGAGCTGGCTGCTTGGAACCTTGGACTTACACAGGGATACTTTGCTCAGTCTGAAAGGAGGGGACAGGACCTGCCTGTACTGAATCCACCAGGTTTAAATGAATCCCCAGGGGTGTCTTGGCCCTGGAGAAGATGGGAATGAAGAGGAGCAGGTAGGGGTGGTAGGGGGAGGAAAGGGGAACCAATGGCTGACGTATAAAATTAAAACACATAATAATAATAAAATAAATAAATAAATAAATAAACACACTATATTGATTTCAACACAGCTTGGAGACTACACTTTGAAAACACTGGTTTAAGATAGTTGGAACCTTGGACAGCACCTCTTGACCTTGCATCAATCATTTTCAGAACCCAGGACAGCACCCAGCCTCTCAAACTCATGTATTGGGGACATTTACTATAAATTCAGTGGAGCTTGCCCGTTTCCCTAAAGAACAAAATAACTCAGTGGGTTTTTTTTTTTTAATACTCTCCACTAGAAACCCACAATTTTAATTCCTGGTGGAAAATAAGGACAAGGTATACAAGTTCATCTTGCATGAGGAAACACTGAGGAGGCACAGACGCCTTCAGAGGATCCAAGAGCCTCCTGAAAGTGTATAAAAATGCCGAGGAAGCCTGTTGACTCTTCATTGTCAACCTGACTACACTTGGAATTACTTATGAGAAACACCTTTGGATGTGCCTATAGGATGTTTCCAAAGAAGACTAACTGAGGGTTAAGACCCACCCTGAATGTGGATGGCAATATCTCATGGTCTGGGCTCCTGGATTGTATAAAAAGGGGAAAAGGAGAAAGCCAGCTGAGCACAGCATTCACTTCTCTCTGTTTCTTGACTGCAGATGCCATGTGACCAGCCCTCTCCTGTGTTACCATCACAGAACTGACAGCCCCTTCTACAGCCATGTTCACTCCCTCAGAATACCACTATGAGTGAAAACAAACCCTTCCTTTTTTAAAAAACATTTATTATATTTGTGTTTTAATTTTACACATCAGCCATAGGTACTCCTGTCCTGCCCCCCTCTCACCCATGCCCCACCTTCCCCCAGCCCCTCCCCTCCATTCCCATCTCCTCCAGGGCCAAGATTCCCCTAGGGATTAATTTAAACCTGGTGGATTCAGTACAGGCAGGTTCTGTCCCCTCCTTTCAGACTGAGCATGTATCCCTGAGTAAGCCCAAGGTACCAAACAGCCAGCTCATGCACTAAGGACAGATCCTGGTCCCACAGCCTGGGTGCCTCCCAAACAGTTCAAGCTATTCAATTGTCTCACTTATCCAGAGGGCCTGATCTAGCTGGGGCCTCCTCAGTTGTTGGTTCATAATTCATGTGCTTCCATTTGTTTGTCTCTTTGTCCCTGTGCTTTTCAATGTTGGTCTCAACAATTCACACTCTTACAGTCCCTCCTTTTTCTCGACAATTGGAACTCCTGGAGCTCCATGTAGGGCTTGGCTGAGGATCTCTGCATTCACTTCCATCAGTTTTTGGATGAGAGTTCCAGCAAGAACATTAGGGTGTTTGGCCATCTGATCACCAGACTAGGTCAGATCAGGCTTTCTCTCGACCATTGCCAGCAGTCTACAGAGGATATATCATTGTGGATTTCTGGGGACCTCTCCAGCACTCTGCCTATTCCTGTTCTCATGTGGTAATCATTTATCATGGTCTGTTATTCCTTGTTCTCCCTTTCTGTTCTTGATCCAGCTGGGATTTCCTGCTCCCCTAAGCTTTCTTTCCCTTGAACCTTGCCCTTCATTACTCCCACTGTTGTCCAGGTTGTTCATGTAGATCTCATCCATTTCTCTGTCATTGGGTGATCCCTGTGTCTTTCCTAGGGTCCCATTTCTAGGTAGCCTCCCTGGAGTTGTGTAGCAGTCTAGTCATCTTTGTTTTACATCTAGTATCCTCCTATGAGTGAGTACGTACCATGTTCTTCCTTCTGAATCTGGGTTACCTCACTAATGTTGATTTTTTTTTAGATCCATCCATTTGCCTGCAAACCTCATGATGTCATTGTTTTTCTCTGCTGAGTAGTACTCCATTGTGTATATGTACCATATTTTCTTTATCCATTCTTCAGTTGAAGGGCATCTAGGTTGTTTCCAGGTTCTGGCTATTACAAACAAAGCTGATATGAACATATCTGAGCAAATGCCCTTGTGGTATGATTGAGCATTCCTTGGGTATATGCCCAAGAGTGCTACAACTGGGTCTTGGGGGAGATGGATTCCCAATTTTCTAAGGAAGCGCCATATTGCTTTCCAAAGTGGCTGTACAAGCTTGCATTCCCACCAGCAGTGGAGGAGAGTTCCCCTTGCTCCACATCCTCTCCAGCGTAAGCTGTCTTCTGTGTTTTTGATCTTAGCCACTCTGACAAATGTAAGGTGGTATCTCAGAGTCATTTTGATTTGCATTTCCCGCATAATTAGGGATGTTGAGCAATTCCTTAAATGTCTTTCAGCCATTGGAACTTCCTCTGTAGAGAATTCTCTGTTTAGTTCTATAGCCCATTTCTTAATTGGACTGTTGGGCATTTTGATGTCTAATTTCTTGAGTTCTTTATATATTCTGGATATCAGCCCTCTGTCAGATGTGGGGTTGGTGAAGACCTTTTCCCATTCTGTAGGCTGTCACTTTGTCTTGTTGACCGTGTCCTTTGCTCTACAAAAGCTTCTCAGTTTCAACAGGTCCTATTGATTGATTGTTTCTCTCAGTGTCTGTGCTACTGGAGTTATATTTAGAAAGTGATCTCTGGTGCCAATGCGTTCAAGAATACTTCCTACTTTCTCTTCTATCAGGTTCAGAGTAACTGGATTTATGCTGAGGTCGTTGATCCACTTGGACTTAAGGTTTGTGCACAGTGACAGATATGGATCTATTTGCAGCCTCCTACATTTTGACATCCAGTTTGTTGAAGATGCTTTCTTTTTTCCATTGTACACTTTTGGCTTCTTTGTCAAAAATTATATGTTCATAGGTGTGCGGGTTAATGTCAGGGTCTTCACTTCGATTCCATAGGTCCACATGTTGGTTTTTATGCCAGTACCAAGCTGTTTTTATTATGGTAGCTCTATAGTAGAGCTTAAGGTTGGGGATCGTGATGCCTCCAGAGGTTGTTTTATTGTATAGGATTCTTTTGGCTATCCTGGGTTTTTTGTTTTTCCATATGAAGTTGAGTATTATTCTTTCCAGATCTGTGAAGAATTGTGTTGGTAATTTGATGGGGATTGCGTTGAATCTGTAGATTGCTTTTGGTAAGATTGCCATTTTTACTATGTTAATCCTGCCTATCCATAAGCATGGGAGATCTTTCCATTTTCTGACATCTTCTTCAATTTCTTTTTTCAGGGACTTAAAGTTCTTGTCATATAGGTCCTTCACATGCTTATTTAGAGTAACCCCAAGGTATTTTATATCATTTGTGGCTATTGTAAAGGGTGATGTATCTCTGATTTCCTTCTCAACCTGTTTGTCTGTTGAATATAGGAGGGCTACTGATTTTTTTGAGTTGATCTTGAGTCCTGCTATGTTGCTGAAGGTTTTTATTAGCTGTATCAGTTCCTTGGTTGAATTTTTGGGGTCACTCATGTATACTATCATGTCATCTGCAAATAGGGAAAGCTTGACTTCTTCCTTTCCAATTTGTATCCCCTTAATCTCTTTATGTTGTCTTATAGCTCTGGCTAGAACTTCAAGTACTATATTGAATAAGTATGGGGAGAGGGGACAGCCTTGCCTTGTTCCTGATTTTAGTGGTATTGCTTTGAGTTTCTCTCCATTTAATTTGATGTTGGCTGTTGGCTTGTTGTAGATTGCCTTTATTATGTTTAGGTATGTTCCCTGTACTCCTGATCGCTCCAAGACCTTCATCATGAAGGGGTGTTGGATTTTGTCAAATGCCTTTTCTGCATCTAGTGAGATGATCATGTAGTTTTTTTCTTTGAGTTTGTTTATATGGTGTATTACATTGATGGACTTTCATATGTTGAACCACCCTTGCATCCCTGGGATGAAGCCTACTTGATCATGTTGGATAATTGTTTTGATGTGTTCTTGGAGTCTGTTTGCCAGTATTTTATTGAGTATTTTTGCATCAATGTTCATGAGGGAGATTGGTCTGTAGTTCTCTTTCTTTGTTGCATCTTTGTTTGGTTTAGGAATCAGGGTAATTGTAGCCTCATAGAAGGAGTTTGGTAAATTCCTTCTGCTTCTATTGTGTGGAAAAATTTAAAGAGTATTGGTATTAAGTATTCTTTGAAGATCTGGTAGAATTCTGCACTGAAACCATCAGGTCCAGGGCTTTTTTTGCTTTGGAGACTTTTAATGGCTGATTCTGTTTCCTTAGGGGTTATTGGACTATTTAAATGGTTTATCTGTTCTTGATTTAACTTAGGTATGTGGTACCTATCCAGAAAATTATCCATTTCTTTTAGATTTTCCAGTTTTGTGGAGTAGAGGTTTTTGAAGTATGACCTGATGATTCTCTGGATTTCCTCATTGTCTGTTGTTATGTCCCCCTTTTCATTTCTGATTTTGTTAATTGGGATGCTCTCTCTCTCTGTCTTTTGGTTAGTTTGGATAAGAGCTTGTCTATCTTGTTGATCTTCTCAAAGAACCAACTCTTTGTTTCATTAATCCTTTGTATTATTCTCTTTATTTCTATTTTATTGATTTCAGCTCTCAATTTGATAATTTCCTGGCATCTGTTCCTCCCGGGAGACTTTGCTTCTTCCTGTTCAAGAGCTTTCAGGTGTGCTGTCAAGTCACTAGTGTGAGATTTCTCCAACTTCTTTATGTGGGCGTTTAGTTTTATGAATTTCCCTCTTAGCACTGCTTTCAAAGTGTCCCATAAGTTTGAGTATATGGTGTATTCATTTTCACTGATCTCTAGGAAGTCTTTAATTTCTTTCTTTATTTCTCCCTTAACCCATTGGTGATTCAGTTGAGCATTATTCAGTTTCCACGAGATTGTAGGCTTTCTGTAGTTTTTGTTGTTGTTGAAAACTAACTTTAAACCATGGTGGTCTGATAGAACACAGGAGGTTATTCCAATTCTTTTGTATCTGTTGAGATTTGCTTTGTGGCCAAGTATGTGGTCCATTTTAGAGAAGGTTCCATGGGGTGTTGAGAAGAAGGCATATTCCTTTTGTTCGGGTGGAATGTTGTGTAGATATTGATTAAGTCCATTGAGCCATAATATCAGTTCTGTCCATTATTTCTCTGTTGTTTCAATTTGGTTGATCTGTCCAATGGTGAATGTGGGGTGTTGAAGTCTCCCACTATTAATGTGTGGGGTTTTATATGTGATTTAAGCTTTAGTAATGTTTCTTTTACATATGTGGTTGCCCTTGTGTTTGGGGCATAAATGTTCAGAATTGAAACTTCATCTTGGTGGTTCTTTCCTGTGATGAGTATGTAATGTCCTTCATCATTTCTTTTGATTGATTTTAGTTTGAAATCTCTTTTGCTGGATATTAGGATGGCTATACCAGCTTGCTTCTTAAGACTATTTGATTGGAAAGTCTTTTCCCAGCCTTTTATTCTTAGGAGGTTTTTGTCTTTGAATTTGAGGTGTGTTTGTTGTATGCAGCAGAAAGATGAGTCCTGTTTTCATATCCATTCTGTTAGTCTGTGTCTTTTTGTAGGTGAATTAAGTCCATTGATATTAAGGGATATTAATGACCAGTGATTGTTCATTCCTGTTATTATTTTTATTTTTTGGTGGTAGTGTGTGTGTACTTTTCTTCTTTGGCGTTTACTGCTATGGTGTTATCTATTCCCTGAGTTTCCGAGGGTGTATCTGCCTTCCTTATGTTGGAATTTTCCTTCTAGTGCTTTCTGTAGGGCTGGGCTTGTGGATAAGTATTGTTTAAATCTGGTTTTGTCTTGGAAGGTCTTGTTCACTCTATCTATGATGATTGAAAGTTTTGCTGGGTATATTAGTCTAGGCTGGCATCCATGGTCTCTTAGTGTCTGCATCATATCTGCCCAGGTTCTTCTGGCTTTCAAAGTCTCCATAGAGAAATCGGGTGTAATTCTGATGGGTTTGCCTTTATAAGTCACTTGGCCTTTTTCCTTTGCTGCCCTTAATATTCTTTCTTTATTCTGAACGTTTAGTTGTTTAATTATTATGTGGTGAGGGGACTTATTTTTTGGGGGGGTCTAGTCTGTTTGGTGTTCTATAGGCTTCTTGTATCTTCATAGGCATTTCCTTCTTTAAGTTGGGAAAGTTTTCTTCTATGATCTTGTTAAATATATTTTCTGTGCCTTTGAATTGGTATTCTTCTCCTTCCTCTATCCCTATTATTTGTAGGTTTGGTCATTTCATGGTGTCCCAAATTTCTTGGACATTTTGGGTCATGACTTTGTTGGTTTTAGTGTTTTCTTTGACTGATGAATCTATTTCTTCTAACATATCTTCAACACCAGAGATCCTCTCTTCCATCTCTTGCATTCTGTTGGTTATACTTGCCTCTGAAGTTCCTGTTTGTTTACTCAGATTTTTTATTTCCAGTATTCCTTCTGCTAGTGTCTTCTTCATTTTTTTCTATTTCCCTCTTCAGGTCTTGGATTGTCTCCCTTGCTTTTTCATGATTTTTTCATTGTTTTCTTTTGCTTTAATTGTCCTTTCCTGTAGTTTTTTCTGTTCCTCTACTTTATTTTTGATTTCTTCTATATAAGGCTCTAGCTTCTTCATGATGTTACTTATAAGGTTGTTTCCTTCTGCTTCTTCCATTCTGTGATGTTCAGGTCTAGCTGTTGGAGAAGAGCTAGGTTCTGGTGATGCTGTATTGCTCTTTATTTTGTTGTATGTACTTCTGCTTTGATATCTGCCCATCTCCTCATGAATTTGTTCTTGGTCTTTTCAGTGCACTTGGTCCAGAGAGAGCTGACAGATTTCTGGAGCCTCTCTCTGGTCCAGATGGAAGCTCTGGGCCAGATGTGAGCTCTGGTCCAGATGAGAGTTCTGGGTAGATGGAAGCTGGGGGCTGGTCTCTGAGTGTCAGGAAGTGGCTGGAGTCTCAGGCAGATGGGTGTGGTAGCAGGGTGTGTAGATTGCAGGGTCTGCTGCCAGTCTTGGAAAAGTGAAGCCTTCCCGCCAGGCCTGAGAATGGTCGGAAACTCCAAATCCTTCCTTTCTTAAGTTGTTTCTTTTCAGGTTTTGGTCACAACAATGCAAAAAGTGATGATTGCATTTATGTGTTTTAGTGGATGAGCAAGTGAAAATTCGTTTGTTGTCTTTCACTTGAGGATCAAAATGTCTGGATTAGCTAATTTAGGCATATTTGTGCATGGTTTATGTACTTTGACAAACACCTTAAGATTTGTGTGAATGAGCAGAGAGTTTCATTTCATTCTTCCTTGTTATTTAAGCACCCCTAATAGCTATCTGTATCTCTTCAACTGCAGCAGAATCAATAAAGAGAAGCAAACAATATCTGAAAATGTCAAATTCTGGAACTTCAAGTCATAATTTGAAGGACTCTCACATCCTTTGATTGAAACCCATTAAAGATGATACAGAATTGAATATATCTAATCCCGAGTAATCTGGATGCTCTACTAAAAGAATCGTGTAGTCATAAACTATAGTTAATGTGGCAAATGAAACAATTAGGATAAACAGGGGATCTTTTTCATGTATCATCATTTTAATTACTTGCCTTGTTGCTGAAACAAAATACATCATTGTTGTGGAATATTATTTTGACTGGGCAAAGATGTGTTACATTTGTTTATGCTACAGATTATTACTTTAACTGTGTAAGGGTGTGTTACTTTTGTTTATGATGCATTTATTTAACAATGTAAGGATATGTATTTTATGTAAAGATGTGTCTCATCTGTTTTACCTTGCCTGCCTAAGGCACCTGATTGGTCTAATAAAAAGCCAAATGGCTGATAGTTAGGTAGGAGAAAAGATAGGTGGGGCTGGCAGGCAGAGAGAATAAATAGGAGGAGAAATCTAGGCTTGAGAGAAAAAAAGAGGAATGAGAGAAGAAGGAGGAGGAGAGAACTAGGGAGACACCTGGCGCCAGAATCCAGGCAGATGACAGGCAGACAGACATAGAGAAGCAGAGAAAGTAAGATATACAGAAGTAAGAACAAGCCCTGAGGCAAAAGGTAGATAAAAAGAAACAGGTTAATTAAAGTGAAATGAACCAGCCAGAAATGTGCCTTAGCTAAGATGAGCATTCAGAAACCCTGTCTCAAACAAACAAACAAATAAGTAAGTAAGTAAATAAATAAATAAAACTAATAATAAGTCTCTGTGCCATGATTTGGGAGCTGGTTGGTGGCCCCAAAGAAAAAGCCTGGTACACATCACCAATAACATCTTAAGGAAGGAAAGGCTTCTCTGGTTCACAGTTCAAGATGACATATTCCATCATGGCAGGAAGGTCCAGCTGGCCACATTACATCAGCAGTCAGGAAGCTGAGAATGATGGATACTTATGCTCAACTAGCTTTCTTCTTTATATGTAGCCTACTACCTCAGACTATGAAGTGCTGCTGCCCATGTTGAGGGTGAGTTTTTCTGTATCAATTAACTTAATTTAAACAATCTCTTTCAGACATATCCAGGGATTGTTTCCATGGTAATCAAGTTGACAATCAGGATTAACTATCATAATCATTTACTTTTAAGATATTCTTATACATGATAGTTTTACTAAGGGACAATTGGGGGACCAGTGAATATTGAGTTAGGTAGTATTTGCTGCAGATCCAAGTGATTCAAATACAAGGTAAGGACAATTAACAATTCTCTTAAATTTTATTCCCTAAAGCAACTCATCCAATAACAAGCAAATTAGTCTACATTCACCATCTGTAGCCTGTTTGATAGAAAGCCATAGTTTGATATTTAAAAAAAAAATCTCTTTCTCTCTGCTTCTCTCCTCTCTCTGTCTCTGTCTCTCTGTGTACATACAAGTATTGGATATGGTGCATGGAGGACTGATAAGGATGTTGGATCTCCAGGAACTGTAGTTACAGGCATTTGTAGGATGCCTGACGTGCTATGTAGGTGGTTGGCTCCAAACTCCAGGCCTCATGATTGCACAGTAAATGCTTTTAACTGCTGATTCATCTCTTTAGTCCGACTTTGATACTTTAACCTGCAAAATATGTACACAAAGAGGAAAAAGACTCTCTATGTCATTGCTGAAGACATAGAGCTATTTATTCATTAGGTGTTTGAATCCCAAGGCATAATTAAATTCTCTAGAAACACAAATCTTAGGGAATTTGTTAGCGTACACAAATCAGACACAAAACTACCTAAATTAGCTAATCTAAAAGAACATTTTGATTCTTAAGTGAGAGAGATAAAATAATTTTAGTATTCTCATCAATGTATGTATGTGAATTGCCTCTTGCATTGTCCTTCCAATGATGTGGCTGGTTTTGATTATCTGTAAGGGCTATGAAAACACTCTTGCATTAATTCTAAAAGACTTGAGGTTATTGCAGTAGAGAGAGGAAGTAGGGCTATGAGTATTCTCATTAGCTCCATTGGAGACCGAGGCTATGGACTTTGGAAGTAGAGTGTGTGTGTGTCCATGACCCTGACACAGTTTCTTTCTAGGAGGAATGTCGAGACAGGAACAATTGGCTCAAAGCTTTAAGGAGTCAGCCAACTTTTGGCCTATCTGTGTTAATTTGAGAGCAGTGATAACCCAGGTATTTGCTTTCCTGCCATCTAAGACACCAGCCTCTCAGGTCTGATCCCCACCACCAATCTTGCTGGATATTCCCTTTCATTCTCTTTCTCTTTCTTGTTTGTCGACTTTCAGGCAGCTCCTGGGTCTCATCTATGCAGCTATTCCCGGTGGATTTCATTTAGTTCTCTAGTATTAAACCCATCTATATGCAGATGACTCCTCCATGTTAATCTTCACTCTTGACCTTCCCGAGAGCTGCAGGCTCATAAATCAAACCGTGTACTGATGTCAAACTGCTCACTTGAGTTGCAAGTTGCCTTAAATCTACACAGACCCCAAACAGAACTACTTATCCTCTGCTCTTTTCTACCTAAACTCTTCTTGGCTGAGTCTCTTCCCAAGAGAATGGCTTGTCTTTTCCTGGCTCCTTAAGATAAAACGTTGAAGTTATTCTACTCTTTTTCTCCTACATCACATCTAGTTCATGCATTTTGTCCTTAGTGCAAAGAGTTCTTCCTTGATGTGTTCACCTCCCTCCATTTCCACAACCATCGCCAGGCTAGACAGGGAATATTTTTCTTCTGGATTACTTTAATGATCTGCAGAGAAGTCTTACCTGCAGCTGAGGTTCATGTAAGACTGGTTGCATTTTAACAAAGAAAATCTCTCTGATATAAGTAAAATTAAAAAGAAAAGACTTTTTTTTTTTTTTTTTGAGGGAGCAAGAAGTATGCTGTCTCTAAATTTAAAGCGCATGGGGCATCATGTCTTTCAAAATGTCCCAAGCAACCACAGGACCCTTAAGCCACATGTGGGGTTCTTTCTTGTTTGACATGACTTGGAAATTTCCCACATACCTGGGTTGTTCTGAGCTGAACTATGCATCCCTACAAGTTCTTGTGAGGACCAGTGCCCATCTGAGGGGATGATGTTAGGAGACACAGGAGAGTACTGGCCGTGCTTGTCCAAAGAGGCATGGCCATGGGAGATGGAGATCAGCTGCCTGCAAGCTAAGGGCAGAGCTCACCCGCAAGGTACTATGCACATCCTGATCCTGAATTGTTAGTCTCTAAAACTGGGGGAAAGTGTCCTTATGTTGATTAATTTGTCTAGTCCACAGGGTTTTGTTATGGCAACCTTAATGAACTAATATACATATTCTTCTGTGTGTAGATCAAAGTTTTTCAGTATTGAAGGGAAATAGAGAAGGGTTGGGAACCAGAAATCTTGACTACAAAAGAATCAGGAAGCAACTTTGAGTAAATGGACTCTGTCACCTGCATGAACAGTCTGATGTGTAGTGTGTTAGACATCTTTGTGAATGGTACACTTGCACTGCCAGCTTAGAATTAACTGTGATAGGAGCGTGAACAAATTTGTGCTCATCTCCATTTGCAGTGTTTGGACTGGTTTCTTCTTCTTCTTTTTTCTTTATTATTATGTGTTTTAAATTTTATACATCAGCCATGGGTTCCCCTGTCCTCCCCCCTCCCGCACCCACCCCTACCTTCCCCCCAGCCCCTCCCGTCCATTCCCATGTCCTCCAGGATCAAGGCACCCCTGGGGATTCATTTAAACCTGGTGGATTCAGTACAGGCAAGTCCTGTCACCTCCTTCCAGATTGAGCAAAGTGTCCCTGTGTAAGCCCAAGGTTTCAAACAGCCAGCTTATGCACTAAGGACAGACCCTGGTCCCACAGACTGGGTGATTCCCAAGCAGATCAAGCTATTAAATTGTCTCACTTATCCAGAGGGCCTGATCCAGCTGGGGGCTCCACAGCCTTTGGTTCATAAGTCATGTGCTTCCATTTGTTTGGCTATTTGTCCCTGTGCTTTTTTGCAATCTTGGATTCAACAATTCACACTCTTGCAGACCCTCTTCTTTCTCGACAGTTGGACAGCTGGAGCTCCACCTGGGGCCTGGCTGAGGATCTCTGCATCCACTTCTATCAGTTATTGGACGGGAGTTCCAAGAAATGGGCTATAGAACTAAACCGAGAATTCTCCACATAGGAAGTTCCAATGGCTGAAAGACATTTAAGGAATTGCTCAACATCCCTAATTATGCAGGAAATGCAAATCAAAATGACTCTGAGATACCACCTTACACCTGTCAGAATGGCTAAGATCAAAAGCACAGAAGACAGCTTACGCTGGAGAGGATTTGGAGCAAGGGGAACTCTCCTCCACTGCTGGTGGGAATGCAAGCTTGTACAGCCACTTTGGAAAGCAATATGGCGCTTCCTTAGAAAATTGGGAATCCATCTCCCCCAAGACCCAGCTATAGCACTCTTGAGCATATACCCAAGGAATGCTCAATCATACCACAAGGGCATTTGCTCAGATATGTTCATATCAGCTTTGTTTGTAATAGCCAGAACCTGGAAACAACCTAGATGCCCTTCAACTGAAGAATGGATAAAGAAAATATGGTACATATACACAATGGAGTACTACTCAGCAGAGAAAAACAATGACATCATGAGGTTTGCAGGCAAATGGATGGATCTAGAAAAAATCATCCTGAGTGAGGTAACCCAGACTCAGAAGGACAAACATGGTATGTACTCACTCATAGGAGGATACTAGATGTAAAACAAAGATGACTAGACTGCTGCTACACAGCTCCAGGGAGGCTACCTAGAAAACGGGACCCTAGGAAAGACACAGGGATCACCCAATGACAGAGAAATGGATGAGATCTATATGAACAACCTGGATGACAGTGGGAGTAATGAAGGGCAAGGTTTGAGGGAAAGAAAGCTTAGGGGAGCAGGAGATCCCAGCTGGATCAAGAACAGAAAGGGAGAACAAGGAATAACAGACCATGATAAATGATTACCACATGAGAACAGGAATAGGCAGAGTGCTGGAGAGGTCACCCAAAATCCACAATGATACATCCTCTATAGACTGCTGGCAATGGTCGAGGGAAAGCCTGATTTGTCCTAGTCCGGTGATCAGATGGCTGGACTGGTTTCTTATCAGTTACACTGGGGAAATGGAGGAGCCTTAAAAAGTGATTTATCACATGGAAAATGAAAATTTGAGTTAAATACTAGTTAAAAACTTCTTTTCTAGCCGGGTGGAAGGGAGCCTTAAGTCCAGCACAGTTAGTATGGGACCTCATACTAGATACCTTTTGCTGTTGTTTTCTTTTGTAAAGTATGAAAATTCTAAGTGTTTCCCTTTCCTTTTGAGACTCAGAAACTACAGATCTACTCTACTATCCAAAGTGAGTTCAGTATGCTAAAGTGCCTACAGCATGGTTCTCAACCTGTGGGTCTCGACCCCATTAGATACCCTGCATATCAGATATTTACATTACAATTCATAACAGTAGCAAAATTACAGTTATGACACAGCAATGGAAATAATTGTATGGTTGTGGCGGGGGGAAGTGTTGCTACAACGTGAGGAACTGTATTAAAGTTTGCAGCATTAGGAAGGTTGAGAACAATGGCCTCGGGTCTGCCAATCCCAGGTTAACATAGGGTTTCTTCTTCGTTCAGGAATCAGTATTAAGAGAATGCAAACTCAGTCACAAATTATCTGTGGATGGACAAGAGAAAGCAGGTGTCTGGCAGCCGGAGACAGATGAGACACAATTCTGTCAAGGTGCTTTCTCCAAAGCCTTGTAGGATTCCGTTCTTTCTCTTAAGCAGCAGCCATGAGCTGACTAATTTGAGAGTTTTGGAAAGCAAATCATTTTCTGGTAAAAAGTCCTACACACACACACACACACACACACACACACACACACCCACACCCACACACCCACACACCCCAAACAAACAAATAAACAAAAAAACAACAAAAAAACCCCAAACAACAACAACAACAACAACAACAACAACAACAACAACAAACCCCAAGGGAGAACAAACCCTCAAAACATGTTAACCATCTGGCTAAATCAAAGGCATTAGCATAGAGGAAGGCTCTTGTGCAATAGAGACAGGAACAGAATTAGTACTGTGCTGAGACTTCCTCAAGATGCCTATGTGTTCACATCCATCCCTTAGCCATCAGAATGTGTCTTGTCTAGGATGACTGGGACTTTTGATCAACAGAATTAGGAGACACCATTTGTACCAGGCTTTCTCTTTTGGGTCACCAACCAGCTCCCACATCATGAATCAGAGACTTATTATTAGTTACGAATGTTTGGCCTTAGGTTGGGCTCGTTTCTGGCTAGTTTTTTCTTTTTTTCTTTAACTTAAATCAACCTGTTTCTCTTCATCTACATTTTGCCTCGGGGCTTTTCACCTTTTTTTCCTGTATGTCCCACTCTGTGTCTGTTGGCTGGTGGCTTCCTGGCTGGCCCTGGGCGTTTCTCTCTCTTTCTCCCTTGTTCTCTCCTCCTTCTTTTCTTTGAGTCTAGATTTCTCTTCTTATTTATTCTCTCTGCCTGCCAGCTCTGTCTGTCCCTCTCCTGCTTAGCTATTGGTCATTGAGCTTTTTAATTAGACCAATCAGATGCCTTAGGCAGGCAAGGTGAAACAGCAACATATCTTTTTGTAATTAAACAAATGCAGCAGAAACAAATGTAACACACCTTCACACAGTTAAAATAATATTCTGCAGCATAAACAAATGTAACACATCTTTGCCCAGTTAAAATAATTTTCCACACCAACCATTCAGCTACAACATCTGTCTGCAACCATTTATTTACCAAAGACCTAGGAGAAAGGCTTTGTCATTGTCCACATTTACACTCATGTTCAAACCTTTACCCACTCACACCACAATGCCAACTGTGGATAGCTGTACCCGAGGGGCTGCTGCAAGTGTGCGCCTGTGTGTCTGGATGAAGTCCTCTTCTGGAAAGACTATTGAGAGAATTTAAAGAAGGGAAGAAGTGATTGGGTAAAGAGAACTTCGTTTTAAAATGAGACACAAGTTGGGGTTCAGGGCAACGGCAGAATCTTGAGCTCATTTCCACCTAGACCCATGGTGTTTTGAGTACATCTCGGCATAATGTTTTTCATGGTTGTTTTAGGTATTATGCCTCCCTCCACCGTGCTCTTACCAAAGTCTACACTTTTGGTATCATCATTTTGCAAGTGCAAGTAAAGTAGACACTTCTCTCTATGGCCCTCTGGCTCTTACAAACCCCCTCCCTTCTGCGATGTTCCCCAAACTTTTGGTATGGGATTTTATTGTAGATACATCAGTTGGGGCTGGGAATCTCATAGGCAGTTGCTCTGCATCTGAGCAGTCATGGCTTTCTGTGATGGTCTCTGTCCAAGGCAGGGAGAAACTTCTTTGACAAGGGACGAGAGCTGCACCTATCTAACCTTAATTCTTTCTTTTTATTTATTGTTATTTGATTTTATGCAGGTGTTTTGTCTGCATGCATATGTATGCATCAGGTGTATACTTGGTGTCTGAAGAGGCCAGAAGAGGGACTTAGAGCCTTTGTAACTGGGTTATAGGTGGTTGTGAGCCACCATGTGGGTGCTGGGAACTGAACCCGGGTCCCCTGGAAGAGCAGTCAGTGTACTTAACTACGGAGCCACCTCTCTAGTACCCCTTTTTCTTTCTTGATATTTTAAGGAACTTCTTCAGGAACTGCTTTTCTTTAGGCATTCTCTAAGGATAGGCCTGATGTTGATAATTCCTCTTCATTTTCCTTCATCCGAGTATGCCTTGATTTCTCCATTTCTGAAGGACATTTTTGAGGTTTTGCTGAATGTAGCATCCTGGGTTGATAGTTCTTTTCTGTGAGCCATGGGAAAATGTTAACCGTTTTTCCTGCTCTCTGGGATTTCTGGTGAGGGATCCCTTGTGATCCTGATTATCTTTCCCCCATAGGGAAGGTGTCATCTGTCCCTTGCTGCTTTCAAAAGTCTCGCTTTGATCATAATTTTTTAGATGGTTGAGCTCTGAGCTCTGCTTTGCTGTGGGTTTCTTTGGCTCTGCTCCTGTAGGAGGAGGTGGGGGTGGGGAGCCTCATTAGCATCAGCTGAGAGTAGAAGTGTGTGTTCTCTACTTGGCCTTGGCCTTGCTGGTATGAATTGGGGATGATGGGGGATGGGTTAAAGGTTGTTGTTGTTGTTGTTGTTGTTGTTGTTGTTTTTGGTGATGTTTGACCACAACAAAGTGGTTATATTCTTAAAGTTCTCTAGTTTGCTACAATGCCTCTTTCTTGGTACTTTGCATATAGGAAACAAGCTCCTTTTTGTTTGGGTATGCACTCCTATGTTGCTAGCTTGTTCAGCATGCAGTATGTAAGAGGTAAAAGTAAAGCTTAATATCTCCCCACCACACCATTCTTTGGACCCTCACGGCATAAATGAATATGGTTCCTTCCTTCTAACTTTCAGAGTCTCTTCAAGTCCTGTTTCTAAGTGAGGTTCAGGGTTTATACTTCCTCTTAGCAGGTGGGGTGGAGAGAAAAAACCATATCCACTGCCTGTTTCAGGCATCCTTGGAGTGAGAAAAGGGGCTTGCAGGGGTCTGAACCTGGATTTCAGCTTTACTGAGTTGCACGTGTCACCAATTACTTTAAGGGATTTTCTAGGCTACAACCACCATGTAAAGGGAGGGATGACTATACTTTCTCACTGTGTGCATGCTTGTGTGAGTGTGTGTGTGTGCGCGCGCATGCATGCACACAGGTACACATGGAGGTCAGAGGTTTATGTTGAGTATCTTCCTCTATAGCTGTCCACATTATTTACTGAGATGGGTCCCATGCTGAAGCTGGAGCTCACCGATTTGACCAGGCTGGCTGGCCAGTGAGCTCTAGGGATCTTCCTGTCTTTGCTTCCCAGTTTTGGGGTTACAACTCCACATCACCAGGCTTGGCTCTTACACAGGCGCTGGGGACCAACGCAGGTATTCATATCCGTGTAACAAGTACGTTTCCAACTGAGCCATCTCCATGCTCCATGTGTATTCCCTGCTCTGCTTTACCAGAAGTTGATCTCCATTTTAGAAGATGACATCACCAGTGCAGTGACGCCTGAGTTGTGGTGGTCAACTCCACACCCCTGTGCCTGTCTGCACTGGCTGCTATGGCATGCCTAGTAATTCTACACAAAAGTGCAAGCATTTGACTGCTTTGCCATTATTTCATGCATTTATTTGTTAGGCTTAGTGCGTGTATTGAAACTATGCAATTACACCTGTATTTTGAATAAATTATCATTTCTCTACAGCAAGGCAGGTAATTCACTTAGGAGGAGAGCTTTGGACCAGATGGTTAGTCAGCTTCTTAGTACTATTATGAAGTATTTGTGGAGATTAAATCATAAAGGAAGAAGGTTTATTGGGGGCGGTCACCATTCTGGAGCTTTGAGTCCATGATCCCTGTTTGTTGTGAGTCTCTGCAGAGGGAAGCATGTTGTGGCAAGGGCACATGATGGAACTGAATGAGCAACAACTAAAGATAAAAAGGAAGCGACCCGAGTCCCACAGTCCTCACCGAGTGTATAATCCACAGTGACATAAGGACCTCCCACAGTAGGATCTACCTTCTGGAGGTACCACCATTTCCAGGTCACCCTGGGAACCATTATCTTTGAGACATAGACCTTGGTGGGGACAGTCATTCAACCAAGAGCTGGTCAAGATCACGGATCTAACACAAGTAGTCAATGTGGTAAACTTACAACAACATTAACATTTAAGAAGTGATGTTAATGCTATTAACAGTGATTATTACAAATGATATTAAAGAGTTATTAAGGAAAGGTGCAATTCTACAGATGATCCACTAGATGTCCCCCAGACTCCTTTCTAGTGAGAGAGAAACTGGCACAGCTTTTAAGATTTTCAGCAAGCTTTGACCTCTTTAAAGAAACATTAGCAGGGAGGGATGCCAGGCAGAGGGACCGTCACACCCATGGAAGCTCCCAGACAACACTGAGAGATGTAATATGCATTTTAAAGGAACGTTTGTGTATCATAGCAACTTACCTATTTTTTTTTCTTCTAACTGCCATTTCTTCGTTGTGTGTAATGAAGGGATCGCAGGGCTAAAAAGGACCCACTCCGGAGTCCTTCCCGTCACAGGCTCAGCCAATCTAGCTTTCACTCTTTACCTCATTTAAAGGGATCAGATGCTAGTTATTTGGTGTCATTTTCTTCTCTAGTTATGTGAAAAAGAACAGAAGGGAAATGAGATTTTCCCAGCTGGTCTTTCTCCTGGGAAGGTGGCCATATTAGGCGAGAATGAAACGGATTACAGAAAGATCCGGAAAAGACACCATGGTCACATTTTTCTTCAGCAATATCTACTTTTTTTTTCCTGTATATTCTACCTGTAGACTCTCTCAAACCTATTTCCATGGCCACTTTCCTGTTTCAGGAATCCCTCTGAGATAGAACACTTATGTCACCCTAATTAATTTTCATACTGGCAATTTCTCTCTTCTCCACAGAGATACCAAAGTTATCTTTCTAAGATGCAGGTCTGGTCACATTCTTAAAAACAAAGGGCTCTGGGCCAGCTCTTCCACCTGCCTCAGGCATTGATGGGCGGTAGGGGTGAGGTGGGGTTGGGTATCCCTCCCCTGCTCATGCTGCCACATGACAGATGAGTAATGGGAAGAGCTATTCCATGCTCACATCCACCCCATCTGTGATCTGCTGGAGCATGTGGAGATCCAAAGCCACAGGATCTCCATAACACAGGGCAACAGCAGGATAATCTAGAGGAGTCCCAGTGAGGGCCCAGCATCCATAGTGTGGCAGAAACCAGAAGCCTTGAACCAGACCAATGGCTCTTTACAATCAACATTTGCAAGTAAGGATATACGGATAACAAACAAACAAATAGACAAGGCAATCTTTCCACATTAATAAGGTTTTCAATGCTGTGACAAAATAGTAAGAATACTCTGGGCGGTGGTGGTGCACACCTTTAGTTACAGCACTCAGGAGGCAGAGCCAGGCAGATCTCTGTGAGTTTGAGGCCAGCCTGGGCTACAGAGTGAGTTCCAGGAGAGCCTCCAAAGCTACACAGAGAAACCCCATCTCGAAAACAGAACAAAACAAAACAAAACAAAACAGTAAGAATACAAAGGAAAACAGAACAAAACAAAACAAAACAGTAAGAATACAAAGGAGGGGGATTCATTTTGGCTCAGAGACTCTTGGTTTCAGCTCATGGCCTCTTGGTTCCATTGTTTCTATGCCTGTGTGGGGTTAGGAAGCAGATGGGACCATGAGCTATAGCCAAGTGGCTCATCTCCTGGTGGACAGGAAGCAGAGGACACCTCCAGTGCCCTGCACCCTCTAGCCAGGCTCCAACTCCAAAAATTTCCACTACCTCCAAAGGATGCCATCGGGTTATGAATCTATCTGTGGATTGATCTATTGATCTCTTGGTCCCATCACCTCCCAATGCAATGGTGCTATCACCTAGCTATCAGCTAGGAATGAAGCATGTAACATGTGAGGCTTTGCGGGGACATGTCGTATCCAATCCATACACCGATCCCCCCCAGGACATGGACACAGGTTCTTTCCTCCTTTTCGGGTCTGCCTTCCCTGGCCCATTGCCCATTCTCGTCCCATGTTCCTTCTGCCCTGTTCATGTTGGGCTTTCCACTTCTTCCCAACATGCCCTGCACTACTGTGTTTCTGGATCTCTACCTGGAACTCTTCTTCTCTTCTATGGGTAAATGGGTAACTTCTTTTCACGTCTCAGCTCAAGTGTCACATCTCCTGGGATGCTGTCCTTGCTTTATTGGGTATAATTAAATCATTTATCTCCTGTATTTCCCACTGTCCTTTGCACAGGCTGTTTAAGCTCTTGTCACACCGTGAGGGGATAGTGCTTCATGGATCGCTGTGAACACGGTGAACACCGGGGGTGGACACTGAGTCTTACTCATTGGTTAATCTCTGACATGCGACAGGTATTTGAATGAGTAAATGGTGATGACTTCAGAATAACATTGTAGGTATAGCACACTGATAGTTCTCAAGCCTGTCCTCCCTCTCTCCCTTCCTCCCTTCCTCCTTCTTTCCCTCCCTGCCTCTCTCTCTTCCTTCCTCCCTCTCTTCCTCCCTTCATCCCTCCCTGTCTCCCTCCTTTCCTCCATTCCTTCCTCCTTCCCTATCTCCTTCTGGCTCCTTTCTTTTTTTATTAGACTGGGAATTGAAGCTAGTATCTCACACATGCCAAGCACATGCTCTAACATTGAACAGCAGCCCTCCCATCCTCAATACCCAACCCTGGGAAACTTGTTAAAATCTAGCTTTCTGGGTTTTATCCTCTACTTCAGAACCTCAGGGTGGACCTATTAATATGTATTTCGATAAACTCAGGGATTTTGGGGAAGACTTTTTTTTTTCATAATAAAGGAGTTTTTTTCCCCTAAATTCAAAGGTATAGCTGGATAAAGAGATTTATAATAATTTTTTTTTGTGAAATACTTTAAAAAATTCCAACTTCTTTGCAAATTACAAACACATACCTCAACTATGATGACCCAATTTTTGGTGGATAATGTACATGATTAGGCAGAAATAGGCAAGCTCACACTGGTAGATTAACTATTAAATTTGGGCAGACTTTTTGGTGCTGTTCTAGAACATTCCAACAGGAATTCACAGATCATCCCAGGATGTTATCCCCATGTCTGCTATTTGAACTTAAAAAAAAAAAAAACAAAACACAATTCAGATCACTTTGATATATGGGAAATTTTATAATTATTCTGGGGTCTTCAAAAGTGACAGAAAGAAAATCCTGTGCCTGGGCCTGTTCTTACAGAGACACTGCTATACCTTAGGAGGTTGAGGGGAGAGCTAGGTGTGGTTACATACATTTTGAAACTCTGAGAGACTTGGTTTGCTCATACTCTATTGCTGTGATTTTGTGCTTGTAGGACACTGATGATCCCTACATTTCAGAGATTGGGGCCAGAGATGCTGTTCATATTAATTCTGGCTCAGTGTTTTGGAACCAGACAAAGAAAAGAAGCTCACCCCTCCTCTCTTTCTGTGTCACTTCCCTCAGAATGAGTTTTCATCCTAATGTGTAAAGTGGTTGTGAATGGCAAGCTAACGCTGGCAGAAAAAGAAATTCAGTTTGTTGGGTAAGGGGGTATTTTATATATATAGGTAGGTATAAATGGAGGCTTTTCTCTGTCCCACCCCATCCCACAGCTACTTCCAAATAATTACCCAGAGGCTTATATTAATTATAAATGCTTGGCTGATAGCTCAGGCTTATTACCAACTAGCTCTTATGCTTAACCCATAATTCTTACCTATGTTCAGCCACATGTCTTGGTACCTTTTCTCAGTATGGCATTCTCTCACCTTGCTTCCTCTCTGCATCTGGCTCCTGACTCCTGACTCCTGACTCCGCCCTTCCTCTTCCCAGCCTTCTTAGTTTGGTCACCCCGCCTATATTTCCTGCCTGGCTGCTGGCCAATCAGCATTTTACTAAACCAGTTCAAGTGACAAATCTTTACAGTGTACAAGAGGGTTGTTCCACAGCAGGTAGGGGCAGTGGAATGTGTCATTATGGGTTTTAAGAGTAACCCATCCTATTTTGAAAGTTTTTCTTTTCTTCAAAAATTTCTTGTTCTCATTTTAATTTTTCAAATTTGTGGAAGTTGACAAACAAAACCATATGAGTTTGTTCCATACAACATAATGTTTTCGATGTGGGTACACTGTAGCGTGGTTGACAGGATTCAGGCCTCTCTGGATTGTCAGGGACCCATGTTGCCGGATCAATCACATAGACCTGCTTCAGTGATAAGCTGTTTGTACAGCCAAGATGTTGATAATTCAGGATGCCAAGGCTCCAAGCTGGGGCAGCTTCAAGAGTCACTAAAGGCCCAAGCTACCTCAGCGAGTGCTTGTGATCTTGAATTCTCGTCCGGTCACTTTAAAGGGGGAGGACAGGGCTAGATAAAATGAGGGCATTTGAGGGGGACGCCACTGTTTGACACCAGGTGGCCTGTGTCTTATGTCCCAGTGCTTGCCTTTTGAACGATGACTTATTATTTTTTTTTAAATTACCTTTTCATCATGGAATTCTTATCATGCAAAGGGAGCGAACAGTGGTGGAGAATCCCAGGTGGTCACCACACAGCACATCATCGATCAACATTTTGATTGTAGTTCTGTTTTCTATCAACAACCACCCCCCCTCCCCCGCAAGTACTGCATTGACTTACTTGTAATTTAAAGCTTGGCTTTCAATGGAATCAAGAGTGTATGTATATTTTACATGTGACATGATGTGATGAAGAGTGCATGTGTATTTTACATGTGACATGATGTGATCAAGAGTGCATGTATATTTTACGTGTGACGTGATGTGATATAGAGTGCATGTGTATTCTACATGTGACATGTGATATAGAGTACATGTGTATTTTACATGTAACTTGATGTGATCAAGAGTGCATGTATATTTTACATGTGACATGATGTGATCAAGAGTGCATGTGTATTTTACATGTGACATGAGTGATGAAGAGTGTACATATATTTTACATGTCACATGATGGGATCAAGAGTGCATGTGCATTTTACATGTGACATGAAAACGGAAGGGAGGACTATGAGGGAGGAAGGAGTAGACCAGCGAGGGGGCAGGGTGGGCGGCAGGAGCCGTGGGGATGAGGAATGAACAACATACAATGATACCCGTGTATGAAATGCCACAGGGAAACCTCCCGCAGTGTGTGCTGACTCAAATATTAATAAAAACAAGCACACAGAACTCACTCCCTTGGCTCAAATTACATAATTCTAAAAAATTATATAAAATTAAAAAATTATAATTATGAAAATTTAAAAAATAAAGTACTAAGATTTTATCACATTTACTCTCTTAGTCTCATTCTGTATGTATCTACACATGCATTCAACATGCACACCCACACAAACACACGTATGTGTTTTCTAATATGTAACCAATATAATTAGCACATTATACCTAATGGAAAAGTTGTTTAGTTTTGTCTAGTCCCAGTACTGTCTTTATTTGATGTTTCCTGATTGTTGAAAATGTTTTTTTTTTGTTGTTTTTTTGTAGTGTTTTTTCAAACTACCATTCGAATATCCTGCATTTGAGTATCGACTATCTCTATTTATTTTTTTCTTCAACATTTCATTTTGCAGTAGTCAAACCTTCAGAAAATTGAATGATTCTCTGTAGCCCACGCGTCTGGCATCTGAACTCTTGGTCAGCCCTCTGGAGCATCCTTCTCTTTCCATGACAGCTTGCATGTGTGTGCAGTGGCATGGTGTTATCAGTGAGCTTACCGACAGTTGAACTTTGGAGGTCCCCGACAGTGACAGTCTCTTCGTTTTAAACCCCGTCTGTCTATTTCTGTCCGACTTAGGTATTATTTCTACTGAAACAATTTTCTCAAGAGCATTGAGAGTCCCTGGTAGATTTCCCCGAGGCTCGCTCGACTAGACACAAGCCAGAGTGACAGGTGTTTTTGAGATAAACCCTTTAGTATTTTGGTCTCCTGTTGAGAACACCAAGGGGCCATACCCCTAAGTGTCCAAGAGGCCCCCTGCTTGCCTGAGAACATCTGTGAGCACACCTTTAATTTCTTGACTGGTCCTTCTCAGAATTGAATGATGAGATCTTTGCTCTTCACCAGTTTTTAGCAAAAGATGGTATATAATCACACTCTTGGCCTTTTTTCTAAAGCTCTCTTCACGTGCGTATGTGCGTGCGTGCGTGCGTGCGTGCGTGTGTGTGTGTGTGTGTGTGTGTGTGTGTGTGTGTGCCATAGCAGGCATGTGGAAGCCAGAGGACAAGTTACAGGAGCTGGTTTTCTCCTATCACGTGGGTCCTGGGAATTGAACTCAGGATCTTAGGCTTGGTGGCAAGTGCCTTTACCCACTGACCTAATATAGTTGATCCTTGACATTGAATCTCTTAACTCTTATGTCTTTTGGCATCTGGAAAGGCTGAGAAATTTCAGGTGATCAAATTCCCCTCTCTTTCTGCTGAGCAGCCTATCCTCAATTTGTTCTTTTCTTGCATTTTATCATAAGCAGCATGAGGTGCGAGGGACCACTTTTCACATTCTGTTTGTCTTCCTTACCGCCTTTTCTCTTCCAGGCTTGCGAAAGGTAATTTTGCTAAGGCGTGAGCCCTGCTCAGCAAGGATCACTCTTATTTTATTCCTAGCAACACGCTCTTGCCTTCTCCTGACTCCTTATCAGTATATTGAAAGCCCAGGTTTCCACTGGCAGTGAGAACTTACCTCAGATAACAAGAAACTTAGAACTAGATCCATTTTTAGCTGACTTTTGAGGATAGTATGAGATAGGGATTCAATGTCACTCTTCAGCATATGAATGTCCAGTTTCTGCAGATTCTTCTGAAAAACTTAAATGAAAATAACGCATTTTTTGCATATGTATGTGTATGCAGGCTCTCTGTAGGTGTTCTCATGTATGTAGGTATACACATGTGGAGGCCTGAAGCTGATGTGAGTCTTTGTGTGTGTGTGTGTGTGTGTGTGTGTGTGTGTGTGTGTGTGTGGTTTTTTTCCAGACAGGATTTTTTATGTATAACTTTGCCTGTCCTGGAACTCTCTTTGTAGACCAGGCTGGCCTTGAACTCAGAGACCCACCTACCTCTGTCTCCTGAGTGCTGGGATTAAAGGCGTGTGCCTCCATCACCTGGCTGATGTGTCTTTCTTACCCACCATTTGGTATTGTACACCACTTCATTCTTGCTCATGTGGTTTCTGAAGAGAAGGTTTAATGGTTTGCTCCAGAGAAAGTCTTTGTCTTCATGCAAGAAGACTCAACATTATTAGTTAGTTTACCCCACATAATCTATAGCTACAGATAACCTCAACACAAGTCCATAAAAATTACATGTGGATGTTAACAAGCTGGTTCTAACGTTTTTACAAGAAGCCAAAGGATACAGAACACCCAACACAAGGCTGAAAAGAGGGATGAAGTCAGAACACTAACATTAGGTTGCTTCAGTTTTTACTCTGAAGATGGGGGATGCAGGTGAAAGGACAGTCACGCCTTTAGAACAGAGAATCTAGTAGATACGGATACCTAGAGTGACTTTGTCTTCGACAAGGGAACAAAGGTACTATGACAGAGGATGGAGCTTTCAATAGATGGTATTGAAACAGCTGTATACGTATATGGAAAAAATCATTACACCTTTCATAAACTTTAACTGAAATGCGTTATCCTTGATCTATAAAACATTTAGGACGTGAAAGAGGAGAAAATCCAGCTAATTTCAAGTTTGGCGATGACACTTGTTTGTGTATAGATTAAATCATGACACACGGGAGAAAAAATGACTCAGTTGAGTTTCATTAACATTAAGACAGGATGCTCTGAAAAATAATTCAATTCATGCAAGAGAATAAAGAGACAATTCCTCAGACTGGGAGCAGGCACTGTATTTGGAGTAAAGGTTTGTTTACAAAATCTGCAAAAACTTTCTTAAAACGAAAATAATCGAATGCGTACTTCATTATAGAAAATACACATATGGCACACATGTGTATGAAAATACCCACAGAATCCTAGTTATTAGGGTACCACAAAGTTTGAAAGCAACACACATGTTCATCAGTGGGTGAATAGGTCAACGACTTGAGGCCCATTCATACAGTGGATTATTCTTCAATGATACAAACGAACTATAACACCACACAGAAGCATAGAAGAACCTCAGTGCATACACACTGCTAACTGAAAATAGCCAGTCTGAAAAAACCACTCAGGATATGATTCCAATCACAACCATCTGCAAAAAGTAAAGCCTTGGGGGCAGTGGAAGGTCCAGTGCCATGTGCTGTGCAGAGATGAAAAGGTGGGAAGGTTTTTTGGGAGGCGGAAGTGCTTTATTCATTGCGGTAATAATGGATATGTGACAATGTGTGTTTAGCAAAACACAATGCCGTATGGGATAATCGGAAAATTTCTGTGTGAAGTGGCCTTGAGCAAATACAGGCTCCTTACCAATGTACCACACCAAGGCAAGGTGTTCAGTTTAGTGGAAACTCAGGGCAGGGGAGAGGACACACATAAGGACATTCTTTTTGCTCAGTGTTTGGAAACACGAAACTATTCTAGGAGCAGAAATAAGAACAATTGGAAGACATTTAAATTTGGCCCAAACTGCCCTCCTGGGCCCATTGCTTCACTGAGCCTGGATGAGGATGTTAGGCAACTCACTGAGGTCACAGAGTTGGTGGTGTGATGAACCCAGGGCTCTGCCACGTGCCACATGTGTCCTCTTATTGTTATTTCCTAGCATCCAGGGATGGGAAAGATTTTTTTTTTTTTTTTTTGTAGCACAAACAAGCAATTCCCAAACTCCAACTAAAATCCCGACAGGGACGGTGTAGAGTTCTGATCTGCCAGGCCCATTATCCATCGCAAGACTGGCTGGCTATCAGTGTAGGCTTCCAAGGACACTTCTTTGCCCTCTTAGAGAAAGATAACCAGAGGGGCAAAATGTGAAGGTTATAACATTTCTTAATTTTTTTCCCCTTGGAAGCTGCTATTTCTCTTAAGAACTGTTACTGAATCATGTAGTTCATGTTTTTCTGCCCCCGTGGGAGGGATTTAGCTTTTCTGTTTCTGTGAGTTTTGATCATGCAAGGGAGGCCTCATATTTAGCTAGTGTCTTTGCAGGCACCAGGGAGGGGAGTTTGTCAATGCAAATTAACATATATAATATCCACACTTCTAGTAACCGGTTTAATATGTGCTCTGTTGGCAAAGGAGTCCCTCAGGTAATAAATATTGAATGCTTGGGAATAAATGGACCTACAACCCGGGCTGCTGAAGCATTGGGCAGAGAAAAATTGGTTGTTTTGCTTATTAAAAGGAAGGAAGAAAGAAAATTCTGACAGATTTGCTTTAAGGAAAAGACAAAAATTGTCAATTTTTTTGTGGGAGTGGTGTGTGTGTGTGTGTGTGTGTGTGTGTGTGTGTGTGTGTGTGTGTGTGAGAGAGAGAGAGAGAGAGAGAGAGAGAGAGAGAGAGAGAGAGAGAGAGAGAGAGAATGGTATTAGTGATCTCCTCATTGTTCTTCACTCTGTTTTTTTAGACAGGGCTGTAGCTGGAGACCTTCTCTCTAGCCCCCGCCAAGCCCTGTTATTCTGACAGTCCACTTATAAAATAAACACACAGGGATTTAGCTCAGTGTTAGAGTGCTTACCTAGCAAACACAAGGCCCTGGGTTCGATCCTCAGCTCCAAAAAAAAAAAAAAAAACCCACACAAATGCTTATATTATTTAAACTGCTTGGCCATTAGCTCAGGCCTACCATTGTCTAGCTCTTACTCTTATATTTAGCCCATTTCTATTAATCTATACTTTGCCATGTGGCTCGTAGCTTACTTATACCTTACATCTTCCTTGTCCTGGTGGCTGCTGCAGTGTCCCCTCCTGCCTTCCTGTTCTCTCAGTTCTCCTCTTTGGTAGTCCCGCCTATACTTCCTGCCTGGCTACTGGCCAATCAGTGTTTTATTTACCAACCAATCATCCACAGCACAGGGTCTTTTACTGAGGCCAGAGATTACCAGTTTAGCCAGACTGGCCAGCCAATGGACTCCGGGAGGCCAGTTGTCTCCATTCCTCCCTACTCTGGCCCAGTGCTTAGGTTATGGATATGCACTGCCTGTCCAGCTTTTAAAAGGGTACTGGGGGTCCTAATTCAGATCCTCATGCTTGCATAGCAGAGTTTTTTTCCAATGGGATAACTTCCAGCCTCAAAACTATCATTTCAAAATTTAACATGCAAAGACATTTCTCAGCAACTGTTATTTAATTACTCAATTAAAATAACATTCATAGCTCTAAGCATAGCACTCAATTGGTAGAGTGCTTACTTAGCATGAATGAGTACCTGAGTTTTGTCTCCAGAATGGCACAACGGGTCATTGTGGTTGTCATGTCAATTTGACATAAATTAGAGTTATCTGAAAGGAGGGAATCTCAATTGAGACAATGCCTTTATATGATGACTGTAAGGCATTTTCTTAATTAATGATCAATGGAGGAGGGCCTAGACCATTATGGGTGGTACCATTCCTGGACTGGTGGTCCTGGGATCTATAGGAAAACAGGTTGAGAAAGCAATGGAGAGCAAGCCAGTAAGCCTCACCCCTCCATGGCCTCTGCATCAACTCCTGCCTCCCGGATCCTGCCCTGCTTGAGTGCCTGTCCTGACTTCCTTTGATGGTGAACTGTCATGTGAAAGCCTAAGCTGAATGAAGTCTTTTCTTCACAACTTGCTTTGGTCATGGTGTTTTATCACAGTGAAAGTAACCCAGATTAAGACAAGTTGGTATGATGGTAGCAGGGTATTGCTATGACAGAACTGACCGTGTTGTTTTGGGGAGGTCTGCTGAAGGACTTTAGGCCTTTGGGCTAGAAAAGCCATTGAGTGTTGATATCTTAGTGAGCTGTTCTGTAGTAGCTTGGAAGATAAGACTGTTGAGAGCAAGGCAGACAATGGAGGCCTGGCTTGTGAAGTTTCAGAGGGAAGAGAACACTGTGCCAGAACTTTTGTGTAAAGAATCTGTGGTGTGTTGTGGGATGATCTCTTTGTCCACTGTGAAGATGTATCTTTGCCAAGTGCCTTCTGACTGGTTTAATTAAGAACTGAATGGCCAAGAGCTAGGCAGGAGATGATAGGCAGGATTTCCAGGGAGAGAGAGGAAGAGGAGAAAAATCTAGGCATGTGGAGATGCTAGAAGACTTGGAATAAGTTGGATGTACAGAAACGGAAAAGAGGTGAAAAAGCCACACAGACTATTAGAAACAGATTAAGTTATAAGAGCTAGTTGGGGACAAGCCTAGACTAAAAGCCAGTCTTTCATAATTAATAAGAAGTCTCTGTGTCATCATTTGGAGTTTGGTGATCCAAAGATAGTCCAGCAGGAGAGCTTGCTACAATGGTATCTGGTCAGCTGGATCTGAAGAATTAGCTGTGATTAACAAGAGACCAGAACCAGAACCACTAAAGTAAAACCTTTGCTTTGTTTTCACAATGGATACTGGTCAGTTGGGGCTGAAGAATCTGGGTAAGTTGTGATTAATAAGAGAGCAGCATCACTGAGGTGAAGTTTTCTGGGAAGTGTTTTCTCAAGGTTAGCACATAGAAGCTGTTGTCCAGAGGTAGCCAAGGTTGCACATCATGATGGAAGCCAAACTTGGTAATGTAAACTTATTAGTCACCCAGATAGTACTGATTTTGAAGGCATGAAGGGGTCATGGAGAGCAGCTGAAGCTTGGCCCTGTGTGTCAGGGATGGAGTCCCTAAAGAGAGCCCAGGAGAGTCTATTGGTGAAGATGTAATCCAGTTGTAGTGAGGGACCCTGTTGGAAGACCATGCTGCTTAAGGTTGCAATTCACCATGCCAGGATAGCTCTCTGAGCTCAGTATAACATGGGGGACTCCCTTTACAGGAGGACTCTCTGTGCCCTATTTGGATAGTGTCTCTAGGCCCAGATGCTGCCCTTATTTGGAAGCTGTCTCTGAGCCTTATCTTAAGTATGACCTTTGACACAGTTTCCTGCAAATGCTACCCCACCATGCTGTCCACATGATAACTAGGATAACTAGATGTTATGCTCCAGCTGTATGATAGGACCATGCTGCCAAATACAAATTAGGTGATGCCTCAGCTGCTGTGCCCATCCTGTATATTCCCTTTACTCTGAAATGAAGTTGAGCTGTCTCATTGAAGCTGACTCCCAGAAAACTATTTCCATCATACTTACAATGGTCTGAACTCTGCTCACCCCTTCTGTTCCCTCCTCCCTTTCAGAGAAATGGCTAACGAACTCCAAGCAGGAAGGTGACCCACAGGACCTCCGCATTTTGGAGAAGCCATTACCATGGATGGCCACCAATAAGAGCAGAAGTAGTGGACTGGAGTCAGCTGGAACCTAGAAGACAAGGTGTGTATGTGTGTGTGTGTGTGTGTGTGTACGTGTGTACATGTGTGTGTCTTCTAGGATCCAGAGACATGATCCAAACCATTTGGAGGAGCCTAGAAGATCATGAGTAAATCCCAGACATTGGAAATCCAGCTGTTTATACTGTTAAGGTTTGGTTTTGCCTTGTTCAGGTTGTTACTGTGCCCTGGTTCTTTGCTCTTGAAGTAAGAAAGCATTTCATTTACTCTTGACTTTATAGGAGCCCACAGTCGATCAACCAAATTTTAAAAGCGATTTTATGTTTTAAAAGGGACTGAATTTTAAAGTGTTTGAATTTGTAAAGACTGTGGAACTTTTAAAGTCTGTAAAATGTTTTATATTTGATGTTGATGTTAATGTGAGATCTTGGGGATGAGGAAGAAAGGAAAGATTATGGCTTAACAGTGATATGTTTGTGTGTCAAGTTGACAGTCAGTCAATTGTCCTGGTTGGTGTTATGCCACCTTGACACAAGATAGAGTATTCTGAAAGGAGGGAACCTCAATTGAAAGAATGTTTTCATAAGTTTGCTTTAAGGCATTTCTTAATTAGTGATCAATGAGGGAGGGCCCAGTTCACTATGGGTGGTACCATTCCTGAGCTGGTGGTCCTGTGTTCTATAAAAGAGCAGGCTGAGCAAGCCATGGAGAGCAAGCCAGTAAGCAGCACTCCTCCGTGGCCTCTGCTTCAGCTCCTGCCTCCAGGTTCCTGCCCTGCTTGAGTTCCTGTCCTGATTTCCTTTGATGATGAACTGTGATATGGTAGTATAAATGGAATAAACCTTTTCCTTCCCAGCTTGCTTTGGTCACAGTGTTTTATCATAGTAATAGTAACCCAAAACCAAGGCAATGGTGCATGCCTATAATCTCAGCATTTGGGAGGTGGAGGCAGGAGGATCAGAAGTTCAAGGTCATTCTCATCTTCATAGGGAATTTGAGGTCAGCTTGGACTAGAGATTTTGTCTCAAACCAACCAATCAACCAATCAACTGATTGTCCACACTAGTGCTACTAATTTATCAACAAAAGCCTTTCTTTTTATGTTTAGAGTAGATTCGAGGGTGAAACTCCATCAAAGTCTTCTGACAATGGCACCACTGAGACTGTGGGATGTTGTTGGGGGCTATCCTTCCACTCTCCAGAGTTCTGCGGCATCCTTGGTTGGTACTTATTACATGTCAACAATTTCCACTTCTTTGTGTATGACAAATATAAGTGTCTGAGAAGCACTGGTCTAAGTGATCGGACTGTCCAATATAGAGCAGTTAAAGTGACTGAGTCTAATTAAACATTCGTTCTACATCAAGTGCAGAAGACAGGATGCCTTTCAATGAGAGTGAAACACTCATATGTGAGTATCTCAGGGATACGTTGATGTGGAGGCTTCTGGGTACACACTTCGGACCAGTGTAGCTGGGTCATATAGAAGATATAGTTTTAGTTTATAAGAGGAACCTATATGCTGATTTCCAAAGTGGTTGGACTAGTGTCTGTGAACAGGGAGATGGATAAGCACAGTGTGGTATATATACACAATTTTTTTTTTGTCCAAGAAGAACAAAGCCATATCATTAAGAAGAAAACAGATGAAACTGGAGATATATTAAATAAAGTCAGACTCAGAAAGACAAATATTACATTTCCCCCTCATTTATGGAGCCTAGGTTCTGTACATGTATATAAAACAATAAATACACATTGCATGAAAGTAGATATGACACTGTCTAGGATTGAAAAGGGACTAACAGGTCCCTGGGAGTGATTTCTCACTCGATAAAGTGCTTGCCTTGGAAACAGGTGGTTTTTAATTTGATTCCAAAAACTCATGTACTTAAAAGCTGGGGGTGAGGTGGGGTGGGATGGGGTGTCTCACTGGCCCAGCTGGCTTTGCTTACTTGATGAGTGCCAGACCAATGAGAGACCTTGTTTTTTGTATTTTTTATTATTATTAAGAAATATTCTATTCACTTTACATACCAACTACAGATCCCCCTTCCCTCTTTCCACCCCCAGTCTTACCCCCTAACCCACCCCCCATCCCCACATTTCCTAAGTCAAAGTCTCCCATGGGGAGTCAGCAGAGCCAGGCACACTCAGCTGAGGCAGGTCCAAACTCCTCACCCCTGCACTAAGGCTGTGCAAGGTGTCACACCATAGGCACTGAGTTCCAAAATTCCTTCCCATACACCAGGGACAGATCCTGATCCCCCTGCCTGGGGGCCTCCCAAACAGTTCAAACTAAACAACTGGAGAGACCTTGTCTCTAAAGGCGAGGTAAATGGTGACTGAGGACTGATACACTGAGGTTGACCATTGGCTTTGATGTGCATTTGCTTACACACTTGCCTACAAAGGAATGTACATGAGTGCATGCATGTACACACACACACACACACACACACACACACACACATGCACACACACACACACACTTTTTTTTTTTTACTCTTTGCTCTTTGGGGGGCCTGCCACCCACCTCCCAAATAAATACACGGAGGCTTATTCTTACTTATAAATGCCCAGCCTTAGCTTGGCTTATTTCTAGCCATCTTTTCTTAAATTATCTCATCTACCTTTTGCCTCTGGGCTTTTACTTCTTTTTATTATATATATATATATTCCTTCTTACTCTGTTTCTGGCTGCATGACTTGGGTGGCTGGCCCCTGGTGTCCTCCTCTCCTCCTTTTCTCACTCCTCTCTCTCTCTTCCATATATTCTTTATGCCTGCCAGCCACACCTATCCTTTCTTTTGCCTTGTTATTGGCCATTCAGCTCTTTATTAGACCAATCAGGTGTTTTAGACAGGCACAGTAACACAGCTTCACAGAGTTAAACAAATGTAACAAGGAAGAATGCAACACATCTTTGTGTTGTTAAACAAATATTCCACAGCATAAACAAATGTAACACATCTTCAACACACACACACACACACACACACACACACACACACACACGCATGAATGAATGCATGCAGGCATGTGCACATGCACACATACATGCATGCACCCCCCCCAAAAAAAAAAAAAACCAACAACCAATAATGATAAAGGGACTGAGGGAGGGACTAAGGACAAAAAAGGGTAGGAGAAGGTGGGAGAAACATGCTTAAAATACATTATATAGTTGTATGAAAATGTGTTTATGTAACACAGTTCCGTATAGAGTAAATATGTATCAATGTGGGACAATTAATGAGAATCAAAGCAAGTAGATCAGATTTGGCAACATCAGGTTCCTCTACTCTACTGCTCGGTCCAGGGACTGAAAGTGGTGGCCATAGCAGGTGACTTGGTTTGTGTTTTCCTTGGCTTGGTACATAACCTGTCTGCTCCAAGGTAATAGAACAGAGTACCCTGTTATAGCCAAACAATGACCGAGGACACCTGTCTTGGTTAGTTACATTGTTGATTTAATTACCGGGGCTCTGAATAAAGAATTTAGAGCTCTTCTTTCTGAGTAAGTGCTGGATTGACCTTTTTCCTTGTAGCCCTTCATCACCCTAATGCCCACATCTACTAATTTCACAAAGAGTAATTTGCCTCTGAAGGCGGATAATTTCAACTAAATGTTTTGATCAAGGGAAGATTTATAAGTCTTTGCCAGTTGGGCTAATTGTTCATTTAAGGCCTTTAATTGTTCCCTGGCTAATTTATTTTTAAGAGGCCTCTGAACTAGCCTTTCTTTTGCTCATTAGATGCTTGGCAGTTTCCCAAAGTAAGCAAGGGTTGACATCTGCTGTACGGTACTCAGTGGACTGAAGACTTTTGCCTACATCTTGATACCACCCACTCCCCTCTTTGGTTCTCCAGGCCTGGGTTTCTTCTTTTCTGGAGTTGCCTTCCTTTCCCAACAAGCTAATTACGTGACTTTAGCGGCTCACATTCGGCTTAGCTAATCCCTCATCTTTGATGTTCTTGGTTCTTGTTGAACTATTTTGCTATGAACTAAGAAGATAGTTGGTCCAGTATGCGTCCAGTCTGAGAGCTGGGTGATGTCTCCTACTCTATTTTATCTTTACAGAATGGGAAGTTTATAAAGAAACATTTGTTTCATTCACAGTTCTGGAGGCTGGAAAGTTCAATAGCTTGGGTGCTGGCATCTGCTTAGTATCTGGAAGCAGCCTAGTTTCTGTGTCATGCCTTGGCAGATGGCAGCAGGACACATGGTCACAAGAGACAGAGAAGAGCCCAAGCTCATGATAACTAATGCATTCCTATCCCCCTTCACCAAGGCTCTGTTCTCATGACCTAATCACTTCCTGGTGTCCACAATTTTATGTTGTTGCATTGAGGATTAGGTTTCAATGTGAGCTTTGGATGGGATATTAAAATCATCTCTAGCAGGTGTTTTGGGAGTATCCAGGCATTCTAGCCCACCTAGGACTCAGGAACTTCCAACTAACTGTATGAGACTTTCACTGCTAAAATAAAGTAAATTGGAAATTGAGCATGAATTCAGATATAGCCACACCGTCATCAAAAAATGGATTTGTAGGAAATTCAGGGTTCCATTTTTAATTTTTAAGTGTGTGTGTGTGTGTGTGTATCTTGTGAATGGATGCCACATGTATGTGTGTGCATTCAGATGCCAGAAGAGGGTATTGAAATCCCTGGAGCTGGAGTTTCAAGTGGTTGTGAACCATCTGATCCATATCTGGGAAATGAACTTGAGGCCTCTGGAAGAGTCGGAAGCTCACTTAGCCACTTAAACTGTCTCTCTAGCCTTGACACTCAAGTTTTTAATTTTTTTCCGGACAGCCTCATCCGGGCTCACAAAAGAGGGTGTCTCACATTCTATTCCTTTGTTTTCTTTCCTTGCTCTTTAACTTCCTGGCAGCGGCTCACAGCCCACTAATTGTGTCAGGGAATATCTCCACGTTGCTATTGCTGTGAACAGTGTTTGTTAGACGCTGGTCCACTCCCCACCCACATTTCCACTGATTGGCTGGGGATAGTATTTCCCCCCTCTGGGAGATCCCAAAGCCTTCAGCCTACCAGAAGTGCCCAGAAGGTCACACGGACCTTTAGTTCCTAAATTCCCTCTTCCCTCTGCAAGACTCCCTTTATTCCACTGTTCTTGGCTCCCACCTGACCTGACCTGTTTTGGTCATTCTGAATCTATAAACAGGGAATGAAGAATATCAGACACATTAACCCATGCCATGGGGAAATAGAGCTTCTCTTTTCATCTCTTCACTAAGTAGCATCTTTGCTTCTCAGCCAAATTACTGTCTTAGGGCCATGAGCTTGCCAAAAGTTCTTTCTCAGATTTTAGCTCCTTAATTGAAAATCAAGTTAAAATTCCCTAGCCTCCATGGTTTCATTCATCTTCCTTCCTTCCTTCCTTCCTTCCTTCCTTCCTTCCTTTCTTTCTTTCTTTCTTTCTTTCTTTCTCTCTCTCTTTCTTTATTTCTTTCTCTCTTTCTCTCTTCCTTTCTTCCTTCCTTCCTTTTTAAAAAAGATTTATTTATTTTTTATGTGTACAGTGTTCTGTCTGCATGTATGACTGCAGGCCAGAAGAGGGCGCAAGATCTCATTACAGATGGTTGTGAGCCACCATGTAGGTGCTAGGAATTGAACTCAGGACCTCTGGAAGAACAGCCAATGCTCTTAACTGCTGAGCCATCTCGCCAGCCCAGTTTCATGTTTCTTAATGACCTCCATTTCTCCCTCTCTCCTCCCGTCTTTCCCTCCTTATTTCATTTCATTTCACAGTGTTGAGGACCAAGTTACAAGACGGGCATGGATAGGAATTGGGAAGATATGGGCTCTCAACTTCATGTAGGAAATTTAGGAGAAAGGGAAAGGAAAGAGAGAGAGAGACAGGGAAGAGATGGAGAGAGTGAAGGGAGATGACTTTCTTAAGCACTTAATATTTGTGAGAGGATTCCATTTAATTCATTTGGATTATTTTAGGTCCCACATGCACTGTGTGATTGCAAGTGTCATCAGGAAAATGCTACCCTTCAATCTTCTTAGATTCATCAGGATCTACACCCAGAGTAAGCAATTTGCTGATCTTCCTTGTATCAAGGAGGAATAGAGTTGAACAGAAATGGGATTTCTTAAGGAAAGAGGAAGGAAAGAGTAGATCCTGGGTAGTCAATTTCTGGAGTTTCTTATCCAAACAGTTCTGCTGATTTTGTGGTCTCTCTCTCTATACCGGAAGCAGATGGCAGCATCAGGACCAAGGCCCTGGTACTTTGGTAGTATTTTTACAATTTTGTTAGTGTCTCTACAATTTGGCAGAAGAAAGGGGGCAGAGGCTCTTGTGGTTTGGAGTTTGAGTGATGGCTTTGATGCCTTTTAGCTGTCTCTGCTCTAGTATCCTTTTGTTACACAGCATTGTTCTACTGATGGAGGACCACTGTTGTGGGTAGCAAAGACATGATGTGTGTACAGTGTCTGTTCAGAGGTGGGTAAACCCTGGACACTTATGAATGCTAGTTTTCTACCCTCTCCATTGCCAAGTTTGGACTACAACGACCTACTGACTTCAGGTTCTAGGATAGCTCTTAGGGATCCTTCTTATTTTTTCTTTTTCAGCTGCACTGTTGGGATATATGGGAGCCAGGAATGAGGGCTGCATGCCTCATAGTCCCCACCCTCTTTCAAGTAGAAATTGATGATGTGGTATGAACCTTTTAACTGTGTGTTGTTGAGTCTCTCTCTTTGTGGATGGTTAGTGTTCAGACTTTTGTGTGAAAATTTGAGAACAATTTTGGAACAAGCACATCTTTGGGGTCAGAATATGTGGAATCTATTATTTAAAGGTCCCTGAGAATTGGGTCCTTTGGATTTCAGTTAGGATCTTTGGGATCTCTGTTGGTAATATTTGCTATAACATTAAAACCAAGAATGCATATCATTTCACTTAAAATGCAGCAAATAAAACCACACTAAATAAGGAAAATCTGCTATTATCATTTCAACCTCCCCTAATATAGACAGAAATGTCAATGTTGAGTCCAGAGTCATCCTATTCATTAAGAATGGGTAAACTTCATAACCATCTTATTAGTTTTTTTTCATTCATCAAATAATTAGGATCTTCTGTAGGTGATAAGAAACTAGGTTCATAGAGACAGCTGAGACACCTTCCCTTATGAAGCTGAGAGAGCCTACAAATCTTGTTTTAATGTGTTAAAATAAATGAGACTATGTGTTCTCTCCTCAGTCTCTATAGAATGTCTTCTTTAGGCCCCTAAGACTTCTGTATGACATTTGGAATTCTTTGAGCCTGTGAGTAGCTTGTTTCAGTGAAATGAGGATGAAATCACTCTCTAGAGAAGGTCTTATTCAAGGTCACAAGATTCTTGGTACTTAAGATGTACTTAACTCATCTTCTTGTCCTTTCCTGAACTGGAGAACGGTAGGGCTCAGGCTAGTGTTTTCTCGGACACATAGGTTTTTCTGAACTTCTACAGGTATGTCTTTAGTGTGAGGGACCCACTATTTAAAACTGGGAACCCCCCATTTCCTTTTCATACATGGAATGCTATAATCTGAGTGTCTATAAATTGAAAAGGTCACCTTTCTTGACTCTTTGGCATCAGTCTGCAGCTAGGGACTGGTAGAGTGAAGATGACGCATTTTTATTTCAGTGAAGACTTGATGTAGGGTCTAGGGCAAGTCAATGTATGTGTCTACAAATGAAAATGAATGAGACAAAGGAAATCAGAAAAACATCAGAGTGTGGGAAAGAGGCGAGAGTTCTGGGCTAGCTTTGAACCTGGGGAGAGAAGCTGACACTTGGTAGTAGAGCCATAGAAAAGATGCAGGAATTTGGCCAGAGGAGAGGGATACAGTTGTTCTTTCAGGTTCTGATAAAAAAAAAAGTCAGTGTTTCCAAAACATAATCAGAAGGGAAATTTGTTAAGCTGAGTTGGAGGAAGGATGATGTAAAGGCTGAAATGCCTTACTTAAAACAGCTCAATGCACATTTCTACCACCACATAGCACCCTGGGAGTGTTTTGTTACACAGTACCAGAGGGCTCTAGATACTATGCAGGGGAGGCCTTATAGTCTTCGGAGGAGATGCAGCTGTGCAAATCCATAAGGTTGGCATTGTTACCAACAAGGAGAGTTTCAGTAGATGCCTGGTGCTTTGCTCCTCTGACAAAGGAGGCTGTGAATGCAGGTGGCGTGATGGGAGCAGACACAGGTCAGTGGCTGGCTGCCCTCTCCTGAGGAGCAGGGCATGTCTTCCTTACCTGTGTGGGAGATAAGCTGTTACTTGCATCTGATGTCACTGTTTGGTCACTGGCTGGGGACACTCCCTTTCTCATTTGAATCTTTCCTCTTTGGCTTGTCTCCTCCTAGTCTGCTAGCAGGAGAGATTACCTTCGGCTCTCCTTGTTCTTATTTCAAACCCTCTCATCCAAGGGGTAGTAGTAGTCACGTGGAGTTTGGCCTCTTACTGTAAGCCTTGCTGCCGTTAACAAAGGAAGAGTGTCCAGAAGTCTCCGCTTGCCTTTGGCAGAAATGGGACAGTCGTGCTCCTCTGTGATGCATATTCACAGCTAGGCTGATGGTGGGGTCAGAGGGTTAGCAGTGGACTTGGAGGTAGCTGAAGTGTTTCCTGCTTCATTAATGTGGTGATTTAGGGCAAGCCACTTCTCTTTGTCGAAGCCACAGCATCTGTGTTTAAAAAGAAAAGATGGTAAGAGGTGAAGACAGTATTTGTGAGGTTCGGCTAATGGATGTGGAAGTGCTTGAACATGAGAAGAACCTCTTGATGAATGTTGACTGTTGTCCCTGTCTAATGGCAGAGTGGGGCTCTTGTCAGCCACATGGGATTCTGAGATAGACACTTAGGCTTTGCTAAGAGATGTTGACTTCCCACGTGGACCCACAAGGTGCGCGAGTGAAGGATGAAGGCCTGGTGTCTCTGCCTTTCACTTGCACCGTCTTCTTTATTGCCATGTTAATTTTGCTCAAGGACTGTCTATCTAACCTAGGTCATCTCCCTTCAAGGCTGCAGGTGCAGAGATAAGTCTTTGTCCTAAACCCAGGGCCACTTTGGGTTCCAGGAAGAGCAAAACTCTGCAGGTTAGACCAACTCCGGATGAGGGCCATGATCCAGAAGGGAGTAATGCACTCTGGGACAGACAGAAGTAGTCATCTCCTGGAACCAGCTTGTCCCTTCAAACAACATGCATTTCCTCAGACAGCCTTATAGCGTGAGGATAGTGGCCATCAACCATTTTGCCTAGGATTGCTTAATTACATGTGCTTCTTGGCCTTACCCTCAAGTCTTCCTGTGTTTAAACCTAAACATCAGTACCTGGATTGAAGGGGGATTTGGGGGTCACTTGACTGCTTTATCTGTCCCTCTTCCAAATATGGCCACATTGAAATACATCTTCCTCTTTTATCTTTCATTATTAGTCTCTTTAATTTGGTGCACTGGACAGGTGGTTGAACCTTGCAGGTTGGGTATTCTGGAGTGTGGCCTTGTGCCTGAAAAACTCTGGCTGCAATTCAGGAATCTTCAGAAATCTGTCCTTTGTACAATACAAGAGATTTTTGCATCTTTGGGAATGAGGTCATAGGCGTCACCTGTCCATTTAATAATCTCCACAGATAACTTTCCTTGGGTGACTGCTGAATCTCAGAAACTGCCCTGGGAAACTTGCTCAGGTGGGGAATAGAGAACAAACAAACAAAGAATTGGGTTTGAAATCCTAAACTGCCATGTGCTGTGAAGAGACCAACAGAGCTGTGGTAGAGATTCTGTGATCTGAGCTGCTGTTCTGTCCAGAGCACCTTCCTGCTGGATCGTCTTCACACATGGCTCTAAGGGGCAACGTGTCTTGTTACATCCCTGGTATTTTCCCTCATCCACGGCTGGACCTGGGCTCAGTTTTCCCCGTTCATCTTATTGCAGAAGAACAACCCTTCACTATTTTCCTATTTACCTTTAGCCTCTGTCTCCAGCTGAGGGCCACATTGCTGAATCCTAGGATTGACATCTCCATGTCTCCCTCTTCTTACATCATCCGACAGGCTCGAATGCCTAATTCAGGAGGGAAAGGATGCTCATCTAAACTTCTCTCTGCCACCAGTCTCAGCAGTAAGATAGAAGGAAGGCCGAGACAGTACACAGGATAACAGTGGGCTTCACAACTAGATCAACTTCCGGGATGCCAGCTTCCAGGCCTCCAGGCTAAGTACCACCAGGAGCAATGGAAAGCTGCTGGTTAGACTTGATCAGGAAGCTAAGGAAGCCTGCTTCCTTCTCATGCCTGCCTGCCTGGGACAACTTGGCACTGTCTTAGATAGCCCACTCAGCACCTGCCTCCTGAATCAGGCATCTCTCAAGGGAGCCAGCAGGAAGCTTGCTGGCATTTATTTCCTTTTTCAGCTTTAAAACTTCTCTCCTCTGAAACACAACAAGCAATTGCCATGACAGAGATCTAAAAAAAAGTCACATTTAAAGATAAAGGGTAAGATGTAATGTCAGGGGTTCACATTCTCTTGCTCCTTCGGGGATCTCTCTTTCCAATTCTGACTGGAGAGGCTGTGAGGGGAAGAAGGTGGGAAGAAAGCCTAGGATAAGGGTTGGAGGATCTGGACTCTGGTCTTAAGCAGATGGGAAACAGTAGGTGAAGCGCTCCATCTCTCTGGTCTCCATTCATTTGTGAAATGTTGGGGATGGGAAGTGTAAATGGTGCCCTAGGACTTTGCAGATCTAATAATGAAATGTCACAAAGCCCTCTAAGTTAGAGTCGATGGAAACAAAGCTGTAAGACTGTAGCTCCAGCTGCTTTATGTTACCATGGCCAGCAAAGGAAAATAGAGGCAAGTTGTTTGTTGGTGAGATGACACGGAAATGCTCACTTCTTATAGACTGGTGGCGAAAATCTTCTTTGTGACTGATGTATAATTTCTGCAGGACTGAACAGTTGACAACTCACAGTCACCCAATACAGCTGTGCCACATACACACTGAGCAGCAGTGTGTGAGAGCTGAGGTAAACATTTTTATCAACATGTTATTAGTCCTTTTAATTTTCATCATGCTAGTGGGAATAAAGTAATTCTAATTGTGGTTTTAATTTTTATTTCCTTGATGTCTAATGATGTTGTCGGTACCAATTGGACATTGTGGCCTATCTGCTTAGAAGAGTCTAATCCATGTTGTACATTTTAAACAGAGCCTTTTTATTTTTTATTGATGATTTGTTTATTTGCATATGCTAGACATAGGCTTTTTTTGGTCACATATGTACACTAAAAGTAGCTACATCCAGGCAATAATTTATCTTTTCTTTTTGTTAGTGGTGTTATTTGGTGAACAGAAAAAATTTAAATATAATGTTTCTTTTCTTTATGGTACATGAATCTTTTTAAAAGAAAAAAAAGATAACCTTTAAATTCTTTTTATGTGCATGAGTGTTTTGCCTGCCTGAATGTATGTCCACATCCTATGTGTGCACCCTGGTGCCCACAGAGATCAGAAGAGCCCATGGAATTAGAGTTAATGACAGTTGTTAACCTCCACTCCGGTGTTGGGAATTGAACAGAGATCCTCTGCATGAGTAGTAAGTGCTCTTAACCACTGAGCCACCTCTTTAGCCCCAAGAACCAGGAGTCTTGAGTCTCCCTTAAGAAGACACCACTAATTTGAAGTCATTGAGCTATTTCCCTGAGCTTTCTTCTAGAAGTGTTTAGTTTCTGTGTTGGCTTTCAGGTCTTTAAGGTGTGTTTGGATTCAGGCTCATATATTCTAGTGTAGGTCTCTGCTTGTCCCAGGAACATTTGTTAAACAACAACTGGCTTAGGAAAATCAACTTGTTGAAGTAGGTTTGTGCATGGTTTACATGAACAAGAAATGCTGTGTCCTGGCTTCAAAATCACCACCCATGGAGAACTGCTTTTGTGGGGTGTGAGCACTGGGATAAGCTGCAGAATTTGTTTAAAACTGTAAATGATACTAGAATAAATATAAGGGTGCAGAAATCTCTTTGAGAGCTTGACTTAAAAGTTTGGGCTGCCTATGCTCGAAAGTGGGATTTGGATTATGTGACACACACACACACACACACACACACACCACACACACGAATTTTATACAGGAGTACCGTGTTACACACAATTTCCACTCCTCCTCCCATAACAATTCCTCCTGTGTTGCCCCCAAGGCAAATGTGTGTGTGTGTGTGTGTGTGTGTGTGTGTGTGTGTGTGTGTGTGAAAGAACATCCATACTGTTTCCATAGTGGCTACACCATTGTGTACCCCACCAACAATGCACAGAGAATTCAGTATCCCATTCTTGCCAGCATTTGCTTTTTTCTTTTTTTTTAAAAGAAAAGCCACCCTAATAGGTGTGAGGTGGTATCTCACTTTGACTTGTATTTTCTTCGTGATGGGCTCTGTTAAGTACATTTATACATCGGCTGCCTTTGGAATGCCTTCTGTGAAGTGTCTGATCAACACCTCCGCCCAATTTTAAATGACTAGTTTCTTCACTATTGAGTTGTAGGAGTTTCTTGCGTATCTTGGATATTAGCCCCTTACTGGATGGTTTATGGCCATTTTACTCTATCCTGGAGGTTGATTTTTCACTCTGCAGATTATTTCCTTTGCTGTGTAGAAGCTTTTTAGTTTTATGCAGTTCAACTTCTCTACTTTTGCTTTTGTTGCTTATGAATTTGGGTCAAATCATTTTCCTAGATATCATGAAGCTTTCCTATTATTACGTATGTGCGTGTGCACGTGTGTGCATGCATGCAGGTACCAGAGGTTGATGTTGAACATTATCCTTAGTCATTTCCACTTCATTTGTGTCACTGAATCTGGAGTTGACCAATTCAGCTATACTCACTGTATGCATACACCAACAGTCACGCATATATGCATACACATGCATGCACACATACAAATACATTCACAAGTGTGCATGCATACATATGTATGTATGTATGTGTGAATGGCTGTGTACAGACATGTAAGTGCGTGCTTATGTGAGTGTGATTCTGTGTTGAATAAATGCTGGTGTGCATTGCACATGTGTGTCAGTATCTGGTGTGTTTGGCACAGGTACCATGGACTGTTACAGGTGCTTTCTCTGTTTTGTGGGCTATGGTTAAGTCAGTTAAATTCTAGTAGGAATCAGACGCCACCCTGATGGAGGCAACTAAAGAGTATTTCAAAAAGGAAAAAAAAAATGAGGGCTGCTTATCGTGGTGCAGAATTAGGGGGAGCTAATAGTGTGCATGATTCCGGGTTCAGGAGTCTTGGGACCATTATGTCAAGGGGAGGAGGTGGTTACAGAAACCCACAGGGATCAGCTTTCTGCAGAGAGAGATTCATGACTAACCACAGCTATGGCATTTGCTAGAATCCTGCATCCAGCTCGCTGACCCAATAGTGGGGAAATATGTGAAGCCAGAACTTGATTTTTCTCGTCCTTTTCCTTTGGTATCCAATTGGAGTTTCTCAACCTTCAGATTTAGCCAGTTATGGGGATACGTTGGTGTTGTGCACATGGACAAGCAGTATGAAGATGGACAGGGACTGGCGTTCAAAGGGGAAAGGGGAGGTCATAAGCATGTGGCTTCTCCCAAACTCTTCTGCAGAGGAGAGGAATCACATCCCGATCACCCACCATCCACTAGGCTCTGTACTAGACGCTTTTCTTACACTGTTGTTGTGAAATAACCTCCCTTGTCTGTGCCTCAGAGGAAGAGACACACATTGATTTACCCCAGGCCAGACGCGAGATTTGAAAGTTTGCCCCGGTTCTTTCCAAAGTTGCTGTTTTGAGTATGAGGCCCTAGTGACTGTAGACATTTGTGTTCCATCTGCTGCCCAGAGAGGCTCTGAGGCTAGCAGAGAAATAGAAGACTTCTGTAGAATAACAGTGTTTTCCTGAAACAGAATAAAAAAAAACACAGTGCAGGTGTGGCAAGTTCAAAGACAGCTTTGGAGCAGAGGAAATTGGAGCTTATGGTGACCTGCTTCCAAAGGCACTGGGGACCAGGATGACTTCTATCAAAAACCCTTCTCAAGGTGGTTTACACTAAAAAATCATATATTTTTAACTTTTACATTTTACTATAATAACGTGTCCTGCATGAATTCACTCCTGCATCGACAGTGTATTAGAGTTCCCTTATTTCCATGTCATCAGTGGCTGGCGTGACACTTCTTGTCTTCTTGCTACTAGCGGTTCTAAGTGGGGCAAGATACTTTCCTGGGATTTTGATTTAAATGTCTCTATTGCTTAGTAAAACCTTTGTCAAGATTCGTACTCAAGGTCTAGTGACTCTTAGGGGTCCTTAGATGGAGCTGATTGTCAACATCGTTATCCTACCTGTAACAGACTGCATTTTAATTATGGGTTCATGGGCTTCCCCGGCCTGGCGTGAGCATGCACTTGGGAGCAGTGAAGAATCCTTCTGTGACAACAAGGTCAATGTTGGTTTGTGGCAGAGGAGTTTGGTGTGAAGGAAGTATGAGTAGGCATCACTTGTCACTTGTACAAGTCAAGAGGAGTACTGCAATCTGATGTCCAGCCTCGCTGTTCTCCGTGGTCAAGGAATGTGCCATGTCTCCGCTAAACAGAGAATGAGGTGAAGAAGGCAAGGCCGTCAATAGACATTTCATTCAAGAAACATGGATTCAGCAAATGCCAGGCATTGTGCAGTGAGAGGGAGAACCGTAGCTCCAGTACCCCCTTCCTCCCCTCCACCCTGGCCAAAGGTCTTCCGTGTATATGTGTGATTATTTCCACCAGGTACTGGGGAGGTGGTGTGGAATTGGAGGAACTCAAGGCATTTCTGGGCCTGTGATGTGCTCATCAGAAAGACAAACTCCCAGATCTGTGGACTCCCAGATCCATTTGACTCAGTTGCCCAGTGTCTTCTGTAACTTGAGTGACAGCTGGTCATCTGACCCTGTCTGACCTTCTAGACACGGAGTGCTCAAGATTCCATGGGGCCTAAACATGCTCTTCTTTTTAGCAACAATGGGGCAGTAGCGGAAGTACCATTTACTGAGTACTTTATGTCTGCCAGTCCCCGTGGGGCACACAGTGTACCATCCCACCATTCCTGCAGCACAGTGTTGAAACACACCATCTTATCTGGTCCTCAGAATGACTTTGGGATAGATGGGTGGACTCCCTGCCCCCAACCCACCGTGTGTGTGTGTCCATGTGTCCATGTGCATATGCTCATATGAGTATAAACTCTCGTATAAGGTGTTCAATACTCCTCCATGCCCCTCACTCACCGGGGAGTGGGGGGCAACACACTGCAGAGGATTCAGTGGGGACAATACAGTCATCTTAGGTGGGACTGTCCTTACTGTCTTTGGTAATTTGTTTGGGCATCTTGAAGTTATTTGCCCAGATAATCTGCCGGCAAGTTAGTATATTATTCAACCTTGTGATTTTCTTTCTTTAGTTGATATTCATCTAGACATATTCTTTCCATTGTTTATTGTATGTATGTATGTATGTATGTGTATGTATGAAGATTTTCCTTTCTGCAATCTGGCTCTTTTCCTCACTCAATAGTACTCCCCAGAAACCTCTGAAAGTCAATTTCTTTAATAATTCAAATTTACCTTTAGTAGTTCATAAAGTACTGAATCCCTGAAGTACACTAATACACCTAACAATTTCCACATCTTTGGGTATGTTCTTTGCTTCTAGGTTCTTAATTTTTGTATTTGTGTGTGTCTTCAGAAACAATACCCACATTTAGAAGCCTAGCGTGGTGGTGCGCTTGCGAGACAGAGATGAGGATGTAATTTCTAAAGTGGCCACTAGATGGCAAAATTGTCCCACAGTGTTAGCAAAATCACACCGTTGAGTGTGTCTGCAGGCAGCAGGGGAGCTGGTTGCTGGATAAGGAGCCCTGTACAGGTGGAAGGGACTTCGGGCATTACCTGGTTCACTTCGTATATTATTATTATTGTTGTTGTTTGTCTTGGGAACTTTAATATCTGTGAAAAAGTCCCCTGAGCCATGCCCCTTTCCTGCCACTCTATGTTAGTCTGTGGCTAGCAGGCTCCAGAGCATAACTCACATGGCTCCCATTGGGGTGAATCCTGTTCTGTCCCAAAGACTAGCAGCATCAGAGGCCAGGGCCATCTGTGTAGAGTGCAGGAATGGGTCTCATCGGGACCCACCTGGCTGGGGACAGTTGCGACACAGACCCTGGTCCTGTGTGGGTGGGCCTTGTGGTGGCCCACCGGAAGTTACATGTAGGGACAGAGGGAGGGGGACATTGGTACCCCACGGTCAGAGCTCTTTAAAGGTCCCAGTGCTCAGCTGTGGGCACTGTCATGCCTCGTGGGCTGTCTCTGGGAAGAAAAGCGCCTTGCATCCTTGTACAGTGTCCTGAGGGCTATGAGCGATAGTCCGGGGGGTCCCCACAGATCTCAAGATCCTACGAGGACTGGTTCATTCCCAAAGAAGTGGGTTATAGCAGGAATCTTAAAGAGTCTTATTAATAAAATCATACCTGAGCCAGGTATTGGGGTGAAAGCTGGATGATCAGAGAAACAGAACAAGCCACAGCTACCTCACCTCTCCAGTTCCTCAGCTGATCCTGTTTCCTCAGGCTGGAAGCCTCTGGGTCCTCATCCGAAGGGGTCTCAGCTGAACTGTGTTGCTCCAAAGTCTAAAAGCTTAACCAGGCAAATGCTTCTAGTTTCTGGTCTTCATGCCTTATATATCTTCCTACTTTCTGCCATCACTCCCTGGGATTAAAGGTTCACTTCTTGGGATTAAAGGTGTGTGTCACCAAGCCTGGCTGTTTCCAATGTGGCCTTGAACTCACAGAGATCCAGAGGTATTTCTGTCTCTGAAGCTAGGATTAAAGGTGTGAGTGCCACTGCCTAACCTCTATGCTTAATATTGTGGCTGTTCTGTTCTCTGACCCCAGATAAGTTTATTAGGGTGCACAATGTTTTGGGGAACACAGTGCCACCACGGTGGGTGATGTCGAAGCTGTCCTCATCTAGGCTGTTGAGGCAGTAGTATTTATCCCAGTCTTAGGGGATAGGACACCCAAAGCTTATCATGCCTCCTAGGGAGAATCTCAGGCCCTTGCCAGCAAATTCTGTCTTCAGGGCTTCCACAAACTTCTCCCGGATCTTCTCCTTTTTGTCCAGTTCAGAGAACTTGACCTGCTTCCTCTAGGGTGCAGCTGTGGATGGGCAAAATGTTGAGCGTACCGTTCTGTAACTCAACAAGGTTGCACGATTCTTGGGCAGTCTGAGTAGGGTGGTGTAGCAGAGGCAGAAGCTGATCAAGTCCTGAAAGAGCCCCTCCCAAAGGGTGGTTCCCGATCGTTGGCTTGGAGGGAACCGGTTCATACTTGTACTGCACTGTCCCGTCTTCAGCCAACACATAATCAAACTTCTCAGTGACTTGATCCCGGTCACCCAGCTGCTCAGCGATTTTAGTCAGAACCATCCACCACACCAATCCGCACCCTACTTCTGGTGAGCTGGTGTGAGGGTCCCATCTACTTCAGGCAGAGTGAGTATGCACTCTTTTCTGCGGGGGGCCCTCAGTGGTGATAGCCGTGGCTGCAACTATGCATGCCAACCACTGTTGTCACCCATATGATTTTATTTTAATTGCAAATGTGGCACATACATGCATTCTAATTGTAAAGGATTCACTCTACACAACCCCTTTTCTGTGATGGTCCGCCACTCCAGAAAGAAACAGGCTTGACTACTTTGGGGCTATTGCTGTATAATCCTTTTTATGCAACATGCACGTTGTGTATTAGGGCATGTACTCATCCATCTTTTCTTAATTAGCATTAAGTAAGTGAGGAGAGGGCAGCACTGTCAGTACAGTGCAGATCCTGTTCTGTGAGCTCACACAGGCCTGCGTTTGAAGAGCTGACTGTAGCAATGGGTGCTGCAATTGGTCAAACTATTTAGCCCTCGTCCAGCCTCCATTTGCTCATTTCTCAAGCCGTTCCGGCCTCCTGAATCAAGTCAGGACATGAAGGTGATCTTAGCTCAGTGCCCGGCAGGTAGAAGCCTGTCTGAGAGCGTTAGTTTTCTTCCTTGTTACTCTCTCTCTCTCTCTCTCTCTCTCTCTCTCTCTCACACACACACACACACACACACACACACACACACACACACACACGAAATATTTGTGAGCTGGAGGGGAATGCCAAGTCTAATGTGGAGTTGGGCAAGGCTGAATTGACTGGAGTTCAGACTCAGCTCAGGCCTGTAATGTTATGACAAACTTTCACACGCAAAAGCCTGTGGCCCTCCCTACCATCTGTCTGTACTCAGCTCCAGTTTTCATGGGGGCCTGAATTGATGCTCTGAGAGAGATGTCATTGTCTGGGCCAAGGTCACGCACTGAGCAATAGAGGAACCCAAGGCCCAGGCCGCTCAGCACCATGCTTGACAGCGTCTCCTCCCAGTGAGCCACACTCAGCCATCAACACGTTCCGTGGTGTTTGCCCGTCACAACCATCTTTGATTAGAAAAGCAGCAGGTTGTTGTGGATGCTACATTAATGACATTGGAATGAAAAAAAAAAAAACATAAAAAAGATAATCATAAAACATTTTTCTCCAAACTGAAACAAATCCCAAAGAAAGAGTTAATCTGTCTCAGTTTAAAAAAGGAAAGAAAGAAAAGGAGAAAAGAAAGAAAAGAAAAGAGAAGAAAGAAAAAACAAAACAGAACAACAGGCTTCCTGACAAATTCAGCTGTGGAAGAGGCATCAGGTGACATGCAGGTTCCTGGAGCTGTTGTACCGCCATGCATGCAAGTTGCCCGACACGGCGCTGTTGTGGTGATATTTTATTTGTATGTTAATAAATAAAGTTTGCCTGGAGATCAGAGGAAATAGCAAGCTCTTTTAAGTAAACACAGAAGTCGGGCAGTGGTAGTACACACCCTTAATCCAATCACTTATCAGACAGGGTCTCTATGTGTCACTAGGGAACAGAGTCAAGCCTAGTGACACATGCCTTTAATCCCAGTACCAACCATAGAGACTTGGAGGTCTGTACAGACAGGCAGTGACAAGGAAGTGAGGTAGCTGGGCTAAGAATCAATGAGAGGGCAGAACAGCAAGGCAATAAAGGTGCGGGTAGGCAGGAAGTAGCTCTCTTGGGAAGCTGTGGCAGAGTGAGGTAAGGTTGGCTGGTGGCTATTCTTATTTCCCTGATCTCTAAGGCTTTCACCCCTATATTTGGCTCTGTGTTTTTTATTTAATAAGACAGTTTAGAAATTCGCCTACACACTCTCTCTTCCTATGAGCTGCTGAATGAGTCTCTTTCCCCTTGGGTGTGGAAGTCACTTTGGCCACCACAGTCTTCCCTGGGAGGAGCTCTCGGCTGCAGGGTTACATCTTATTTATCGCTTCTTAATAAACGGGAATTGTCTCTTTCCATGGTTTGTAATGAGTCTTTCTTTGGGCTGCCAGCTCCCAAATAATGACATGGAGACTTCTTATTAAGAATGAAAACTTGGCCTTAGCTTAGGATTCTTCCCAACTAACTCTTATAACTTAAATTAATCCATTCATATTAATCTACATTCTGCTACATGGCTTGATACCTTTCCTCAAAACATTGTATGTCCAACTTGCTCCATATCTTGCTGGTGAATCTTCACCTCTCAGATTCTTCCCCTGAGTTCCTATCTCTGCCCAGAAGTCCTAACTATCCTCTCCTGCCTAGCTATTGGCCATTCAGCTCTTTATCAAACTAATCAGAAGGTGCCTCGGCAGAGACACATCTTCACAGTGTACAAAAAGATTATCCCGGTTGGGGACTTAGCTCAGTGGTAGAGCACTTGCCTAGCAAGCGCAAGGCCCTGGGTTAGGTCCTCAGCTAAAAAAAAAAGAAAAAAAAATTATCCCACAACATTGGTTCTCCTGTTGCTCAAATAAACTCTGGGGAGATTCACAGGATCCCTGGGACAGAGTTCTGGACCCTCTAAGGGGGCCATCTGTAGACATCCCTGGAATTCTGTTCTCAGGAAGCCTGGATGGTGTCTCCAGAGACAAGAGTGTCTATTGTCCATGTAGGATGAAGAAACAAATCTGACAGTAGAATCTTTCAGTCCCCCCACTCCTCTCATTGTGTGAACTGGAGTTCTCTGACAAAAGCCACATCCATGTTAAAGAGTCTACAAGGCTGATTAACTGATTAGGACTCCTGTGACTGTAGTGAGTTGGCATGCTGCAGATATAGGACCAAACTATCCTGAGCTCATTTGTGGTCGTTCATTGCCCATTCATGTGTATGACCCAGTAGCCTTGTAAGAAGAAGATGAAGCAATTTGAGATGCAGTAAATGCAACAGACTGCTCACTTCTACCAACTTAAAGGCTAAGAACACTGTCAGAAAGCATCTGAGGCTTGCAGTGGAGATTTCCATGCTGAAACCACGTGTTCCCACCCACGGATTTGCAACGTGCCTTTCTGTTGTTCTGTAATTATAAAAACTTGATGAAACTCTTGCCGCTTGCAGACATGGCATTTGGAGGTAACCATCACTCCTATTTGTCTCTAGAATAAACGTTGTCTATTCCCCTAGAAGCAAGAGCTGTGCCCTTGCAAGGGTGAATTCCTGAATGAACAGAGGGATAATGAACACTGCTGCGTGGTGGGGTTTCCTTTCTCTCCAGGCAGGTGAGGTTGGGAGGCAGTTCCAGGCTTTGGATTTTAGACATGGGTTTGTATCACCATGGGGGCAAAATACATAGCTTTGTAACAGAAAAGAAATATCAACGTAGAGGAGAGCCATGGATGAGACCGTTCACACCCAGCAGATGAGAACGAAGCTGGCGTTGATGGTCACCCTTAAAGAGACTTAGAAGATCCAGTCATTTTCTTTTTCAGAGGTAGACAGCTACTCTCTCCAGTCAGGGCTCTGGATCGGCTCCTGGCAATTCCGTTTCAATAGACTTCATCCTTCTCCTCCTCTTTGCCTGAATTGTTGATGGTCTCTGAACATCTGTCTTCTGCCAATGGTCTCTCATTGGAGAGTCTTGTCTCTGAATAGAATGGTACCAAAGTCATCCAGGGAAAAGCTGCCCTGGGTTCGGCAGACATAAGCCTGCTAGCAGTAGCTGTGTTTGAATGGCTGCTATCTTGCCTCTGCAGGAAGCAGGGCGGCTCTAAAAAATGCAAAGTCAGCTGAGTTGGTGTAGTGCTGAGAGGCGCTTATGAAGCTTTGCCATTCAGCGCTGGCTCCTTAAATGAGATGATTTCCAGAATTCTCACATTTCAGATGCCCAAAGGAGAGGGAAGAAAGCCTGAGCTGAAAAGCAAAGAAAAAAATACCGCCCCCCTCCAACCCCAATCACTTTTCAAAAACAGTGAAAAGAAACAGCAGCTTTGAACTGCTGTAGTGGGTACAAAGAGAATGTCCCTGCAGAGAAGGCCAGTCTACTGTGGGGACCCTGTCACCTGACCTAGATGGCCTTGAGGTTGTCCTTAGATTGACTAAACTATCTTCCTTCCTTTCTTTCTTTCTTCCTTCCTTCCTTCCTTCCTTCCTTCCTTCCTTCCTTCCTTCCTTCCTTCCTTCCTTCCTTCCTGTAAAAATACATTTTGATTTGTTGAGCAGAAAACACATTAGAAATGGTACTGATCCAGGAAAAGTAGGGCATCTTTGAATTTGGTAGAGAACCTCCTTCTCACTTCAGGTAGGTTTTATCTTGGGGTGCCAGATACCCACAGTCAACACAAACTTCCACCGAGTGAGGAGCCTCCAGGCTTTTGTTCTGTGAATTTGAAGAATGAAAGCCGTGAATTATGGTGAATTATGGTGAGGGAGTTTCAGATGGGGTACCATTGAGCTGCTGGTCTGGGGGCCTAGGGGCTGATGGCAGGAATTGGGGTGAGGCATGGAAGATGGTCAGTGCAGCTGGCCCACCTATGAGCTGTCATTCACGTCCTCAAGTGTAGCTTCTAGGTGGGGTAATAGGTGACAGAGGACAGGAAACAGCACTTTCTTCTGGCACCTTGGCCTCCAGGAGGGATTCTCAGAACTGCCATTGTGTGGTCTCTGCCCCACATGACTGGTTTTTATCTTCTGTTCTCGTCACTGTGTGTATTCTCAGCAGAATAGTGCTTCTGCATTGGGCATCTCAGGAGGAGTGGTTCTGTGGAGTTTCCCTGAGAAAGGCACGGCTCACTGGAAGAAGACTGTGCCGAGCCGAATGCTGAGGAGCCTGGGCTCTGGGTTCCATGTGACAGGACTTGTTCTCACCTCTGTGACTTGGTGTGTGACATTATTCCAGGTGACGATGTTTCTCAGTGCCCTGGTTTCCTCACCTGTCAATCTGGAGCTAGAAGACAGGACAGACTGTTTCTAGGATTGTAGACTTGCATGCAAGACGCAGGGTGCAGTGAGAACCTCTGCAGATCATTCATCATTATAGCATAACCTTAAACAACCAGGTATGACCTTAACCAATCATGTATGACCTTAATCAACAAAGTGGAACCTTAACCAACCACATATGATCTCAACCACCCAAGTGTGACCTTAACCAACCAAGTATAACCTCAACCACCCAAGTGCGATCTCAACCAAACAAGCACAACCTCAGTTACTCAAGTATGACCTTAACCACCCAAGTGTGATCTTAACCAACCATGTATGACCTTAACCAACCAAGTATGACCTTAACCAACCAAGTAAACTTAGAGAAGAAATACAGGAACTAAGAAAAACAGTTCTTTTGATTTCATACTTCCTTGCACGGTTTCAATCATTTAACTAAACACTTCTTTTATTTAGAAACTTTAATCAGCTAAGGAATCTCTACTTCCAGCAATTAAGGGAAATAACCAGATGGCAACATGGATGGAAAATTTTGTCTATAAATAATGCTTCGATAAAACCAGGGCCACTTTATAGTTAAAATTTAGCATCAAATGACCCATTTAAAAAATAGAAAGTAAACCCTCGAGCAAGTGTGTCTTATGCCTAAACCCTTCTCCCATGTCCTTTAAATTTGATTGGCTTAAATATATGGGGGTATTTTAGCCTTTTATGGGTGGAGATAAAATAAAACAAAACAAAACAGCTGGTGTCAAGTTCTGGTCAGGGTGACTTGCCTTTACTTAGCTGAGTTTAGAGTGAAAAACGCAGAGCTAAGAAAGTTCCAGAAAACAGCAGCAGGTGGGTTTAGTGGAGGTGAGGTAGGACTGCAGGAGAACAGCAATCCTGGGAGTTGATTCAGGATGCTCTGCTCTGAGCTTGTCAAAGGCTTTTGAGGAAATGAAGGAAAGAGCCCTGAGTGTCTGAAAGAACAAGACCACCCTTGGGAGGATTGATTTGAGAAAGAGAAATATTTAGGGGCGGGAAGAAGTCAAAGGTGCCAAGGGAAATAGATGTAACCTCTGTGAGAGGTACTGGGGATGCTGATTTTCCCACATAAGGAGAAGGCTGTAGCCATCTTGAATTGTGGTACAAACCGTGTGTGTGTGTGTGTGTGTGTGTGTGTGTGTGTGTGTGTGTGTGTGTGTGTGTGAGAGAGAGAGAGAGAGAGAGAGAGAGAGAGAGAGAGAGAGAGAGAGAGAGATGTTATACGAGTCTTAGAAGGTCTTCTTAATAAAAACAAACCTGGAGCTGGGGATTGGGGTGAATGCTGAAAGATCAGAGAAGCAGAACAAGCCACAGCTGTCTCACCTTGCCAGTTCCTCAGCTGATCCTGTTTCCTCAGACTGGAAGCCTCTCAGTCCTCATCTAGAATGAATCTCAGCTGAACTGTTGCTCAAAACAGTTGCCTAAAAGCTTAACCAGGCTCTAAGTTCCTGCTCCTCACACCTTATATACCTTTCTGCTTTCTGCCATCACTTCCTGGGATTAAAGGCGCGAGTTACCATAACTGGCTGTTTCCAGAGTGGCTTTCAATTTACAGAGATCCAAATGGATCTCTGCCTCCCAAGTGATAGGATTAAATGTGTGTGTGCCACCATTTTCTGGCCTCTGTATCTAGTGGTTGTTCTGTTCGTTGGCCCCAGATAAGTTTATTAGGGTGCACAATATTTTGGGGAACACAATATTACCACAGAGAGAGTTGTACACACATGCACATGGAAGCCAACAGTTAACCCTGGGTGTCATTCCTCAGGAGTCATTCCCTTCCTCCTTCCCTCCCTCCTCTTCTCTTCTCTTCTCTTCTCTTCTCTTCTCTTCTCCTTCTCTTTTCTCTCTCTGTCTCTGTCTCTCCCTCCCTCTTCCTTCCTTCCTTCCTTCCTTCCTTCCTTCCTTCCTTTCTTTTTCTTTCTTCTTTCTTTCTTTCTTTCTTTCTTTCTTTCTTTCTTTCTTTCTTTCTTTCTTTCTTTCTTTCTTTCTTTCTTTCTTTCTTTCCTCTGTGTGATGCACTCAGGCATGGTACGTGAAGGGCAGAGGCCAACTTGCAGGAGTTTATTCTCTCTTCCCACCACATGGGCTCTGAGGATTAAGCTCAGGTCATCAGTCTTGGCACTCAGCCTCATTATCCACAGGGACATCTTGCTAATGACCTCTCCCACCCAACCTCGTTCTTGAGACAGGTCACTTACAGTGGCAAACTAATGAGTCCCAAGGACCAATCTGTTTCTGCTTCCCCTGGGAAGCAAGTTCAGGATTTCAAGCTGGTCCTACCAAGCCTGACTTTTTACATGGGTTCAGGGGATTAAATTCAGTGCAGAGCAAGCACTTGAACAGCTCCTATTTCCTCCGTGTCTGTGGTCCCAGAGGCCCCCACTCCCCCCAAATCTAGTCTTACATTGAGTAGCAGAATTTGTCTTTTATTTCTTCCTTTTCTCAATTCTACAGTCTAGACAAAGAAAGGAAGGTAAGTATGCCCTGGCCACATAGAAAAGGACAGTGTTGAGGAGGCTTTCTTAAAGTACAGACACCTTCGCTTTATGTATAGTTCCTGATTTCATGATCCTGGAGTGGGGTCTGAGAATTTGAACAATTAATAAGTTTTTGGGTGGTGCTAAGTCTGGTTCAAGGACCATAGTGGGTGGGGGAGCAAAGGAGAAGGAGCCTGAGTCCTTGGTAGTGCCCTTAATACCCTGTGTCACCTCTGGGTCATCCCCAGTTTAAGCAAGAGTGCTTTAGCAGGTTAAGGGTACTCAGCCGGGCTAGAGGATGTGGGAATGCCCATGTAGCTGGTGCTCAAGTTCAACATGGGTGACTTTTATTTGGAAAAATAATAAAACAAAGGTGATTGCTAGTTTAATGTAGCCCCGTCTTTGATGGGCATGCTGCCAGTAGGCAGTGGACTGAGAACATTCTTTTCTCACCAACCCAGGAGCTTGTTTCTTGCCTTGGGAAAACTAAGACATTCTTATGCCCTCATGTTCTCATCTGTTAAGTGAGGCATGTGATTTCAGTATTATATGTGGAAGAGTATTTGGGGACTTATCACCAGAATTCTAAGCTTTGTAGAGTACTTGCTAGGTTCCAGGCACTATGAAAACATCACATGTATCGTACCATTTATCTTTCTACAGGCCCTGTAATGAAGAATTGCTATCATTTATATTTCTCCAGGGGAAGAAACTGAGACTTGGAAGGTGTGCTGGTTAGTTTTTCTGTCACTTTGATACACATTAGGGTCATCTGGGAAGAAGGAATGCCAATTGAAAAAAAAAATGCCTCCATCCAATTGGCCCATACGCAAGTCTCTGAGAGGCATTTTCTTGATTAATGATTGGTGGAGGAGGGTCCAGGCCATGGTAGATGGTATCACTTGCTGGGCAGGTGGTCTTAGGTTATGTAAAAAACAGGCTAAGTGAGCCATGGAAAGCAAGCCAGTAAGCAGCATTCCTCAGTGGTCAGTGCTTCTGTTCCTGCCTCTAGGTTGCTGACCTCCTACGGTGAGGGAGTGTGAAACTGGAGTTTAAGGCGCTGCAAACACTTCCTCCGACTGAGCTGCTTTTGGTCATAGTGTTGGTCTCAGCAATAGAAACCTAACTTAGAACAGAAGTATCAAGTGACATGTAAAGGTTTTAAACCCAAGTCTGCCAAGTCCCAACCCTGGTTCTCTGAATGACTTGCAACCCCCCCCTCCCCCTGCAAATGACCCATCTCTGCTTGTTCCCATGCTGAGGATTTGTTAAGAGTAATTTGGTTTGGTGTCTCTGCGTGTTCAAATGGGGATATGCGTGTTCAAATGGAGATATATTTTCTCCTTGGAGCAGTTAACTCTGTACTGCATAATCCAGACAGCTGATCTCTGCTCTTGGGAGCATCTGGGAGAACTGTTTATTGGAAACAAGAGGATGTCCCAGAGTTTAAAAGGAGACAAATGGCTGTGAGTTCTCTGGGTGTAGGGCTGTGAGAATTAACTTCCATACAAGGATGTTGGAATCTAATATGCTGGTAGGTTTAATAAGGAACCACCCATTTACAGGGCCTTGTTTCACGCAGTAACCATGGTAACCTCTGAAGTTTTCTGCCTTGGGAGCCACATCACATCTCCACATATCCAATGGAGAGCATTAGTTGCCACTGGGACAAATCCATTCATCTCTTCAGAAGCCTCTTTGGTCCTGAGCCTCTGGCTGCTCCTTGGCATCAATTTCTAGTCTTCTATTCTCCCTTTAGAATTTACTTTCAATTCTTTCCCCTTATACTTAGATGAGCATTTTTTTGAATTAGCTGATTAACAGTTAATTAGCTAATTAATCCTTTTTACTTTGATGGGATTATTAGGATCAAGTTACACCAAGAACAGAGTGTCTCTTGAATTCTGCACAGATCCCTACAGATGATCACATTTATTTATATTTTATTTAAAAATTATTTTGAGTTAAATTTAATGTAATATATTTTTGACCATGTTTTCCTCTCCCCCAATTCCTCCCAGATCCTTCCCACCTCCCTCTAACCCCCAACTTCATCCTTTCTCTCTTTATCTCTCAAAAGAAAAAAAAACATACAAAACACTCTTAACAAAGGAAAATTAAACACACAAACAAAAAACCAATAAGATAAAAAAATTACTAAAACTAAACCAAACAAAAAGCCCATGGGGGGGAAAAAGCCATGGAGTTCATTTTGTGTTGAGCAACTACTCCTGGGTATGGGGTCTGCCCTGGAGTGTGGTTGATACACCCAGTGACAGTCCACTGGAGAAAAATGTTTTTCCCTTTGCCAGCATGCACCAACTGCAAACAGCTCCTTAGTCAGGGGTGGGACTGAATATCCACTTCCCCCTCTTAGGGTCGGAGGCCCATCTGGCTTGAACCTGGGCAGGTCCCCTGCATGCTGCTACAATCTCTGTGCGTTCATAATGCATCAGACCTGTTGGATCTGGAAAACGTTTTCTTTGGAGTCATCCAGCATCTCTTCTTTGGCATGGATCCCTGAGCCTGGACGGGAGCAGATGAAGACATCCCATTTAGGGCTTTGTGCTCCATAGTCTCTTGCTTCTGCACATGGTCTAGTTGTGGATCTTTGTGTCAGTTACTGTCCACTGAAAGAAGAAACCTCTCTGAATGATCTCATTTTCACATGAACTCAAAACTGTGGGAGCTACAGTTTCTAAACATACTGCTTAGTGACTTTAAAACAAATGGGAAACCCATAGCAATCCCACTCAGGCTTCATTCTGCTCTGTAGACTTCAAGGCTTAGGTTGGGGGTTTTGGTAAACATTCTCCATAAAGGGTCAGCTGATAGACACTTCTTATCTATGTCCAATTAACGGTCTCTGTGGTGGCAGGAAAGCAGCTTTGATAATACGTAAACAAATGAGCATGGCTGCATTCCAATAAAACATTATTTAGAAAAGCAGATTGTGGCTGGATCTGGGTTGTTGGCTATGATTTACCTACCCTGTTTTTTGATGAAGATAAAAATTTATTCAGTCACAATTTAAGAGGGCTTAAAAATCCTAGAAAGCCGGGTGATGGTGGTGCACACACCTTTAATCCCAGCATTTGGGAGGCAGAGCCAGGTGGATTTCTGTGAGTTTGAGGCCAGCCTGGTCTACAGAGCAAAACCCAGGAAAGGCACTAAAACTACACAGAGAAACCCTGTCTCACCCTGGAAAAAGTTGGGGGAAGGAGAGGTAGCTGAAGATTGATTCAGATGAGAGGCATCAGGATAACTGAGGTCAGATCAACATTATGGGTCAGATCAACATTATGGATCAGATCAACATTATGGGTCAGATCAACATTATGGGTAAGGACTATTGAAGCTTTAGCTGGACCAAATCGAGGAGCAGCCATTATTTTTCACATATATGGATTTCTACAGACAAAGGTGGCAGGCATTGTGAGTGAGATCAACTGCCATGAACTTGACTGAATGTGTGCAGAGAGATACCAGAAGAGCAAGTTGGACTCAGTTATCCTAATAACCATCGCATACACTCAGTTCTTGGGAGCAGTCAGTTGACACAATGGCTGCTTTCACTATTTTTTTTTTTTAACTTTTTGAGCGGGGTGGGGTGGATGAAAGGTTTTATTTCTCCTTACAGCATATAGTACATCTGCCATGGAAGTCAAAGCAAGAACACAGGGCAAGAACTGAAGCACAGACCATGGAGGAACATTGCTGGATGACTTGCATTGGGTAGATGGCACAGCTTGCTTTCTTATGCAACAAAGGACCACCTGAATTGGTGGTGCCACCTAGCCCACATGCTTTCACTATTCGGGGCTCAGCAGAATAGTGCTGGATATCAAAGGGTTAAGTAGATACAGTACTGTTCCTCTGTGCATCAGGGAAGCCAACATTTCCATATTATAACAAAATGGCCTCTAAACAAAGATTAAGAGGGTGAGACCAGATGGGTTATTTTTATTGTTTGTAAAAATCCAATAAAAATATTCTCTTTAGTGTATAATATCTTCGACTGGGCAGGCATTCAAGTATTGAGGGGGGTAATAAAGTCTATTTTCCAACAAATTGCTTGTACCAGTCAATAGAGAAGAGGGAGAGATAATGAGGAACGGGCTTATAAGTTTATTAGGTGGTCTCTGCCACCTGGATTCGCTCACCAAGGTCTCTGAAGGATGGGAGTGGTTCAGAAAGGCAAACTTTCTTGGGTCTCTGCCAGCAGGGTGAAGTTCTCTGCTATAGAACCCATTGTCTTCTCCTGGGTAAAGTCAGGGAATTTTTCCATGTGCCTGGAACACGGTTAAGTGCCTTACACATCTGGCTCCCTTTATTATTTTACAGCAGTGGTTCTCAGGCAACAGTGACTTCTCTTCCTTAAGAGAGACTCCTGGGGGCTGGAGAGATGGCTCTGCAGTTAAGAGCACTGACTGTTCTTCCAGAGAACCCAGGTTCAATTCCCAGTACTCACATGGCAGCTCCCAACTGTCTGTAACTCCAATATCTGACACCCTCACACAGACATACATGGAGGCAAAACACCGATGCACATAAAATAAGAATAGATAAACTATGTAAACAATAATATTAATAATAAAAAGAGACTCTGGTAATATATAGAGACATTCTGATTGCCATAGCTAGGCCAAAGAGAGATATTAGTAGAATAGGAGTTGGAGGTGAGGGATGGTATTAAAAATCCTGCAATATGTAGGGCAGTCTGTACAGCAAAGGATCACTGATTCCAGAAAGTCATTAGGCCATGACTGAGAAATCTCACTTTGTGGAATAGTGGGCATTCATCTCATCCCCATTATACAGATGTGGAAACCAAAGTGTTTGAAGCAAGAAAATGGATAGGTATTTTGCTGACTTGGTCTTTACTTAATGTTTTTTCTTATAATCAGGAATCCCATGAAGTACTGTGCATGGCTGTTGTATTTTGGAACCAACATGGACATGGAATTCTATTAATAAGTACTAAAGTATTAGCAAGCAATGAGTCTCCTCAATGATGAAGTTGTCAGTAGAATCACATCAAGGGACTTTGGAGGCCAAAACAAATAAGACTGTGGTCTGCTAGTCCTCACGGCCTGTGGTTCTCCTGGTTGGTTATTAAAAGTGTCTGCCATTTGGTTCAGAGTGTAGCCCTGCAGCTATGTTCTGTAAAGTCCATGGAGTAACTAACAAGAGAAGTTACTCTCTGCTAATCAGTTTACTTGCTTTGTGTGTGTGTGTGTGTGTGTGTGTGTGTGTGTGTGTGTGTGTTTATGTCCATCTGTACATGTGTATATGCATGCATGTAGAGGCCAGAAGATGACTTCAGGTGTTGTTCCTCAGCAATGCACACCTTTTTCATTTTGTTCTTCTTCTTGAGACTCTGTCTGTCACTGGCCTGGAATGCTCTCGGTTGACTAGGCTAGGTGGCTAAGAAGAACAATACTAGATAACATGGAGTGAGGTGGAAATAGGCTCCTTTTTTATATCTAAGGTTACTGAAGCCCTGAGATAAATTTAAGGAGCCCTGAGATTTTACGGTGCTGCACCTGCAGGCAGATGGAGGGGGATGATAAATATGTCTGAACCGCGCAGTTAGCAAAGCTGGCCTCGCTTGGCTGATGGCCATCTGACCGTCTCTGCCATTTCTCATTTGCCTCACAAGTTCATTGCCCATAGAGAAACAAGCCAGTTAGGTCCCTGGATCTCCTGTTTCCTACTTTGCAACGCTGGGATTACAAGCATGTGCTACCGTACCCATAATATGTGTGTATGTATATATATATATATATATATATATATATATATATATATATATGTATTTTTAATGTATTTTAACTAGGTCTCTAACTCAAGTCCTCATGCTTGCAAGGCAAGTGTTTTGCTAACCAAGAAAATTCCCCAGGCCCTTGCTTGCTTTTCTGATCATTCTATTGCCAAATGCACTGCGATGTTAAGGGAGTCAACCTGGAAGAGGTAATTTGATCAGTGTTGGTCTGAGTGTTATGGTCTCTTTTTCCAGGTATTGGTTGCATAAGCCTTGAATCTCAATACTTTATTTTTGCCTGCCATTTGAGAAGTAACCGTGGAACCTCTGATGGCCCCTAAAATGAGATGAAAGGTCATGGTGCAGGGCAAGGCTACCTGGTAGGAGATATCCACTTAAAATTTCCTTTCCTATTTCCAGTTCTGCATCAGGCCACAGATTTATATGGGATCAGTCTTACTGTCCAATGGAGCAAGGCAATCTGAAAGTTCATTTATTACTGAGATTCAGATGCTAAAATAACCCGAAGAAATAAGATGCCTTCTTCAGACTGCCAAAGAAGGACGTGAGTTGATCTGTGACTTAGAGGTATCTCCTCCAGTTAATCATTGATGACTCTTTGCTGCCAGCCATCCCCATAAATCTTGATGAAACTAGGAGGAGAAATGATAGATGTGACATGGAGGGAGGTGGAAACAGGCTGCATGTGTCTACATAAGGTTGCTGAAGCAGGTGGAAAGCCCCAGATCTTAAGACATGGCCCCTGCAGGCAGAAGATGGAGATTGATGAGTGTGTCCAAACCGTTAGGTTAACTAAGCTGATTTCTTGGCTGATGACAGCTTGCTAGTCTCTGCCTTCATGAGTTCATCGCCAGTAGAGAAAACATTCTTAGGAAGCATCCTGTCTCTTTTGATGTTTTGATAAATCATAAGAACATCAGAATCAGATGAAGGGGACTAGAGAGAATATCTTGTGAGGGTAAAACCAGGACGGGAAGGATCTTTCCTGATGAGACAAATACTTGGGAGAGAATCAAAAGGATTTATGGATGTGCTGTATTGCAGTGTCTCTGCCCCCCAGTAAAAAAAAGGACAATTATGCACATCTGCTAGCATCTTCATGGTATGTGTAGGGATAACACCTTGCAGGAATAGTCACCTTCCTGGTGGTCCTGCAGAAAGATATGACTCCTTCCTCTGGACAAGGCAAGGTTTAGCATCCCTAAGGTACAATCCTTATTCTCACAGGACAGACAAAGAACACGTGTGTGTGTGTGTGTGTGTGTGTGTGTGTGTGTGTGTGTGTGTGTGTGTGTGTGACTTGCCATCCCTACCACTGGTCTCTCCCTTTTTAACCAGACAGTAGAAGGAGTGAGGGTGTCTGTCTGCTCAGTCTTGAACTTGGTCTTGCATCCACTCAGTTGTTCCTTCACTGACTGGACTTCTCCAGGGATCTGATCTCAGTGTTTGGGACTGTTAGAACTCTGTTTCTCCAGTGTAATATACATTATTTGAGCTTTATGGCTGGATTTAATCTTGAATCTGTCACTTCCCCCAAATAATGTACATCTACATTTGCTACTGCCCCAGAGTGGCTGGAGGAAGATGGGTTGAGACTCTCTGGTGTTTCTGCCCTGTGGTGAACATGGTACCTCTCAGAAACAAATTGAAGGGGGAAGAAGTTTATTTTGGTCCAAGTTTCCACTGTAGTAGGGAAGGCATGTCAATTCAATGTTCATGTTAGCAGGGGTGAGTAGCGGAGGTTCCTGACATTGTGGTAAGCCAGGAAGTGGAGCAACTTGAATCCAGGGTCTGGGCTTTAATTGTCAAAGGCCCACCCCTGATGACCTGCTTCTACCAACTGGGCTCCTGCCTCCTCAAGGTTGCCCAGTTTCTCAAAATAGCCTCATAATTTGATAAGCATTCAAAACATGAATGTATGTGTGTGTGTGTGTGTGTGTGTGTGTGTGTGTGGTGTGTAGTGGGGCATGACAGGTAATAGGAGCTGTCACTTAGACATTGGAGAAAGCATTTTCCATAGAATAGTGAAGACAGATGGACACCTAGGAAGCTGAGAGCAGAGGAAGGTTGTCGGCCCATGGATGGAGAATGTGACTTGGGTGTGATGTTGGTGGGTGGAAAGACAGTTGCTGACATGGGAACAAAGGTGAGGTGGACATAGAAAAGACCTAGAAGGAGGTGGTGTTGAGCCTGTAAGAGTAGAGAGGTGGTTTCATGTGACACAATCTTTGAGAGGCAGGAAGGATGAGATAAAACTGTTAACAGTAGAAAAGGAAGGCATGTCTTCCTCTGCACATTGTGGAGGCCAGGGGGGCTGGGTGAAGTCATCCAGCTCTCTGAGATGCAGAAAAGAGAAGTTGAGGTAAAGGGCATGAACATTGTAGCCATGAAGGACACTATGGAAGAAGTGGGTAGGGTATTAGAGAAGAGAAAATAGACTTAAATTGCTGCCATATGGAGCAGGCTAGACAGTTAATAAGAACGAATAAAAGGATCAGTGAGCAAGTGATGCTCAACCACAGATTTGTAATGGGGGTCGGTCAGCAGGCATTGGTAATTTTCAACAGCTTGGGAACAGGAGTGGATAAAATGGATGATCTGGCTTAGCCAAAGCTGGGAATTGGCGTGATTACAGGTTGGGATTAAATCTGAGAGGGACAGACATCAAGGTATTTCTCTGTATCCATTTTAAGCCATAGAGACATTTTTGATGGGTGACTCACAGGCTTCCCAGGTCTTGATGCTTTAGCACAAAGGCACTCCTTTGATCTTTCACTCGAGAGCCTCCTGGAGGAGACTTTTCTGACACACTACATTTCAAAGGTGAGTTTTTTTGGGAGAAGGATTGAAGAAAAATGGAAGCATGGCTCAGAGGAGCAAGAGGGACCTGGAATTGAGTTGCTGAGAATCCTGGAAGGACAGGACTCTCTGAGGGGGTGGTGTAGCTCTTTGGCTTCTGATCTCTGCCAGGAGTCACAACATGTGACACACCCCCTCCATATGTAAGAAGCTCAGAAAGCTCCGACGTGTGTTAAGGGTTGCACAGTGAAGAAGAAAATGAGCTGGGACCAAAGCCCAGGTTTGTGGGGCACCAAAGTGTGGAAAGCAGTTGTCTCCATCTTAGTCAGAGTTCTGTTGCTGTGAAGAAGCACCAAGACCACAGCAACTCTTCTAAAGGAAAACATTAAATTGGGGCTGGCTTGCAGTTCAGAGGTTTAGTCCATTATCATCGTGAAGGGAAACATGGCAGCTTGCAGGCAGACATGGTGCTAGAGAAGGAGCTGAGAGTTCTACATCTGGGTTTGCAGGCAGCTGAAGGAGAAGAAGGAGACTGAGTCACACTGGGCATAGCTTGAGCATACAAGACCTCAAAGCCTGTCTCCATAGTGACACACTTCCTCCAACAAGGCCATACCTCCTAATAGTGCCCCTTCTTATGGGCCAAACATTCAAACACACGAGTCTATGGGGGCCATGCCTTTTCAAACCACCACACCTATTCCACCACCCTCCTTGCAGCTGCAGAAGCAATGGGGAAAGAAAATAGTCCTTTGCTATCATTTCTGAGCCCACATTTCTCAGAGGGTATAACCACAAAGTGTGAACAATGCCTACTTCTGCAAGGTGTTATTCCTCACAATCAAGTTTGGAAACATTCTAAGCTACTTCTCACCTACTTAATTCTGCCATTTACTTTCCCCTTTGGTAGAAGTAGAGTAGATTAGAGTCTGAGTGAGAGAAAAGGGACCATTCACTCACTTTTATGGGATTTTTTTTTTTTTTTTTTGAGCTGAGGATTGAACCCAGGGCCTTGTGCTTACTAGGCAAGCACTCTACCACTGAGCTAAATCCCCAACCTCACTTTTAAGGGAAATCCTATAGCAGACAGAAGGAGGCATGGTATTCCTAATCTTACAAGAGGCGTGTGTGTGTATGTGTGAAGCCAACGATGAATAAACTTAAAGATGCTCAAAGAAGAAGCCTCTTGAGGGGCCTCATGAGCCCAGGGGAGCTGTGAGCTCAAGCAGAGTGCAGAGTGGGAGCCTTAAAGCTGTAGTTAAATAGAGGCTTGCCTGCTTTCAAAAGGGAGACTTGGGCTGCGGAGATGGCTCTGTAGTTAAAGTCTTTGCCAGGCAAGCATGAGGACTGGAGTTTGAATTCTCAGAAACCAACATAAATGCTGGTGGAGGTGATAGCCTGCCAGCAATGGCAGCTTCAGAAGGTGGGGACAGGGGATTGCCATAGCGAGCTGGCTAGAAAGACTGGTCCTATGGGCAAATGTTATTTTTTAAATGAGAGACCCCATATGAACTGGGTGGAAGAATCATTGAGGATGATTCATGAAATTCACCTTGAGCTTCTGCATGTAGTCATATGTATGCATACACACATGATGAAAAACATGCATGCACATATATTTATACTACATACACACATGGACAAATGGAGAAGGAAAGAAGGGAATAGCCTGGTGGGTCAGAACTCGAATGCAGCAAGGCAGACTGCTGGCCTGGCTCCTCTCATTTCTCAGGTTATTTTTCTTATTTTCCTCAGAGCCAGGACTGGAGGCCAATGATGAGAAGGAGCACCTTCCAGGAGAGACAGCTGCTTAGTTTTGAGTTTACCGTTGTGGCCTCCAAAGTGGATCTGACTGATCTCCATGCCCCACCAACGTGCATGCCATGCATTGCCTCACCTCAGCCTTTACTGGGGGCCACATCTAGTGCCCAGACTCTAATAAAAGAAAGCAGGACATGGATGGATATATCACTCACTTTAGGAATGAGAGAGAGAGAGAGAGAGAGAGAGAGAGAGAGAGAGAGAGAGAGAGAGAACTGTATCTCCACCCTACTGTCTCCCACTTCTCCTCTTACCCCACTTTTTCAGCTGGAATAATCTGTCATGGTGTGGACTTCTCTTTAGAGACATGACTAAGGACCAAGGAACTGAGTGATTTTCTGAAATTGAGGAATTATGCCTATTGGTCTTTAAGGAACTGAATGTTGCCTATAAACACATGGATGCTGAGAAAAAGCTTCCCTAGTTGAGTTTTGCCATGACTGAAGCTATGGCTGATTATTATTTTTATTATCATTATTATTATTATTACTGCTGCTGCTGCTGCTGCTACTACTACTACTATTTGAGTTGAGGACTAAACCTAGGACCTTGTGCTTACTAGGCAAGCTTTCTATCCCTAAACTAAATCTCCAGTCCAACGTGGCTGACGTTAACAGCCTGTTCTATGATGTTTTATGAGGACTTATTTAAGCAGTGTCTAAATTCTTAGCCACACACATTGTGAGCTAGGAAGAGCGTGTTAAATATGTTGGGCTTTGGGGAAGTTTGATACACAGTGACACATGATGCAACTCTACTAATTCCAACATTACTGGTCTCCACTTCTTTGAAACAAATAAGTCCTTTCCAAAAAGATGGACAGGAATGCCTTATATTCACATCAGCTAGAAGATCTTGAAGCTCCCGAGGATCAAGTGAAGAGGAAATGTTTCAACTAGGGGCACCCATTAGATTGCTTGGACCTCACCATGAAAGGCTGTGAACCTACTGGGCCACTGGAAGGTTGGTGGTAGAAAGGTCAAATTACAGCTGGGTGGTGGTGGCGCACTCCTTTAATCCCAGCACTTGGAAGGCAGAGGCAGGTGGATCTCTATGAGTTCATAGCCAGCCTGGTCTACAGAGTGAGTCCCAGGACAGGCTCCAAAGCTATACAGAGAAACCCTGTCTCAGAAAAACCAAACTAACCAACCAACCAACCAACCAACCAACCAACAACAACAACAAGAAAAGGTCAAATTACAGGTCATAGTAATGGACAGCTGCACCACTATCAACTGGGAAGTTATAGTAATTTTAATAGTAATGATTTTTTGTGATGGATGCTTTGTTGTGGTACGTGGGGCAGATCTCTCTACCCCATACACAGCATTCTGTTGTTCATGGAAAACCATAGCGATTGTCCCTGGAGTTCTGGAGTCAACGATCTTGCCTTCTGTTCACTCTACATCCTGACCAAGTGTCTTATACTGGTTTAAGTTACCTTTTCTTTTCCTTTGCTTCCTGTACTGTGGTTTCAGTTAGCATTCTTGGTTCCAACTCTATTTTGGCTTCATCTACAACTGTCTTCATAGTAAAGGAAGTAAAGTCTAGATTTAGTCTCAAGTTACAGCATCTGGGAAGGCTTTAATGGTTTCTCCCTCAAGGCTGATAGCCTATACTTTTATATCAGTCATAGGCAATAGCTGGGAAATTCAACTTGGAAATATTTCAGCTGGTTCTTGGGTGCAAGAAACATATCTTCTTAAGTTTAAAGTTAAAGCTAACCCCTATAATAATTGTAGGAGTTTTTCTCTTTTTCTCCATATTGGGTAGAATAAATTTTATTACATTTATAATTTCAAGGGCTTATTCTTGCTTTGTTGATTATTTTTATTAGCATGTAGTAATTATAATAAGTAATAGGTTTTGTTGTGATATCTCTATACATGCTTATAAGGTACCTTGGTCATATTACCCTCTTCCCACCTTCCCCCTCTCTTGTCTCTTGCACATTCCTAACAAGCCTCCCTTTGCTTCCCTGTCTTTTGTTCTTCTCAATTCCACACATGAGAGAAAATACATGGTACCCACCTTGCTTGTTTCACACAACCAACGACCTCTAGTTCCATCCACTTATTTTCCTAAAAATGATATACTGTTTTTCTTTGTGGCTTATTAAAACTCTACTGTGGTGTGTGTGTGTGTGTGTGTGTGTGTGTGTGTGTGTGTGTATGTGTATGTGTGTGTGTGTGTGTGTGTGTGTGTGTGTGTGTGTGTACATACATTGTTTTAACCCATCCAACTACCAAAGGGCATGTAGGCGTGTTCCATAACTTGGCCATTGTGAGCAGCCAAATGCTTATTTTTTAGACTCAAAGATCAGTGAAGCCCTCCTCCTTGTGCCTTCAAAGCACACCTCCAACCTTCAACACCTTCTCCTCCCACACTGCTTGGAGCTGAGGACTGTATTTTACTGCACCGAGAACATTAAAGCCTTTAGAAGAGGCTTCCACGGAAGCTCCGCTGCCAGCATCTGTACCATGTCCCCTGTGCTTCTGCTTTCCTGTCGAAAGAAGCCTATCCTAGCGTCACCTCTGCCCTACATCCCCAACCCCCATATTGCTCTTTCAGATTGTGACGGCAGCCACTCTTCCCTTCTCAGTGACATCACGGACTCTTGTTCTTTCCTGAATTCTTCTGAACACACGCTCCCCTCGCCTCTTCAAACAGTGAAATGTCTCCCCACCAGCCCGACCCTTCATTCTTTTTCACTGACTGCAACAAAAAATCCTTGAAAACAGTATCTGTGCTCCTTATCTCTGATGTCCGCCCTCTTTATCTCTCTTATTCCTGCCTCATCAGTGCTTTTATCCACATTACTTGTGATATCCATGCTGTTTTAGCGCATGGACTCTTCGATGGACTGTCCACACTTGCCTTACCGTGTGCTGCATCCTCACGGTCATCATTACTTCAACGTTTTGCTGGATCTTTCTCCTTGCTCTGATCTCTCCTTGCTCTGATTGTTGGAATAGTCTCAGTTCCCTCACACATCCATCCACTTCCCTCCAAACCCCATCCTGTTCCATAGCTATAGCTACTTTCTATGTGCCAGCAACACCGTGACTTAGAGGACCAGTCCAGATTTCACACTCCGGATTCCTATATCCAACTGCCGACTTGGCACCTCCGCTCGAAGTCTCTCAAACCTGAATTCTCCTTCTCCTTGTTCCTGCCAAATCCACAACAGCTGAGGAGTACCTTATCTTTGATGGCCATTCCAGTTTTAAAGTCCCAGACCATGAAGGTATCCTTGATTTTTTTTCTTCTTCATGTCTAAGCATCAGGAAGTATTGCAGTCTATCTTTGGTATCTGTCTGGAATCCAATCGCTGCCACTGCCTCTTCTCCTGTCTCCATCCTAGCCATTGCTATCTGTTTTTTTTAACAGTTGCCTCCTGGCTGTCCTTGCCGCCACCTTTACACCACAACAGCCTGGCTGTCCCTTTTAGAGGGTCATATCACATTGCTTTTCTAGTGTTCCAAAATCTGCCTGTCACACATGCTAACTCTTTAAACAGCCTGTGCAGTCTGCTTCCATCGTTTCTATGATCTCAGATGCAATCCTTGACTCCTCTATGTCCAAACACCATACTGCACTCCCAGAACTTCCAGTGGGACTGACTGAGGTTAACATGCAACAGAAAAGGAGACAGGAGCAGTTACATCATCAATTGTTGGTAATTACAGAATAGCACCGTCCGTTTCCATGCTCTTCATTTGAAATCTTAGATTCTTTATATGTTTCCTCTGAATCTTTTTTTAACATTGTATTTTTCATTGTTCTTCCTTCTGTTTCTAACTTTCCTTGCTTGTAAAATTTGTAAACTGTAGCGAACCATGCCCCTCCTCACAGGATTGTTGTCAAAGTGTGCAAGAGCCTGCACCTCCAAGTCTTCTTGGAAAATGGACCACACAACCATCACAAGATAACATTTCAGACTCAAGGCACCAGCATGGGTCTGGTGTCCCTACACTACTGCAACAAAGGCTTTTCCTTCCAATGTTTCACCTGGTAACCCGGAAACAATGGAACAAACCAAACTAAACCAAACCAACAACAATGACAAAACCTAACCCACTTGTGTTGCTATGGCAACATTAGAAAAGGAGTTAGCACCCAAGGAAACTGTAAGCACCAGCCCCCAAGCAGGGTGCTGGGAAAGATACTTTGACCATTTTGAAAGCAGCAAGAACCTTTGCTTCCCTGCCTTGTGAGAACACTTATCCCTGTCAACTCTGCTTGATTAATTAACGGTCCTGCAGAAAAGAAACGCCACTCATGTGTATTCATCTCCAGTCCTGAAGTTGATGGGGCTTGCTTCTCTCTGCTAATTGAAATGCTTCCCACACAAAAGCAATAAGGCTGGCTTGTCACTTTTCCAGAGAGTACACACTCACCTGTAGATCTGGAGCATAGTCATTGCATTCAAGTTGTGACAAAAGAAATGTGTCATTATTCAATCATCTGGTTAAAAGAAAGACTTTTTTTTTTTTTTTTTTTTTTTTTTGTTAAACAGATTAATGGGTCCTGAAAAAGAAAAGACCGAGACTTAGAACATTGTTAAGATGGGTCTTTATCCCATCTGTTTAAATTCCTTCCAAGCTTCCTGATGTGAGAGGGCTTTGTCTGTAGAGGGGCATCTTTGTTGATGGAGTTGCATACCTTAAGGTTGGGGTTGGGTAGAGAGGGCAGCCCTGGAAAGAAGTGAGGCAAAGCCATTTTCTGCAGGGAGAAAGGAAACTAAGTCTAACTAGTTTTCTGTTTTAAATGTGAGCAGAAAAACAGCAACATGAACACCACCAAAATGTATGAGTCTGGAGCCAGAGAATCTGAGTTGGTTTGTACAACATGTTGCAGTTGAACAACTGCTAGCATTCATTTATTAGTTGGATAAAATTTAATTTAGTATTTGTCTGGAGAGCCCAGGCTATGTTCATTGCCTTGTGCTCAGTTGTGTGCCATAGTGGGATACCCAACAAACACCTCTACAGGCTGGTATCACCCATTATCTCTGGGTTCCGGGGGCTAGGCATTGAATTTCTCTGTGCCTAAGGTTTTTTTTTTCTATAAAATGAATGATAGGGTAAAAGTGATAGTAACTGCATATAGAGTAGGAGAGATCAAAGGAGAGAATGTAGGTGAAAGCCACTGGGGGGCAGAGTTAGAGCCTTTGTGCTTTCAGGGGATGAGACAGAAGACCTCAAAATGATTGACACAAAATGATAAAAAGCATGATAACACAGTTGCTTGTCCACCAGGTATGGTAATCATATAGAAAGACAATACTACAAGTGTCACACCTGCTTGCTATAAAGTACAGTAGTTAGAAAATCAAAGGAATGAGCTTCATTTTGATGAAGGAGAATCAAGATATGCTGGAGAAAGTAGAACAGGTGAGCCGAGTTAGTGGGAGGAAGGGGAATGGTCTTTCTAGATGGAAGGGAGAGTCAAATCAAGAGGTGCAGGCTGGTGAGCACAGGGTTTGGTGGGGTCCCCTCTTCCAAATGGCTGCTCTCTGTGGAGGGTATTAGAGAAAAGGCTTGGAGTGCAATTAGATTAAGAGTGAATCCAGAGGAGTAGTTTGGGTTCATTCTGTTAAAGTTGGGAGCTGGAGAGTCCTGCCTCTAGGACCCAGGCCCTGGGACAGGAAGCCCTACCCAACTCTGCCCCAGTTTCTGGCCATCAGGGAACACTCCTGTAGGCAGGCCCTCCCACCAAAATCTCCCATCGGACCATGCAGTCTACAAGACCCATGCCACACCCCAATACCCATTTGCCTGTGACCCCAGTAACTTCCTGAGACACAGAATCTGCCAGCTCTCATTGGACCAAGAGATGCTTCCAGAGACACAGAATCTGTCAGCTCTGACTGGACCAAGAGCCCCGATAAGACCAAGAATGGCTCCCTGAGCCACAGAATCAGCTAGCTTGAATTGGACCAAGAGCAGCTCCCTGAGATACAGAATCTGCCAACTCCAATTAGACCAAGAGCTAAGACTAGACCCAGAGGGGCCTCCTGAGACACAGACACAGTAAGCACAGATTGGAACAACAGCAGCTTGCTCAGACACAGGCACCTCTTGCATCTATTGGAGGAAGAGCTGAGTAGATGCCAGTGCAAAAATACATACAATAGCATAAAGAACAATATGGCATCACCAGAACCAAGGCCTTCCACAGCAGCAAGATCTGAACATCACAATGTATAAGAAGCAGAAGAATGCACTTAAAAATAACTTCATAAAGATGCTAGACGTCTTAAAAGAAGAAATGAAAAATTCCCTTAAAGAAATTGAGGAAAAGACAAACAAAAATTTGGAAGAAATCAATAAAAAAACTGAGGGAAAGACAAACCAAAAATGGAAGAAATCAATAAATCCCTTAAAGAAAACCAAGAAAACCATGAACAAGCAATTAAACATGTGAAGGAAATGGTTCAAGATCTGAAAATTGAATAGAAACAATGAAGAAGACAAAAACCACGGGAATAATGGCAATAGAAAAGCTGAGTAAATGAACAGGAACTACAGGTGGAAGCATAAACAACAGAATATAAGAGATGGAAGAGAGTAGAGGAAATAGATTCATCAGTCAAAGAAAACACCAAAGCCAAAAAAGCCATAACACAAAATATCCAGGAAATCTGGGACACTATGAAAAGGCCAAACCTAAGAATAATAGGGATAGAAGAAGGAGAAGAATACCAACTCAAAGGCACAGAAAATGTATTCAACAAAATCATAGAAGAAAACTTTCCCAACTTAAAGAAAGAAATACCTATGAAGATACAAGAAGCTTAGAAAACACCAAATAGACTAGACCCTCACCACATAATAATAAAACCATTAAACATACAGAATAAAGAATGAATATTAAGAGCAGCAAATGAGAAAGGCCAATTAACTTAAAAAGGCAGACCCATCAAAATAACATCTGATTTCTCAATGGAGACTTTGAAAGTCAGAAGGTCCTGGACAGATGTAATGTAGACACTAAGAGACCATGGATGCCAGCCTAGACTAATATAGCCAGCAAAACTTTCAACTACCATAGATGGAGTGAACAAGACATTCCAATACAAAACCAGATTTAAACAATATCTATCCACAAATCCAGCCCTACAAAAAACACTAGAAGGAAAATTCCAACCTACCCATGAAAACACAGGCAATAGATAACCCCACAGCAGTAAATCCCAAAGAAGAGAAACACACACACACACACACACACACACACACACACACACTACTACTACTACTACTACTACTACCAAAGATAACAGGAATGAACAATCACTGGTCATTAATATCCCTTAATATCAATGGACTTAATTTACCTATAAAAAGACACTGGATATGGAATCAGGACCCATCCTTCTGCTGCATAAAAGAAACACACCTCAACTTCAAAGACAGACACTACCTCAGAGTAAAAGGCTGGGAAAAGACTTTCCAATGAAATGGACTTAAGTAGCAAGCTGGTGTAGCTATCCTAATATCTAACAAAACAGACTTCAAACTAAAATCAATCAAAAGAGATCAAGAAGGACATTACATACTCATCACAGGAAAGATCCATCAAGATGAAGTTTCAATTCTGAACATTTATGTCCCAAATAAATACAAAGACACTCACATATGTAAAAGAAACATTACTAAAGATTAAATAAAACATCAAACCCCACACAGTTGAAGTGGGAGACTTCAACATCCCACTCTCACCACTGGACAGATCTACCAGACTGAAACTTAACAGAGAAATAAGGGATCTAACAGATGTTATGACCCAAATGGACTTAATTGATATCTACAGAACATTACACCCTAACAAAAAAGAATATACCTTCTTCTCAGCATCCCATGGAACCTTCTCTAAAATCAACCACTTACTTGGTCACAAAGCAAACCTCAAAAGACTAAAAAAATTGGAATAACCTCCTGTATTCTATCAGACCACCATGGCTTAAGGTTAGATTTCAACAACAAAAATTACAGAAAGCTTACAATCTCATGGAAACTCAATAATCAACTGAATCACCAATGGGTCAAGGAAGAAATAAAGAAAGAAATTAAAGACTTCCTATAAATTCAATGTAAATGAATACACTACATACCCAAATTTATGGGACACTATGAAAGCTGTGCTAAGAGGAAAATTAATAACACTAAATGCCCACATAAAAAAGATGGAAAAATCTCACACTAGTGATTTAACAGCATACCTAAAAGCTCTAGAATAAAAATAAGCAAAGTTACCCAGGAGGAATAGACTCTAGGAAATAATCAAATTGAGAGTTAAAATCAATAAAATAGAAATAAAGAGAACAATACAAAGGATTAATGAAACAAAGAGTTGGTTCTTTGAGAAAATCAACAAGATAGACAAGCCCTTATCCAAACCAATCAAAAGGCAGAGAGAGAGAGAGAGAGAGAGAGAGAGAGAGAGAGAGAGAGAGAGAGAATCCAAATTAACAAAATCAGAAATGAAAAGGGAGACATAACAACAGACAATGAGGAAATCCAGAGAATCATCAGGTCACATTTCAAAAACTTGTAAAATTGGAAAATATAAAAGAAATGGACAGTTTTCTGGTTAGGTACCACATACCAAAGTTAAATCAAGACCAGATAAACAATTTAAAAAGACCAATAACCCCTAAGGAAATAGAAACAGTCATCAAAAGCCTCCAAACCAAAAAATGTCCAGGACCAGATGGTTTCATTGCAGAATTCCACCAGATTTTCAAAGATGAATAATTCCAATACTCTTCAAATTGTTCCACACAATAGAAATAGAAGGAAAATTACCAAACTCCTTTTATGAGGCTACAGTTACTCTGATTCCCAAGACACACAAAGATGCAACAAAGAACAAGAATTACAGACCAATCTCTCTCATGAACATTGATGCAAAAATACTCAATAAAAATACTGGCAAACAGACTCCAAGAACACATAAAAAAATTTGCCCATTATGATCAAGTAGGCTTCATCCCAGAGATGCGAGGATGGTTCAACATATGAAAATTTTTCAATGTAATACACTATATAAACAAACTGAAAGAAAATAAACCACGTGATCATTTTATTAGATGCTGAAAAGACCTTTGACAAATCCAACACTCCTTCATGATAAAAGTCTTGGAGAGAACAGGAATACAAGGAACATACCTAAATATAATAAAGGCAATTTACAGCAAGTCAACAACCAACATCGAATCAAATGGAGAGAAACTCCAAGCGATTCCACTAAAATCAGGAACAAGACAAGGCTGTCTGCTCTCCCCATATCTATTCAATATAGTACTAGAAGTTCTAGCTAGAGCAATAAGACAACAAAAGGAGATCAAGTGGATACAAATTGGAAAGGAAGAAGTCAGACTTTCACTATTTGCAGATGATATGATAGTATACATTAGTGACCCCAAAAATTTTACCAGGGAACTCCTACAACTGATAAACACCTTCAGTAATGTGGCAGGATACAAGATTAACTCAAAAAATCAGTAGGCCTCCTATATACAAATGATGAAAGTGCTGAGAAAGAAATCAGAGAAACATCACCCTTTACAATAGCCACAAATTATATAAAATACCTTGGGGTCACTCTAAATAAGCAAGTGAAAGATCTGTATGACAAAAAGTTTAAGTCCCTGAAGAAAGAAATTGAAGAAGATACCAGAAAAATGGAAAGATCTCCTATGTTCATGGATAGGTAGGATTAACATAGTAAAAAACAGCAATCTTACAAAAAGTGATCTACAGATTCAATGCAATCCCCATCAAAATCCCAACACAATTCTTCATAGACCTGCAAAGAACAATACTCAACTTCATTTGGAAAAATAGAAGGATATCTAAAAGAATCCTGTACAAGAAACCCACCTCTGGAAGCATCACCATCCCTGACATCAAATTCTACTGTAGAGCTATACAGTAATAAAAACAGCTTGGTATTGGCATAAAAACCGACATGTGGACCAATGGAATCTAATTAAAGACACTGAAATAAACCTACACATCTATGAACACCTGATTTTTGACAAAGAAGCCAACATTGTACAAAGGAAAAAAGAAAGCATCTTTAACAAATGGTGCTGGCATAACTGGATATGTAGAAGATTGCAAATAGATCCATATTTATTGCTATGCACAAAACTCAAGTCAAGTGGATCAAAGACTCAGTATAAAGCCAGTTACACTGAATCTGATAGAAGAGAAAGTAGGAAGTAGTCTTGAACACATTACACAGGAGACCACTTCCTAAATATAACACCAGTAGCACAGATACTGAGCACAACATTAATAGATGGGACCTCCTGAAACTGAGAAGCTTCTGTAAAGCAAAAGACACAGTCAATAAGACAAAATGACAGAATGGGAAAAGATTTTCACCAACCTCACATCTGACAGATCTCCAAAATATATAAAGAACCCAAGAAAGTAGACATCAAAATAACGAATAATCCAATTAAAAAATGGGCTATAGAGCTAAAGAGAGAATTCTGAAAGGAAGAATTTCAAATGGCTGAAAGGCATTTAAGGAATTGCTCAGCATCTTTAGTCATCAGGGAAATGTAAAGCAAAATGACTCTGAGATACCATCTTACACCTATCAGAATGGCTAAGATCAAAAGCATTGCAGACGGCTTATGTTGGAGAGGATGTGGAACAAGGGAAACACTCCTACACTGTTGGTGGGTGTTCAAACTTGTCTAGCCACTTTGGAAATCAGTGTGGCGGTTTCTTAGAAAATTGGGAATCAATCAATCTCAAGACCCAGCTATACCACTCTTGGGTATATACCCAAGGAATGCTCAATCATACCACAGAGACACATGCTCAACTATGTTCATATCAGCATTATTTGTAATAGCTAGAACCTGGAAACAACCTAGATGCCTCTCAACTGAAGAATGGATTAAGAAAATGTGGTACATATACACAATGGTGTACTACTTAGCAGAGAAAAACAATGACATCATGAAATTTGCAGGCAAACAGATGGAACTAGAAAATATCATCCTGAGTGAGGTAACCCAGACTAAGAAGGACAAACATGGTATGTACCAACTCATAAGTAGATACTAGAAGTAAAGCAAAGGATAACCAGACTGCAACCCACAACTCTAGAGAAGCTAGCTGACAAGGAAGATCTAAAGAGGGACACATGGATCTCCCTGAAGAGGGGAAATAGAGGAGATCTCCATGAGTGAACTGGGGGTGAGGGGTGGGCAATGGAGGGTAGAGTTTGGGGGATGAGAACATAAGGGAATGGGATAGTCAAGCTGGAACATGGATGGGGTGGGAAAGCAATGAGAGAGATACCATGATGGAGGGAGATATCATGGGTGTGAGAGAGAACCCTGGTGCTAGGGAAGTTGCCAGAAATCCACAAGCATGACCACAGCTTGGACTACTAGAAATAATGGAGAGGGTGCCTGAACTGAACTGGCTTGTCCCAGTGATGAGATCGGTGATTACCCTAACTGTTATCACAGAACTTTTCTCCAATGACTGAAGGAGGCAGATGCAGAGATCCACAGCCAAACATCAGACAGAGCTCCAGGAATCCAGTAGGAGAGAGATAGGAGGGATTCTATGAGCAAGTGCATCAGGATCATGATGGGAAAACCTGCAGAGATGACCAAACCAAACTAGTGGGAACTCATGAAAGTTGGATCAATGGCTCTGGAACCACCTGCATGGGACTGGACTAGGCCCTCTGCATGGCGAGACAATTATGCAGCTTTATCTGCTTGGGGAGGCCCCTGGTGCATGAGGGGGTTTTTGGAGCCCACTACCTATGATGGGACACCTTGTGCAGCCTTGAGGCAGGGGGAAGGGCTTGGACTTGCCTCTACTGGATGTTCCTCCCCATGAGACATCTTGCCTTCTTGTGTGAGGGGAGTGGGAGGTGGGTGGGAGAGATGCTGGGGGAGGGGGTCAGGAGGAGGGAAGAGGAGGATCTTTGATTGGTATGTAAAAATGAATGAAAAAAATTTTTAATAAAAAAAAGTTGGGAGCCATGTTTAAAAAGCTGTTGAGCGACAAAGACAAAATACTTTCCAAAATTCCAGCCTTGGTGTAGCCAAGGGCATTGCTCTAGGGAAGAAGTGTTGAAGGGATTAACATGCATGGTTAAGATGCGAAGGAGACAGTAACATGTGGAACACATTACCAAGGGAAAATCAGCAGACTGAGGCAACTCACAGATGTGGTGGTGAGCGTGAGCCTGAGACCAAGGTTAGTTTTGAGGCTACTGACAGCCTGGTAACAGGGAAGATGGATATGTTAGGGACCTGTGGCTGTGAAATGAGGAATTGGCATCATTTATGATCAGTGATGTCAAAGTGTAGAAAAAGTTGAGTGGAACAGAAGTCCTACAGACTGTACTGGAGGTCTCTGGATGTACAATTTTGCATGGGAATACTGTGACACAGCACTCACATCACCTAGCTACCCTTGAGATGAAGCTTGAATTTCCATTTACCTTTATTCTTTCCACTGTAGGAATAGAAGTCTGAGCCTGCTTGACCTTGCTGCTGACATCCCTAGCTGTCTGTCTGAAAACTGAAGTTTTGCCAGCTTTCAGCAATCTGTGAGGAAGCCAGCTCCCATAACCAAGGACAGGATGCCTCTCATTGGGACCTTACTGTTGTGGCTGGTCCTGATTCTAGCTATTGGACCTGTCACCAATATTAGGAATAGACAAACCTTCCAGCCAGAAGTTGCTGTATAAAACCCAAAGAAGCAAACGTTTTTATTATTCTTTTTCTCCCTTCGCCCTGGTTCCATTTTCTGTTATTATTTGTTCCATTAGAGAGCAGTTCTTGGATGCCCACAGTACACACAACAACATTATAATGCGATGTACAAATCACTCTGAGGTGCTTACCCTGCACATGCTTGCTACCGTGTGCCTTGTCCAGGAATAGGAAAAGAATGACTCAGGAAAAGTTGGTAAGAGGCTGTGGGCTTGATTTTTGGCACAGTTTGTCATGGCATTATTTATGGTTAGAGCCTGCAAGTTTCTTTGTAAATCATTGGCCCTCATTTTGCAGACAAGTAGTGGACCCAGAGAGAAGATTTAAAAGTTCGGTTAAGCTATCTTTTCAAAACTGGGTTAGGAATCTTCATTTCCTGGGAGATGCCTTAAAATCCCTCTTTCTCTTTCTTCATGTTGAAAACCCAGAGAAAGTCTTCACAAAATATCCTAGCATAAATTCTTAATTCTGTGGGATTGTTTATTTTTTCCTTCTTACTCCCATCAATTCATGGAGGGTGGATGAGACAGCAGTGTGGGCTGACACAGGCAGGGAGGATGGAGTGGGGCATTGCATGGGCAATGCAGATAGTGGAGAATGGTTTTGAACGTGGCAGATCCATCAAGTGCACCACTGAAGCCTGCCCATGGGATGGTGGAAGGATATACTCCCAGAAAATGATTGGCTGTGAAAGAGAGGGTTGCACTCGAGGGTTCTGCATGTTCTTTTGCTAGCCTGCAATAGCTTTCTGCTTGGCTTGGATACTTGATTCTTTCCCTGTGTTTTACACATTCAGTTGTAGTTCATCTGTCTTCTGACAGAACTACCATCTTCCTTTGTCTCAGTTTTTGTGTCCTTTGTGTGTGTGTGAGTATCATGTCCACACTCCCCTCCATCTGTGAGCATGCATAGGGGCAACCTTGCTTCTGAAATGGACCTCTGTTCCACTTGGAATCAGGACAAAGTAAATGGGCCATTTTGTACCTGGGACGTGAGCGTCAGGCTCTCTAGGTGGTGAGCTTGAACTTGGGAAGATGTGATCTGAACTGTCTGGGCCACTCTGCAGAACTTAAAAATGGAGCTGGAGGCAAAGACCCAAGAGATAGAGAGTCGCTGGGTTCTGAGGACAGTACCTGGGTTCATAAATAGAATTATACCTGGCCAGATCTGTCTCTGGACTTCTCAGCTCTGCGACTTGATAAAGTCTTGTTTTCGCTTAAGCGTCTACTGATTTAGTTTTGTGACATTGCTAAGTGAAAGATTCAAATTGATGAAGTGACGGTGTAAGAAAGTAAGCTATCAAAGGAGACCCAGGGTCTGTCAGCCACTCTGTCTCACCGAGTGTCATCATTGCTGAAAAGACCAAACAGATATCATAAGAGGCTGCTCAGTCTTCTCTCCGAGATCAGGCTTCAATTTCAGTTCCTGAGACTTGAGCAAGCAGTTTCTGGGAGGGCCGTGAACAAAAGATATAGTCCTTGCAATAGCTCCCTTTGTGTATGTAGTCTGACCACCCAAGGTTCAGCCTATTGTTTACTGTCTGGGACCCCTCACCAACTTAGAGCTACATGCATGGGTCAATGTGAACATGCTAGGCCAGGCAGTCTCCATGGCAGCTCAAGTACAAAGCCTGGGACTTGTCCAGGTCTGCCCAAAAATGGTAACTGTACCCCCTAACTAACCCTAGCCAATTAAAAGTTACTAACATGATTACCACTTGCATAAACCAATCCTGAGTCTCTTTCTGTGTACTCTCTAGACCCCAAGCCCCCTTGCTTTAAAAACCCTGCCTCATTGCTACTTGGGGTCTCTCCTGCTCTGCTGCTGCATAAGATGGATGGAGAGTCCCGAGTTAACTCATAACAATACAAAGACTCTTTGCTTTTGCATAGGATTCGATCTCTTGGTGGTCTCCAGGGGACTCTGGGTACAACAATTGCTATAAAAAAGGTCCTCAGGAGATTGTCACCAGATAAGAGACAGTGGGATTCTGCCTCCACAATGGTGCAAAAGAGGGATAGAATTTCACCAAAACGGAGAAGCCTGGGGTGAGCCTGGCCTTCAGACAGTGCCTGTCTTGTCTCTAAGCCACTGACTGCTATTTAAATAGTTGTTATGCAGCCAAAAAGATAAATAGACACATTGAAAGCTGAGTGTAGCGGCAGCCTTAGCTGTTTGTTCTGACTCATGTTTCTCCTTTTCTTCTTCCTCTGTCATCCCTTGTAACACAATGAAAGTATTGCCCAATGAGCAGAACAGGTGTGTGTGTGTGTGTGTGTGTGTGTGTGTGTGTGTGTGTGTGTGTGTGTGTGTGTGTGACTGGAATGAATCAAAATGCTTGTTTTTAAAAACTGATTTTAGGCCTGGGAATGTAGTTCTGTGGAGGAGTGCTTGCCTAGTATCTGTGAGGCCTTGGGTTTCATCCCCAGTTCTGGAAAGGAAATACAGTAAAAGAGCAAAAGGATGGGAGGCTAGGTTTCTAAATTGTAAAAGAGTTTCCATGGAGGGCATACTCAGTTTCACCCTGAATGTCTTGCATGGGTCTGATATAATTTCCTTCAATTCATAAACCAATGTTAACACAATATTATTAACTAAAAGTTCATGCTTTATTCACATTTACTCAGCCTTTACCTAATGTCTTTTTGTCTGTTCCAGGTTCTCATCTAGGATGTCACATTGCATTTAACAGTCGTGTCTCTTAGACACTCCCTTGAACTGCAAGTTTCTCAGGCATTACTTGGATTTGATGACTGAAGGCATTTGAATTTTTTTATTCATGTATTCATTGTACATAGGGATGGCTTCCATGAAAACATCTTCATTGATGCATGTGTCTTTAACCACACCTGTTTGTTGTGGCTTCTCCTTTCTTCCTTCCTGTTGGTCCCCTTCTTCCTCCTCTGTGGTCCTGCTTCCAACTTTCATGGATGACTGACAGTTCTGACAGTTCTGTCTCTCCTGTCCCAGGAGACCACGATGGTGAGTTTTCTGGAAAGATGATCACAGAGGTTCAGGTCTCTTCCTCAAAAGACACATCTGAGTTATATAAAAATGCCGTTTTTGGTGTCTACTACATGTATCTTTGTGTAAAGCCACCCCCCTCCCCCTGTTCTGCACTATATTCTTTCAGACGGAGGCTCTAGGCTCAGCTCAGAAGTGAGGAGTGGTGAGTTGTGTTCCATGTTTGAGAGAGGGAGGGGAAAGAGATAGATAAATGATTGGTAGATGATAGATAGATTATAGATCTACTTAAATTGATTTTCTCCCACATGAGAGTTATTTTTTCCTTTTATTTGGCTATACACTGGTAGTTGCAATTTATTGTATACTTTGAGTTGTAACTCATCATTATTGGTTTATTAATTTTTGTTGCTCACAAAGAGGGAGAGGGAGCTCTTTCTTTGGCATCCCAGCTGCTTCGACAGACTCCGCCCAGTTTTCAAAACAATTTTCTTACTTTCTATCACAACGAAATGCTGGAGACTTGTTTTGTAGGTTTCGTTTCCTAGCTCTAGCACCGGTACACTTCTCGAAAAGGCCCTGGTTCCAGTTACTAGAGAATGACGGTAGAAACCAAGATCCGGGTGACAGTCACACTGTGGCTCCTGGGGTGTGGTTGTTCCTAGGTGTTTCCAGATGACGGAGTGAAGAAATGTGTGTGTATGACAACTTATATATGAATAAATATTGATAAATACTCTTATATGCAAAGATTTCTCCACACCTACATATGTATGTGTCTCCATTTCTAAGTGATCTGCTTCAGCCTAGACCCCTTCTTTTGTTGGGCTATAATTTTCCATTTTAATGGGGAGAAACATAGCTCATCATCTATTACACTTAAAAAACTCCAGTCTATACGTACAGCTGTGGCAGCTTGTATGAATGCCCCATAGGCTCATATCTTTGAATATTTGTTCCCCAGTTGTTGGAACTATTTGGGGAGGATCAGAAGGTATGGCATTATTGGGGGAAGTGTGGCACTTTGGGGTGGTCCTTGAGATTTCAAACACCTTATGGTTGTATCTCAAGATGTAAGCTCTCAGCTTTTGCTCAGCACCATGCCTGTCTGCTGCTGTGCTCCCTCCTGGATGATCATGAACTCGCCCACTGAAACTGTAAACCTCCAATAAACTGTTTTTCCTATAAGTTGCATTGGTCATGGTGTCTTATCATAGTGATAGAAAAATAAGATGATAGGGGTATCAAAATCATTAACTTATATCCCACTGCACACTGTTATCAACTGGAGCACTTCCTGACTCAGTACGTACATGAAAATCCTTTTGCATTTAGTCTCACAGGCTCCACTCATTCCCAAAGTGACCTAGTCCATCAAGCTCCTACCCCTGCACCTGCCAATTCAGTCAGGCTATTTTTTAATATAGTTAGAGTCTTCCAGCATAGTCTGTATCCCATTCTGGAACACATGAACCTTCTAAATGCTTTTCCTAAACAACAATGAGAGAGAGAGAGAGAGAGAGAGAGAGAGAGAGAGAGAGAGAGAGAGAGAGAGAGAGAGATGCAAACATCACAATTTTCTGAGAAAGAAAACTCATTTTCTGCTATGAAGTTCTATGGATTTTGATAAATGTCTTATGTATTTGATAAATGATAAATATAAATGTATACTCTATTATAGAGTAATACATAGTGGTTTTGCCATTCCAGAAAGACCTTTTCTGCTTTATTTCTTCAACACACCCTCAAGTTCCCCAGAATCTCAAGCAATCATGGATCATTTTTCTGGCTCTGTAATTTTGCCTGCTGTAGAATTTCATGTAGTTGAAATCAGATATGTATATTTTCCCATCAATTAGCAGCAGCAATGATGATGGTTCCATTTTTTTTTTCATGGCTTGACAGTCCTCAGCTTTGTAAGCCACCAAACAGCATTTTATTGTGCTGATGACCCAGTTTGTTGATCCAAGTCTGTGGGTCTAACTATCGGTTTGCAAGTGACACAGAGATGTATTAAATGACATTAGCAAATAGCAACTCAAGAATGAAAAGTTTCTCTATTACCTAGTTTCTCCAATAAACCCACCTTTAGGAAGAATAAAAGAGGGGAGGAAATACAATTTAGTAAGATTGATTTTAGGAGAACATCAATCTAATGAAATACATTCCTTACCTGGCTATGATTCAAGAAAGCCAACTCTATTAAAGAAAAAACTTTAACGAGACCATCGGAGAAATAGTATTCCCTGGCTTTTTAACAACAGTAAGGATTTTTAAAAGAATGAATTATGATTACTGTGTGGCTAAAAGCAGTTATATACTGGAGATGAATGCTAGTGTATTTTTGAATGTGATGACAATGACTTACTGAGGTTTGCTTCATAGCAGATAAGGTGAGAGGGAAGGAAGTGTGGTGAAATACAACTCATCGAGCATGGAGATGCCGATCTGGTGCCTTCATAGAGCCTTTGCCCCTATGTTCCAGTGTCCTTGATACAGCGTGTTACTCTGCATGGCATCAAAAGAGAAATATAAACACTAAGCTGCCATGAGCCCTTTACCTCAGTTGTGTACTACCTGCAAGGCAGGCTAGGGCAAATGGTGGCACAAAGCTGGTGGGAGTAACTAAACAATAACTGATTTGATACTTGGGTGACCAAGAACCTGAGACTAGATAGCCCAGGAATCTACAGCAAAACCAAATAATATTGGTCTAAAAAAATGTAGCAATAAAATAACTCCTGATGATGTTCTGTTATACTCATAGATAAGTACCTTGTTTAGACATCCTCAGAGAAGTTTTCTCCTATAGCAGATGGGCACAAATATAGAGACCCATAGCTAGACACTATGCAGAGTGAGACCTTGGAACACTCAGCCATAAATGGGATGTCTTCATCAAATCCCTCCACTCAGAGCTCAGGGACCATCCCTGAAAGAAGAGATGGAAAGAGTATAAAAACCGGAGGGGATGGAGGACACTGAGAAAACAAGGCCTTCCAAATCAACAGCAGTAAAGATCATGAGATCTCACAGAGGCTGAGGCAGTAAGCACATTGCCCGCACAGAAGTGCACCAGGTCCTCTGGGTTTTTACGATGGCTTCCAGTTTAATGTTGTTATGAGACTCCCGAGTCAGTGAATGAGTAGGTCTCTCATTATTGTGCCTTCTCTTGGGCTCGTTTCCTTTTGCTGTTCTGTCTTGTCCAACTTTATGTGGTAGTATTTTATTTTGTTTCATTATATTTTATTTTGTTATATTTAAAAATGAATGGATGAGGGAATGAAAACCTAGCCATCAGGGAAAGGTTAACAACTGAACTGTCATTTATACCTGCTGGGAGATGGAAAAATACATTTCCTCCAATGGAAGGACACTGGGCATATCAACCACTCCAGGGCAGATCTCATGTTCAGGAGTCATTGACCAGCATATAACGGACTCCACAGTTTTTTTTTTTTTTTTTTTTTCTGTGTGTGCTTTTATTGGGTTACAATTTGGTGGTTTCTTTTTGGGTGCATTTTATTTTGTTATTTTGTTTTCTTGGTTTTGGGGTTGTTGCTGTTGTTCGAGAAAGAACTTAAAGTTGGGTGGTAGGGAGAGGGAGAGGATCTGGATGCTCTTGGGGTAAAGGGGAGAAATGATCAAAATATGTTTAAACTTAAATCTTGTTATAAATAATAAAAATATGTGGCAAAAATGGAACAAGATTGGCTGTCCATCCACACTTTGGGTAGGTAAAAGATTCATTGGGACATTATATTATTCTTTAAGTCTTCTTGTATGTATTTGGAAGTTTGCACAGTACTTGAGTGATGAAATCTGCTGGGTGTATTGTAGTTTAAGCGTGAAAGATGAAACAATAGTTCTCTGTAAACAGGAGACTGTCAATATAACCTTGAGGGAGAAAGACAGCTGAGCTTTACAAAGCTAACACTCTTTGTTTATTAGAAGAAGCTACTAAAAGAAAAGGAGTGCAGGGCACTAGAGATGGCTCAGTGTGTGGGGTGCTTGCTTTGTACACAAGGGGACCTGAGTTCCATTCTAAGAACCTTTCTTAAAACCCTGGCCACCGCACTTGCTTGTGATCCCAGCACCTGGGAGATGAAATCAGACAGGTTCCTGGGGCTCATTAGTCAGCCTGGCCCCAATCAGTGAGCACCAGGCTAATGAAGGACCCTGTCTCCAAATGTAAGGTAGACAGCTCCTGAGGAAAAACACCTGAGGCTGTGCTCTGGTCTGCACATGCCTGCATACACACATGCATGTGCACCTGCTAACATTCCTGCACCCACTTGAACACATGGACACATTAAAGGAAAATGGTAAGCCATTGAGGGGGAAAAATGTATTTGTGATAAACATCACTGACAAAGCTCTTATGTTGAAAATCCCCAAATCCAAGATGGATGGTGGCGCATGCCTTAAATCCCAGAAGCTGGGAGGCAGAGACAGGTGGATCTCTCAGTTTGAGGCCAGCCTGGTCTACAGAGTGACAGCCAGGGCTACACAAAGAAACTCTGTCTCAAAAAGAGGGGAAGAGACCCCTTTTCAGAACAGAGTATCTAATGTCTAATATGGGAGAAAAGTTACTCCCTCATTTGCCAATAGAGACATGCAAGTTACAATTATAATAGTCCATTTTCAACATACTTGCTAGCATTATTAAAATAAAAGAAACAGGCCATACAAATACTTAAGAGGAGTATGGAACAGTAGGAGCTTTTAGATGCTCCTGAAATGAGGGATAAATTTCTAGAACCTTGGGAAATTGTCAATATCTATAAAATTGAATATCTACATCCATATATACATCTATGCATACCCTCTGACCTAGTAATGCCACCCCAGGGCTCAAGTTCTCAGTTGAACTGTAAGTATACACTAGATGTTCACGAATACTCAGAACACCCTGAAACGACTCAAAACACATCAATAGAATAAATAGTAGTGATACAACACTATATTAGAATACAAGTTAAGAAATGACATTTTCATTTCTCTGACACCAAAGTTTCAAGCCTGATCATATGCCTCTGAACCTTTATTGGCTTTTTCGTTTTGACACAATGTCTTACTATATAGCCTGGGCAGTCTTGAATTCATGATCTTCATGGCTCAGCTGTCCAAGTGCTAGGATTACCCAGCATGCCCCACTCTTTTTATCTGGTTGGATATTAATGGTCAAGTGAATTAGCTGGACACATGCATACACACACACAGTGACGTACAGAATGTCCTTTGGAAAACAGGATGAAAGTGTAACAAGACCTTCTCCTTGCTGCCCATCCTATCCTTCGGAGTGGGTCATTTAAGCAGGAAGTCGGTGCTCTGAGCAGCACTGCTTCTCTGTCACTGAGATTGTGATTACTAGGGTGGAGAACTGTGCTCTGTTATGGCCATGGAAAGGGTCACACACTTGACAGAGAAGCTGTGTTTTATTTTCAAGTGCTTTCCTCGAGTCTACTGACGTCTACTCTGAAAGGAGAGTGGTTCAGTTCTGTGCAAGTGTGTGTGTGTGTATGTGTGTGTGTGTGTGTGTGTGTGTGTGTGTGTGTGTGGTGTATGCACACGTGTGTGTGCATGCATACCTGTGCCTGTGCTTGCAAAAACCAGAGGAGGAAGCTGAATGGCCCACTCTATCACTCTCTGCATTATTACTACTTTGAAATTGGATCTCTTACTGAACCTGGAGCTAGGCCAGTGGCCAAGAGGCCCCAGAGAGCCTCCTGTCTCCACACCCCTAAGTGCGGGGTTGCAGGTACTCAGGAGCACTTCCTGTTTTTCACATGTGTTGTGGCCATTTCCACTCAGGTCCTCTTGCTTGAACAGCAAGCATTCTTACCTGCCAGGTCATCTTTCTAGCTCCCCGATAAGCTCTCTAGAGCCCAAGACCACATCTGTTTTGTTCACTATTGGCCCCCAGAGTCTAGTATAGATCTGGCATACACTGGGTGCTAAAATAATCCATTGAATAAATCCTGTTTAATTTATTACTAGGTTGACCCAATAAAACCAGTCCCATGTTATGTACTGTGTGAAGAACTCATCAAAAGTAAAAGCACATATAAATCACTTGTCTGTGACTGCGTTTATATCTAGTCTGTGGTAGGTAGAACTCAAATTTGGCACAACCAGGCAAAATGTCTGTTCCCCTCCTGTACAAAACTCATGGATTCAGTTAACGTTTCCTCTAATGTCTACCATATTGTAGTTTCACTGGGTTATGGAGTCATGCTCATCTTTGAGGATGGGTCCTTCATGCTCAGAAAGCCCGTTTTTCATCTCAGTAGTTCCTAGGCTCCAGGGTTTAGAAGGGAGCTTCTTTGGAAGATTCTGTGGTCCAAACTCTTATATAATGCCGCAGCCTGTCTTCATCTTCTGATATTGTTAACACCCCTCCGTGAGCCCTGCAGGACCACAGGCCTTGCCCCGAATATACAGAGACGGAACATACATCTTATCCAGTCCCTGAACTGATTCCTAATTATAGGAAGACCTGAGAAATATTAACACAGGCCATGGTGATAACCCTGGGTGAGGTCAAACAAACTGTAGCTGGGAAGCCCATCTTGCTGCAGCTCTGTAGACTGTAGAAGGCTGACTACTGAGGCGAAGCTTGACTCCTGTCATGTTCTTATTGATTTCTGGTTTCACATCCAGGGCCTTACATAATCCCACTCCGTCTTTTCCATGACAGTTCTTCAAATGTTTCAAAGCAGCTTCTTCCCCCTGGAGGCTCTTGGAGGCCAGGGCCATTCAGAACTTGTCTCACAGAACACCAGTTTTCTAAAATGTTTTGTGTGAACAAATGGTTCAGTGACCATGTAAGCTGCACCTCTATTTCATCTTGGAAACTTTCTTTTGAGGCCCTGAGAGGTTTAAAAAGAATCTCTTAATTTTGCTTTATCTAATTACTCCAAGCTAATTTTCTAGGGAAATGTCCACTCATGTAACAGCTAGTAATATCATGAAGAGGTGCAGATATGTTTTAGGAAAAATAGTTACCAAGTGAAGTTTTTTCAGTTTTTCCATGGCAGGTTGAATAATGTCTCTCCACTCCCCAAGACACCCAGGCCCTGACTCCTTCATCCTTAAATGTTTCCTTTTTCAAAGGAAGGGACTCCGAGTAGATTAGTGATGCTGAGATGGAGAGGCTGTGGCGGAAGATCGTGTAAGCTCTCAGTGTAATTGCTATCTTTGTAAGGTGCTTCAGAGGGAAAGTAAAAGTCGCCACAGAAGCAAGAACTTGGGGTGATATGAGGAAGAAAGACACTAGCCAAGCATGAGGAATTCTCAGAAAGCTGTGAAAGATAAAAAAAAAAAGGAGGGGGAGTTTCTTCCTTAGAAAGTCAGGAGAGAATAGTCTACCAACATTCCAGACCACTGAAGGTGATTCGATAACTCTGGCTTGCAGAATGACCAGAAAATAAATTGGTGCTTGTGAGAGCCACCATGTTTATGTTAAGTTGTTATGGCAACAACAAGAAACAAATGGGTCCTTAACATGTCATTGCCTGGCCAAACCCTTCCCTGACTTCTGAATATTCTTAGGAAAGAAAGTCCAAGCTCCTTTCCATAGTCTATTGGTCTGTGCCCAATCTCAATTGCTTTTCACCCACAACTGTGCCACACCCACTCTCTTGTCCATGATGGAATGGTAACACTGCTTCTCCTTCTGTTACTTAACCCTACAAAGTACAACCTCACTGTAGGGGTTTGGGCTGTGCCTGCTAAGCCTTCTGTCTTGGGGAATCTGCTTACTACATGGCTTGCATCTCTCTAGAATGGCCTTCCATCCCTAGCCTTTCTCCCATCTCCCAGTCTTTCTTATTGTTTTGCTTATAATCTCCATTACTTCACATCACTTGTTTCTACCTTTGTTGACTTATTTATTGTCTTAAAAATTTATTGCGTAGAGAAGATATCCAAACACATAGCAAGGGCTTGGAATACATTGGTTGTTGATGTCTATATGGCTAATGGAGTACAGATGTAGTTCTGTCTTTCTTTTGTCACCCTGGTAGCTTCTCTTGGAGCATGTCCTGGTTGATTTACGCATCTGAAATTAAGACTTCCAGAGCTGACCACAATAGTGTGTGCCAGAGAGAACCTTGGCAGGCAAAGCAGAGAGGATATTTCTTGAGTTTCAGGGAGCTTATCCTTTGTGATACAAACACCAAGCATTTGTTTTGAAAAGGAGCAAAGTCAGAATGTCTTTAAATCAAATTCAGATAGCATCTCGATCAATTCTGGCTATTGTAGTGGATCACCCTAGACTGCTACAGTTTGTGTAGCAGAAATTAATTTTCTCGTGGTTTTTGGAGGCCAGAATCTGAGATCCAGATGTGGTGTGGTGTGGGATGTATTCCTGTTCCTATAAAGCACAGTCTCATGGGGTCAGGAACCTACTCTATGGCCTCATTTAGTTTTACCTCTTACATTCCTAGCTGACCACTGAGGGTAAAGGCTTCAGCATACGTCTTTCGGGGAAAACAGTTTAGCCTGTGGGCAAGGTATTGGTATCATCCCTGCCCATTCTATACATCCATATATATATATATATGTATGTACACACACACACACACACACACACACACACACACACACACACATATATATGTGATCCTATATCCTTGATGCCTAACCAGCGGTTAGCAGGAAGATAGGCTCTCAGTAAATGCACCAGTGAGCATTTGAATAACTTAGCTAGCAAACTGTATTCATATAAATGTTGACCAGAAATTGATTTCAAAGTAATGAGTATTTCATATGATTTCTATGATGAAAGACCCAGCTGCTTGTAGAGTTCTACCTCCTCCTTTTCCTGGGAGAACAGCCGGGTTGTTTCTCATTTCCTCCGCAGGTTGGTGTAACCAAGAGAACATGAGGAGCAGTAGTGTGCTCCCCTCTCCCGTCGGCTCCATGCAATCTCCCAAACTTAGTTCTGTTTGCTTTACCTTCTTTCCCATGGCACATTAATGCCAGGACAGCATCCAGCACTATTTCTTGAGAACAGGGGGAATTCTGCTAGTTTGGAGTCTTGTATGGCATCCCAAAAACAAACCAGAAATGCCTTGAATTATTATTATTTTTTGATAGAGAATTGCTTCTGTGACACATGAGCTTCTTATGGTTGATATGTTGGTCTACCTATCTATCTGTCTGTGTATCTATGTATGTATCCATCCTTCCATCCATCTATCCATCCATCCATCCATCCATCCATCCATCCATCCACCCATCTATCCATTCATCCATCTATCACCTATCTCTATCATCTATCTATCTATCTTTCTTTCTTTCTTTCTTTCTTTCTTTCTTTCTTTCTTTCTTTCTATCATCTACTCTATCTAATCTAATCTAATCTAATCTAATCTATTCTAACTATCTATCTACAGTAGTCACTTTGTCTTGTCCTAGCAAATAAATTTGTACTAATAATTGTTCAATCCATGAAAGGTGTTAGCATGCAGGGATGTCAAAAACAGATGCAGGTCAGTCAATGTTTTTATTAATACCTTTCTTTTCTTCAGTGTTCAAATGCTGGGTTCTCTGGAGACAGAAGAGCTTGGGATGATAGTATTGAGGAATGGGTTATTGGAAACTGGGTCACACTTAAAGGACATCTTTAAGCCATTCACTCTCTCTTCTAGGTGGCAGAGAGCAATAACTCTGCTTTAGCTTTTCTTCCTCATCAGAATGATTTATGGAGGCCCCCGAATTATTGGGCTTGCAGCAGCATTTGGCATTCCCCAGGTGCCAATGCACCATGCTTTAACGATCAACAGCCTTACAGTTACCCTCCCTCGCATCCTCATTTGCAAAGGCTCATGGACATGCAACCCCAGAAGCCCTCAGTGAAAGATCAAATCAGCAGTTTGGTGTTTTTAGTGTAGAGATGCTAAAGGCTGGAAACAGGGTAGGCAAAGTCCATTAGCACTGACACATGCATTCCATGCCAATATTGAACATATCTGCAATTTAGAAGACATTTATTTATGTTGCTTCTTTACTTGATAGCTGCAATATGCCATGAGACAGGTGGGAATACATTTATGTTTCTAGGGCTTTTTTTTTTTTTTTTGAGGCAGGGTCTCATGAGGTCAGGGCTGGCCCTGAACCAATCATGTAAATGAGGATGATTTGAATTCCTTATTGTTCGGCATTTACTTCTCAAATCCTGGGGTTCTAGGTGTGTGGCTACATGCTTGGCTAAGTTCTCTGGTTTTGAAGAAACCGTTATTCAAAAGAATTAAAGGGAATTAAACAAACAAACAAGTTCTCTATCTCAGGGTGCCCTTGAATTTACTATATAGCTAAGGATTGCTTTGGACTTCTGATTCTCTGGCCTCTAACTCCTGAGTGCTAGGGATATAGATGTGTATTGTTAAACTTGTGCCATACATGATTTGGGAATAAAATCTAGGGCTCCATGCATTTTTAGGCAAGCACTGATTTCACTGAGCTACACTGCCAACCTGTTATTATTTGGTAGATAATATCCTCTAGGAGAAAAGAAGCAAGCTCATCAGATAGGGTGAGCTGGCAAATCCTGCATGAACCACGAACACACCCTTTCATAGTAAGGAGGTGTAAGTCTGAGGTCTAGATGGGCATTGGCAGATGTGATATCTTGATGACTTCCAACAGTGTGCTTGTGTATATTTTGCTAGAAAGGGGGTTCAGAGACCCTCTCCATTTTTGAAAGGGTATGAATAATTGTTGATGCCTTCTATGGCTGGGGTTATGCTGTACTCTGCATAAAGAAGCAAAGGCAAAGCCAAACTGTGGAAAACAGTGCTTTGGTACAAGAGGAAAGGGATACAGATCCTCTAAGGCAGAAGAGTCTGCCTCCTGGATACTTACTGCACTGAACAGCACAAGTATCATTTTCTACAATCCCAGAAAATCCTTTTAATTACATGTTGATCAGATTTTCTGTCTTGCCAAAAACAGCAAGGGAGAGCCTGGCATTCCAAGACTAGAATGCCTAGTGTTTACACAATCCCATGAACCCATCCCAGGGAAGATGTGTAGATGTCAGACTGCTCTGTCTGTCCCACCGAGGTTAGTCTACTGAGTTACTGAAAGCCGCCACAGTTGCTTGGGCATGACATGAAAAATGGGAACTGGGTGATTTTATAAGCATTTCTTTGACTAGAATTTCAGAGGGGTTGACAGGGTCACCCTTACACGTCTGGATTCAAACATGCCTGCCCTAGGGACAGTCTTACACTGACATTTCCAGAACCTGGTGTTTAACCAAGTGTGGACCAGAAATGAAAACACTGTCCCAGAAGGGCAGTGTTCTCAGGGGTTGGGATCAACTGGGGAGAGAGTGTGATGGAAAAGGGGAATAGCCTTGAGGGTTCCCCCAAACAGTAAAGCTCATTTCTTTATTTGACTTTAAATATCAGGCTGCCCTAACATCAAGGACAAACCACTACAGCCAATTGTCATGACCAGCAGCTTTGTTTTGTATTTTGACCTTAGGGACCAACTCCAAGGAACTGAAGTTGTGAGGCTGATTTTAGACTCATTTTCATCTGTTGAAAAATCCAGGGTTCTGAACCCTGACTGACATCTGAGTGTCGGCAGTAGGTCATGACCCCGGCTCCCTCAGGCTATCTATTTATGTTAGAGAATCTCTTGCCTTCCATAAGAGACTGGAATTCCACAGATGTCCCACCACTATCCTTTACAGCTTCAAAGCAAAGAGTGAGTGACTGGGGCTTGCCTTCCACCCGGGAAGTACACCACGCTCTGCGAAACACGAAGCATCCATCTCCTTTATGTCCCCTCTTCCCTTCTTACTTTTGGCAGAGTCTTCTTGAGTTTACCGTTTACTCTTGCTGATTATGAAAATACTCTTTAATCATTAATTTTGTGTATGGTGCGTGTGTGTGTGTGTGTGTGTGTGTGTGTGTGTGTGTGTGTGTGTGTGTGTGTGTGTGTATACATGTGTACGAATGTGCTGTGGTCCACATGTGGAGATGAGAGGTCAACCTTGAATGCCAGTTTTCACTTTCTACCTTCCTTGAGGTAAGGTCATTTGTTCTTTATTGCTGCATAGCCCAGGGTTGCTGGCTCATGAACTTCCAGAGGGTCTCCTTTCTCCACTTCCCATCATGCCATGGGAGTGCTGAGACTACAGATGCAGGCTACCATATGGTGTTAGGTGAGATCTTGGACTCTGAACTCAGGTCCTCAAACTTGTACAGAAAGCACTTGACCAGTGGAGGCAGCTCCTTAGCCTGTGAAGTTACTCTTCCTTCTGGTGTCCCTCTCTTTATCATTTCAGAATGTTGTGCCTATTAGCACATTATGAAACATTGGGGCCACATTTAAGTGTCCCCCTAACTCTATGTTTTAAACACCTTTTTAAAAACCAGGTTCTTGAATGTTTATTGGTGTTTAAAGAAATAGATTAGGATTCAGAAATTCATCTCCCCAGAGAAACTAAGGAAGTCTGTGTTTGTATTCTTATTAGTGACAGAGTAACGAGACAATGAAGACAGGGTAGAGATGACAAAGATAATATGCGGTTCATTCTTCTGTTAGAAGATGCAAATTCTTGTCCTGATACACCTCATACTAGCTACGTGACTTTGAGAAATTCAATTAATCTTCCTTAAGTTTTGTGGTGGTTTGAATAGGAATCAGTCCCATAGACTCATGTGTTTGAATGCTTGGTCCATAGGGAGTGACATTATTAGGAGGTATGGCCTTGTTGGAGTAGGTGTGGCCTTGTTGGAGGAAGTGCGTTAGTGTGGAGGCGGCTGTTGAAGTCTTACATGCTCAAGTAAGGCCTAGTGTGACAGTCTCAGACTCCTTCCACTGCCTGTGGATCGAGATGTAGAACTCTCAGCTCCTGCTCCAGCACCATATCTGCCTGCATGCCTCCATGATTCTCAAAATGATGATAATGGACTAATCCTCTGAAACTGTAAGCCAGCCCCAATTTAAGTTTTCCTTTAAAAGAGTTTCCGTGGTCATGGTCTCTTCACGGCAATAGAAACCCTAACTAAGACAAGTTTCAACTTTGTTTTAAAAGTAATACCAGTTCATAGCTTTCCTAACTTACTGACTAGCAAAATAGGCTAATGCTTTTATTAAAATTTAGGATGCTGTTTTGGTCAGGTGAAGCTAGACTGTGCTGTAATAACAAACATCCCCAACATCTCATTTGATTAAAGTAGTAAAAGTTTAAATTTTGCTTGTGGTACATGTCTAAAATTATTTGGATTCATAGATGGGCTCTTTTCATTGAAATTTCTCAGAGATCCAAGTTGATAAAATTTTTCCTTCTTGTAGCATATCTTTTCTTGCACAACTATCATGTGGTCTCATGCCTACTTAGGCAGAGAAGGACAGTCAGATCTGGACAGACAATGACATGTTAGTTAGAAAGGACAGTATTTCTGATAATATCTCATTGCCTTAAACCAGGTACATGGTCTTAACTAACTTTAGAGGATGTAGAAGTAGGATTCTTCATGAATCTCATGAGTTTTAGTGACATCTGGCATAAGTGGTATATTCATTCAGTGGAATACCATTGATTCTAAGACATATGTTCCATATTCGTATTTCTGAAACTGAGATGGATTTTTCAAAATGACCAGTCTTCTCCCTTTCCTTAACATATCAGTTCTGATATGTATTTTGAGGCTAAAAATGCCTATAAAGCTTCACAAGACTATAGTGTTCCTCAACGTCAATGAGAGCATTTCTTCTCCTCTGTTCAATAATTCTCTCAGGGGTCTAGAGGGTCAAGACAAATGCTGACTTGTGATTCAGTAATTCCATGGCCGCTGCTGAAGATCCTTGCTTTGGGGAATGATGTTTTCTTTTTATACATCCCTCCTACCTTCTAGGTCATTGTCCAGAGATAGCAGATATTTCTTTTTCTCTCAATTCTGCTTTCTCTTAATAATCTATAAGTTTTTATAGTGGTCGCTTCAGTCATCCATTTGTGTAAGTCACACTATCTGATCAGAGGAGAGATGAAGAGTTGGGGGACATCAGGAGATGGCTAGAATAAAGGAGGGACTGAAAGCCAGACTGAAGCCATCTGAAGCACAAGGCAGGAAAAAAGAAAGGCATATTCCCCAGTTATCTCCCTTTCTGCATGGAGCTCCTGGGCTCCAGATCATGTAGTACAGTACCCATTTTGTGCCATGAATGACATGTTATTTGGCAAGAAGGACAAGATGAACCTTCCACACTATTCTCATTTGCACCCCAGGCAGCCTTTTATGTTTAATTTGGCATTAAAATCCTCTAATTACAGCCAAGATAATGACCTTTAAGGAAATCAGTGACTGAGTAAATGCATGCCCCTTTTTGGGAGCATCCTGTTAACACAGTGTGGTAGACAAAGCTCACTGGCATCCTTGATTGCTTTGATATCACCTGGAGCAGACCCAGGAGTCACACGGCCATCCACTCTCAGGCCATGACTGCTGTCAGAGAGCCAAGAGTCATTGTGTATAGAGCCATCCTTTATTGAGCTCATATTTCCTGGGTCTTAACTTTTTTTTTTTTTAAATTTATCTTCTCTAGTCTTTCCTATCAACTGATCGCCCTTGCTTATTTTTTTGAATACTTCAAATATTAAGATATTTGTAGGCTACTGTCAGGTCCCGCCTGACCCATCAAATAGTCCTGAATAAGAGAGTGAGGACTGAGAAAAAATAGATAGGAAAAAACAGAGGCATTAAAAAAAAGATAGAGATACAGGATCAGTTTGGGAGGGCTCTCAGTCAATACCTCAGCAGCCCTGAGTTTATTTCTCATTGGCTTTTTATATAGAAGCAAGGAGGCAAAAAGACCTCCCCCTCTCAAAGACACCATGGTTCAAGGAACAAACAACTCTTTAATTCTCAAGACATCTGGTAACCACACCTTTGGTCAAAACGTCCTGTTATCCAACCTTGAGGAGTAAGATTTCTGGTAGCTACACCTTTGGCCAAACATCCTGTTATCCAGCCTTCATAAGCAAAGGCAAGCTTGAACTCTCTGACCTTGAGTCAAGATGAAATCAAGCCACAAACTAGAGTCACTATGGGCTCCCAAAGGCCATTGTCTATGGTTTCCTGGTTGACATATTATCTATGTGTTATCAACTTTCTCTCTGTCCCACATGCCCCGTGCATCTCTGAATAGTTAGATCTCTGTCTATGCTATAACCTTCTTCCCAGCCTGGCCCTCCTGCCTGCTCTTACTTGCTTGCTGTTGATCATGTGGTGTGCTTTGGTCCCTTACTTCTGTAGCTCGCGGAAGGTCCATTAATCTCATTTGTGGCTTTCTTGTAGAGTTGGCGAACACTGCAGAGCTACCTCCTAGGCAATCACTACCATTATGCTGCTGCTTCTCTCCCAGTACAGATAGTCCTACTGGGGTTCTGTTACCAGCAGGCCTCCCAAGCCCCTGGTTCTGTTTGTGGTTTTCCTTCCATTTTCCAACCTGAACACAATTCTGTCTCCTGGGCATGTGAGTGGTACCACAGCTGGCTTTGGAGTCTAACAGGGGTTCAGAAATTTGTATTCTATCATCACTAACTGGTATAGTGAAGCCCAATCAATCACCCAGCATACATTTCATGTATAATAAACACTATCCTGTCATGGCTATAGGAAATGAATAATCGGGGTCAAAATCCCAACACTCAGAGAGCCAAGCAGACTTGAGTTTCTTCTATCACAGCTTAACAAATGTGAGTTTCCGACTTTTAACAGATGTTCTTGCCATTTCTCTGGACTCTCTCTCCACATCAGGCTTCTGATGCTGCCAGATGTGGACCTCACCAACTCCTTGGACGGACAATTGTAAACTGCTGGATCGAGTATGGGGTGGACCTGAGTGCTGATGACAGAATTTAGGAGGACTTGACAGCCACTCCAGTCTAGTCTCTTCACAGAATACTGGTTTTGCCTTGCTCCAGATGGCTCAGCTTTCTTTGGTTCTGACTATTTTTTTTTTTTTTTTTTTTTAGAGAAAAACTATTAACAGAGACACGAAGATAACAAGATGCTTGAATGAAAGAGTATGTGCCTTCTTTGGAATAACAAAGGGGTAGGAACATCTGTGTGGCTGGGCTGGACTTGAAGGGATGGGGCAGAGAGCCCGAGAGAAATTTGCAACCAGAGTGGGGGGGGGGAATGGGGGGAGACAAGCGTGTGATTCTGCATCCGCTCCCCCCACCCCGCCCCCTCCAAGGCATCAGAAGCTGAAGGGAGAGTGAGCAATAGTTCACAACTCAGAAAGGAACAGATTATCCTTTCTGGATGCTTCCCTGTACTCCGGCTAGTGAGAGACAGGGTTGGTATGGAGAACTGAAAGACACACATGTGATTCCAGATGGTGGGGATGACAGCCTCTCTCACACAGTTAGGTTTTCCATACAGCTGTTCAAACAGCAGTCATGCTTGCTGCTTTTAAATTTTGTCTTTGCTTAAAATGTATTATTTCCTCCTCGTCCTTCTTCTCCCTTTAGCTCCTCTACCACTTCCTCTACTCTCTCTCAGTTTCATATCTGTTTAAAATCATTGTTGTTATATGCACATACAGACACACAAAGGAATAAACACATGACTACAACCTGCTGAGCCTGTGTGGTATTATTTGTACGTGTGTGTGTGTGTGTGTGTGTGTGTGTGTGTGTGTGTGTGTGTTTAGAGCTGAACACTTGGTATTGATATTGAATAAGCAGTTAGGGAGCTCCTTCCCAGAGAAGACCGATTCTCTCTCTCTCTCTCTCTCTCTCTCTCTCTCTCTCTCTCTCTCTCTCTCTCTCTCAGCAGTGATTAATTGCCTTCATCTAGAGCTGGGCCTCATGAGACATTTCCCATCCACACTGGCATGTCAACTGGTGTTGGTATTGTTTAGGTCTTGTTTAGATAGCCATGCTCAGGAGATTTCATGGGTATTTAGCTTCCATGTGATGTCTAGAAGACATAGTCTTGCAGCAGACTTCCTAATCAGCAGACTCAGCAGGAGATCTTTTATGTATATGTTGTATTTATATGTATTATATATTTTTGGTAAATATAAAATAACAATGTAATATGATAATGTATAATCATCTCCCATCCCCTTTTCAAACCCCCTTAGTGGTATTTATGTTCCTTCTCCTGTATTTCCAGTTTGTGTTCTGCTAGTCTTTCCAATCCCACCCTTCACCCACCATGCTGTTCTCTAACTCCCCTCCCCAGCCAGAGAAATTTTCTTTTCCTGGCTTCGGTGGTTACTGAAGGTCATATACTCACATCTGAATATTTGGAGTTAGGAATCACCAATAAGTGAGAACCCACAGCATTTGTCTTCCTGGGTTTGGGTTGCTTCACTTAATATAATATATACGAGGCCCATCCATTAATTTTCAAATTTCATTTTTTTCTCCACAGCTGAATAATAGCCCATAGAGTAAATGCATCACATTTTCATGATTCATTCATCAGCTGAAGGACATTTAGGTTGTTTCCATTTCCTAGCAGTTGTGGCTAGGGCAGCAATGAACATTAGCAAGTATCTATGGAGTACTATGGAAAGTCCTTTGAGCATATGCCGAGGAGTGGTAGATCTGGGTCATATGGAAGGTTTATTTTTAGCTTTTTGAGTTTTCTTCACACTGATTTCTAGAGTGTCTGCTCCTGTTTGCAATCCCACCAGCAATGAATGAGGGTTTCTCTTTCCCCAAATCATTGCCAACATTTTTTTTTTTTCAACATTTTGTTATCTTAGCCATTTTGACTGGGGTAAGATGAAATCTTTTTTTTTTTTTCCAGAGCTGAGGACCGAACCCAGGGCCTTGCACTTGCTAGGCAAGCGCTCTACCACTGAGCTAAATCCCCAACCCCAAGATGAAATCTTAAAGTAGTTTTAGTGTTTCACTAATTTCTAAGGATGATGAACACCTTTGGAGATATTTCTTAGTCATTTTTATTTCTTCTTCTGATTATTCTGTTCAGCTCTACAGCCCATACTTTAATTTGATCTTTTTTTTAGACTTCTTTCATTTTTCTCTGAGGGGAGCTAGAAATAAACTAGGGTGAAATTTCAAGATGAGCTAACCAAGAAGAAGAGAGGATCCAGTTGCACAGGGTCTGGAGGTTTGAGCTGAAGGAGCTGGTGGTATCAGCCAGAGGGATGAGAGCTGCCTATCCACCTTTCTCTTTTACCTAATGGCCTACAGCTCCTTTATCCCTTCTTCATTTGAGTCTGTCGAGCTCTTAATCACAAGGAACTTTCAGGCTGAGCATGGACCAGCTACAAGATGTTCAATCTTCCACTGTAAGACTCAAATTCCCGGACTCTCCTTTCTATTTAGTTTCATGTATGGCTCTCTTGTTTGCATGACAGCCTGTGCCAAGTGTGCATGCAGTGCCCACAGAAGGCAGAAGAGATCATTAGGTCTTCTGGGACTGGAGTTGCAGGTGGTCGTTAGCCAGCATGTGGATGCTGAGCTGAACCTGGGTCCTTTGCAAAAGTAGCAGGTGCTCTTAACCGCTGAACCATTTCTCCAGCTCCCGAAGTATCTTCTATTTTTTAAAATGAATTTTTATTGTTTGAAATGAAAAGATAATGACATCATTCCCCCCCATTCTCTTTTCTCTTTCCAACCCATTTCATACACCACCCCCTCGCTCTTGCTCAGATTCATGACCCTTTTATCTTTAACTGTTAGCAATACACACACACACACACACACACACACACACACACACACACACACACACACAGAGAGAGAGAGAGAGAGAGAGAGAGAGAGAGAGAGAGAGAGATTTATAAATTCAACCTGTTCAGTTGCATAATGTGTATATGATTATATACTTATGTGTATATGATTCAGGGCTGGCCACTTGGCACTGTATAACCCATTATGGGGAGCTCTGCCCTGAGGAAGACCATTTCTCCTATCCTCAGCCATTGTGGTTGCATGCCATTCTTGTTTTAATTGCATCATAGTGTGAATTGCGTTTGGAATGGACTAGGGAGCATTGCTAATTAGTGCTTTTGTGTGGGTAAACCCCATTCTTTAGCATCCCTTTGATCATCATCATTCATTGATTTTTATTTGTTGTAAACAGAAATTGAACTGAAATAAAGCTGCAATCACTGTGCCCAGAAGAGCCAAGATACCGACAACAGTTAAAAAGAAAAACCCCAAACCAAAACCAAAACCAAAGCGGTTTCAATTTGGAGAAAAGTATTACAGATACTGAGATCTGCATAAGATTTGGTCTTAACTTCCTGTATTATTTGAGACTTTGGCCAAATCACGTTCTAAGTGAAGTTGGTCAAATCTTGGTAGGACTTCTTGTTCCTGCCTCAACTTGCATAACTTTAGTTGAAGCAGAGAAATAAAATTATAGAATTTAAGATAAAAGAGCTTTGATGTGAATCCTTTGAGAAGTACAGAAATCCGTATCGTTAGTATACAGTAGTACAACTTTGTAGGGTACTATACAATTTTTCTGTGCATTTATATGTTGTGTAATAATCTGCTCAGGCTGATATCTGCACTACCCATCATCCTACACTTTTGTCAAGAAATTCTCTTTAACAATCTTTTTATGAAGCTGCATTTGCTGTTATTTATATGAAATCATCTTATGTTGTCACCTTTCAGGTTGGCCTCACAGGAAATAATTGGCAATGCTCAAATTTTGCTTTAAAATTAGTAATGTAATTTCTCTTCAAAATGGCAAGTGTGTAGAAATTCTGGCTGTATTTCTTGAAAAGGCTTGCCTTCACCAGAGATTCACTGTAGACTCTGAAGCACTGAGGCACATCCCCAGGGTGCTACAAGAGCAAAGGAGGCAGGAAGTGCCTGCCAAACACACACAAAGAGAAGCTACCTGGATGAGATGCCTGGGTTAGGGCCTCACAGTACTTAGTCCTGAGGGCTGAGAAATTGCTTTTTGGATGATCTGCCTGCGAAAGTTTCAGGCACTCGGGGGGTTTATTAATAGTGGGGGCATCAAAACCTTGGCTGCTTGCAACATTGCCCTCTGCAATAGTAAATTTGTGTTTTAAAATATCTAGACTCTGGACTTGATGTTCTTCACTGATTTAAGCTGGGAGAGTAGGCAGTAAATCAGCTTATCAGCATCCTTGGGAAGGACAGCGACCGGAATGTTAACTTTCCAATTGAAAGTCCTCGAAGTTACTTTTTGGTTTCTCTTTTTTTTTTTTTTTTTCACTAAGGAAGGGAATAAAGGAAGAAGAAATGCTAGGAATTAAGAACATGTTTTGAAGAGAGTGTATATGCCAGACCAATTCTTCTCATGGGGGTACTTTCTAATGTATCTCTTTGAGTTCCTTTAAAAGTAACACTGTTTGACCTTACCACTTTAAGTGAGCCAAGAGATTTTGTCACTTGGACTGTTGATGTTTTTTTCTTTTTTGTATCTCTGGACTGTAGGAACTTGGGAGCATTCATCATCCATAGGTGAGAAGCAGACTTCATTATGGCACATTGGATTAAGATAACGAGTTTCAGGATTTGTCAACTGTGGGTGTAACGGAATATGCCTTAGTTAGTTTATTTTTAAACTAATGTGGTATTTGGTCAGTGGTGAGCTTTTCTCCTCTTTAATTGTAGTGTTTTCTTTCCTTACAGTAGGGCAGTTTGACACTATTCCTTTGCCCACAGACTTGTCTTGAATGTGCAGTATGATCCACATGCCACCCTGCACCCAGAACAGGTGTTTGGCAGTATGTCATGGGGATGTGGGACTGACCCAGGGAAAAGTCCTGGGGAGACCTAGGCTGAGGCTTTGTTTCATGCCAACTCTGTGGCCTTGGAGCCAGTGAAAGCACAGAACAACAGCCTCCTCATTTCTCACCTCCAAATGATGATGAGAGTCTTGAGGAACAGCTATGATCACATGAGTGCCGAGTCTGAAGTGCCAGCAAAATGTCTGGCTCATCTGCTACTTTGTGGACATGTGATTGGTCCAGTCCAGCAATATTTTCCTGCTAAGTATCTCTGACAACCTAGCTTTTTGAGGTGACTCATTGACATTGAAGGGAAGAATATTTTTTTAAAGTTTATTATTACTACTATTATCTTTGTGTTTTAATTTTACACATCAGCCATGGGTTCCCCTGTCCTCCCCCTTCCCGCACCTACCCCCACCTTCACCTCACCCTCTCCCCTCCATTCCCATCTCCTCCAGGGCCAAGACTCCCCTGGGGATACTTTTAAACCTGGTGGATTCAGTACAGGCAGGTCCAGTCCCCTCCTTCCAGGCTGAGCATGTGTCCCTGTGTAAGACCAAGGTTCCAAACAGCCAGCTCATGCACTAAGGACAGGTCCTGGTCCCACAGCCTGGATGCCTCCCAAACAGTTCAAGCTATTCAATTGTCTCACTTATCTAGAGGGCCTGATCCAGCTGGGGGCTCCACAGCCTTTGGTTCATAATTCATGTGCTTCCATTCGTTTGGCTATTTGTCCCTGTGATTTTTGCAATCTTGGATTCAACGATCTTACAGTCCCTCCTCTTTCTCTACAATTGGACTCCTGGAGCTCCACCTGGGGCCTGGTCGAGGAACTCTGCATCCACTTCCATCAGTTATTGGATGAGAGTTCCAGCTCGACTGTTAGGGTGTTTGGCCATCTGATCACCAGACTAGGTCAGATCAGGCTTTCTCTCAACCATTGCCAGCAGTCTACAGAGGATGTATCATTGTGGATTTCAGGGGACCTCTCCAGCAGTCTGCCTATTCCTGTTCTCATGTGGTCTTCATTTATCATGGTCTGTTATTCCTTGTTCTTCCTTTCTGTTCTTGATCCAGCTGGGATCTCCTACTCCCCTAAGCTCTCTTTCCCTCAAACCTGGCCCTTCATTACTCCCACTGTTGTCCAGGTTGTTCATGTAGATCTCATCCATTTCTCTGTCATTGGGTGATCCCTGTGTCTTTCCTAGGGTCCCATTTTCTAGGTAGCCTCCCTGGAGTTGTGTAGCAGTCTAGTCATCTTTGTTTTACATCTAGTATCCTCCTATGAGTGAGTACATACCATGTTTGTCCTTCTGAGTCTGGGTTACCTTACTCAGGATGATTTTTTCTAGATCCATCCATTTGCCTGCAAACCTCATGATGTCATTGTTTTTCTCTGCTGAGTAGAGAAGGGAAGAATATTAATATTAGTATGAACAGAGATATCCTGTAGCCAGAATCTCAGGTCCCTTCTAGACAAGTAACATAGTATCACAGCTCCCATTGGTGGGGAATGCTGTGGGAGACTGAAACACAACTCTGAAATCTTCCTTGGACTGATAGGAATTGCAGGGTAATTACAGTGTCAGAACAGTGTCTCCCCAGCAAGGCATTCTGGATCCACTCCTAAGAGAAGCAATCAGCGTAACTTTGGGAGCCTTCCGTGGTTCTCTCTTAGCAGCAGTGACATGAGATTTGATTTGTTTGGACACAGACTAACAGCCTAGCATGCAATAGAACTGATTTCCTGATGCTCAGTTTCATGAGAGTCGTCTTTCTTTTGGATCTTTAAACACTTAATTATTTAAAGACATGAAAACTTTTTTTTTTTTTAAAGAAAATTCATCATGATTATTAAGGCTCTAGTTTTGATCATTTGTTTGTTATAATTAGTGGGTAGAATTTTATGCCTCTTACAGGGACACAGTGGCAGAGTACTTGTCAAGCTCTATTTCTTACCAAAGGACTCTTGTTGGGATTAAGTATTTGAGGCAGAACAAGTGACCTTTTATCAAACTGATATCAAGGACAGGGGTTTCTATGGAGAAGGGAATATTGGCTTTTGGGTGACCACCTGGTCCCAGTTTGGCACTCTCCTGTTAGCACTGAAAATCTTATATTCTGGGAAATGACTCAGGCCCAGGCAACAGATGTGGTCCGCTGGGAATCATCCTGCTTTAGAAATGGAACGCTCAAGATGTAGTTGGGGCTCATGTCCTTGATGCCAGTCCTTGAGAGGGAGAGGCAGGTGGATCTCTGTGAGTTTCAGGACAGTGTGGGTTCTGTAGTGAGACCTTGTTTTAACAAGAACAAGAACAAGAACAACAACAACAACCAGTGAACATACATAAAACAAACTAAAACCAAACAGCAACAGCAACAAGTGATGAAAGCTCTTTACTCCTAAAGTGCTTTTGGTCCTAGATGGTTAATTATTACATTGGGCTGGGAGTATTGAGAACCAACTTCTCACCTGAGCTGAAATTTCTTCAGCGTCAATGCTATATCCCAGGGCAGCTGACACGGGAACTCTCTTCTCATGCCATCTCTTTAGGGGATTCTTTTATTCTGAAAGAACAAGTATTTCACTCACGCTCACAGGTCACACAAGTTAATATGGATTTCAGACTGGATAAAGATTCTCAGGATGCTTCTAGACCACATCTAGGATGTGCAGGCAGGCAATGCTGAGGGACATCAGGTGGCCTGAGTAAGCAAGGGCTGTTCTTTTTGGTGTTATAAACTAAACAGGCAAAGTGAGTGTCCCGTGATTCATGGCTGGGGAAGAAAATGGACTGCCATTTTCTGTTTCCCAACTGTTGAGATGGAGTCCTAGGTTATAACATTTGTATTGAGCCTTATTTGTAGCTTAGAACATATATCTCCAGGTCAGTATCCATTATGTGTACAAACTCAGATTTGGGAAGATGGAGAGAGAACAGGGAATGCTGGTTCTCAGGGTCTGAGGATTGCTCAGTGCAGATTTATCTTCATAATCAGTCACCATGTGCTGGGCTCTGTGCCCAGAGTCCAGAGATAAACAAGATATGGCCCTGTTCTTCAAAGGCACCTTGTCTAGGTGTCAAGTGTTATTGGTGGAGCCATATACAGAAACATGTCTGGGGGCAAAGGAAGAAGTGACTGATTCTACTACTCTGCCTTATGCTAATTTATACCTCAATATCCTGTGGGTTCATGTGTGTGTGTTCATAGCTTACATGGCTATTATACCAATGTGCCCAAAGCTGTGATTTTTTTTAAAAATAGTTTTATTTTTGAATACAGCAGGGCAGAATGTCATTTCTATAGTTACTATTCAAGGCAAAATAAATAAACATATACAACAAAAATAATTAATGGGAAGATTTGAGGTTTCCTGAAATCCTATATCCAGTTTACTTCCTTGAAGATTTCCACTGCATTAAATGGCAATTCACACCCAAATGCTTTATAATCACATTATTTAAAGCCCAGGGCTCTTACTTATTTCTAGCAGATACAGATGGCTTCTGTCATTTTGAATTATTATTTTTTTCCTTTTAAATAATAGTGAAAGCATGACTTCAATATGGCATTCCCAAGTAGAATGGAACCCAGCATAGCTTCATGTTTAGAAGTGTATTATTTTTCAGAAACGAAGTAGGCAAGATGCTAATTTTAACTATTTTACTTTTTGGGATGCTCCATTTTTGTGTATAACAATGAGAAGCTCAAGAATTTATAGAGTGATTCCCTTCTACGGCGCACAAGACATCTCATATATCTTGCTGATTTGCCTTGGTGACTTCCTTGAGTGGGGGGTAGGAGGCCTTGCAGCGAGTTGTAGATGTAACCGTCTTGTTAAATAAGAAATACAGAACCAGTTGCAGAGTTAAAAACCAAGAGGTCAGAGCAATAGCTGAGAGCCTTACCCTTCACTGCTTCTGCTGTCTTTCCTCTCCACAAGAGACCTACTTCTGTGTGTCTTTTCTTTTTATAGACTTTCTGTTCTGCTTTCTCATTGGTTGTAAACCCAACCACATGACCTCCTTGTCACTGCCTGTCTATACAGACCTTCAGGTCTTCTAAGGTTGGTATTGAGATTAAAGGCGTGTGTCTGCCATGCTGGCTATGTCCTTGAACACACAGAGATCCACCTGGTTCTGCCTCCCAAGTGCTGGGATTAAAGGCGTGCATCGCCGCCGCCGCCACCACCACCACCACCACCACCACCACCACCACCACCACCACCACCACCCAGCTTCTGCTCTGGCTTGCTCTGACCCCAAGCCAACTTTATTAACATACAAATAAAATCACATTTCAAAATAAATAAAATATCACTGAGTGGCTGACATAATGAGCATTTTGGATATAAAACCCTGGCATGGCCATGGATGGGGCTGTTGGAGACGTTAGCCTAGGTTCTCTTAGTGGGTTTCCAAACCGGTTTCAGCAAATCACCAGGATTCCTTAGGAGATCTTCATGGCTCCGAAAACAGCAATGAGGAGTATAAAGAGTAGCAGGAGTTCTGAGTCCCTCACCCTGGCTCTGTGCAGGGGCACCGCCGCTTCCTATTGGAAATGAAGTAGAGACTATGTTGCTGAATCACCGTTGGATTTAGGTTACTTCATAAACCTAACAGTAGCTTTGCCCTCTTGCTTTGTCTTCTCCTTCTTTACTCCATTCACAAGCTCCAGAAGAGGAAAGGGAAGAACGGGGGAGCATTCTAGTGAAGGTGAAAGAATACGTGCCCCTCACAGCAAGGAACTATGGGAGGAAGGCATGGAGGCATGCATGCTCTGGCTGTCATCACTGGCTAAAGTCTGGAAAGAGGAGTGCGCTATCAGAATGAGGAAAGATGAGGTTCTGCTCTGTTTTCTATTTGAGACCCAGGTGGTCACCTACGGCAAGCTGGAATGACCATTTGGTTAGGCAGCGTGACCTTGGCCCCTTTAGAGAGTAGAAGGCACTTTTAACTAGGGACCTTGGATGGCAAGTATACTAGAAGGAGCTCTTACAGTGAGGGGTGGGGTGGGCAGTTTGGGTGGCAAGGGTAAGAGGATGCAGTGCCATCCCCAAACTTTAGATGTACCACGGGGCTGGTGAAAATCAAGGAGGGGTCATGACAGATGGGAGAGGCCTGTTGAAAATAACGTTCCATGAGTTATATCTGGTATGTACACCAGCACTGGAAGCCAGCAGAAATGGCGTTGCAGGACTGACCAAAAAAAAAAACCAAAGAGCCAACCAATGAACCAACGAACCAACCAACCAATCAACCAACCAACCAACCAACCAACCAACCAAAAAACTCAGGTGGATCCAGGCCAGGACCCTATTCAAGAACCTCCACAAAGCCATGGTGAAGTACAGGGCTTCTCTCCTCACCATCCATAGGCTCCCTATGCTTCTGCACTCAAAGAGACCACATCTCAGAGAGAACCTCGAGGGAGGAGTAGACCAGGAAACTAAGTCGGTCAAATTGAAGCTGAGTTTTTGGAATTATAACACTATTTCTGTCTTTCCTTATTTATTGATCCATTTGCCCTGTGTGAAGTGTGTGTGTGTGTGTGTGTGTGTGTGTGTGTGTGTGTGTGTGTGTGTATAGGCTGATGGTCCAGGGGCTTAAAAACATCAGAGCCATTATGGGTAATAAAGAAATTATGTCTTTAGTTTACTGTATAGTGCAGTAAATGATGACCTTTCCCCTTCTACCTTTGCCTTCACTTAGAGTTGCATTTGGAAAAAAAGTGTCATCAACCTCCAAAGTCTTGAAAGTCACTGATGAGACTATCTTTGGGGGACATTTTCTCTAAACTTCGTGATTTTTATTATAAGATGCCACAAAGCCAGTGTACCTATCAACCAACAGACTACTCAGTCAGCCAAGTGACTTTTGAGCAGAGGCCCTTGGTTGTATGCCCTGGGGATCACATGCTGCTTATGGTTGACTGTGTATATAAACTAGTTCAGGATATATTTCTTACAGTGGGTCATGGTCAAACAAGTTGGAGAATATTTGTCTACATGAAGAGATAGGATATACACATGTTGTCTGTTTTCTAGGACATGTTGTTTTATGGGTAACACATGCATTAGTTGCATCAAGTGCAAGTTCCACAGGCGAAGAGGAGCTACCTGCTGATATGCAATACTGTAGGACCCTTTCTTGACCTTGGATTTGCCCAGTGAAGCTCTCCTTCACTTGCATTTTTGTTCTGTAGTTGACCAATGTGTGTTTGAAGAGATTTTAATTACTTGCTAGCAAAAATTCCATTAAAGGTCTTAAAAGACCCGGAGATTAGGGGACAAATTTAGAAGACTCGCACAACTAGGAAATCACCCGAGAATGGAACTAAATGCTCTTCCCCTCTTTGTCCCATTCAAGATGCTTTGAATCTGACCTCTTACTTCTCACGGTATTTCTCTCTGTTGTCAACATGACTCCTGAGCTCTAGCCAGGAATGTCTCTCCCCCATGGTCTCCATCCGTGTTCCTAAATCTGTCCCAGTGATACCTTCCAGGTTCAGTTTGCCTCCTCCATGGCTGCCTGGGCTACCTTTGAGCTCTTTGTGGAGGCAGCCCTGGGGAGTGGTTCAGATTCCGACTCTGTCAGTTACTCTGTCTGTGCAATCAGAAGATTTTGAAGTCCTTACCTTGGTTATCTGACGTGTAAAATGGCATTTACCCCTTAGGGTTGGTCTGGCTGAGGATGTGATGAATGCAGTTTGATTTCTTCAGTGATCTATTTGTTATGCCCACTGCCAACTACATTTCTTTGTGTGTTAGTGGTGGTCCCCTGCCCTTTTCTTTCCTGACTACTAAATTCTCAGCTTTTTCTGTTTATTTATTAGCATTGCAGTCTCTCAGTGCATACTTTCCCAAATTTATAGATTGCAGTTACTTTATTTTGTGCTACCTGAGGCAGTATGTTAGCCAAGCTCTAGCCCTTGACACTGTTCTCTCTGAGATTTGGAGCTCCTGGGCTCTGATACCATCTGCAGGTTTTCTCTATCTTTGGTCAGGATCTTCAAGCCACATAAAGCAGTCACAGAGTCTTGCTGTTTTCTCATCTATCCCCAGCTTCCATTCTTTGCAGAAAATGCATGCTCTGCCCTCTGAAGAGACATCACTGCATCTCTCAGGACTAAGGAAGAAAGCAAGACAGGAACTGAGTGATTCTGTCTTCTCTCTGCAACTAAGTTAACGATCTACTTTCTGACACAGATTATGACTGCCCCTTTAATAAACAATGTAAAGAGCCTTTATGGTGTGTCTGTCACATCTTATGAGCTTCCCTAATGCCCTCTGAGTCACTGGACCACTGCATCATGACTGAGCTTCTAGGACTTTCTCTCTCTAGTTCTTATTATTATCTTTGGTGTGTGTGTGTGTGTGTGTGTGTGTGTGTGTGTGTGTGTGTGTGTGTTTGTGTGTGTGTGTGATAATAACTTTGTGGAGTCATTTTTTGCTTCACCTTTACAAGGATTCTAGGGACCGAACTCAGGTCACTGAGCTTGTACCTGAGCTTGTACAGTATGCATCAAACCTGCTGAGCCATCTCACTGGCCCAGGTTCTGTTTTATTTGATTCAGGGTTTTCTTTTTGCTTTTTCCTCTCGCCTTCTTTGTTCCTGGAGTCTGTAAGTTCAAGCTCTCTCTGAGATGTTCCTGATTTCCAATGCCTTTGGTCCTGCCTAGGATGCTTGGAAAGACAGAACTAAACTGTACCTGGGGATGTGATTGGTTGTACCTTGAACAGTGAGTGCATCGATCAGCTTTAGATTGTGTCTATTTTTTACCTCTCATCATGGGCACTAATTACAGTGATTTGAACCTTCCCTCAGGGAAGAGTTGCTGGCCCATGTCTTACTGGAGTCAAGAAGACTTCACAGGGACATACTTTCCAGTTCGTCACATAGAAATTTGAATGAACTGCTCCCCAGGGCAGTAAATTTGCCAACACAGGAAGCATTCAAACTGAAGCAGATGATCCCATGTTGAGGATATTGGAATCAGTTTTGGATACTGATAGAAGATTAGAGCCAGAAGGACTTTCTGGTCTGCGGAGAGTTAAACTTTAAGGCAATGTCAACAATCAAAAGGCGTGTCTAGGTGACTCTGCCAGAAATCAGGAAAAGCAAGTGTTTGGTGTAGGGTGCATATTGGAGAAGCTTAAAAGTTGCAATTTTCTGTTTTATGCTCATCTCCCACTCAAGACTCCAAGGGTGTTTCACTGTGGGCCCACTTAAAAAATACTTTCTGTTTTCTCCCACTTCCCTCTCTTTGAACATCAAACTTCATGCTCACACCCTGTCTTAGGGTTACTATTGCTGGGATGAAATGCCATGACCACAAATCAAGTTGGGGAGGAAATGATTTATTTGGCTTACACTTCCACGTTGTAGTCCATATTGATGATAATTGTGTTCCCCAAAATATTGTGCACCCCAATAAACTTATCTGGGGTCAGAGAACAGAACAGCCACTAGATATAGAGGCCAGAAAATGGTGGCACCCACACCTTTAATACTATCACTTGGGAGGCAGAGATCCTCTGGATCTCTGTGAGTTCAAGGCCACACTGGAAACAGCCAGGCATGGTGACTCACACCTTTAATCCTAGGAAGTGATGGCAGAAAGCAGAAAGGAATGTAAGGCATGAAAACCAGGAACTAGAGCTGGGTAAGCTTTTAGGCTTTTGAGCAGCACAGTTCAGTTGAGATGTATTTGGATGAGGACTCAGAGGCTTTCAGTCAGAGGAAACAGGATCAGCTGAGGAACTGGCAAGGTGAGGTGGCTGTGGCTTATTCAGTCTTTCTGATCTTCCAGCATTCACCCCAATACCTTGCTCTAGGTTTGTTTAATTAATAAGTTCTTCTAACAATACATGCTACATACAGTTCATCATTTAAGGAAGTCATGATAAGAACTCAAACAGGGCAGGAACCTGGAGGTAGAAGCTGATGCAAAGGTCATGGAGAGGTGTTGCTTACTGGCTTGCTCAGCCTGCTTTCTTAGAGAATCCAGGACCACCTGCTCAGGGGTGGCCCTGCCCACGGTGGACTGGGCTACAGTGGATCCTTCCACATCAATCACTGCTTAAGAAAACAGCTTACATGCCTGCCAATAGCCCGATCTTTCTGCCTGGGATTAAAGTGCTGGGATTAAAGGCATGAACCACCACTGCCCTGCCCGTAGCCTGATCTTACTGAGGCATTTTCTCAATCGAGGCTCTTTCCTCTCTAGGGACTCTAGCTTGTGTCAAGTTGACATAAAACTAGCCGGCACACATCCCTCCCCCACTTCCATGTCACTAACTCATGTTTTGAAGTACAGAGACAGTCTGGCCTGGGTGTCTTGTCAGCATCCTTCACTGTACTGTGGGCTTTGCTTTGTGTTCCTAATTCTTGTTGCATTCCACTGTGCAGCATGACCTTGGTGCTTGGGGACCATGTCTGAGGTCTTTTTGTTCCCTCCAGTGCCCATCACAGTGCCTAGTATCAGAGGATAAAATGAGTGGCAACTGTGAGTTTTAGGTCCTACAGTCCTTAACTACATTTCTTTTTTAGTTTTGTCTCCGACCTTTCCTACTTGGGAATAAATTTGAAAGAACTTTTGGAGGAAAGGTAAATGATGCAAGAACAATTGCCAGGGTGTATCGGAGACAAGGAACCACCCAGCATTTCTTTCTTTTGTAGTCGATATTGTGACATGGCAGAATTAAACTGGTGTCTATCTTCAACTCCAAGGAGGAGGATGCCTTAAAACTCAAACAAGTACCTCAATGTGGACTACCATATCTAAGAAAAAAAAATTCAAGACTTTGGGGAGATAATAACCACACAGTGTGTGCTGAAACTTTATCCAGTGTCTGTTTAATCAACAAAGTTTCTTTCAAAGGTATACTTTCATGCTTGCATACCATTTCCTAATAAAATTGATGGAAATGCACTGGGTTATTGAGCATTCCAAGAGCTTCAGGGAATAAATCAGAATCGCAGGTTCCCATCAATGTAGCTATTAAGGCATGCATATTGTGTGCAAACTCCTGGTCCTCCTGGGAACAGACTAACTTCCCAGAGTACCTTATTAATTAAACAAATCTACTGCAGGGCATTTTAATGCTCTTCTGTGGCAATACAGAGAGACTCACTTCAGCTTCCTTGCCTGGGAAATTAGAGATTGTCCCTCTTTAGAATGCTTTTAGCTTTATCTATAAACAATGTCCAACTTTATGCCTTTTTTTCCTCTGAGGACTTTCACCAAAAAAGTAGCTCTAAGGTTGAGATGTTAACAAAATTCGCCTATGTGAGGAATGTGCAGTGACCTTTACGATGGGCAGGTCCCCAAGTTTGTAGCAATGTCTGTTTTATGAATTCATATAGTTGAGACAAAGGGTGGGTAAACTTTCTGCAAAGAGCCAGATTAAAAAATGCTTTTGGTTTTACAGACTAGTCACAGTCAGTTCTGCCTTCAGACTGGAAAGCAGCTCCAGGCACTATGCAAACCAGAGGGCGTGACTATGCAAACCAGAGGGCGTGACTATGCAAACCAGCACCTGACTACAAAAGCAGGTGGTGGCTCTGATTTGGCTTGTTTGTAAAGTGGATTCTACAGTGCCAATGTCACCTGACATTTGCCAATGAAGGGTGGAGCGCTGAGCTTTATTCTGCGTTGTGGCTAATTGCAATTTGCCATTAGGATTGCGATGAGTATTGTGCTTACAGATCTTTAGTGAGGAAGACGGAGATGTTCAAATATATAAGGAAGTAGACACTCGATTTTTTAATGGCAGGATTGGTTTTACTGACACGTATGATCAATGACTTGTACAACACACGTGAACAACTACTTTTGATCAAGCCATTTTTCACATTTTAAAGGTTGATTGGATATTCCCCATGTGTGGAAGCCAAACACATTAATGTGAGGGAATACAGATTAATCACTTCTGTTTGACCCCATCATGTCATGCGAAGTAAAGGCAGTGTATCTGACCCGGGTTGAGGAGATAAACCACATGACCTACTTTAGCATGTGTGGTGTGGGAAGCCACTAGGGGAGACATGTTTCCACTGACGTCGGTGATTTTGAAATTACGGATCTAAATATATGGATTGGGCTGTAACTCAGTCGTAGAATTATTGCCTAACCAGCACAAAAAGCCCTGCATTTGATTTCAAGCACTGGAAAAAAAAGGCATTTGATTGTATGTAATTAATCAACGATATTAAAAAAAATTAATTCCTGGTTTGCTCCTGTCTATTCGACGTTAATTTGTAAAGCTTTTCCTCTGATTAAAAAAAAATGAACCAGAAGGAGAATAACATATCTATTCATTAAAAATATATCCCCCCAATGGAAATTCATCTTTTATTTGTTACCTGTGGAGAGAGAAAAGAGAGGAAAAAGTGCATTTGCTCTATGGTACCAGATTGTTTAAAGATATCAGCAATATAAGCACACTCTTGTGCAAAGAGTAGCTGGAGACTTTCCTGGGAGACTTAGGATTCCACTGTTTCACAACCATATCCCCCCCCCCCCCCCCCCCCCCGCATTATCGCTGTAATGATGATGCCACAGTTTATTTTGGTCCTTTGGTTTTGTGGCAAGCAGTCTGGGGCTGTGTCCTTGGTCAATACTTCTCTATGTGGTTTTCCCCCCATACCTGCTGAATCAGATCTGTTAGATAGATGGATAAAAACAGATAAACACCCACTGATAATGTGTCTGGACATAAGAACAGGTGACATTTAGATGTCCTGTGGGGTAGACCCCACAGATACGCAGATAGAGAGTAATAATTGGCCCTGAGGGAAGCAGAAGCAGGATTCGATGATATATGTGAGAGTCAACGACTGGGCTCCATCACTTAATCAATCACATTAATGGGTATAAACCCATTAATACACACCAAATGTCCTCCTTCCTTTGCTTCAGCTTGTACTGACACTTGGAGATGTAAGCAAGTTCATCAAGAATCCTTAGAGGAGACGAGGCAGGGCAACAATGGGCAATAAATGGCATTTTATATACTTACTTTCCTATTTATAGTATCTCATCAGGTAGGAATGATTATATCTGAGAAGGAAATCAAAAGCCAGAGAGGTTAAATAACTTGATCCAAATCATACAACCCATAGTAACATAGCAGGAATATAACTGCTATTCTGACTCTAAAGGAACTTTTACTATATATTGCTTTAAAAGAATTTAATGGAAAAGACTCCAAATCAAGGAGAGACATAGACCTCTCATCTCTCATGTATTAGAGCCCAGTACAAAAACTTATATTTTTTAGGCAAGAAAAAGCCTGGTCCTTGGAGTAGTTCTCAACATTGAGGGCAGCTGGGAGGCTTGACAACAATGCTGATGCTGTATCTCAATCCTGGTGACTCGATTGAATTATTGTCCTGGGGTGTCACTTCAAACAAGAGGATTTTCAAGTCTCCCTGGCTGACACCAGTGTGCAGCCAGCCACAGTGGGAGTAAAAGGCCTCCGGAGATGCTGTGATATTGTGATAAGGGCTCAACATGCTTTCCAGGCTCGTTTGGAGGTTGTTCACAGGAGGCTTAACAAACAGTTCTGAGACGGAGAAGTTGTAATCTCTAGAGTTTTCCATTGTATCAGCCCCCCTTCCCCCAATCATGGTCAATTTCATGGCCTTGTGTAGATGCTGGGGCTAGCTTGATGCCCTTCCAGACTGTGTCTTTTAGGGTCCCATAGAGGGCAATTATGAAGTGTTGTAAATGATAAACCTGGGATTTGATTTTTGAAAGAAAACATGATATCTTGGAAAAAAAAATGATGGAATGTGTGCTTTCAGAAAGGGCAGCTATAAGTGACACCACGCTCAGACATTTTTCTTCATGATTTTTTTTTTAATTCTAGAAGCATTTCTAATTTAGTAGAATGTAAGTATGGCTTGATTCTCAGGGTAAGGACCTGAGGAAGCAAAGGGAGCAAGCATGTCCTCTGAAATCAGAGTACTTAGGAAAAGCCTGACACATGATATTGTCTCCTTTCTATAAACTCAGCTCAAACACATGACAGCTAAGAAAACAGGCTCTCCTTGGACTGCAGAGCTACTGGAGTTTTTCAGTGAGAGTAGTTTGTAGTTAAGGATCCAGTGGTATGGTAGTTTACAGTTTACAAAGCATATTTATACACATTCCATGGCAGAGTGATGGCAAAATACCCCAGTTCTTCACTCTTCCTAGGATATCTGCCATTTTCAATGTGACTTTATAGTCTAGAACAGCCCACTTTCAATCTAGGCTGGGCTTGTGACTTATTTTAAATAATAGAATGAAGTATAAGTGATGTGCCAGGCTCTGACCCAAGGGCACAGGAGGATTTTCATGCTTGCTTTCTCAGGATTCCTGCTCTGTACTGGGAACAGGCTTAGAGCCTTGCCTGTGGAGATGAGAGGCCACAGGAGCACAGCCAGTCACTACAGTGACACTATTGTACAACAGCCAAGATGGTGAAAACTTCCCCACCAAGTCCAGCAAAGATCTGCGACTCCCAAGAGTTGGTTTCTGTTTTTTGTTTTTTGTTTTTTGTTTTTGGCCATTAAGTCACTGTGGCAAAAAGCTAAAAAATACACCTCCTCCTGACTTTCCTGTGGAAAGGGAGGGTAATTTTAAGTCAATGCCTTGCAGCTGGTAAGAACCCTGGGGTCTGACATCTACCAGTTGTAGAACCTTGGGCTGATTAACTTTTCAGAATCACTTTCTCTGGCTGGAAAGTGATCTAATAGGATTTTGCTTGGAAAGTTGCTCTGAGTGTTAAAGTAGATAGGCCATGTAAAGGGCCTGGTTCATGTAAACACTATAAATTCAAGCTCTTACCATGATAGTGATGCCAAGAATTGCTCAAGGTGTCAAGCCTAGGAGTCAGGGACCAGGTCTTCACATTTCTTCTTTAGCTGACTTCCTAATTCCTGACTCAGAAGAACTGTTCTTTATCTCTCTCCTCCGTTTACTTTGCCCTCTTGTTCCCATTCCTGCTGTCATCTGAGAGCTTATTTTAAGTTTCCAGGCCACCACCAGGCTGTAACAATTCATAAGACACTATAAAAAGTGAAAATGAGCCGAAGCCGGCTTCCAATGGTGTGGCGCAATGAATTATCTGATTCAAGACGTATCAGGAAGAAAGTAGAATATTTTTACAGGAAAACAATGAGTCTTCCACACTCTAGTCCCTGCTAAAACCAGGAATATCTCCCACACATATCTCTTAGGTATGAAGAAAGCTTGCTAGGCAGAAATTTGAGCAGCTGAGGTCAAAAGGTAGAGGAACCCTAAGTACAAAAGCTAGCAATGTCTGATGAGCACTTTGACCTCTGGGGCAGTTTCACAAACTGAGTGCCTTGATGGATATATTCCAGTATTATAAAAACCAGCCAACTAATAGTGCTTTGTTCTTGAGGCGTTTTTCTGTTCACCCCACGTGAGTATTATTCCCCCTTCCACTGCGTTCAGCTCTCTTTTCCTACCTCGTGTATGTGAGAATACAGTTTCGTTCTTGTATTTTCACCTTATGAAATGAAGGGAACTTCTGGGAGCAACCTTTTTAGTCTAGTTAGACATGTTCCGCCCGTTTAAATACTATGTCTCATTCAGATGGCATTTTGTCACATGCTCTGCGGGAGCAAGATGTCTTTCTGCCCAGTGCCCAGGGGTGTGATGGTCAGCAAGCATCACTTGTGAAGTAGCTCTAGGTACAGATGCTATGCAGAAGGAAAGGCATCTCCAAGTGCCGACGTCTTAAATTCTGAAGAGAAGGGAAGCACATATCAAGATTATCCGTGGAAACAGTTACTCATTGCTGATGCCTTCAAAAACGTCTCCTAGCTGAGATTTGGAAGCCTGCTATTAATCAAGTTGCCTTGGGAAAGATCACCACTTCCCTTAGGATCCTGCTTTTAGCAGCAAAAAGCAGATGTTTTTCTAGATAAGAAACACACATTTTAAGCCGCAGCATGCAGAGTTTAGTCAGCAAGAAACCAGGAGTCTAATTTACACTCACGGTTGAGCTCTGCCCTCCTGGAATTATTCACTCCAGTCATGCTAACGAGACCTGGTTTCCAGCCTTCTACAGTTGCTGGTATTTCTCTTTTTGGATCAAGATTTCCTGTCATTTCTACCTCCAACCTGGTTTAACCACTGAAAGCCTAATGATTTAACTTGGGTACAATTATATCCCTGTTTAAAAAAAAATCAGTAATTGTGGATATACAAGCATACTTTTTGAAAATATGCTAGTAGCTTGCCATGTTCATGTTGTTCTTTAAGAATTTCCATTTCTTTAAAAATTTTGTCTTATGTATATGGGTGTTTTGCCTGCACATAAATCCATGCACCATGTACGTGCCTGAAGCTTGTGGAGGCCAGAAGAGGGTATCAGATCCCTTGGAACAGGAGTTACAGACAGTTAGGAGCTGCCGTGGGTGCTGGGAATAGAACCTAGGTCCTCTGGAAGATTAGCCAGTCCTCTTAATCACTGAGCCATCTCTCCAACCCCAAAAATGTCCACTTCTTTGTACTGATAATCTTTGACATTCCATTAGGTAGCAAGCTGGATGTTATTTTGAATTGAAAATGACTCACATTCTAGATGCATTATAAGAAAACGATAAGACTGAAGAAGATTGCCCAATCAGGTTGTAGTATAAGAATAGGATTTTGCCAGTTTGAGATTTGCCTTTCCCACGTAATTGTTAAGGCAGGAACTCTCATAGCAAAGAGAAGGATGTGTGGCCAGCTAGTGACCCCCTCCCTTCCTTTAGCAGCAGGGAGACCTAAATGTATGGAATGTTGAAGATGATGTTAGGTAGTACTGAGGGTAGGGCTTAGGCTACACACGATAGTGAAGCCCTTCAGGTGTGCCATTTGATGGCTTGTGCCCAAATTGTTTGATCCCTTCCAGAGAGGAGGTCTCCTCACTGCCAGAAGCAGCATATCCATTATGGCATAGCTCACTGTGATGGCTTGAAAGAAAATGGCCCCCACAGGGAGTGGCACTATTAGGAGGTGTGGCCTTGCTAGAGGAAGTATGTCACTGTGGGGGTTGGCTTTGAGGTCTGCTAGGCTCAAGTTACACCCAGTGCTACAGTTTACTTCCTGTTGCCTGCAGATCAAGATGTAGAACTCTCAGCTCCTTCTCCGGCATCATGTCCACTGCATGCCACCATGTCCTGACTATAATGGACTAAACCTCTGAAACTGTAAAATATCCTTTATAAGAGTTGCCCTTCACAGCAATAGAAACCCTAACTAAGACACACATTTTATTATAAAAGTTATATTTAGCTACTTAACCCCATTCTCTTCAAAGGCCCATGAGTAGTGTGGGCACAGGAGATGAAACCACTGAAAATCGACTCAAGGATAGATCTAAAGCTCTTGTATCCACACTACTTAAAGTCATGTTGGTGGAATTAGGTTGCCTTGCCTTTGCCTACTAATGCTTTCCCTTTCTGCTGGGTGACTTTAGAACAATGGTTTTCAACTATGGGTTTTGACCTCTTTGGGGTTGAATGACCTTTGGGGTCACCTAAGACTGTTAGAAAACACAGATATTTACATTATTACTCAAAACAGTATGAAAATACAGTTATGAAGAAGCAATGAAAATAATCCTATGATTTGGGGGGTCACCACAACATGAGGAACTGTATTAAAGGGTCACAGAATTAGGAAGGTTGAGAACCACTGCCATAGAAACACCATATATTTGCAAATAAGGTCAGCATATATTTTTATCCTCCACCCCAAACGTCACAGTAGACTTTGAACTTAACATGCATAATGCTTGTCTCCAAATTTAACCATACTATTCAAGTGGGGATCACTGGTCTCTGACTGGACATGGCTTGGTACTGCGGCCATCCAGAACTTTGTTTTCATCAGCATTAGTAAGACCACATCCTGGAATGAGTTGAGGCCATAGATACAGGCATTCCCATGTCCTGCAGAATGCCATTGTGAATATCCTGTTGCGACAGCTTGCAATAATTTTTCCTTATAAGGCTAAAACAAAACAAAATTTAAAACATATAGTCCTGTATACAGATAAATGAATGTTGGGATAAAATGTTAAATTTTATGTTATTAAAGGAAAATCTGAGCACCTTTCCTTGGGCAGGTGAGCTTTCTCGTTGCGTTAGAGACATGCTGGCTGTTAATGAACTCAGTTTTCTCTTCCTTGGTGCTCAGGGAAACTGTACTTCTTTTTATCCCCCATAGTTATTTTGGGGGCCATGTCCTGGGTTTTGTCCCACGAAATATGGAATATCAAAGTCATTATAATTTTTAATTAAAAGAGAAAAAGCAATGCACATTTGCTTACATTATGTAGTTATTTTAATTTTGAGAGCAGAATAAGAAATTTAAAAAAAACATGGTTAAGTTGGCAAATTTAAAGCAATGAAATTAATTCTAAAGGAAATTGCTTTGTACCTGAAATAGTTAGGAAGAAATCTTAAAAAAATAGGAGATGCTAAGTTCAGGCAAATGGAACACTAACAAATAACCTTTCAAACTCATTTAAGACACAGTGTTTCTAAAGCCTGACTGTGTCCTGGTGCCAGGCTCAGAAGGAATGCACTTTTAAAATGCTAGAGTAAATGATTTCAAAGACTTCATTTCCCCCTCCAACATACCTTAAAATATACTCTGTTTGCAATAGAATTTTACTCTCTACATATTTTACTGAAATTGCCTCAATGGTCTTGAATGAGTGACCATACATAATATCTTTATAAAAAATAAATCTTAATCAAATATAATCCATTTTCATGTTTTTTTCAGGGGGAGTATTTGATATATTCTCATCAATATGGCACAAATCTTATTGAGAAGTCACAGATGAAACACAAAAATAAGCATACATTCAACTCAGAGCGTAGTTTGTAATGACCACTGTTCAGGAATCTTGACGGATCACTCAGCACCAGCCCAGAATGGCAGTGGAACTCTGGCTTATCATTGTCCATCACCCACAGAGCTGCTATCTCTACTTCACAGTACCCTCTTTGCAATCACTCTTCAAGTATTCTTGTTTTTGTACATGTGGCTGTTTCTTCTAGTAAGCATCTCTACAGCTTAATTAACCTTTACTACTTGGAAATTCATATTCATGCTTAGGCCCAATTTATGGCTTTATACTTTAGAATTTTCAAAGAGGGGATTGGCTAACAATAGAAGCATTTGAGAAAAATCTAATAATTATCCCAGCTTGGCCACTACCAAGTTGCATAATTACAAGCAAATTATCCTACATTGTTGAATCTCTAATAATTGACTCTCGGGCACTGACAGCAATTACCACTATTTACCTCCAAGTAGATGATTCATTTCGATATTTGTCTTTTAAAAATGCTAAAGAAACCTATTATGACTGAGAAGAGGGTTGTAAAAATAGCTTGGTACTTTGCACCAGAAAAGCTTTGTGTGTAAATCCAAGATCTGTCATTTATTGGCTTAAAGTCTTAGACAGGGCCTGGTTGGCTGGCTTATCCTGTGAAGGCACATTGCTGCAAAGGCACTTGCCTCCAAGCCTGGTGACCTGAGTTAGAACCCCTGGAATGACAAGCTGGAACGAGGGAAGTGACCCCCACATGTCCTCTGATTCCCATATGTACGCCACGGCATATGCATGTGCACACCAGTGTGTCCAGAATAAATAAATATAAAAGTATCAAAATCTTATACAAGTTATTTAAAATGTGGGCCAATTTCTTAAAAAAAGTGGGATGGGTCATCTTAGCACTCTCTTAGGAATGTTTTGAGGATGGGGAGACAAGTGTCCCACACAGTGTTGGTCAGTCGAGAGGACCCAGTAAGAATTTGTTGTCTCCAAAGACTTTGAGTAGGAAACCTCAATTCTTCAAGTGTCACTAAGCAGTGAAGCCTGACAGATCCCAGGAATAGTTATCTGTTTGCTGATTCACAATGACCACCCGTTTATTCCAAATAATGAATTCTCCACTGGATGCAGAATTATGGTTTCATTATTCTTTCTTAACTAACCTTGAAAGTGGTAATGAGATCTTTTTCTTTTTTGACTTACTAATTATAATTCCAGAAGGAAATTGGTGATTAAAAAAGTCCTGTTAGTTCATTTCATGTTCTAACCTATCTGATGGGTCCCACCATACTTGGAATCAAATTAAGTCCTCATCAGGGCTTGTGGGGCCCTGCCAAGTCAGAGGTGGGCAGCATCTGTCTTGTCTCCTTCTGCTCTCATCCTCACTCTCTCTTCTCTAGCCCCACATGTCTTCCTGTTGCTTTTACATACTCGGTCCATGGCCACCTGAAGCCATTCTTCACAGACAGCATCAGGTCCTTTCCCCCAGATTTTCATAGTTGGGTCCTTTCCACCACCCAAGGTTCCTCTCCAAATCACTTCCTCAGGAAGAGATCTTTAAAATATCCACCTCTTCCTTGAGCCCAACACAATCTATCCAAGAAATATGTACTGTATCCTTATAAAAAATATAAAAATGTGGAAGAGTATTTATAGTCCATAGAGCTGCATTGTAAATTAACTTTACTTGCTTCTTTGTTATCCATCTTTCCCACTAACACACAGGTTGTAGGTAGTGGAGAATGCTGCTGTCTCCCAGCCCTAGATTGCTGATTGATCACACACACACACACACATACACACACACACACACACACACACACACCACAGACACAGAGGCACACACATAAATGCACACACACACACACAAACACACTCACAAACACACACATACACACACACACATCACACACACATAAATGCACACACATACACAAACACACACAACACACACATACACACAGGCACACACGAAATGTGCACACATACACACACACCACACACACACACACACACACACACACACACACACACACAGAGAGAGAGAGATTCAGTTCTATGTATTATTTCTCTTAGCTTTGTTTCCTGAGGCCAAGTCTTTTTTGTATGTTTACTTCTGATCATCCTGTCTAATAGAAATTTAATGTAAACCACATCAATAATCTTAAATTATCTAGTAGCCATGCTGGAAAAGTACACACATATCAAATTTTGGTAATATTTAACCCATTAATCTGTTATTATTACAACTCACAATTCACATAAATATTATTGCTGAGTTTATATTTTTGCATTCTTTTCAAAATTTGTGGTATGCTTTAAGCTTGTGGGTCATGCCAACTTGAAATATATATAAAAATATAAATATTTTCTGCTTACAAGCCATATGTGACTGGTAATTATATTGGATAGTGCAATCCAGCTAATGTGTGAAAGATAGTATTTCTTGACTTACAATATATAATGTATATTTATTACATATAACATATAGTGACAAGATTTTCACTTTGCTATGAATGACGAGGCTGCTCACACCCTGCTCTCTTCATCCGCTTTTTTCCTAATGTTTTTAGATGTATGTACTTGTGTGACTCTAGATGCATATATGTAACCTGTGCTTACAGTTTCAATTTTTAATTGCTCTTTTCTACAGCTTTAAATAATAGGCTTGACAGTGTTTTTAACTCTTCAGTCTTGGGAATATTAAAATGACATCTTGGGCCTTCATTTCAGGATGTTACCATTTCTGCAGTGTTCTGGACCTTTGCTCCTCTCTGTTCTGGCTTCTGTGGAGTCAGGTTGTAAACATTTATGATTGTTTTTGCAGCCATGTGCATTAGCCTCTCATTTTTATTTTTCTTTTTTTTTTGAGGAGGGGAATATATTGTGTGTGGGTAGTGTATGCATGTGTGTGAGGCCAGTTAGAGGTCTCTGTCACTCTATCACTCCCTTCCCTATGGCCCCGAGACAGAGTCTCTCATTGAACTGGAAGCATGGCATTTCATCCAGGCTGTTCTTTGGATCTGCTTGCTTCCTTCTACTCAGTGTTGGGTTTGCAAGCATGTACAGCCACACTCAACTTTTCATGAAAATGCCGGGGATTTGAACCCAGATCTTCATGATTTCCAGTAAGTGCGTTTACATACTGAGCCAGCTCCCTAGCTCCTCCATTCCTTGGTCTTTCTAAAGAGTCAGATAGGCTGCAGCAGAGAGTGAGAGAGCTTCTGTAAAATTTTAATGGATACAGATGGAGGCACAGAAAATGCAAACTCAATTGTCCTGGAGCTGAAGACGGAAGAGAGGAAGTTCCCTTACTGGGAAGCCAATATATTATGTAGTCGTGGTTTTAGATAATGGGATGAAATGCCAGACTCTAATTTGAACTTGACTTTTTATTATTTTATGATTTTATTAAATATAGAGATTAAGTATAGTAAGGAAATAGATTCACATTTAGTATGTCAATGAATTTTTTTTTTCCTCCTGGAAAGATGGCTCTTTCTGGATCAGGATTTTGTTCTTCAGAAGACTGAATGCTGAGAGACAGAATCAGCAGAGACTCGTAGGATGTGTTTACAGTTGTTTTCTTCTTAAAATTAGGATTTGATGCATAAAAATTACAAATGCAAATATTTGTAGTTGATCCACAAAATCAGGCCATAATATCTATTCTATTTATAAATCTAGCGGGCTGATTATCAGTTTAAGGGTTTAGCAGTTAACTTGACTAATTGCAGTTTTTTTTTTTTTTGGTGCATTTTTAACATTAATAGACTTGCTTTTTCTAAGAACTAAGCGCTTGGAACAAGTCATTTATCTCTAGGTACTGTAAAACTAGTTTATCCACTCAGTGGAATTTCAAATATTGCACATGTCAATTCCTTTTACAAATTCTCATCACATGTACAAACACAGGCAAACCATTTCTGCATTTTAATTTAAAATGTACAAGTCTAAAAGAATCAATTATTCAATTATACATTTAAATTGAAATCATCAAACAGATGCTAGATGTTTCCGTGTCTTGGATTTCTAAGGAACTTAAAAACAGTGAGACCATGTGTCTCCTCCCTTTATGACCCCTGTTCTCCTCTCAGTCTTGCTGGCATTGAAAGAACCTTAGCTCACTGAAGACAGGAGCACCATCGTGAGTTAAGGTCTCTTCTCAGGTGGCTGTGGAAGCTAACTATCTGGCTGTGTGTGTTTGGGACAAGAGCTTGAGCTACAGCCTGTCAGGAGAAGTTCTGATTCGGCCATGCTGCATCTCGCCCAAAGCCTTGATCTATAAAAGCTATTTGCTTTGCAACCTCAGTTACTGAAGATCTGGTTAAGGCCCTCTTCGCCTACGGGATGGAGAGATGGCTCAGTGGTGAAGAGTGCTGGCTCCTCATACAGAGGACCTGTGTTTAGTTTCTAGATCCGGATGGTGGTTCATCGCTATTTGGCAACTCCAGTTCCAGGGGATCTGACGCTCTCTTATGTTCCAGGCGTGCACATGCATGTAGGCAAAACACTCTCACACAGAAAGAAAGAAATCTATACAAAGAGTGTCTTGCTTTAAATGTGTGTCTATATGTCTATATGTATGTATGTATATTTTGTGTGCACATTTACAAGGGAGAGAAGGCATAAATTGCATGTGAAACTCGGATGTCACTGTGAGGGAGTTAGTTCTGTTAGCTATGTAGTCCCTTGGATTCAACTCAGGTCTTTCTTGGCAGCAAGCTCTTTGAACCCTAAACCACCTCTTCCGCTCTTAGATAAAGACTGGCTGATGTGATATAGCTAGACTTGACTGACAGAGCTTGGTAAATGAAGAGGAAATGTACTACTAGGTGAGAGTCAACTAGTTTAGAGCCTGAGCATCTCCTTTTCTCATCTTCCTCGCATGGCAGGGCTGGGGCACACAGATTTTTCAGTGCATTCTGTATGCTTTAGAGGTTTTCCTGGCTGTTCTGCTACCATTTTAAAGCCACACTAACAATAGGAAATAGGAGCTGCTTAAAAAAATACGATTTTATTTGATGCAAGATGATATAGCACTTTATGCATACCCATACATATATACACATACATATGGATCAATAAGACTCAAAATAACTGCTTTCTATAAATCAATAATTTGGAAGTCATTATTTTCTTTGGGTACTATGAAAGTGACCCCTTTGTTGGGACTTGCCCTGGAAACTTGAATTGAAAAAGAGTTGCCATTTGTCATTCGGTGGAAATGGGATCCTCAAGGAGTGTTGAGTCTCCCACTATTCAAGTGCATAGACTTCATAGCTTTTAGTATTCCTTCTTCTCTCCATAAGCAAGATGGAAAAGCAGAGGCTATCAAAATTGTGGGTGTTTGGACTACGGAGATAGTTCAGAGGGAAATGTGCATGTAGCACAAATGTGGACCTGAGTTTGGCTCTCCAAAAGCCACATCAATCCAGTCATAGTAGCACTTGTCCGTAACCCCAGCATGCCTGTAGTGAGATGGGAAGTAGAGACAGGAGAATTCCCAGGGGTGCACAGGCTGGCTAGCCTGGGGCATGCAGTTAGCAAGATATGTTGGTGTAGACAGAGTGGACTGAAGGCTATCACAGGAGATTGTCATCTAATCTCCACATACATGCCATGTCACGTGCATGCCTGCACTTGCATAAACATGCACACTCTCTCACACACACACACATCATACACATAGACAAATCACACAGATTACAAAAAGTGTGAGCTTGTTTTTTCAGACTCCGTTTCCATTAACTGCAGCCAACACTACTCTGTGTGATTCTTTCTTTTTTTCTTTTTAAACCAACATTTAAAAAATTTTCACAAATATGTTTGTTGTACATATATGGTGATGATGACTTGAGTGGCCCAGATGTGTTAGGTACAGGCTGTGTTAGCCTCGTTAGCAAGAGATTTCCTATGACTTTTGTGGTATTTCTGCCTTTAGTTGGTTGCTGGAATCAGTTACCAGATGAGCTGTTGAAAGCAGCTCAGCTCATTCTTCACTGTGCAGCGTTCCATGTCTCACATTCCCTGAATGGAAAGAGTCAAAGGACTGTCGTACTCTATGTTGCTCTCTGTGCTGTCTCTCGCTGCGGTGTGCTTTAGATCCACGTTCAAATCTTCTAAAATATTTTATTTATTCATATTCTATATCCTTATCTATATCCGTTCGTGCATCATGTGCATGCCTGGTGTACACAGGCAAGGAAAGGGTGTTGGATTCCCCTGGGACTGGAGTTCTAGATGGCTGTGAGCCACCATGTGCTTTCTGGGACTTGAATCCCGGGTCTTCTGGAATTGCAGGCAGTTTGTGCTCTTTTCTGCTGTGCCACGGCTCCAGTCCCCATACTTAAACCGTATAGACTTTTGGCTTTTTTCTATTCAAAGGAACACACAGGCCCAGTGGTGGCACCATTTGTCTCTTTTGACCTTCAAAGGCTCAGGGACGGATCTGTGAATAGATGGAAATTGAGAGGGAGTTGCGTATTCCTGGCTGATCGGTTTGCTTTGCAAGTGAGGTGTGCAGAGCACCTCACATGTATTCCCTAGCATCCTTCAATGTGCCCAGCCATAGTGCACTGCAGCTCGGTTTTAAGGCACCCCGTGGGACGAAGCAAATGTGGGAAAACTGAAAAATCCAGGGGCTGTGCCATTTTAATCAATTAAATGGCATTAACAAATTGCTGTTCTCTTCCTAGGCTTGTAAAAGTAAAGCCTATTAAGGGAAAAGTTGACATTTATTGCATAAAGAAAAAATGTGCTTGGTATTTGCAAGCAGTACTTTTTTTTTGGTATTGTTTTGTACTGAGGATTGGATTTTGTAGCTTTTTGGTTTTTTTCCTTTTGCTGGTTGTCAGGGAGATGTTTTATAGAAGATGACAATGACTATGTTCACAATGAACTACTATAAACTTTATGAGCTTAGGGGCCACGGTTTCCTTTCCACAAAATTGTAATATCATACATGTGTGTTTCTATGTTAATACTAGGATATGTAGGAGAGTAATGGAAAGCTCAGGCTTTTTCTGTGGCCTCCAACTATTAATGTACCAGAGAAATGAATCTCTGAGCAAAGAGTTGACTTGGGAATAACAGAAGAATTGCCATTCAGGATGTACAGACTATGATGCTTTCCAGAAAACAAGGTAACCAAGGACTGACGTCATGCAGGCTTTTTTTTTTTTGTGTGTGGTGAATTCTATTTCTTTTTTATTATATACTTTTATTTTACAATTAATTTAATTTTACGTATCAGCCATGGATTCCCCTGTCCTCCCTCCTCCCACCCTCCAGGCTTCCCCTCAATCCACCCCCCATTCCCACCTCCTCCAAGGCAAGGTCTCCCCTGGGGAGTCAGCCCAGCCTGGTAGATTCAGTTGAAGCAGGCTCGATCCCCTCTTCCCTACACCAAGGCTGAGCAAAATGTCTCAGCATAGGCCCTAGGTTCCAAAAAGCCAGCTCATGTACTAAGGACAGGTCCCGGTCCCACTGCCTGGGGGCCTCCTAAATAGTTCAAGCTAAACAACTGTCTCACTTACCCAGAGGGCCTGGTCCAGTTCCATGGGGGCTTCTCAGCTGTTGGTTCACAATTCATGTGTTTTCACTAGTTTGGCTATTTGTCCCTGTGCTTTTTCCAATCATGGTCTCAATATCTCTTGCTCATATTTGGCTCAGCCATTAAAGGCTAGTAGGCTCACAACCAAAAATGCAGGATGTTTTGAAGGTGAGTTAATGGTGGTGGCAGTAGTTGACTGGAATTGGTGAGTGTCAGTAGTTACTAGGTAAGAGTTGTAACATGGCTACTGCTAGGTCCATGTGGTTTTCAACTTGGATTGTAATAGGGCTTTAGAATAGCTATGAGTTGGCAGGGCTGTGGCTGTGGTGGCACACGCCTTTAATCCCAGCACTCAGGAGGCAGTAGCAGGCGGATCTCTATGAGTTTTAGGTCATCCTGGTCTACAGAGTGAGTTCCAGGAAAGGTGCAAAGCTACACAGAGAAACCCTGTCTTGAAAAAACAAAACAAACAAACAAAAAGACTAGCTCTGTCTGACTTTCATGTTTATCTCTACCACCTCTTGACTCTGATGTAGTTGGGTAGGTCTTATGTAACTCTCCCCCCCCCCCTTTTTTTTTGTTTTTCAAGACAGGTTTTCTCTGTGTAGCTTTGCACCTTTCCTGGAACTCACTCTAGACCAGGCTGGCCTCGAACTCACAGAGATCTGCCTGCCTCTGCCTCCCGAGTGCTGGGATTAAAGGTGTGCGCCACCACTGCCTGGCTGTAACTCCATTTTTATCATCATCTTCCACAAGGGATTATAGAGTTGTCAAATCCTTAAGATCCTTGAAACAGAGCAGACCCCAAAGACAGAGGGACAGCCCTTCATGGGCTCAATGATTGATTTGAGGAGAGCTGAAAGCTTAGAGATAATTTAGGCGTTTCCATGTAGAGGGGCCAAAAGTCATTCCTGAATGACAGTTTTAGGTTTATAGACTCTTGCTATAGAACTTAATTCCAGTGCTATGTTCTGAATTGTGTTTCCCCTAACTCATATGTTGAGATCATAACCTCTACTGCAGCAGAATCTTAAAATCTTAAAAAGTCTTATTATTAAGAACAAACCTGAGCCAGGTATTGGGGTGAATGCTGGAAGATCAGAGAAGCAGAACAAGCCACAGCTACCTCACCTTGCCAATTCCTCAGCTAATCCTATTTCCTCAGACTGGAAGCCTCTCAGCTGAACTGTACTGCTAGAAGCCTAAAAGCTTAACCAGCCAAAAGCTTCTAGTTTTTGGCCTTCATGCCTTATATACCTTTCTGTTTTCTACAATCACTCCCTGGGATTAAAGGCTCACTTTCTGGGATTAAAGGTGTGAGTCACCATGCTTGGCTGTATCTCTGAACACACAGAGATCCAGGTAGATCTCTGTCTCTGGAATGCTAGGATTAAAGGTGTGTGCTACCACTGCCAAACCTTTATGTTTAATATTTGGCTGTTCTGTCTCTGACCCCAGATAAGTTTACTAAAGTGCACAATATTTCGGGGAACACAATAGTACCACACTCTGCTGTAATTGGATTTGGAAATAAGGTGTTTAAAAACAAAGCCGAGATTAAATGATGTTGAGGCCTTAATCTGGCAGAACCTCTGTTCTAGGGAGACAAAGGGGTTAATTTAAAGTGGTTATGCACAAAAAGGCAAGACCATGTGGTGGCAAGGGAAAGAGAGAAGCCTCAGGATAACTCAAACCTGCTGATAGCTTGATTTTTGAACTTACAGCTTCCAGAACAGTAAGGCAGACATTTCTGGCAGTTTTACTGGAAGGAGGGGTAGTCAGCTGACAGTCATGGAGGGGTGTACCATGTTCAGTGACAAACGTAAAGTGTTAGTCCATCAGCTTCCAAACCCTTTTACCTCACTTGCTGTGATCTTACCGCACTTTTTTTTTTTTTTTTTTTTTTTTTTGGCCAAGACAAGAGAGAAATGGATTTGATGGTGGTCTTGCCCCCGTTCTCAATATGTTCACAGCCCTGTCTTGACTTGTACTTCTTTCAGAATATAAGTGGTAGGATTTTGCTGCCAGGGACAAGTGTTGGCTGCTCATCTCAGTGGCAAGGAAGAAGGAAGGAAGTCACGGAATATATAAGCAGATATACAAGAGGGAGGACATGGCAGTGCGGTCAGGAGAAACGGTGCCGCTGGTTACGCCACTTTGACACTGTATTGGAGAGGCTTGACCACTTTTTAGGCGATGATGCTGGAGAAACAACTAAATTCTGATGTGTCCCAGTCTCCTTATCTGTAAGGAAGATAGTAGCAGAGTTGCTGGACGGTTAAAATGAGTAAATAATTCGCAAAATGCCAGAACCAGTGCCTTACAAATGATTGAGAGCACTGTGGGAGTTCGTGGGCCATTAGCAGTGGTATTGATGGCAATGATGATGGTGATGTTATTGAGGCTGACAACGACTTTTGTCATTGTTTTTCACGTGTACTTGAACCAAAGTTACTTGGCCATGCTGATGTCTTTCCCCCTTCCCAAAGTTATTTTTGGCTCCATATCAGATAGTTTAATTAACTCAGGCAGTCCAATCCCACCCAGCAGCCTTACTCATAACTTGTAATGTGTGTAGGACTCCATCCTCCTTAGTGAGAACAATTTATTGCATGGCTTGGGTAGCCACCCGAAGCCAGGAATGCATGTCATATTGATCTTGGACCTTGGTGGCAGCTTAGCTTTTTGCTGCTTTGTGGCTTTATGGCATGAGTTGGGGCCTCTTTCTCAATAGTCCCTTCTTTTGAGGTTGGTGTATCAATTCTTTGCCCATTTGTATCAATTTGCTTCCTTCCTTCCTCAAGGGGTTCCTAGGATGCTCTGGCATCCAAGGCTGGCCTGTGAAGTTTACAATACAATAATTTCACTTCCATAATTACTCCCCCCCTTAAATTGTCATTTCCCATCATATCTGCAAGTGTATCCCCTGAATATTAGCCAAGTTCTGTTTCATGTGATACTTTGCTACAAAACCTCTCTATATTCTAATGTTTTACTCAAACTCTGCCCTCAATGAACAGCTTATGTAACATTTTGTATAAATTTAAATTTCTGGAGTAGGTGAAGGGTATTTCTGGAAAGCACAGATAATTCTGTGTCAAGTGTAGCAGAAAATAGATGAGTTGGCCTGGAGCTTGTATCACTACAGTCAGGTTTTCATGGAAAGTCCAGTAAAACAGACCTCTTTTAAGGAGTTTTTCATGAAAAGCTATTCTCTTGAATGCTTAACAAAAACTGTATGTAATGAAGCCTTCTGAACTCCAAGACCATTATAAAGATATCCATCCATGTAAGAGATCATGTCATGTTTACCTTTGTAATTTCTGCACCCAGAAGAGGCCCTGGCACACTGTTGGAGCTCAATCTTTGGTTGGGTGAATAAAGATGCTCTTGAAGGTACATCTATTCCTTCCTTCCTTCCTTCCTTCCTTCCTTCCTTCCTTCCTTCCTTCCTTCCTTCCTTCCTTCCTTCCTTCCTTCAGGCTTTAGCCCTGGCAAAACTGTTCATGGAAGAATGACACTAATTTGGTTTTACAAATCTTCCTGTCAAACCATTACTTTAGGATTTACTGCCTGACTAGTGGAGGACAAGCAGAGGCAGGAAGAGAGGTATGTAAAGGCTGCAGGTATTTATTCTAAGTATCAGTGCAGAGGACTGCAGTAGTCACTGGCGAAGATAAAGGAGGATGCGGGTACACAAGCATCTCTGTCTTATGCTTGTTTTGTTTATATAATGCAGGCTCCAAAATGATTATTCAGAATGCTTTATAATCTCCTCACCATTCCGACAGTCTCTGCAATCACAGGAATATGCATAACCTGGGTGACTGTTTTTTGGAGGCATGTCAAAACCCATTTGAATTTCAATTTTTTTTTTTGTATGTGTGACATCAAGAGATACTTTCTGGCTCTTTCCATCTTTTTTTTTCCATTTCAAGTATTTTACAAAGTTTATGCCAAATCTCATTTATTCAAGTAGGCTTAAAAATTAGTCTTAAATATAGCCAACAGAAATAGCAAAATGCAGCAGTGACATTATTCTTCTTTCCATTCAGAGGGGCTCTGCTCCAGACTTTTTAAGTGTCTTACTCAATGTTGTTTATTTCGACTATCATTGAAATATTTAAGTAAAGATAAGAAGCGTGCAGGATGTTTTGAACTGCAGTAACTGAAACCAACAATTTTATAAAACACGCTTTAAGCACTGAAAAAAAAGTGATGTTGAAAAGTATTTTTAAAAAAGATTATGAAGATAACTATAGCGCAGGGTGTGCTTGACTCAAGCTCTCTTTGCTGAGAGAAGTGGGAACAGCAGGGCAGGGGCTAGACTCATCTTTCAATGAAATGAGTTCGTGACGAGGCTACTTTCGGCTTTGTCAATCTGGCTGGCAACCTCTGATTCTTAATTAATTTCTTTATATTGATTTTCACTGTATATATTCATGGCCGGTGGCACTGGATTATATGGAGTCTGGTCATTTTTTAAGACTGTGTGAATTAGTTTTCAGTCGCTGCAACAAAATGCTGGAGAAGAGGACATTCTTAGTTTGGCTCATGATTTCAGGAGCCTTAGTTCATAGTTAGTTGGCTGCAATGCTTTCGGGGAAGAAAGGTGCTCATCTTTACAAGGCAAAGAGCAGAGAGAGGAAAAAAGGGCTGTAGAGTCCTAGAATCCCCCCCTTTAGGATGTTTTCTCAAAGACTCCACTTCCTTCTACTTGGCCCTACATCCTAATTACCACATTATCTTCTAACAGTGCCAAAGGCTAGTGACCAAGTCTGCAACACACAGGCCTTTATGGGCTGTTTCAGCTTCCATGTGTAACAGCTTTGTATTGTAAAACCGTGAAGGAGATTGAGGAAGATTCTAGGCTTCTCATGCTCATGGCTTGGTAGAATTAATGCCGGGAAAACAATCATTCTAGCAAAAGTAATTAACCAATTCAGTATAGTCCCAACCCAAATCCACACATTCTCCACAGAACTAGACAAAAAGCATGCTGAAATTCATATGGAGCCACAGAAGATGCTGGAGCCAAAGTAGTATTGAGGACAATGTAGAGGGAAGACCATTCCAGATAACTTACAGAGCTATATTAATTAAAACAGTATGAGATTGCACAAAACAGACACATAGACCAATGGAACAACAAAATAAAACTATCCAAATGAGACCATATGTAGCTACAGCCAACTGATATTTGACAAAGACACCAAAATTGTGCAAAAGACAGCGTTATCCACAAATACTGCTGGGAAAACTACATATCTTCATATAGAAGAACAAAACTAGGCTTATTTCTATCACTCTGTACAAAAATCAGCTCTACAGGGATCAAAGACCTCAGTGTGAAACTCAAAACACCAAGAGAAACCATGGATGGTACTACAAGAAGCAGGTGTAAGAAAGGGCCTTCTGGGTAGGACTCCATTAGCTCAGGAGTTACTGGTCAACCATTGACAAAGGGGCTCTCATAAAAGTATAAAGATTTCTTTTAACCATCATTTCTCTCCAGTTCTCTCTCTCTCTCTGTCTCTCTCTGTCTCTGTCTCTCTCTCTCTCTGTGTCTCTCTGTCTCTCTCTCCCTCCCTCCTTCTCTCTCTTTCTCCTTTCTCCTCCCCCCCCCCCCCCCTGTATAGGGCTGTCTTGGAAGTCATGCTGTAGACCAGGCTGGCTTTGAACTCTGAAATCCGTTTGCCTCTACCTCCTGAGTGCTGTGATTAAAAACTTTGGCTACCACTACCCGACAACCCATCTTTCTATTCCAGACAGGAACCAGGTCTAGTGTCCTTATCCAATTTGCACTGAGAATCCGTTTTCAGTGTGCTGCGTCTATAGAATGAGACATGGAGGTGAACAAAATAAAACAAGAAAGTCTAGACCAGTGGTTCCCAACCTTCCTGATGCTGGGACCCTCATGTTGTGGTGACCCCCTCCCGCCAAACATAACATTATTTTCGTTGCTGCTTCATAACTATAATCTTACTACTGTTACGTAAATAGCGTAAATAGCTGTGCTTTCCAATGGTCTTAGGCGAGGACCCCTGTGAAAAAGTCATTTGAGTCCCAGAAGAGGTCGCGACCCACAGGTTGAGAAAACACTTGTGTAGATGCTGTGCTGGCTGATGATTCTTGGAGGACGGGCGTTCACTCAGGGGGTCCAGCTAAACCTTTAATTTTTAAATTGCTCTAGCGAGGGGGACTTATTTCCATGGCATTTAAGAAGAAGAGCCTGCTGGTTGTGGTCGCCTGAAATAAAGGCATTATGTTCTCAAGCAGAAAACTTGCCTGCCCTGAGAGACACAGACTGGGCTTATAATGGAAGAATCACGAGGGAGGGGTGTCCCTGGCCGCATTCAAAGGGATTTCGGGAGGAGGCTTCTGTTTCTCAGATGGTGGTCCAAAGCCTTGAGGGTCAGAAATGCAGACAGCTGGAATCTGGGGTGTGGGAGGTGCTTCCAGGGAGCGGCTCACTGCGCTTCTTCCCTCTGCCCCCTGGACTGTGTTCCTCACACAGCGATCTCAGAGTGTGCACGGTTTCCTACCTGCCTTTCTTTGGCATGGAGCCCTCCAGAAGACCTTGTGGTCGGTTACCACAATTCTTCCGGAGTCGACAGAGGAAAAGCAAGATTGAGGGAGGAGCTCCGAGGAAGGGAAGCAGAAAGGTATGCTCACGTCGTCCAGCAGGTGGCGGTGAGAGTACGTGGCTAGGCTAGAAGAGGCGCCCCAGACCCGAGGACCAGCGCGGGGAGCTGTTTTTGCTCATCTCCAAAAGGGATTACAGGGACCTGGTACCTGCCGCTGCTCAAGCCCTCGGCAGATCTTGTAAGAGCTTTTCCATTTGATAATATATAGGGACATCGCTTGTTTCCCTTCTATCTAGAGGCTTATTTTGAAAGGCTGAGCATGTTTTAATAAATCAGCAAGTCTGAAGGGAAATAAAATGTTTTGCAGCATGGTGAGGGCAAGTGTTTGCCTTAAGCACTCCATCGACAGGACGATCAAATAAGGACAAGGTTGTGGTTTTGATCTCTGTGGAGGCCAATTACTTTGTTCTATTGTGTGGTCAAAAACCTCGGTGCCAATGTGTTTAACCACCTGGAAATGCCTGCTTTGCGTGTAAGAAGTCAGCCGTGTTGCATGGTCAAAGACATTCACTAGGACTAGTGAAAAGGTTCAGCCTTAGCATCGTGCAGTCGGGTTAAAATCCCTGTCCTTGCAGGCGATGGACAACGTACATGCAAGTACCTGGGCGTAATGCTCATATCCATTGACTGTTTCTGGGATAGGTCGCTTGTACACAGAGAGAATGGGTTTTGCCATTTGAAAATAGTCAGTTCTCTGCTTCAGTGGACCATCTCTGTAAGATCCCTGTCTTCTCTCCCCTTACTGGTCTCAGAGAGGGTCAGAGGTGGAGAAGAAGCTGGGAAGAAAGAGGGGAGTGAGTGTACTTCCTTCTCACATCATTGGCTTTTAGACCCACACATGACTTTGGATGAGGGACCCTTCTTATCATAGATATGTGGTCAAACGGCTTCTTTAAGGGAGGAACACGAACATCCTTGCCTTGCCCATACATGAGAGGCCACCTTTCTTTTTTTGTTCCATTTTGTACTGCCCCAGAGAGCCTGGTCTCATGCTGCGCCGCCACCCTAGTGGCTGTGTCCACTACCCATTCAATTCTGCAAGCCAGATCCCTATGATCTATACTCGACAACTTACTTCTCTTGATTTCTTGTCTCACTATCACATCTTGACAACTTTATCTCCTTTAAATCCAACACATCCTCATCTGCACCATCACCTCTGTTTTCTGTGGTCTCTCCATTTTTTCTGGATGTCTTAGTAACCCCCATTGGTGTGCTTGCATCCATTCTATCCCTCACAATTACCCTTTGTAGAATTAAGATTCTCTCGGTTTGACCACAAGGTTGCCTCAAAGCAGGCGTGTTAATATTTTCTATATAAAGGGTTAGGGCCACTTTACCCTTAAGATCTATCCTTTGGGCTGGACATGGAAGCAGAGGGAACATGCTTTCATACACCAAGACACCATGTATCCCTGGTAAAGTATCTCACATTCTTGTTCACACACTGACATGTGAATGGAATACTATGAAGCAATGAATGCCTCATACTGCTGTGAACCGGAAGGACACTATGGGCAGAGGGAGAGGAGGTGAGGTGTCAGCAAGCCTTCATGGAGGCCTCTGCTGGAGAGACACTGCTCAGGGCTATCTGCTAGGGACATAAGTCTCATCTTTTGGGAATTCAGAATCTAGAGTGTTGGGACTCAGAAAACGAGCCTACACATTATGGCACTTAGGCTGACTACTTTGAGTTGAAGGATGTTGGGATGGCCTCCCCATCCTTCTCCTGATACCTTCTCTATATCATGGCAGGCCACAGAAATGGGGATTCCTTCTCTACAAGATGAGTCAGAACAACCAGGACGTTTCTTCAAACCAAGTTAGTTTAGAAACATCACTCTAACATTCTTTTTGGTTTTATGTTTTTGTATAAGAGCTCACCACAAGGAAATTTTTTGGTCTGTCTTGCATGATTATAGACCGTAAGACTCATTTTAGAATGAGTCTGCCCCGTACTCGGGGAGGGAGAAGTGGTATATGGCAGAACCCAGAAAAATCTGATTCTCCCTCCAGTCTCTTATTATCCCACTCTTTCTCCCCCCAAGTTGTTTATTGCCCCCCCTGTGTGTGTGTGTGTGTGTGTGTGTGTGTGTGTGTGTGTGTGTGTGTGAGAGAAGAGGTCAGAGGGTGCCACTGAACATCTTCCCTTTCTCCATCTATTCCTTTGAGGCAAGATCTCTCCCCGTTGTTTCCTCAACTAGTCTGGAAATCAGCAAGCTGTGGGATCCTTCCTTCTCTATCCCTTTTGGGGCTGGGATTATAGGTATGCACAGGGCTTATTACATGGATGTTTTGATTTGAACTCCAGTTCTCAAGGTTTCTCAGAAAGTGCTCCTAATAGCTGCAGCTCATCCCCCCAACTTTAAAACAAAACAAAACAAAACAAAAAACCAAACTGCATTTCTGTGTGGTTGTTCGTGCTACACTAAATGTTAACACAAAAATATTCTCTTCTGGGTTTTTTGTGTCTTCTCTTCTGGAGATACCACATAATGTAAAACTTTGGTCAGATAAAGTTGACATGGTTTTCTCTTGTCTACCTTTCTATAGAAATATGTTTCTGACACTTAGGATACAGAGGAAGGGGGCGTCACACCTTTAAGGCTGTCCCTGAAAGAGAAGTAAGGTTCTTAAGCAAAATATGCAAATGCATAAAGAAACATGATTATAATTGTAATTAATCTCATGAATGAAAAGGCAAGTTTATTGTGAGAGAGAATAATAGGGTTATAATTATGTTTGAAGATCAGGAAAGGGCTCCCAGAAAGAGCTAAGATGGGAATGAAAAGGTGGGTGAAGCCTGTAGAGGACTGGTGGGCAGCATTCTGCACAGCAGGGGCTGGTGAAGGGAAAATGATCTTAGGTTTCATGGAGCCCCAGACTGGTAAATGTGATTGGTACAAAGTGAGCCTGGAGAATGGAGCAAAGGGTGGGATGGCGAAGGATCTCCAAGGTCATGCTCAGGATTGGACTTTTCTAAAAGGTGAGAGAAAAAGAGCCACTGAAGGTTTTGAGAGTGTTATCACGAACTCCTGTGGAAAATTCAGTCTGATTACAGTTTGGAGAGTGCTTTGGAGAGGCGCAAATAGGAAAGCAGAGAGAGAAATTATACTGTGCTAAGTGGGTGGGGTGTGGCTCCTTAGATGGACTGGAAAACACAGCCCTGGTTGGCATAGAAAGACTGCAGCAGGGGCAGAATGTCCACAATCAGGAGGCAGAAGTGTCAGGTGGCATGGGCTGGCTCTCAGAAGAGAATAGAGAAGTAAGGGCAAGTGCTGGTAGGCAATTTAGAGAAGAGATGTGGAGTTGCAGGCACAGGTGCTGCCCCCAAAGTTTGGAGCTGTATGTGTTCAAGGAGGAGCCAAAACAGATCGGCTCCATACTATGAGGAATCAATTCTTTGGGCAACCAATGACACTCAGAGAGTATTAAGCCTGGAGTTATTTAAGCATCAGGGACATGAAAAAATGGTGTTTCCATAGTACTGTCAACAATAATAACTACTATTTACCAAATGCTTTGGACAGATTTCAATCTGCCAGGCACTTGACATGTCATTTATAATCTGCTCACTCGATTCTCCTCTACACCTTCCCAAAGGGAGGATTTGCACCAAAAGGACACAGAAGGATCTAGGGCCTTTCAGCAGCCACCTCTATTTGCAGTCATTGATCCTTTTGCTTTCCTGCAGGGGAGTATCTTGTTGCTATTTTTAGAGGAAGAAACCGGAGTTCTCTCAGTGAGCTTGCAATGGAGAGGAGCACATGGCAAAAGCGAGATTTGAATGATCATCTCTCTGGTTCTAAAATTCACATCCATTCTCCCATCTGTATTAGTTAATTTTCTGTTGATGTGATAAAACATCATGACTAAAAAGCATCGTATGGAAGAAAGAGTTTATACTGGTTTATGGTTCCAGAGGGATAGGAGTACCTGATGGCAGGGAGGCTTAACATTGAGTAGCAAACATGGAAGCAGAAGCAAGGAGCTGAGAGCACATATCTTGAAATGCAAGCAAGAAGCAGAGAGCAAACAGAAAACAGGGACAGACTATAAACACCCACCCCCAGTGATGTATTTCCCTTCTACCAAAGGTTCTACAATCTCCTCAAGCAGTGCCACTAACCATGGACCAAGTGTTCGAATATTTGAGCCCATGGGGGACATTCTCATTCAAAACACCACAACGTCCTATTAAGGAACTACTTGCTGCCAATACAGTCTATTAGGAGCAATGCATTTATTTATATGAACATTTATTCTCCTACTAGAATGTGAACTTATTGAGGCTAGTGACTATGTATTGTTTGTTTCTTCATTTCTTTTGTGTAAAATGTTGCTAACTAAACCCTTTTGTTAAAGAAAGTGATGGTATAGTTCTTCTTCTATTAAGAATCTAAAGTCCACTTTCATTTAAATGTTCACTAGAGTGCTGTGTCTTTTCCTGTAAGAAAGGGAAGAGTGTGTGTCTCCAGCTTTGCAATAGATTCCTTAGCTACTGTGGCTGTAGGGAATACAGTCAGAGGAGAAAGAACACTGATGTCATCTAAGCTTCCTTTTTATGTTCTGCTTTTATTATGTGTAACATCCCTAAACCCTCATGCCCTTAGTTTGTGGTCCTCCACCCTGAAGCATCTGCTGGTCCCAAAACTGGAGAATCAGAGTGTAGGTCCTTTGAAAAGCTACTTAGTGGAATCTTAAGAATTATGCACACATATCACTACAGAGGAGCAGGGATGCTGGGAGAAGGGATGCTTCTTGTGTGGCCAATTAGGATGCACACTGAGTAACACCAATGTTTCCTCACAGTGCTAGTCAACAGTAGGTTTTAATTATGCAGTAATAAAAATGGAGAAACAGCAGTAAATTATAGTCGGTTTCTATGAATTATCTTAGTCCAATAGTGAAAAATCTGCAAATTGCATAAAACAAATATTTCAAGTTAACCACAGAGTGTTTGTAGTGCAAAAGACATCAACATTTTTTTTTTTTTTTTAAATCATCACCTTGCTGCTTCTGGTTGAGTAACATGGTAACTGTGTTGGGGACGGATTGAGAGCCCTTGATGGGGCAGTGGATTCAACACACTGTGGAGAGACTATATGTGAGAAATCATAAGGCCTGGGGGGATGAAAAAGAGTGTGCATGGGTATAGGAAAAACAAACCCAACAAGTAGTTATCAGTTGGAGATAGCTTCTGGGCTAGGGGTGTGGGCTTGTGTTCACTTCCCCTCTCAGTGCTGGAACCCCCTCATACCCAGACCTGGTAGGCCCTGTGCATGCTGCCACAGTCTGTGAGAGCTCCTATGCGCATGAGTCCTGCTGTGCTTAGAGGGGCACGTTTCCTTGGCACCCTCCATCCCCTCTGGCTCTTATGGTCTTTACACCTCCTTTCGTGCATGGTCCCCTGAGACCGCAGGGGCGGGGACTTAGGGAGACATTTCACACAGGACTGAGTGTTCTGAGATCTGTCTCTTTGCACATTCTCTCACTCTCTGCACGTGGTGCAGCTGTGGGTCTCTGTATTCCCATCCATGCTGGAGGACAAGTAGTAAAGCCTGACCCTCCTGATCTGATGATGGCTCAGCAAGGCACCGATCTATGAGTATAGCAGAATGTCATTAGGAGTCATTTTTATAGCTACGTTCTTTTTATCAGAGCTGTAGTATTTGGCTTTTCCCGAAGTCCCTGGCCTATCCCGTCTGATTCTTAGCCACCATAGTGGTATTGGGGAGTGGTTCCATCATCTCATGGAATATGTCTTAAATCCAGTCAGATACTGGTTGACTACTCCTACAAGCTCTGCACCACTATCACGGTAGCTCATTTACAGGCTTTTTTTTTTTTTTTTTTTTTTTAACATTTTACATCATTGTGGATAAAAGACTTCAAAGCTGGATTGGTGTTTACTTTTCTCTTCTGGTAGCATCCAGAGTAGCTTCAAGTACTATAGGGGTGAAGGCTTTAGGTGGGCACCAGCTTGGCATCTCTGTGTTCAATGAGTTGTATAGATGTTGTCTTCAGCAATGTAGCCTTGGGGTCAGATTGTGGAGAACAAACAATAGCCTTGGCAATAGCCTGGGTTGTTTGGGGCTTCTCATGGGCCCCCTTTAGCCAACAGCTCAATTATATGTAACCCATTCCTGGCACTGGAAGCTTCATTTGGTGATGAGCGGTATCCTAGTTGGGGCTCCATCTCCCCATTATTTGGCAGTTTCATTCAGATCACCTTCATACACGTCTATATTTTAAGAAGCTTCTACTCTATTATAGTTTTCCACACAACTCTTCAGGTGGCATTCCTTCCCTCACCCTCTTCATCCTCTTCCCTGTTTGATCTTTCTGTTCCTGTCCCCCACTCTTGTCCATCCATAACTATCTACTCTATTTCTCCATCCTAGAGAGATCCACTCCTCCCCTCTATTCCCTTACTTCCCATGCATAACTTCTGTGGTTATATGGACTGCAGCTTGCTTATCAAAGACTTAACAGCTAACATTCACAAAGAAGTGAATATGTACTATATTTGTCTCTCTGGGTCAGGGTTACATCACTCAGTATGATTTTTTTCAAGCTCCTGCCATTTACTGGAGTATTTCATAATTTCATTTTTTAAATGGCAGATTAATATTCTGTGGTATAAATCTTCTTTAACCATCCTTCCATTGATGAGCATCTAAGCTGTTTTTAATTTTTGGCTATAATGAATAGAGCAGCAATGAACATGACTGAACCAGTGTCTCTGCAGTAGGTCAAGGCATCCTTTGGGTATACTCCCTAGTGATATAGCTGGATCTTGAGGTAGAACTATTGCCAGATTTCTGGGGAACCGTCATGTTGATTTCCATATTGGTTGTACAAGTTTTCATTCCCACCAAATGATAAGAACAGAACAAGGAGCACAATATTCCTAAGTATGGATGATAGGAAGAAGAAGCTGGAAGAATAATGGAAGAAAATAGCAAAAGGCAGTATAGTTATGCACTTATTATGTGCTCATAATTACACTAAGTACCTTTTGTACATTTTATCTCTGATGCAGTACCACTCTTCCCTTCCTTTTGGAAATAAGAGCATAGAGTCAAGTATGCTAGCTAACCTCAATTTACATCCCAGTAAAAGACAGAGTTGGGATTTGAACCTGGACAGCAGTGCATGAAAGGCAATGCTTTTTCCTTTGTGGTTAAAGTGCTATTCAATCTGAGTGAAGTTATAGTGTTTAATACCAGGGCTGGGTTGAAATAGTCAACATTGCTCAGGTAGCCAGGAACCTGAGATGAGATAGGCCATGGACTTATGGAAAAACCAAATATGATAAAGGAACGTAACCATAAAATGACTCCTAATGACATTCTGCTATACTCATAGATCAGTGACTTGTTCAGCCATCACCAGAGAAGCTTCCTTCTGCATGGAAACAAGGCTCTCTAAGCACAGCAGGACTGATGCACCTAGGAGCTCCCAGAGACTGAGGCAACATGCACACAGCCTATCAGGTCTGCACCTGAGGGGGTTCAGCACTGAGAGGGGAAGTGAACCAAAGTCCACACCCCTAACGCAGAAGCTATTTTCAATTGATAATTGCTCTTAAATGAAAACTTGTTTTTTTTCAAGGGAGTCTTACTGGGTATTCAAACTACCCTCAAGGCCAGGCACCATGCCCAGCAGTAGATGCCAACACAAAATGAACTCATTGGCATTCTTGGAGAGTCTTTGTCTCATAATGTTTTGTCAGGTTTTTTTTTTTTAAACAAGTCCTTTGCATATATGGTTTTTGGTTTTGTGTTCTTATGGTTTTTCTGTGTGTGCAAATGGATGTGTCTCTGTGTTTATATATGTCTTGACCTTTTCCTTTCATTCTTTTTCTTCTTTTTTCTGGTTTTATCTTATTTTGCTTTGTTTTTATTTTACCTAATTATATTATTATTATTGTCATCCTCATGATGATTATTTTAGATGCCTGTTTGTATTCCAATGAGAGAGAGAGCGAGCGAGAGAGAGAGAGAGAGAGAGAGAGAGAGAAGTGGGAAGGATCTAGGAAGTGTTGTAAGAGGGGAAAGGGTAGTCAGAATATCTTGTATTAAAGATCTATAATGGCTTCTGTGCAACTCATTAACATGAATTGTTAATTCAACACGAAGTGTATGCTGTGGGTTCCCCAAGTAGCCAGTGTCAGAGACCTGGAGCCTGTGAGCATGTGACTGTATCTCCGATGTGCGACACTGTGGGGCTGTCAAATGACTTAGCTTCATCCATGCACTTGACCACACAACAAGGAACAGTGGTATTGGTGGAGGGGATTGTCTCCTGTGACTGGCCAGACATTTCATTCGCCAAGGGGCTGCATTTGGTGTCTATTGACTGTAACAGATTAAACAGATTATTTTTATCCAGTCATTGTCTCATGGTTCTGTGGTTCAGACATACAGATGAAGTATGGCTCAATGACAACATCTTCTACTCTTCTTTTGAGACTGAAATCAGTGTGTTGGCTGGGAGGGGCATTTTATCTGGAGGTTCTTGGAAAAATTCAATCTGAGCCCATTTACATTGTGGCAGAATTTGGTTCCTTTTCATGCTCAACTTCAAACTGAAAATGGTGTTTTCTAATCCTTATTCTTTCAGTTTCTAGTATGCTGTTCTGTAAACAACTAGAGAAAGATCTCTGCTTCTAAGAGCCATGTGATTAAGTTCTTCTTGGTGGATAAGAGAGGGCAGTCTCACTATTTTAAGGTCAGTTGAGTAAGTTCAACTTCTACTATGTACTTATGTACCATCAACACAGGGGTCACACTAAGGGAAAAGGCTGTGGGAGTACAAATTCTAACTACCCAACTGTCCTTGGACTTAGTGGACTGAAAACCCACCAGTTTTAGAGATACTTGATATTTCCTGAATCTGAGATGATTTTATTTCACTGTAATATAAGGAGTGATAATATATTGGTTTGAAATTCTGTGCTTCATTCAACAACAGTGTGCATTTTCCAAATGTTGGTTTGAAAGCTAAAAATAAACTAAAATAATTTCTTTTGGAAAAGCTACAAAAATAATATCCAGAAACAGCATGTCCTATTTATCCTTCCTTATCCTCCACCTACCCTCCCACCTCCTCTCTCACCATGAATCTCTGAAAAGTTTCTGAAATCCTTTTCATTAAATCCTGGAGTATAAGGCTAATGGACACCATTAAGCTCAGGGACAATGCTAGGCCATACTTTAGTGTGTTTTTTTCCCCACCTAGAAAATGCATACCTCTAAGCAATGACATTTAAAAAGAGTATTTGAACCAATGTCTAATTTGAAGAAAATGAATGCCTTAAGAAATAACATGGATACCTTATAATTTTCAAGTCAGAAACTGTCAAACAGAAGTTCTCACATACTGCACTTTTTTTCCCCAAAGTAATTCACTCAAAAGTACTTCTCTTACAGTGTGCCCTTTGCAAAAAGCTGATTGAGACGCCCCACTCTCCTGAAAGTTATGGAGAATGAATGTGGTCTTTCATTCTGTGTACTCTCCAAAGAACATTGTAACACTGAACAACAACACTAAGGTTGGGAAAACAAGAAAATTAAATGCACCATCTACTGTTTCTGGGACTTATTGCACCATTTTTCAAGATTGGCAAATGTCATGTCCATGCTACTTCCTGACAGTATGGTGAGAACAAGACTCTTAACTTTTCTGAACACAAAACAACAGGAAAAAAAAAATCTCTTTTTAATGAGCCCAAACAGACATGAATGATGAGAGCAATGCAGACTGTGTATTTTTATTTGCATTCTTTTTCTAGCTTCACAGATTAAAATGTCCTTAGATTCAGAATAATGGATGAGTCTTTTAATCAGTTTTTATATGAATAGCTGACTGATCTGACTTTTTTTTTTTTAACTGTTGTGCCGAACCCTGGATGTCAATTTTGTTTGATCCAGTAAGGAACAGTTGGTTAGTAGTGGAATAGATCTGCAGTCTGATGCCACTTCTGCATGTGGATCTCATAGTGTTTTATTTTCTCCAGCATTGACATTCTCATGTTGTTAAGGTTTGATCTTAATGCCCTCCCCCCCCCAAGCCCACATGCTAATGTCAGGGTCACCAATCTGTGCTGCTATTAGGAGATAGTGGAACCATCAGAATGTAAGGGCCTAATGGAGGGAGTCAGATCACTACAGGCATGTTTTCTTGAATGGGATATGAGAACCCTACCCCCGACCCCTGCCTCCTGGCTGCAATGTGAGTAAGTTTCTTCTGCTTTTCTGTTTCTGCCATCATGCTCTGCCTTACCACAGGGTCCCAAAGCAGCTACAGATTGAAATCTCTGAAACCGTGAGTCAAGGAACCCCTTCTATTTCCCCTCCCTGAACTTGACTCTCAGAGATTCATGACAGCAGCACCCTGCTGACTAACATAATGGTTCTATGTGTTCTTGTTAGAATAATTAGAAAATACAGATGAGCAAGAGGGATGAGAAGAGCCTACCTCATAGATAGCCCCCACTATTTATATGTATGTCCCTGTATTTTCTGATTAAAACATAGCCATGAGGTAAGTTAAGCTTCATGCTACAATGTACAACACATCTGTAGTTAGTAGCTGGAGGTTATAGAGGCAAAGTGTGCTGTGATCATTCATTATTTTCATGATTAAGGAAACCTTTCTTGCCTTCAAGTTTCTGGCCATGACTGTTTGAACTGAATGCCTCATCAGGTTTCCTGTTCATCCAGTGTTCCAACATTTTCTGAAAAGGTTTAGAGCACAGAGAATGGATCAGAACCTAAAACAAAGTTGGGCTATAAATATTAGTTAGAGATGGTATTTTTAGCTTTCCCCTTTCAGAGCTCTGGGAATGTGTGTCTGGCTACTACAGCCCGATTCCATAGGGTTTAGAAAATCACTCCATTTAATTCCCATAATCTCTAAAGGTTGACATACGCCGCTGGTGCATTAACAGGCAGCTGGAGCTGATACTCCTTAGGTCCAAGGCACCACTCTTCATATTACCTCACTCTACCTCTTGGCTCTAGGAAATGGAGCATTACATAAATATTTACCTAGTCAAAGGCAACAAAGATGAGGAAACTTGGAAGACTCAATGTACAGTGGAGATATAATAACAGTAATGCATTGTAGATTTATGGTAGATTTGGAGTATTTTATCACAAGTTATTGTGAGGACAGACATGTTGATGAACTTGTTTGAAATTCTACAATGTGTGTGTGTGTGTGTGTGTGTGTGTGTGTGTGTGTGTGTATGTATCAAAACATCATATTGCGAAGCTTGAACATGTATAATTTTTGTCAATTATAGTTTAACAAAATTGAGTAAAGTGGCTGGGCACCAGCAATCCCGGGAAGACTTGTCCAGCCTGGCCCCAGTTTTTGGTCATTTGGCAGGCCCTGTGGGAAGGTCCCCCTTTTCCAAGACTGCAGGCAGATCCTGCAGTCTCCACACCCTGCCCCCACACCCATCTGTCCGAGACCCCAGCAACTTCCTGAGAATCAGAGACCAGCCCCCAGTTCCCATCCAGCCATTACTCCCATCTGGACTAGAGCTCCCATCCAGCCCAGAGCTTCTATCTGGACCAGAGAGAGGCTCCCTAAATCTGTCAGCTCTGTCTGGACCAAGTGCACTGATAAGGCCAAGAATGAATCCACAAGGAGATAGGCAGATGTCAAGGCAGAAGTACACACAACAAAATAAAGAGAAATACAGCATCACCAGAACCTAGCACTTCTCCAACAGCTAGACCTGAACATCAAAGAATGGAAGAAGCAGAAGAAAACAACCTTATAAATAACATCATGAAGATGCTAGAGCCTTATATAGAAGAAATAAAAAATGAAGTGGAGAAACAGACAAACAAAAAAGGGGAAGAACATTATAAAAAACTAGAGGAAAGGTCAAATAAAGCACAAGAAAACAATGAGTACCTGAAAGAAAATCATGAAAAAGCAATGAAACAAATGAGGGAAATAGTCCAAGAACTGAAAAGGGAAATAGAAAAAATGAAGAAGACACAAGCAGAGGGAATGCTGGAAATAGAAAATCTGAGTAAACAAAAAGGAACTTCAGATGCAAGTATAACCAACAGAATGCAAGAGATGGAAGAGAGGATCTTTGGTGTTAAAGATACAGCAGAAGAAGTAGATTCATCAGTCAAAGAAAACACTAAAGCCAACAAAGTCATGACCCAAAATGTCCAAGAAATTTGGGACACCATGAAAAAACCAAACCTATGAATAATAGGGATAGAGGAAGGAGAAGAATACCAACTCAAAGGCCCAGAAAATATATTTATCAAGATCATAGAAGGAAACTTTCCCAACTTAAAGAGGGAAATGCCTATGAAGATACAAGAAGCCTATAGAACACCAAACAGACTAGATCCCCCAAAAAAGTCCCCTCACCACATAATAATTAAACAACTAAATGTACAGAATAAAGAAAGAATATTAATAGCAGCAAAGGAAAAAGGCCAAGTGAGTTATAAAGGCAAACCCATCAGAATAACACCCTATTTCTCAATGGAGATTTTGAAAACCAGAAGGACCTGGGCAGATATAATGCAGACACTAAGAGACCATGGATGCCAGCCTAGACTAATATACCTAGCAAAACTTTCAACCATCATAGATGGAGTGAACAAGACATTCCAAGACAAAACCAGATTTAAACAATATTTATCCACAAACCCAGCCTTACAGAAAACACTAGAAGGAAAATTCCAACTTAAGGAAGTCAGATACACCCTTGAAAACACAGGCAATAGATAACACCCCAGCAGTAAACCCCAAAGAAGAGAAGTACACACACACTACCACCAAAAAATAAAAATAATAACAGGAACAAACAATCAGTGGTCATTAATATCCCTTAATATCAATGGACTTAATTCACCTATAAAAAGACACAGACTAACAGAATGGATACGAAAACAGGACCCATCTTTCTGCTGCATATAAGAAACACACCTCAAATTCAAAGATAGACACCTCCTAAGAATAAAAGGCTGGGAAAATACTTTCCAATCAAATGGTCTTATGAATATCCAGCAAAATAGACTTCAAACTAAAATCAATCAAAAGAGATGATGAAGGACATTACATACTCATCGAAGGAAAGATCCACCAAGATGAAGTTTCAATTCTGAACATTTATGCCCCAAACACAAGGGCACCCACATATGTAAAAGAAACATTACTAAAGCTTAAATCACATATAAAACCCAAATATTAATAGTGGGAGACTTCAACACCCCACTTTCACCTCTGGACAGATTTGCCAAATTTAAACTTAACAGAGAAATAATGGACTTAACTGATGTTATGACTCAAATGGACTTAATATCTACAGAACATTCCATCCGAACAAAAAAGAACCTACCTTCTTCTCAGAACCCCATGGAACCTTCTCTAAAATCAACCACATACTTGGCCACAACGCAAATCTCAACAGATACAAAACAATTGGAATAACCTCCTGCGTTCTATCAGACCACCATGGTTTAAAGTTAGATTTCATCATCATCATCATCAACAACAACAGCAACAACAACAACAAAAACTACAGAAAACCTGCAATCTCATGGAAACTGAATAATGCTCAACTGAATCACCAATGGGTTAAGGAAAAAATAAAGAAAGAATTAAAGACTTCCTAGACATCAATGAAAATGAATACACCACATACCCAAACTTATGGGACACTATGAAAGCAGTGCTAAGAGGGAAGTTCATAGCACTAAATGCCCACATAAAGAAGCTGGAGAAATCTCACACTAGTGACTTAACAGCACACCTGAAAGCTCTAGAACAAGAAGAAGCAAAGTCTCCCAGGAGGAACAGACTCCAGGAAATTATCAAATTGAGAGCTGAAATTCAATAAAATAGGAATAAAGAGAACAATACAAAAAAAATTAATGAAACAAAGAGTTGGTTCTTTGAGAAAATCAACAAGATAGACAAGCCCTTATCCAAACTAACCAAAGGACAGAGAGAGAGCATCCCAGTTAACAAAATCAGAAATGAAAAGGTGGACATAACAACAGACAATGAGGAAATCCAGAGAATCATCAAGTCATACTTCAAAAACCTCTACTCCACAAAACTAGAAAATCTAAAAGAAATGGATAATTTCCTGGATAGGTACCACATACCTAAGTTAAATCAAGACCAGATAAACCATTTAAATAGTCCAATAACCCCTAAGGAAATAGAATCAGTCATTAAAAGTCTCCAAACCAAAAAAAAAAAAGCCCAGGACCAGATGGTTTCAGTGCAGAATTCTACTAGATCTTCAAAGAAGACTTAATACCAATACTCTTTAAATTGTTCCACACAATAGAAGCAGAAGGAATATTACCAAACTCCTTATATGAGGCTACAATTAACCTGATTCCTAAACCAAACAAAGATACAACAAAGAAAGAGAACTACAGACCAATCTCCCTCATGAACATTGATGCAAAAATACTCAATAAAATGTTGGCAAATAGACTCCAAGAACACATCAAAACAATTATCCACCATGATCAAGTAGGCTTAATCCCAGGGATGCAAGGGTGGTTCAACATACGAAAGTCAATCAATGTAATACACCATATAAACAAACTCAAAGAAAAAAAAACCACATGATCATCTCACTAGATGCAGAAAAGGCATTTGACAAAATCCAGCACCCCTTCATGATAAAGGTCTTGGAGCGATCAGGAATACAGGGAACATACCTAAACATAAAAAAGGCAATCTATAGCAAGCCAACAGCCAACAGCCAACATCAAATTAAATGGAGAGAAACTCAAAGCAATATCACTAAAATCAGGAACAAGGCAAGGCTGTCCCCTCTCCCCATACTTATTCAACAGAATACTTGAAGTTCTAGCCAGAGCTATAAGACAACATAAAGAGATTAAGGGGATACAAATTGGAAAGGAAGAAGTCAAGCTTTCCCTATTTGCAGATCACATGATAATATACATGAGTGACCCCAAAAATTCAGCAAAGGAACTGATACAGCTAATAAACACCCTCAGCAACATAGCAGGATACAAGATCAACTCAAAAAAATCAGTAGCCCTGCTATACACAATAGACAAACAGGCTGAGAAGGAAATAAGTGATACATCACCCTTTCCAGTAGCCACAAATGATATAAAATACTTTGGGGTTACTCTAACTAAGCATGTGAAGGACCTATATGACAAGAACTTTAAGTCCCTGAAAAAAGAAATTGAAGAAGATGTCAGAAAATGGAAAGATCTCCAATGCTCATGGATAGGCAGAATTAACATAGTAAAAATGGGGATCTTACCAAAAGCAGTCTACAGATTCAATGCAATCCCCATCAAATTACCAACACAATTCTTCACAGACATGGAAGGAATAATACTCAACTTCATATGGAAAAACAAAAAAACCCAGGATAGCCAAAAGAATTGTGTACAATAAAACAACCTCTGGAGGCATCAAGATCCCCGACCTCAAACTCTACTATTGAGCTACCTTAATAAAAAAAAGCTTGGTACTGGCATAAAAACTGACTTGTGGACCAATGGAATTGAATTAAAGACCCTGACATTAACCCGCACACCTATGAACATATAATTTTTGACAAAGAAGCCAAAAATGTACAATGGAAAAAAGAAAGTATCTTCAACAAATGGTGCTGGCATAACTGGATGTCAATGTGTAGAAGGCTGCAAATAGATCCATATCTATCACCATGAACAAAACTTAAGTCCAAGTGGATCAAAGACCTCAACATAAATCCAGTTACTCTGAACCTGATAGAAGAGAAAGTAGGAAGTATTCTTGAACGCATTGGTGTAGGAGATCACTTTCTAAATATAACACTAGTAGCACAGACACTGAGAGAAACAATCAATCAATGGGACCTGTTGAAACTGAGAAGCTTTTGTAGAGCAAAGGACATGGTCAACAAGACAAAGCGACAGCCTACAGAATGGGAAAAGGTCTTCACCAACCCCACATTTGACAGAGGACTGGTATCCAGAATATATAAAGAACTCAAGAAATCAGACATCAAAATGCCCACCAGTACAATTAAGAAATGGGCTATAGAACTAAACAGAGAATTCTCAACAGAGAAAGGTCAAATGGCTGAAACACATTTAAAGAATTGCTCAATGTCCCTAATTATCCAGGAAACGCAAATCAAAATGACTCTGAGATACCACCTTACGCCTGTCAGAATGGCTAAGATCAAAAACACAGAAAACAGCTTATGCTGGATTGGATGCAGAGCAAGGGGAAGTCTTCTCCACTGCTGGTGGGAATGCAAGCATGTACAGCCACTTTGGAAATCAACTTGGCACTTCCTTAGAAAATTGGGAATCCATCTCCTCCAATTCCCAGCTATAGCACTCTTGGGCATATACCCAAGGAATGCTCAATCATACCACAAGGGCATTTGCTCAGCTATGTTCATATCAGCATTGTTTGTAATAGCTGGAACCTGGAGACAACCTAGATGCCCTTCAACTGAAGAATGGATAAAGAAAATATGGTACATATACACAATGGAGTACTACTCAGCAGAGAAAAACAATGACATTATGAGGTTTGCAGGCAAATGGATGGATCTAGAAAAAATCATCCTGAGTGAGGTAACCCAGACTCAGAAAGACAACCATGGTATGTACTCACTCATAGTAGGATACAAAGATGACTAGACTGCTACACAACTCCAGGGAGGCTACCTAGAAAATGGGACCCTAGGAAAGACACAGGGATCACCCAATGACAGAGAAATGGATGAGATCTACATGAACAACCTCGATGACAGTGGGTGTAATGAAGGGCAAATTTCAAGGGAAAGAGAGCTTAGGGGAGCAGGAGATTCCACCTGGATCAAGAACAGAAAGGAAGAACAAGGAATAACAGACCATGATAAATGAAGACCACATGAGAACAGGAAGAAGCAAAGTGCTAGAGAGGTCCCCAGAAATACACACTGTAGACTACTGGCAATGTTCGAGAGAAAGCCCCATCTGACCTAGTCTGGTGATCAGATGGCCAAACACCCTAACAGTCGTCCTGGAACTCTCATCCAATAACTGATGGAAGTGGATGCAGAGATCCTCAGCCAGGCCCCAGGTGGAGCTCCAGGAGTCCCATTGTCGAGAAAGAGGAGGGACTGTAAGAGTGTGAATTGTTGAGACTATGATTGGAAAAGCACAGGGACAAATAGCCAAACTAATGGAAGCATATGAATTATGAACCAAAAGCTATGGAGCCCCCAGCTGGATCAGGCCCTCTGGATAAGTGAGACAATTGAATAGCTTGAACTGTTTGGGAGGCACTCAGGCAGTGGGACCCAAACCTATCCTTAGTGCATGAGCTGGCTGTTTGGGACCTTGGGCTTACACAGGGACCCTTTGCTCAGCCTGGAAGGAGGGGACTGGACCTGCCTGTACTGAATCTACCAGGTTTAAATGAATCCCCAGGGGAGTCTTGGCCCTGGAGGAGATGGGAATGGAGGGGAGGGGCTGGGGAGAAGTTGGAGGTTGAGGCAGGAGGGGCAGTACAGGGGAACCTAGGGCTGATATTTGAAATTAAAACACAAATATAATAAAAAATAACAAAAAAGTGAGTAGAGTGGATATGGTCCTCCAAATAAGAGAAATAAGAAATTTAGCCAAAATATACTCACATGGGCTTATACATCTTAAATGGGAGAATTTAACCAGCATGTTCAGTATTATTTGGAGGAATAACCTTGAAATTTTTGCACAACTTTTGACATACTCATAAGCCTCAGAGGAACTTAATAAAAGGCCAAACATTCAAAAATTCAAAAGTTTATGAGATTAAGAAAACCTTCCCAAAACAAATAAAACTCAAATAATCATACTCGAGGCTCCCCTCAAAACATTTAGCTTTATTGAATAGTGCTCAAGCCTATTTGAAGCACATCTTAAAAATTATCTTATACAACACCAAAATAGAAATATTTCCAGAAAATTTCTTTAAAGATATCAGAGGAACATGAATAATGAGCCACAAGGAAAAAGTAATTTCCCACAAGAAATACAACAACACTAAGTGGTTATTGAGAAAGTGCTGGCCTTGGGAGCAAGTAGGAAAGGATCTGGTTTTGTTGTTACGGTCCTGTCTTAACTTACTTTGAAATTTAATTATAGAATTAGTGTCAGTTTATAAGATACTCTAGGAAAATGCCCCCAACAACTCACAATCTATCATTTGAGAAAACTAAATATACTACCCAACTTGAACACTTGTTTCAGGAAGTTCGACTGGAGTGAGACATTCTTCTGGGCTATCCATAGTCATGTGGTTATAGGGAAATGCTGTACATTGCACATCTCACAAAGCCAGAAGGAAAGATTTTGAATGTTTTACCATAAATATTTGGGGAACTAGATGTGCTTACTCAAGCTTAACACAGTGCAGACATGTGGCCTATCAATATGTTTAATGTTTACATACCCATTAAAAATAAGTTTAATTGTGTTGTAGGTGTATCAGTTGGGGCTGGGAACCACATGATTTCTGTTCTCTGCATTTTTTTATCAGTTTTGGTTTTCTGTAATATTCTCCATCTGTTGCAAAGAGAAGTTTCTTTGTGGAGGGGTGAGAATGACTGTGTGTATAAGGACAAATATTTAGAATGTAGTTATGCTGGAACCATGCTGGTTCAGTAAAGTGGAAATTGTAGGTCCATCTCCAAGACCCATGACTTCACTAACTCTGGGTAATTTGTTGGGTTTCTGGTGCCAGGCATGGTTTCTCTCTTGACGAATGGGTCTAAGGTTCAGCTAATGGTTACTGCCAAGCACTATGTGCCACTACTGCATTCCTAGGGCTTGCTTGCCATTCTGGTCATTGGCATAGGTTCCCAAGCCATGGTTCATAGGCAACACAGCTGGGTAGGAAAACTGCTTCCCTCTCTTGGATGCTCGCATGAAGCTTATTGGTACCATGAAAGTTAGTCCTTAGAGGGGAAGTGAATTTGAGCGAGAAAGGGAGAGAGAGAGAGAGAGAGAGAGAGAGAGAGAGAGAGAGAGAGAGAGAGAGAGAGAGAGGAGAACATTCGAGAGAGAACATGTGAGGAGTTTTAGGGAAGAAACTAGTAAAAATCTAATTTAAATTAAAAGTGGCTTTTAAAAACGGAACAAGAAGAACTCTTTCATGGTAATGATTTGCTACACAGACTTAACAAAGCAACAACAATATGTAGTAGAGGTGGGGATACTCACCCCTAATTACAGCAGTCAGGAGGCTGAGGCAGGAGCATTGTGAGTTTAAGGCCAAACTGGGATGCATAGTGAGACCCTGTCTCAGTGAAATAAAACGCAGCTACACAAAGGACACAGGCCTGAAAACAGCTCTGAAAGAGGAACTCCCCGGTGCTCTGAGGAAAGACAGCATCGCCTTCGAACGTGAGTGAATTTGTCCTCTGAGTTGACAGTTCTGAAGGAGATTAAAAATCACTTGCACGTTGAACTCCGGCGAGTTACTCAGACTGGGAGTATTATTGCCTTGCATTTATTGCCATGTGTAAGATTTTTGTTTTATTTATAATAGCTGTCATGCTTTTCACCTGCCAAGTCAACAATGAGAATTTCTATGCCATCAGAAATTGTGTATGAGGAGTCATTCTTTTGGCATGATCTACTGGTTAAATAATTGAACAACACAGCTGTAAGGGGTGATACAGTTTTTATTATTTGTTTAGGTAAAAGAACATGGGTTTTCTGTGTAAGCACTAAAAGCCCGTGAGTCAATCTAATTTTTAAACATAAGTTTATTTTTTACAGTCTGACTTTTATTTTATGATATAAAATTATGCGTGTTTACGAGTACCATGTAGACATGTGTATTCATTGCTTATTATTTAATTCAAGGTAAAAATGTCTATCTCCTTAAACATTAGTTTGTTCTAGTCGAAATATTCATTTTTTTATTAGTTCTCTGAGAACATCATACAGTATATTTTGACCATATTCACGGCTACTTTCCAGCTCTTTCCAGATCAACTTCCCCTTTCTGGTATACTTTTTTTTTTCTTAAAAAAAAAAAAAAAGTCCATCCAGAGTCTGTGGGCTCCCACTAGCTCAGATCAGCTGTCTCTGTGGTTTTCCCCATCATGATCTTGACCCTGCCTTGTTCATATGATCCCTCCTCCCTCTCTTCAACTGGATTCCAGGAGCTCAGCCCAGTGCTTGGCTGTGGATCACTGCATCTACATCCATCAGAAGGTTCTATGATGACAATTAGGGTAGTCACCAATCTGATTACAGGAGAAGGCCAGTTCAGGCACCCTCTCTACTATTGCTAGGAGGTCATCCTTGTGGATTCCTGGGAATTTCTCTAGCACTAGGTTTCTCCCTAACCCTATAATGTCTCCCTCTATTAAAATATCTCTTTCATTGCTCTCCCACTCCATCTTTCCCCCAACTCGACCTTCCAGTTCTCTCATGCTCCCATCCCCACCCCCTTCCTTCTACCCCCTCCTCCAAGTTTACCCAGGAGATCTTAATGATTTCCCCTTCCTGTGGCCATGTGGGAACCTGCATGGGACCAAACTAGGTCTTCTGAGTGAGGGTGACAGTAGTGTGGCTTGATCTGTTTGTGGGGCCCCTGGCAGTGGGACCAGGACTTATCCAGGGTGCATGAACTGATGTTTTTGGAGCCCATTCCCTATGGAAGGATACCTCACTCAGCCTTGATGCAGGTGTTGGTTCAACTTGTTGTGTCAAACTTTGAGGACTCCTCTGAGGAGTGGATGAAGGGTGGGATGAGGAGGAGATGGGAGAGATGGGGGAAGAGGAGGGAGGGGAGCTGGGGTTGGTATATAAAATGAAAAAATTTTAAATAAAAAAATAAAAATAAAGTCCAATTTGTGATGCCATTATACTCTTGGTTGTGTGGCCATCTACTGATATATAGCTTTAAGGATGTGGCCTCTGGTAAGTAAAAAACAGCCATTTGATCAAGTCAGTGTTAGAGAAGAGTAAGAAATTCTGGCATGCACAGCACACTAATTAGCAACAATGTACTGTGTATTTTAAAATGAAAAATGAATTTAAAAGTAATATTTTCATTGAGAATTTTGTATAATGTATTTCTATCATAAGCCTTCCTTTTAGTCTTTCTGGTAATTATTAATAGGCCAGTGATACTATAAGAAATAGGAGAGATACAAGATGACATAAAAATAGAGTGGTGAGACACAGAGGGTGACCAGCTTTCTCTCCCAGACCAAGGCATGCATATGACCCTGACAGTAAGATATAAAAGAAATTTTATTTCAGCTAGGAGGTAACATGAACCCAGAGCTGATGCCAGAAATCTTTGACACCTGTAGTAAGGACGTACTATTCTGGGTGAGCACTGACATTCTTATTTAAAGGGCATGGAGGTGGGTAGGAAAAAGACACAAATTCAGAACCTAGCTACTCAAATGAGGAAGCTTCAGTTTACCTGTACAACTTCTCTACTGAGTGGTAAGAGCAAGATGTGATGGAAACTTGAATATTAAAATGATGCCTTACCTCTTTTAAAGGAGATACTCCCACAAAATGATCAGATTTGACCTCATCACCATCCATAGCGGTTATTTGGAGATGATGAGCCCATACAATTCTTATTTTCCCTATTAAAATGACGTCATTAGTAATCCCTGGAAGGCTGAAGATAAGCGATCAGGTAACTGGCAAAGCTACTGGATATTTTTCCGAAGTATGAAAAGTCTATCCGAATCCTCAAGCCTAACAGACTCGTATTTACAGAGTGATCTACCCACTTGGTACTCACCTTTCCTACACAGCTCACTCCCCACTCCAGTTTACTTTTGTCCTTGGGCAGCACACACTGCAACTTGAATTTCAAGGTAAGGTACTACACATGTAAGTATATTTAATATATGGTCTGCATTCTATATAATTCCGTTCTTGATTAACAAATGCTTTCTCCCTAAAAAAACCCATGTAGAGATGCACATAACTGAAAACATTTCACTTTATATATGAGTGCCTCTGTATAGGGACCAAGGGCATCACACTTCAGAGCAATATGAAAAACAATGGTGTTTTCTTGCCTGTATGAAGTTACATCTTCCTTTTTTAAAAATTTTTTTTATTTTGGATTATCTTCGTGACAAAACGTCCTAAGCAGTGGTTTAATTGGGTCTTCTGTAAAACACAGTGCCTCCGTTTTAGATCCTGAAGTGCTTTTAATTAGGCAAGTAACTTTGCAGAAAGGAAATGGAAATATCCAGTCATTATGTAGAAAACTTAATGAAAGTATCGCTAAGTGAGCCAAGGAAGATGTATTTTTGGATGTAAAGAACAGTAACTTTCTGTGTATAGCTTTAGTTTCTGAATAACTTAGGAAGTAAGGGGTGCATAGCAATTCAGTTCCTCAGAATTCAAGGAGCATAGAAGTAGAGTCACCTGAACTATGGCTTTGTTTTTCTCCAAGTGTAGCTTTAAGCTTGACAAGACCGGGGAGGTGTCCTAGAGGAATAAAACCAACAGGATGTATACAGTTAACAAAAGGGGATTTACTAGGTTAGCTTACATGATAGGGGTGAAGTCGTTCAACAAGGGCTGTTTGCATATCAGAGAACCCAGTAGTTGCTCAGTCCACAAATCCAGATGCCTCTGTGTGCCAAGCCAGTGCTGAAAGTTCCCTGGAGGGTCACTAATACTGAGTCCATGTTGGAAGGCTGAAGATCTGAAGTCTGATGATCTGAAGTCTGATGTCATGGAGATTGGCAGTGGCATTAGATTTGCTCAGAAAGAAGCTAAGGAAAGCAAGTGCACATTGCTTGCTTAGATCTCTTGAAGTCTAAGCCACCCATTGAAGGGTGATTGTGTTAAAGGAAGATCTTCCTCAGTGAACCTTCTCTGGAAGCCATCTCACAAATGAACCCACAAATGTGTCATTTCCATTATTCTAAGATCTGTCAATCAAGATGAGTAAAGGCTAGGAATGAGTGTGAGATTTTATGTCAAGACTTGACTTGAGATCTAAAGGGAAGGACCAGAGAATTAGCTCTTAACGTTTTTTTTTTTGTTTGTTTGTTTGTTTTTTGTTTTTTTGAGCTGAGGATCGAACCTAGGGTCTTGTGCTTGCTAGGCGAGCGCTCTACCACTGAGCTAAATCCCCATCCAGCTCTTAACGTTTTTTAGCTGCCATGTTAACAAGGCACTAAGACTGAAGTTATAGCCACTAAGTGAAGCAAATTGATGTTCAGGGGAACCTTGAATGATACCGGAGAATGTGCCTACTGAGTACAATGCTTCTTTTAGGACCAAGATAATAAAAAAATAAAAGTTGGATTTAAAAAATGAAATATGTAAGTATAAAATAAAGAGGAAGCCCAAAGCTAGAAATAAAGTCTTAGGCTGCTGGGATTTCTAGGATTGCTTTGGCATAAAACACACAGATCTAAGCAGCAACCTTATTCATAGAAAAGATTGGGGTGAATCAATGAAGTTTTTTTGGCATTGTAGGCTCCAAATGAGGTTAATAGAGTCATCGATGAGAAAATTCCAGAATGTAACTTGTTTTACTCTTGCAATAGGAAGATCATGTTGAAAACTCATAGGTTAAACTATTTCAGGCATATTTAAGATCCTCTGGGAAATGACACTGAACTTCTCTACATTGATATTTATATGAATCAAAGCCCTTGAGAAATTCTAGACCACATGACCCCTGCTGAAAATGAGCTCATAATGAAAATAGGTTATATAAGAAAACTATGCATTAGAGGAAAAATTACCTAATTCCCATTATTAATGGGTAAGAGTTAGTGTCCATTAACTGGAGAGAACAGAAGTCTTAGAAAGATTTTCACATAATAAATGTATCTTAAGAGCTTGTAGAGCTTTATGGGGCAGAAACTGCAGGAAGTGAACTGGAGGCAAAGAAGATAACATACAACCAAGATTCCAGAATGCAAGCCCCACATTGTCACCATCTGGAAAAGGCAACCCTGTGGTGACAGTTGACAGGTCAGTGGTTGCCAGGGGAGAGAGGGAGGAAGAGGGGAAGGGCATCGTGCAAGGTCATTCAGGGCAGTGAAAAGACTGTGATGCTGCAGTCGTAGACAGATGTTTGTTGCTAGATACTCTTCAAACCCACAGATGTTCTGTGCCAGCAGAACTCCCTAACACAAGGTCTGGGATGTTGTTGATAACCATGTGCCGACTTACATCCTTGAATTGAGGAAATGTTATTTCTGGGGGGAGTTAGTAAGGATGAGGCCATGCACATGAGAGGATGGAGGAGCATCTGTGGAGTCTCTGTGCACTCTTTCAGTTTTTCTGTGAAGATAAATCTCCTCCAAAAAATAATACAGTTTAGTGAGGTTATTGTATATTGAATCAAACTTACAAATAACAACCCTATCCCTATATGACAGCAACAGCCGAGAAAACATACTATTTGATAGAGCAGGTGGTTGGGAAAACATGTAAAGATAAACTTGCAAACTATGTTTAAGGTTTTCTGCTGGGAAAATGTCCAAGTTAAAAGGCACAAGAGAGATGTGAGTGCGTTGTCCTAATATAGTTGTCCAGTTTCCTAAAGGTATCTTGTATAAGAACAAACTTAATCAGATCTCTGGTTTTGTAGATATATTAGGAAAGCTGTTTTCAGTAATGCACCTTAAGAAAAATAAGTGAAATTCCTGCCCTTTAGAAGGCGTAAAGATCTCAGCGGAAGAACGTAGCCGTAAAGCCAATGAACAGAAACTGTGGAGCACGTCTCTGTGGTCTAGTGTAAAAAGACTGTAGAAAGGTTTCTGAAGGTTAAAACTAAGACAAAGACAGATGGATTATTCCACCAAGGATGACAGAAAAAGCTCAAAGTCAGAAAAGAGAGTGGAAAAAATTCTTTGCAATGTCTGAAGTTATCAATATCTTAGCATCTGGAATAGACAAGAAAACCTCAAATCTCCGAGAAAACATGTAAACTGGGCAGAACACATGCATACTCAAGCCATAGGAGAAGAGCTCTGAATAAGCATACAAGAAAGAATGCACAGTTGTTAGCAGCTGGAGAAATGGGAGCCAGACAACATGGAGTCATGGTTTACAGCAGTCAGCTTGCAGAGCCAGAGCCGGCCAGCACAGCGTGGATAAGAATGCAGGAGATAAGCTGACAAGTCACTGAAACTAAACACAGAAACATTCCATCGCTCTGCAGTGTCACTTCTCAGGAAGAAAAATCTTACTCCAAGTCACAAGAGGATGTCAGGGAAGCCACACTGTGAAGTCTCATCAACATGGCTGCCTAAATAAGACCTGAACAAGGATCACAACGATGGACATGTGGACACGGAAAGGGGAACTCTCACAAGGCCTCAACCCTAAACAAAGAACTTCAGGGAACGAAGGAGCCCTGAGAGTGGGAGTAATGTCTTCCCTAGGGAAGAGCTCCCAAAGTGGTTGTCTAATCCCAAATGGTCAGCCTTGAAATCATATACACACTACACACAGTAACTTTATGGGAACTGACCAGGTTGTCTTCATATATTAGAAATATACGTATATACATGTAACAACAATTAAGGAAACAGTCACCATGAATCTGAGAGAGAACAGGTAGGCTACATGGGAGGGTTTTCAGAGAGGAAAGGGAGGGGGAAATGATGTAATTATATTTTAATTAAAAAAAGAACGTATATGAGTATTCCTCATAGTCTTGTTTGTGGAAGTGGAAAATACAGGAAAAAGTAGAGGTCCCAATGTTGGGGAATATCTAAATAAAAAGTACCAATATAAAATGATACACAGTATCTAGGATAAACACGCATGCAAACACGCACACACATGCGCATGTACACACACACACATGTTAATACAGAAACATTAATAGAACTTATAAATAATGCTGGGATGCACAAGATAGCTCAGTGGGTATAGATGCTTGCCTCCAGGCTGTTGATCTGAGTTCAATCTCCTAGACCCACATAATAGAAACAGAGAACTGACTCCCACAAGTGGTTCTCTGATTTCCACACAGATAATGTGACACAGGTGTGTGCATGCACACACACATGCACATTCACAGGAACACAAAAATAAGTGTAATAAAAATGTAAGAACAACATTGAGGGTGATGGCTATGTGTAGTCATGCAGCAAAACCACTATTTCCAAGATATGCTTAATGACATGGCTAAAAACACATAAACTTACAAAGATGACAGAATCACAAGGACAAACTTATAAAACTTTGAATCATAATAGGATATCTAATATGCTTCTCTGAAGTAAATACAAAATAAATTCAGGCGAGGAGGAATTTGAATTACACATTAAGCAGGATTGATTTGGTATGCAGATAGACGTAAAAATGCAGAGATATGAGTGTGCTTTTGTCCCTTGAAACTATAGACTCTTCTCATAAAGCCTAGAAAATCTATTTTAAATTCTAACCTAATTTTAAGTAAAAAAAATTGTCTTAATATATTCCAAAGACTGGCTTTCACAAAGCTCACATTGTCTGGCTATGATAGAATAGTATTTGATACTAACAACAGCAACAGTATCAAAACAGCAATTAACAAACACTCAAGGCAACAATCCCCTTTGTGAGGAAACCACAAAAGTGACATCCCTAAACTTAAAATGCTAATGCTAATCCTGACACAGAAGGGCTTTTTTTTTTTTGAATAATGGATAAAATCAAAGATCTGGAGACACACGGAAAACTACTAAAATCTGCTTAAAAGCAACCATGTTATTTACCCCTTCCAAGAATCCTGAGGTAGATATCTCTATTCTGTAAGTGAAGGCCAGAGAATGAAGAAACTTGCAGAGTCACACATGTGGAGCTTATAAGGCGTGGAGCTGGAATTCACAAAAGTTTTCTTTTACCTGACACATGTGCACACGTGTTAATGAAAAGGGTAGGTCCTCTAAAGAGGAGGGTAAGTTCTTGCCTCTATGAGAAATCTAAGGGAGGGCAGTATGGACTTAGTCATTATGCCTGCAGCTACCCTTTTAGGGGGTAATATATAGAGCAGTCCACAAGCATCACGTTAAGGGGATGATGTTAGAGGATCAATCTATCTGAGAAGTAAGAATAGTTACACTCCTTGTTTTATCCAGCACTTCAATCTAATTAATTAGTTAATTTATTTTTGTTTGTGTGTATGTATTTGTGTGTGTGTGTGTGTGTGTGTGTGTGTGTGTGTGTGTGTGCATGCGTGCATAGGTGCATGTCCATGTGTGTCTATAAACTTGGAGGCCAGAGGTCAATTTTTGAAACAGTGTCTCTCATTGACCCTGGAGCTGACTAATGTGGCTAGGCTTGGAGCTAAGCTGCACCCAGCTTTGAAATCTTGGTTCGAGGGACATTGATTCAGATCTTCAGGTGCAAACATTTTCTATATGAGCCATCTCTTTGGCCCCCTTACATATTTTACAAAGCACAAATCATATAACAATGACCAGGTATTATCATAGATATTATACACATTATATAATACAGATATTATATATTCCCTGGAAGTCCTTATGCTTCTCAGAGCTTTTCTGGAAAAACCCCAGATTTTTCTTTTCTTTTCTTCTTCTTCTTTTTTTTTTTTTAGTAATAAATTTATGGTTTACAACAAAAAGTAACATAAAATTACTAATCCTCACCCTGCCTCTAGACTAGAGAATAATACAAGGCAGGACACATCATCAAACTTCAAGAATTTATGTGGTTTCTGCCACCCCACTGTGTCAGCCAACCTGGAGTTACTCTGATTTCTCAGCTTGAGTTAACACAGTGAAGGTGACTGGAAATTGAGTTCAGATCTGGAAGGAAAAAAGCATTAGATTCTGAATTCATAGGAAGCCTACAATTAGTACTACTAAATTTTTACAAAATTATTCAAACTGATGAAATTGGACTCTTACTTTATATTATATATAAAAATCAACTCAGTATGGGTTAAAAACTCTAATCTATAAAATTTCAAGAAGAAAACATATGGTAAAGGTCCCTTATATCACTGTGATTTTTTTCCATGACGACATAGACACTACCAAGGAAAGCGTAGCTAGACAACAGAGACTCCCTCGGACTTATGAAGGGACCACACAACAATGAAAGGCAATCTCTGGGCTGGAGAAAATGTCTGCAAACCCCATACTACCCAAGCAATTCCTATGCAAAATATGTCAGGAACCTGGCAGCAAAAAGTCCAAATAACTCAATTTAAAAATGGACAAAAACTTGCAGAGGCAAAACATTTCTCCAAAAGAAGATGCACCAAGGAACAATGGATAGAGAAGATTTGCATCATGACTCAGCATGAGAGAAATATAAACCAAAGCCCCACACAAGAGAGATCGCAAAAGAAAAGTCTTGGAGAGAAAGGAAGAAGTGGAACCTTGAAGATTGTTGTAGAAATGTCAGAAAGTAGAAGTTATGGAAAGCAGAATGGAAAAAAAATTACCAAGACAATTACCAGATGGTCCAGTTGTCCCTTCTGTGAAACCTTCAAACAACCAAAGTCAGGATCCTGAAGAAAGACTGCAATGACTTCATTCCCACAGGCCCATTTCTGGCTTTATCTCTTTGGTTCAGCAGAAACCTCTTATATATCCCTGAAGGAGGCATTTCTTTCTTTCTTTTTAAAATTCAGTTAGTTTTTGATTGTTTCTTACGTGCACATAGTGTGCTGTGGTTACTCTTTCCCTGCACCGTCTTTTACCTCCCTCCCCCACTATTAACTCAATGTGCTCCATACCTGGCCTTTTCCCATACTCATTACTTTTGGCTTTGTCTTGTGAACTGTTTCTGAGTCCTAACAGCTCCCTTGAGGGGGAGGGGATGAGAAGGTGCAGAGTCAATGACACAGACTCTGGGAGTCAGGTGAAAGGCAAATAGCATACTCTTTTATTCAGTGACGGGGAAGGCCTTATATACCCTCCTCCCAGCACCCAGGCTGTATCCCAATCTGGGGACGTTGCATGGTCATCCCTCATTGACCAGGCATGATCAGGCAGACTCCAGATCAGGTCATAAGGAAGTACATTTATGTGCATGCCTTGGCAACTGGTTTGAGCCAATTTTGTGGACCATAAGGACCGTTTCCACTACAATGACCCATTTAGTTTAACCAGGGGTATCTGTGTGACCATGATATTGGGACTAATGATTGGAGCCTGGTGTAAAGACAAGTAAGCACACAAATGAAGCAATGACTCCTTTCCCTTCTATGCATTAACCAGTAGGAAATAGTTCAGCAGTGAGGGGTAGGATGCCCTGAGCCCCTCCTCCATCCATGCATCCTTGTTAATAGGCTATTTCTTGTGTAGAACCAGTGTAATCACTGTAGTTGTTGAAATTCAGGGTGGCAATGGCTATTCATTGCCTGTAAATGGCATTTCACAGCCTGTTTCCCTGTCTTCCAGTTCTTAGATTTTTTCTAACCTTCTTTCTGAAACATTCCCTGAGCCTTGGAAAGGATGCTACAAATGTCTTGTGTAGGTCTGAGCACTCAATTGTCATTTATTTGTTGATTGATTTATTTTGGTTTTTCGAGTCAGGGTTTCTCTGTGTAGCCCTGGCTGTCCTAGAACTTGCTCTGTAGACCAGGTTGGCCTCGAACTCAGGGATCCACCTGCCTCTGTCTCTGAGTGCTGGGATTAAAGGCATGTACCACCACTGCATGTCAATCTATTAACACCTTTTACAGCCATGAGTCTTTATTGTTTGTGGTGGTATTGTGTTCTCCGAAATATTGTGTGTTCCCCAAAATAAACTTATCTGGGGTCAGAGAACAGGATGGCCACAATATTAAACATGAGGAGAGGCAGTGGTAGCACACGCCTTTAATCCCACCACTCTGGGAGGCAGAACGAGGTGGATCTCTGTGAGTTCAAGGCCACATTGGAAACAGCTAGGCATGGTGACACATGCCTTTAATCTCAGAAAGTGAGCCTTTTATCCCAGGGAGTGACAGCAGAAAGTAGAAAGATATATACGGCATGAAGACCAGAAACTAGAAGCATTTGGCTAGTTAAGCATTTTGGCTGGTTAAGCTTTTAGGCTTTGGAGCAACACAGCTCAGCTGAGATCCATTCTGGGTGAGGACTCAGAAGCTTGCAGTCTGAGGAAACAAGACCAGCTGAGGAACTGGCGAGGTGAGGAAGCTGTGGCTTGTTCTGTCTCTCTGATCTTCCAGCATTCACCCCAACAACTGGCCTCAGGTTTGAGTTAATTAATAAGACCTTTTAAGATTCCGGCTACAATTGTTACTTCAATTTTAGGTTCCCTTTGTGGTTGCTGAGTGATACAGGGGAACTGGGGCTTCTCATTAATGAAAGAATTTAGGGATAAACTCCAATAGGAGCTCAAGGGCAATTATATTATTACTTTAAAAGAAAAATATGGGGCTGGAGAGATGGGTCTGTGGTCTGACCTCAATTTCCAGCCCCCACGTGGTGGCTTGCAAATGTCTGTAACTCCTGTCCTGGGGGATCTGATATCTTCTTCTGACCTCGACCAACACTGTATGCATGTTGGGCACAGACAAACGTGCTGGCAACCACTTATATACATAAAATATAAAACATTCCTTGGGTATATGCCCCAGAGTGGTATAACTGGGTCTTGAGGGTGATTGATTCCCAATTTTCTAAGAAAGTGCCATATTGATTTCCAAAGTGGTTGTACACCAACAATGTAGGAGTGTTCCCCTTGCTCCACATCCTCTCCAGCATAAGCTGTCTTCAGTGTTTTTGATCTTAGCCATTCTGACAGGTATAAGATAGTATCTCATAGTCATTTTGATTTGCATTTCCCTGATGATTAAGGATGTTGAGCAATTCCTTTAATGTCTTTCAGCCATTTGAGCTTCTTCTGTTGAGAAGTCTCTGTTTAGCTCTATAGCCCATTTTTTTAATTGGATTGTTCAGTACTTTGATGTCTAATTTCTTGAGTTCTTTATATATTCTGGATGTTAGCCCAGATGTGGAAAAAGCACAGGGACGAATAGCCAAACTAGTGGAAACACATTAACTACAAACCAACAGCCGAGGAGCCACCATTGAACTGGATCAGGCCCTCTGGATAAGTGAGACAGTTGATTAGCTTGAACTATTTAGGAGGCCCTTAGGCAGTGGGACCAGGACCTGTCTTTAGTGCATGAGCTGACTTTCTGGAACCTAGGGCCTATGCTGAGACATTTTGCTCAGCCTTGGTGTAGGGTGGAGGGGACTGGACCTGCCTCAACTGAATCTACCAGGTGGAGCTGAATCTACCAGGGGAGACCTTGCCTTGGAGGATATGGTAATGGGGGGAAGATTGGGAGGGAAGGCTGGGGAGTGGGAGAAGGGAGGACAGGGGAATCCGTGGCTGGTCTGTAAAATTGAATTAATTATAAAATAAAAAAAAATATATAAAATAAAATCTCACCTCCCCCTCTCCCCCCGCTTCAGAAATCTCATCAAATGCCTGGAAGAGAATGAAAGAGAGGAAGAAAAACAAAAGCTAAGCCATGAAGCCAGAGCATGGTGCTCAGACTAGCAGCCATGTGACTGGAAAGAAAGCTTTGGAAGAGTCAAGAAGTACCTGAGAAAAGCATCAGGAAGAAAAGCAGTAGTTAGACAATTCTAAAAGCAGGTTAACGTGTGAAGCTGTACAGCTGTGGTCCCATAAGCTGTTATGCCAGGGGTGTGGATACAGGGAAGGAAAAATCACATTACCCCATTAGAGGGCTAATTATCTTGCCCATCTCTGCATGGCTAGAGATGGGACTGGCTTCCTAAGGGTGGTCTCTTGGCCAAGTGATTGACCTAACCCAAATGGAATGTTAGCTTTCTACCCAGGCCAGAGATTCCATGTTTTTAGCAAGAAGGACTTTTTCTACAGTTCCCAGGAAGGAATGCTTCCTCTGTCTGACAGAGTGGTAGCTGTCTAGGGTATAAACATATACATTTAGACGGTTGTTTGACACTATGTCAATTTAACTAAACAACAGAAATAAGTTCCTGCAAAGGCCTATGGCCTCCCCTATAACAAACTTGTGGGTGATTTATGGTAACAAGTGTGGGTTTCTTCTTTGCAGTGGGCCTCAAAGCCAATCAGAGAGTGGTTGGCAATCCTCACGGCAGTTCTGTCGCTATTGCGTAAATGGGTGTGTCTTGCTCAGCAGGTTGGTGTTGTAAGTTTTTTTCCAAGGCTTTTGAATAATGTATTCTCTTTTCCTGAATCACTTTCTTTAAAGTTTTTTTTTTTTTATTAGCACATAGTAACTGAATGATGAGCTTCATGATGGCATTTTCATATATGTGTATGGTCCAGTTGGATCAAAATTCTCAAGTTCTTTTGTCTAATTATCTCTTATGCTGGAATCAAGTCTCACAAGGGCCAGAATCGTCCATGCGTATTCAGTGCTGAGTACTCTATGCTCTTAGGCTAAGTGGTACTTCACAAACACTTGTTAAATAATTGGAACCATTCAAGAGAGAATGTACAATGGGTGACCTTCTCTTTTCCCTAGTTTTTATTTCCCTTCTCTGTTCCTCTTCTCTTGCCCTCCACCCTCCTCCTTCTCTCTCTTTCTTCTCTTTTCACCCTCCTCCCCTGATTCTCTTCCCTTCCTTTCCTGCTCTGCCTCCTGCGTTCTTGTCTCTTGAACACAATCTGTCTCTCAGTCATCCTGGCGTCCTTCTTTCATTTATACCACTGATCTCCATGCTAAAAGAACATTGTCCTCTCTGCCCAGTGCAGTCTGATCTCATTATTTCTTGCTTGAATGATCACATACATTTCCTAACCAATTTCCTTGCTCTAGTTTGGCTTTTGTCAGCAGCTCTGGTTACATTCTTTCTCTTTTGAAAATCCTTGGATAACCTCAACATCTTAGTTTGACATCTGCAGATTCTGGTGTGCCTTCCGCAATTTCGTCACCTCCCCTATTCCACATGTGTCTATTGCTATTATGAACACCGCAACTTAGAGAAGAAGGGCTTTATTTTGGCTTATGTCTTGTAGTTTATCATCCAGGGAAGTCAGGGCAGGAACCTGGTGGCAGGAACTGATGCAAAGGTCACCAAGGAGTGCTGCTTACACAGCTTCCTCAGCCTGCCTGGCTATCCCACCCAGGACCATCAGCCAGTATGGATGGCACTGCTTATAATGAGCTCCTACCTCATTCATCAATCAAGAAAATTCCCTACAAGTTTGCCCCATCAGCCAATCTGGTAGGGCAATTACTCAATTGTGATTCTCTCTTCCCAAGTGAGTCCAGCTTGAACCAAGTTGACATACAGATAACCAGCATGCTATGAATTCCAAACTTTAGCTAAATTGAACAAATACCCATAGAATCTATATTATGGATAAACCTCTGTCCTACATAGTGTCACATACATAACTTCAATTAATTTCTTCCAGAAGCCATTTTGTTATTTTCCTGGTGAGAGACATAGAGAGAAAAGCCAGCCCTTCTGAGGCTGACCCTCATTTTTCCGTGTTCTCTCACTGGTGTGTTGCCAGCAAGGAGAACAGAGAGTCTTTTGAGGGAGACAGGAATCTATCATAGAGTCACTAAGTCACTAATATGATGTCATATTCATAGAGAGAGTAGATACCAGCCAAAAGGGTGCACCTTTAAAGGGTTCATTTTTAGAGGATTGTGAGGGAAAGGTTGTTTTTTTCCCCCTGACTGTCTTATCACCTCTGCCTTCTCAACAGTGTGGAAACAAAATCAATTAGACAAGACGAGCTAAGAGCAGCTCCAGTCCCTATCGGGTCTGAAAGGCCGACTCCCGGTTAGTCATTGTGAGTTGTGCTTTGATAGGGTTTGGAGTCAACATTCTCTTGACTTGAAATCATACACATTACTCTCTGGCCCTCATACTTTCCATCCTGCCATTCATGTCCAAAACGAACCCCTGGGACCTACATGTTCTCTCCCGGTTTCATTCCTCAGCAATGGCCCGAATCCTGATGCTGGCCATTTTAGAGTTAGGATCCTGATAGTCGGAGTGACCTTGTCTGCCTAACCTCACTGTTCTCCCTCTAAATAGTTTCAGAATTCTTCATGTCCTCTCCCGTCAGATTTCCTATCCCTCCACCAGCTCTGTTGTGGATCTGTTCTGTACACGGCTTCACTGTTTCCAGGGTAATCTATTTAAAGCACAACTGAGACTGTGACATCCATTTTCTTAAAGTCTTTCAGTGACTTCTAACAGCACAGGGTAAATGTCAAACAGCTTAATGTATGTGACACCTGCCCCTCTCCCGGGTTTTCCTCCGAAAATGTAGCAATATTGAATTTCTGTGGTTCCTGAAGTTCTGAGGTTTCCTCGTTCTGTGTCATAGCTCACCCCAAGCCCTTCTTAGTCATCGTTTGTTTTGACTTCTGCTAAAACGATGCTTCATTAGAGAGGTTCATCTTATACCATGCTATCTAAGCAGCTCTTCCATTATTATACCCTCTTACTTTATTGGATTTTGTTTTACATGCTTCCTGCTATCTGCCATTATACTGCAATTCTTGTATTTGTTATTTGTCTCCACCAGCAGGACTGGTATTCCGTCTTCCTTGCATGTATGTATTTCCCAGTGTATAGAATAGGGCCTGGCACACAGCAGGTGTTTAATGAACATATGTTGAATAAATAAATAAAGAAGGCGGGAGGTGGTGGTGGCGCAGGCCTTTAATCCCAGCACTCAGAAGGCAGAGACAGGTGGATCTCTGTGAGTTCGAGGCCAGCCTGGTCTACAGAGCGAGTTCCAGGACAGGCGCAAAGCTACACAGAGAAACCCTGTCTCGAAAAACCAAACCAAACCAAACCAAAGAAGTGAATGGAAGCTGTCTCCTCTATCTGAAACTCCTTTCTCTTTCTTGGGTTTGCCCTTCTGTAACAAACAATTTTCAGTTTAGGAGTTACCTCTTCCTCAAAGCTGCCGTTGTTGCAACATGGCCCTCATGAGATTTATGTAAGGTGTTGCTCTATAATGACTTGACCTGCGTAACAGGCAATGCTGTATCGTGAACCCTTGCGTCTTCCCAAAATTCCTATAATGAACCCCAAATTCCTGAGGGGACGTTATTTGTAGGTGTGCTGGCTCTTTTTTGTCAACTTGACACAAGTTAGAGTCATCTAGAAAGATGGTGCCTCAGCTGAAGAACTGTCTCCATCATACTGGTTTGTGAGCAAGTCTGTGAGGGCATGTCCTTGGGTACCAGTTGTGGAGGATGACCTAGCCCACTGTGAGTGGTGCCATTCCTTTAGCAGGGGGGTCTTGGGTTGAACATGAAAGGTAGTGGAATGTGAGCCTTGAACCAAGGCTCAAAGCAGTGTTTCTCCAGGGTCTCCAGGTTCATTCCTCAAGTTCCTGTTGAGTCCTACCTCAATGCTGGACTATAGCCTGCAAAGGAGAACAAATCCCTTTGCCTGAAGTTGCTTTTGGGCCAGTACTTTGTCACAACAACCAAAAGTAAACTAAAACAGTCTGTGAAACACTTTAGGGAAGAATTGAGTTTAGATGAGGTAATGAGGGTGGGGCACCTATGATGGGAATAGGGTCTTTCAGACCCCTCTCTTCATCGTGTGAAGATGCAGTAAGATAAACTACTCCAAATGCTTTACCTGTGTTATTTCATATAAACTTCATAGTTATTCTATCAAATGCATGTTGTCAGCCTCAGACTGTAGGAAGAGGATATACCTTGCTGGAGTAACAGAGATGAAGAAGTTGAGCTTCATTTGGAAACACAGGGAATTTTGTCTCCAGAGGTTTTGTTTTTTAGCAAGGAGATTGAGGTAAGGAAACAAGAAAACTTACACTAGCATCCAAAATTAGTACTGGATTTACTTTGTACTTCATAAAGGGACAAATTCATGGAAACTACCAAGAACAATAATCTGGGTTCAAGTAGCTACTTTTTATACTTCTTGAGAGAGATGAGGTTGCTCAGAGTATTTTGGTAGCTTTGAACGTGCACATTGGTTAGTACTTTTTTAAGGTACTTCAAGGCAAGGTAGAGTCTTAATTTATCCCAATGCTATGAAAGCAGACTTGCTCATCACAAAGTGTGATGCAGAAATCATCTCAAATGGGGCCAGATGAGGATTTGAGGCCATTTTAATTAGAAGTTGTAATGTAAATGGAAATAATTAAAATCTCATGAAGCCCCTGTTTAGGTGCTTTTGTGTAGAAGTTCTCAAGTTGTCTGTTTGTTTTTCATTAAGTTAGAGCATGGTCCCACCCCTCAATTTCTACATGCCCATCCAAAAAACAGATACCACAAACATTCAGCCTTTCACTTTTGTCTTGGAGGGCATAAAACAACTTCAGGTTCTCTATATAATGGGGTGGGTATCAAGAGATTTCTATGCTGAAATTTTGGAGATTTAGGCAGAAGAAAAGAGATAGCAAAAACATTAGTCATTGTAAAGTAGCCAAAAAGGAAACAATAGGAACATTACATGCAGAAGGGAGTCTGAAATTAACACAGTACAAAGAAAGGAAAAATAGATTATAAATGTGTTTTAGGCTATGGGAAAAAAACCTAATAAGATTATGAATTTGATAAAGCAAGAGCCCCAAGACATCACAATGAAACAGTAGAATAGACACGAGAAATGGATGTAGACATAACACAATTTTGTTGCAGTTGAAACTGTTCTTCAAATAGTAAGTGACAGAACAGACAGAGGTTAAAATCAAACAAGTATCATCATGAATAGCTTGAGGTAGTTTCGATAACTAGGAAGAAAATTATACAGAGCGATGCTTTGTATGTCGGACAAGGGATTCCTAATGGGAGATTGTGTCCTCAAACTACAGAAAGCAGTAAATGGATGGGAAAATGTGTTCTGAACAGGAATCTGAGAAGATTCTTGTGAGATTAGAAAAGGAAAAGATGTAAAAGCTCACATTGGAAGGATGTAGCATGCCAGAGGAGTGTGGTCATCTAGATTATGATGCACTCTGCTAAGCATTATGCTGAAATAATAAAGATGAAAAAGGATGGAAGAAAGAAGTGTATCTGGGCAGAAGTGAAGGATGTATATGAAGCCAGTATTAGAATGAGCTTCAGATACCTTCTCAGCATTCAGCTGTGGGAGGCATGGGGTCTTTTCTATAGAGGTCTGAATGAATCTCAGCACCAAATAATCAGCCATGGTTCTGGCTCCTATACATTTTTAAAGGCAAATACTCTTCAAGACAAAAGTATTAATAGGATACAATTACTGTAATCCTTTATAAAAACAACAAGAGCTAATCATGGGAGAGTTGAAAACACTGATCTCAGCAAAGGAGAATTAGAGTCCAAAGAGGTGCTAAACTAAAGCCAGGAATGTGTGGTGGTAAAATAGAATAGAAATCTTGCATTTCTTAGTGACCAAAAAGGTGAAATACCAAGGTAAATCTAGAAGGACAGGAAACGAGGGGGGAGATGAACACACAGGAGTCTGACTTAGTTTTTATAGCAAGAAAACAGTTGACAGACTCCAAGACTTATGCACGGAGTTGTAAGAAAAACACTGCATGGAGTTATAAGAAAAACAATGGCTCCAAGACCTTAATGACTTTCAAAATCTTTTTCTCTTTTGCTTAAGAGGAAAGCAACATTTTGGGGGTGAGTAAGCATTTATCTGAAGGTCAGTAATTGCCAAACTTCTGTTAAAATCATGTGAAATTAAATCTTTCTAGTTAAAATATTATTCATAGTGTCATTTTAGAGACACAGACTTATTTCTGCTCATATCTGCTTGACTGCTCCAAAGGCAGTATAGTCCAGAGCCAAGCTTTGTACAGTATTTGCATATAGCAATCCCTCAAGGATCTCATTAGAATATAGGCCTGAGATGGGGTCAGAGACCACGTTTCTTTTTTTTTTTTTTTTTAGTTTTTTTTATTATTATGTGTTTTAATTTTATACATTAGCCATGGGTTCTACTGTCTTCCCCCCTCCCGCCCCCACTCCCACTTTCCCCCCAGCCCCTCACCTCCATTACCATCTCCTCCAGGACCAAGACACCCCTGGGGACTCATTTAAACCCAGTGGATTCAATACAGGCAGGTCCAGTCCCCTCCTTCCAGGCTGAGCATGTGTCCCTGTGTAAGCCCAAGGTTCCAAACAGCCAGCTCATGTACCAAGGACAGGTCCCGGTCCCACAGCCTGGGAGCCTCCCAAACAGATCAAGCTATTCAGTTGTCTCACTTATCCAGAGGACCTGATCCAGTTGGGGGCTCCACAGCCTTTGGTTCATAATTCATGTGCTTCCATTTGATTGGCTATTTGTCCCTGTGCTTTTTGCAATCTTGGATTCAACAATTCACGCTCTTGCAGTCCCTCCTCCTTCTCGACAGCTGGACACCTGGAGCTCCACCTGGGGCCTGGCCAAAGATCTCTGCATCCACTTCCATCAGTTATTGGATGAGAGTTTCAAGACGACTGCTAGGGTGTTTAGTCATCTGATCACCAGACTAGGTCAGATCAGGTCCTCCCTCGACCACTGCCAGCAGTCTACAGAGGATGTATCATTGTGGATTTCTGGGGACCACTCAAGCACTCTGCCTATTCCTGTTCTCATGTGGTCTTCATTTATCATGGTCTGTTATTCCTCATTCTCCCTTTCTGTTCTTGATCCACCTGGGATCTCCTGCTCCCCTAAGCTTTCATTACCTCAAATTTTGCCCTTCATTTCTCCCACTGTTGTCTAGGTTGTTCATGTAGATCTCATCCATTTCTCTGTCATTGGATGACCCCTGTGTCTTTCCTAGGGTCCCGTTTTCTAGGTAGCCTCCCTGGAGTTGTGTAGCAGTCTAGTCATCTTTGTTTTACATCTAGTATCCTACTATGAGTGAGTACGTACCATGTTTGTCCTTCTGAGTCTGGGTTACCTCACTCAGGATGAGTTTTTCTAGATCCATCCATTTGCCTGCAAACATCATGATGTCATTGTTTTTCTCTGCTGAGTAGTACTCCATTGTGTATATGTACCATATTTTCTTTATCCATTCTTCAGTTGAAGGGCATCTAGGTTGTTTCCAGATTCTGGCTATTACAAACAAAGCTGATATAAACATAGCTGAGCAAATGCCCTTGTGGTATGATTGAGCATTCCTTGGGTATATGCCCAAGAGTGCTACAGCTGCAGAGACCACATTTCTAATAAGCCTTTTGGTGCTGTTGCTTCTGGCCCCTGGATGTCATCTTCAGCAGCTAGTGTATGACAGCTATAAGGTCACTCTAGTCCTAGATCATGGATGTTAGACTTCTGGTGCCATTATTTAATGGTTTTATGACTTAGAGCAAGTTCCACGCCTGGCCTTCTTTATCTATAAATGGGGGACTAATGACTGAGCCTGATGTGGTTAAATTGAATTGTCCACCTTACGCTGTGTAGAATCATCTAGGAGGGGACTCTCATTGAGGTTCTGTCTGGATTATGTTGGCCAATGGGCATGTTGGTGAGAGATTTTCTTCACTGTGTTGGTTGATGTGGGAAGACTCATCTTGAATGTGAATGCTACTGTTTCATTGGGCAAGGGTGATGATGGAATTAAAAGGAGGTAGGGAGTTGCTATAATTCATTGCTCTCTGTTCTTGGCTGTGGATGTAACATGACCAGCTGTTTCTAGTTCCTGCTGCTTTGTCTTTCTGGCAGTGATGGGCTATAACCTGGAACTGTGAGCTAAATAAACCCTTTCTACCTTGAGAAGCTTATGTCAGGATGTGGTGGATTGCATAAAAATGTTCCCCTTAGGCTCATGTATTTGAAAGCTTAGTCCTTAGGCAGTGGCACTACTTGAGAAGGATTAGGAGGTGTGGCCTTGTTGGAGAAAGTGTGTCACTCACTGCGGGTGGGCTTTGAGTTTTCAAATGCCCAATTCAGACCTAGTGTTTCTTTCTTCCTGCTGCCCAAGGATCTAGATGTAGAACTCTCAGTTTCTTCTCCAGCACCACGTCTGCCTGCATGCCACCATGTTTCCTGCCATGAGTACAATGGACTAAGCCTCTGAAACTCTAAGCCAGCCACAATTAAATGCTTTCTTTTCTAAGAGTTGGCGTGGTCATGGTGTCTCTTCACAGCAGTAGAACTCTGAGTAAGCCATAGAATATTTCATGTAAAATGCTTAAAACAACACCTGACAACAAATGTTAACTGTTATAAAAATTCACAATTTTACAATCCATGTCAAGGAGGAGCCAAATTTCTTTCTGAATTTCAATTTGTCCTTTTTTTTTTTTGTAAAAATGACTTCCTCCCAGACACGTTTCAATAATTAGAAATATATAAGTTGTATACAATGTCTGGTATAGTATAGTTAAAGCAGTAATGATAATTATCAATAGCTATAGTCAACTATACAACTTACTGTGAGGTAATTCTAACGTTTTTAAAAAAGCATATTATTGAAATTGTGCCAATTTGTTTGCTCAGCTACACTTACTCCTATTTTATTCTTTCATTCAGTAACTTTTTTGAGAATCCCCTCCCCCCATGTGTTAGGAAGTCTGACTCAGGCATTGGGTTCTTTCCAATAAACAAGACAGTCCTAGTACAGCGTTTGTTCTAGTAGGAGAAGAGAAACACCCTGACAGCATTTAGTGTTGCAAAGGAAACTGGAGTAAGATAAAACTGATATATGTTGCTGGGTCAGGGAGAGAGGTTGTGCCAGATGGGTTGTCCGAGGAAATTTAGAGAAAGGGACAGTGATTAGGTCCCTGAAGGAGGTGAAGAAACAGGCCCAGAGAACTTCTAGGTAAGTATTTGTACAAGAGTTCCTTCAAACATAGGCATTAGTGGGAGTTATAGTTTGAAAGAAGGGCAAGGTCTGATCCATATTGGGATTCAGTGACTGCACGAGTATCCTTACCATGTCTTTTTCCTTTGTTGAGATTAATTGCTTTCAAGTATCCTTTGACTGGTTTTATTGTGTGTATTGCAAGCAGAGTTTAAAAAGCCAGAGTGCATGTTTTATTGCCAAGGAGTACTGTTAGGGAGCAAGCTAGAGAAATGAACACAATTGTGTATAGGTTGTAGGTTATGGTTTAAAAACACATTTCTTGCTATAGACAACTGAGTCAAATATACTGGGCTAAGTGAGATGGAATATTGTAGGTAGTTATAGGGTTATATGCTTTAATCTGAAGGTCAAGAAGCCAGTGAATGAGTCTGGGCAGGGAAGTGATATACGTGGTCATTGCTTTCATGTCTTTTGATGGATATAGGATAAGCTGACTGAATGATCAAGAATAAAAGAAATGTGATTACTTCTCATCCACAGCATCATGACCAGCAGAATAATGTGACTGCTTACCTCCTATACCCCAAACCCCATGCACTAATTCATGGAACCTGTAACTAAGTTATGTCCCATGTTGATAGACACTTTGCTGACTGATATGATTATAGTTGACACTTCAGGGGAGATCTTTTTTTTTCAAGGTCATCCAACCCAATCTCATCACAAATCCTTAAATGTGTGAGAAGATAGAAAAAGGAGATCAGAGTGCATGTGGTGTGAGAAACTCTGGTCTCACCATAACTGACTCTATAGTCAGAGAAAGGGGCCATGAGCTAATGGATGTGGGTGGCTGCTCAGAGGTGGAGAATTCAAGGAAATGGACCTAGAGCTTACAGAAGGAAACGTCAACTCCTTTACACTGACTTTGCTTTGGTCACATCTGTGTCATAGTTCTGAACCATACAATGGCAAGATGATAAATGTGTATGTGTGTTTAAAAAGATTCCATAGTTATAGCAGCAATAGAAAACTGATGCAAGCATTTTGCTTTTGAATCTGTCTTTATCTTTCCTCATAGACCTTGTCAGCTTCCTAGTTTCAGTTTATGTAACTGTTCTTTCTGCCTCACGATACCAACACAGACAACTCCACTCCTTCTTTCTATCAACTTGATGTTTGGTTTCCATTTGGAACTTCCAGGCTCTCTTTCCAATTATTCCCAGTAGGGATATTTAGCATCATCGCACACTCAACCTGAGATCTTATTTGTTGTCCAAAAGGGATGTAAAATGAGGCTGAGGAAATCTACAGAGTAGAATTGAGTTTGAGGGTGGATTGCAATTAGTTCATTTCATTAAAGGAACTTGTTTATTTTCATTAAAATGCTAAAACAGGTGGATTATCTCATAGCTGCTGCCACCAAATGATGAGAAGTTGGTGATTAATTCATTCCAGGGTTGTCATAACAAAGGACAATGGCTTAATTTTCCAACTTCAAATGTGGGGCTGAGCAAACAATATTTAATGAATCCTATAAATATTCAGGCAATGCTGGAGCCAATTCCTTTGTGTTTTGTCACCACTGGCTGGATCGGTGTTCTTTAAATGCCCACTGGCCAGATGGTCCTCAAGTAGAAAAAAATGCATTATAGATTGTATTTTTCATCTTCTTGGTCTAATGGATTTTAAAGATAAATTACCCATAATTTACTCAGTAATAATATCTTCGATTGGGGAAGTTGTTTATAACTTTGACAGTGTTCTCCTATGGGGAAAATCATTTAATTTTCATTTACATTATTTTTGGTGGTGGTAGGTGGGTAGATGTTAGTGAATGCTTAGGAAGAAGACAAGCAAGAAATTCTGGGGGGTTACTGAGCATCCTAAAGCAAGCAGCAGAAGCTAGAGCCCATTGTCAAATTAGCAATTTCGTCCATTCCCCTGACATCATAAATACCCTCTTATTTGTGTGATACCCAGTGTGTGTGCACAAGCATGTGTGAGATCCCTCTAGTTTACTAGTATTGGTAGTTTGAATGCTCCTCATAACCATTTCCATCCATTTAAACATTCTAATAGATATTCCCTCTCCTTGGTAACCACAGAAGAATGAATATGTTATAACCACTTCTGGGTGGTTGGGTGTGTTTAGCATGTATTCTAAGGGTCAGATCTTGTGACATTTTAAAGACATATTAGGATTGTTGACCCACAATGTGATTCACACAGCCAGCCTTTTTGAGTTTTTTTTTTCTTTCTTTTTTTTTGCGGCGGGGGGTGGTGGTGGTGGTGGTGGTGGTGGAGTAGGGCGGGGTCGGGGTAGGATGGTGGATTGTCCTGTCTCTTCTACTTTCAGCATTTGGGGACTTCTGGTATTTCATTGTTTCCTTCTGAAGAGGTTGTAAGGGGACGCAGACCTGTGGCATCCTTCCTTTTGGAGTTGTACCTATTAAGGAGACTCCTAAACACATTGCATATCGTTATGAATATAGAAATAGTGCTCACTTAAAGATGTAAGTCACTTTCAGAAAACCTTCCTTAAACCCTTCTGCCAAATGAACGAAAAATATGGAATAAAACACAAACACAAACACACGGAACAAGTGTGTCCCTTTGGAGGCTGTTCTCATATGGGACCCCCCCCCCCCCCCCGCAGAGCAGCAAGAAGTCACCATGTTTAAATAGCAGGTTATTGAAAAGAACATAAACGTCAACCAAATACATTGTATAATTCATTCCTTGTCAGAATCTTAAAATCTTCAATAATACTCTTGTTGGCTATTATTAAAAAGTTCTTTTTATTTTTGAAAGGATCAATAGTATTTATATATTAATCTTGAGGTGCAACTTTTAATGCATTGGATTTCATCCTTCTGGAGCTGTTAAAACTTGACCCTGGCTTTATTCATCATTATTAAAAACACTGAAACAGTATTGGGTCAATTTTTAGCTTTATATGAGAGAGTTCCTTAGGTAAAGTAATCACAAAGCCCAGGAGAACTTCAAATGAAAACGTTTTTAAAAGAACATAAAAACCATTTAATATGCAAAGAAAGCAATTTTCATTACTCAGGGAAACATAATTTCATAGCCTAAATATGTTCACAACAGAACGCAATTTCTGGAGCAACTGGCCTCTCATGCACTGGAAGACACCAGAATTCCCTGGACCTGGCCTGTGGGAACCTTGTCTGGCAGGCTGGTTGTGGAGTAGACTCTCAGTGCCCTGTGAGCAAGCATCCTTATGCCTTTGTTAGTTAGGTTGCCTGCTGTTCTGTCTTTCTCCGCCCAGTACACATGCACTCAGAGATGATGCTGACACTTGCCTATGCAGATCTTCATCTGCAAAGTTTATTCTGCCATCACACCGAGCAATTCATATCCTCTGAGAGGCATGGGTCAGAACACTGTGAGGGTGATAGTGCCTGCATTCAAATCCTGATTCTTTAGCTAGATTTTTTTTTTTAATCTGAGAAACTCTGTGAGCCACACTAGGTTTCAGGTTCTTGCTATCTATACAAGAGATAATGGTAGCTGAAACATCATCTTGTTACAAAGGCTAGGTGAGTTAATATGTGTAAGACATTTAGCATATTAAGAACCATCAGCAATTAGCAGTACTAGATGGTAGTTTCTCTGAGGTCATTGAATATACATTTAAAGTTTCTACATCCATGCTGTCTAGAAGAGTACCTATCACACAGTTCAGTGAGAAGCATGAATATGTGTGTGCATCACCTATTTCTGCACAGTGTTTTTTTTTCCTAAGCATCATACCTAAATAGCTGATACTAAAATGTTGAATTTCCCAGTATTCTGCAATGTATCAAGTAGATGTTAATAAAAGGTCAGATGGAAACACCAGACTGAAAACATGCCCTCTAAGTGTGTTGATGTTAAAGAGTTTACATTTAATCTGTTTCTCATAAGCACCTTGGATGTGGATGGCTAATGCTCCTCTCAGAAGTTTTATGTTATTAAATGAAAATCCAGATACCAATAGTGGGTTGCCTTCCTGGAAGTGGTTGCTCAGGGGGAGCCTGTGATCCCCCAAAATACAGGCATTTGCCATTGCTGTTGGTTGCCCACCAGAACTAGATGGTAAGGCCATATTGCTGAGCTATCACATTCTTTGATCACAGAAGACAGAGATATGGAACTGCCTAGCTTCCATAGTGTCAGAGGATGCTGTCCAGGATGCTGGGGGAGAATTGCTATCCAAAGTCTTGCTCAATGGACCATGTGTGCTATAATTATCAGCCAGCCAAACAAAAGTGCCCAGTGATGTGATAGTTGGCAAGTCAGTAATGGGGCCAACTAACCACTTTATGACTGAACTTGAGGCCCATTCCATAGGAAGGAATCCATATACAGGAGATTGATATTATAAACCTGACCAAAAGCCCATGGCTGGGAGGTCATAGGCCTTAGTAGAGAAGCTAATGCTATTGTTTTGCTAAATGAACATGATGTGCCAATCAAATTGCGGTTTATATAATTATCTTCATACCCATAAGCTAGTGTTAGCATTTGCTTTGGTCAGAGAAACTCCTTTTTGTAGTTGGCAGTGGTAATAGCAGAGTCTTACAATTGGTCAAAGTGCTGAAAATATGGGACTATTGGATGTTTAGCCATAAGTGGGGCTTCTGTGTCTTCTCCTACAAGGATCAGCAAGCATTAGGGAAGACAGCTCAATCTTTGTGGCTGCACTCGTGTTCTTAGTTGATTTAGCAGCACAAGATGCTTACAAGACTGGGCTTGTCAACATCCTGCCTTGAGGAAGAGGCCTCACCCATCCCAGGACATATAGGCAGATAATCATAGCTAGAGAGGAGTAACTGACGAGGCCCTACCTCTTCTTAAAGACATATATATGCAGTTAATGGTCACTAGGGGGAAGAAAAGACATCCCCCACCAGTGGCATAGCTCCTGGTAAAGAGCCCATGCTTCGGTAATAATCCCTTAGCCAGGATGCTGTAAGTAGCTCTGACGAAACTCGTTAGAATATCGAGTACTTAAAGATTAATAAAAAATAATGACTTGAAAGTAGAAGAGGGACTTGGAGGAAAGAGGAAGGGGATCCATGGAGCCAGAGGGGATCAGGAGAAGGTACTGGGGAGTGAATATGATAAAAGTACATTTTATGTATTTATGAAAATACCATACATAATAAAACCAATTTTTGTGCATAATTAAAGTATACTAATAAAAATAAATTAAAAGCTATTTCTATTGAGAGAAATTAAATAGCACAGATAAATTTATATTTATAGCTGGGTGGTGGTGGTGCATGCCTTTATTCCTAGCACTCAGGGGGCAGAGGCAGGTGGATCTCTGTGAGTTTGAGGCCAGTCTGGGCTACAGAGTGAGTTCCATGGAAGGCACAAAGCTGCACAGAGAAACCCTGCTTTGAAAAACAAACAAACTATATATATATTTATAACCAAGCATCTACATCAGAATTTTTATCAACCTCCTCTCCATCACTGATACTTTCTTCTGCTGCTTCTTTGAAGAGCTGGGCGTCTTCTTACACCTGGCTTACCCATTTGTTGGGTTAATCATTTATTATCTGCTCATCCCTCCTAAAGTATGCTTCACTGAAATATTCCAAAGGCTTATGATAGTGTTTATATATTTATATTATAAAAATAAAATAAATATCAACAATGATACATCAACTGTAGACTACTGGCAATGGTTGAGAGAAAGCCTGATCTGACCTAGTCTGGTGATCAGATGGCCAAACACCCTAACCGTTGTACTGGAACCCTCATCCAATAACTGATGGAAGTGGACGCAGAGATCCTCAGCCAGGCCCCAGGTGGAGCTCCAGGTATCCAACTGTCGAGAAAGAGGAGGGACTGTCAGAGCGTGAATTATTGAGACCAAGATTGGAAAAGCACAGGGACAAATAGCCAAATGAATTGAAGCACATGAATTATGAACCAACGGCTGTGGAGCTCCCAACTGGATCAGGCCCTTTGGATAAGTGAGACAATTGAATAGCTTGAACTGTTTGGGAGGCACCCAGGCTGTGGGACCAGGACCTGTCCTTGGTGCATGAGCTGGCTGTTTGGAACCTTGGGCTTACACAGGGACACTTTGCTCAGCCTGGAAGCAGGGGACTGGATCTGCCTGTACTGAATTCACATGGTTGAATTGAATCCCCAGGGGAATCTTGGCCCTGGAGGAGATGGGAATGGAGGGGAGGGGCTGGGGGAAAGGTGGGGGCGGGTGCGGGAGAGGGGAGGACAGGGGAACCCGTGGCTGATATGTACAATTAAAACACAAATATAATAAATAAAAAAGGAGAAAAAATACATTAAATATTTATTAACTGAGTAAATGAACAGAATCATATGACTAATTCTCTGTCTGTCTGCCTACTGTCTACCTATTATCTCTTTTTATCTGTTTGTTTAGTTCTCTACCTACCTACCTACACACCTACCTTCCTACTTGTTTTTAATATCAATGTCATTGTAGGAAATTCTCCAAGTTTTAGAGCAGGATTTCCTACATGACCTCATATGTTTCTATTCCTCATTAGCATTCTAGCTTTCTCAAACACAATCACTCTGAGATTATATGTTCTTTGATAAAAGGGATCTAAGAGGATCCTAATATTTGATTCCCAATCAAATCAGAAACACTGAGGAAACATTGAAACACAGGGTATTTTAAAGTGAGTGTGATTTTCTAAAGGATTTATATTAGCAGCATATAAATATATAGATACTTTCCCCCATGGGAACTCCTAGAACATATCTTGTTTGGTGTGTGTATCATCTTTCTTTTTTAAAACACTTGCAAAACATTTTGACTGTTTATAAACTGGACTACTCAGATTGTTTTCAGTAAGCCTAGCTTTCAGTGTAGGGCACTCCTGACCCTGGTAGTCCTGAACACTTTAGAGAGAATTTTGGCGTTAAACTCTTGAGTACATTGTGCTGTAATAAATGAAAGTAACTCACTGATAAGATGGTTACATTTCTCTTCGAATTCTTCCAAATTAAAATATGCCAGAGTGTTTTAAAGAAGTGATCTCTTTCCTAAATGTCACTGAGGAATTAGTCTTTGCAAGAGATAGTAATAAACCACTTGGGGTGTTGATATATAAATATTCCTGTAATTTGGCACCTTTTCTGAACTCATTTGACGTAAGGAAAAATCAATTTTCTTCATATTTTCAGACATACAATTCAGCTGTAGGTACCACTATTCTCTAGGAAAAAACAGTTTAAAAAGGTTTATGCCTTTACCTTATGATTGACAACGAAGTAAATACAAGTCTACTATCTAACAGGGTCGGTGAGTTACCATCCTCTGTGAGCTGATCTTGTCAAACCATTTATTAACATTTTAAATAAGTGGATCTGGGGAAGGGGTTGGGGAGGACCTGAGAGGAGTGGAGGGAGGGGAAACTGGTCGGGATGTGTTATATGAGAGAAGAATCTATTTTCAATAAAACTTTAAGCAAAACCTTCAAAGATAAAACTAGTTTCAAGGGAAAGGAGAAACTAATAACTTCACTGCTCTATGGCACAGGGCAAAAGCTCCTAAAATTTACAAAATGGAAAAAAGAAGTGATTAGCATGAATGCCCCTTGGCAAGGTCATGAGTAGACTTTGAACATATGGAGTCCCTGTGGGCAAGAGTGGTGTTGTATGTTTGTGTTAGAATGAGGCAAATTCTGAGCTTTTCTTAGCAGATGTCTTGTTATTCTGGTTCTTTTTTTTTTTTTTTAACGACTTCAAGAAATAGAATCAGGAAATTTGGGCAAAAAAACTTAGGGCATTTTCCTGGGAATAAACACTTGGCTTTCAGGTGACAGAATTTCAGAGTAGAATGGTAGGCTTGTGTCAAGAGGGTTGGTGCAGAGTAAGAGAGCGAGAGAAGGAGAGAGAGAGAGAGAGAGAGAGAGAGAGAGAGAGAGAGAGAGAGAGCGAGCGAATATCTCACTATGTAGCTCAGGGAAACCTTGAAATCTACCTGCCTTGCTTTCCCAAGTGCTGGGATCACAGGTGTACAAGAAGCCGACACAGAGCTATAAATCCTTTTTGTAAACATTTCTATTGCTATTGATTTATTTGCACATGTACACTCTCAACTGTGCCTCTTTGCACACATGGAACTTTCAGGGGAGTCAGTTCTTTCCTCCTGGCACATGGGTCCAGGGGATAGACTTCAAGTCGTCAGGTTTGGCAGCGGGCACCATTGCCTGCTGAGCCATCTCTCTGGCCTGGGAGTAATAAATCTTTATTGGAATTAGAATTTAGCCTCATGGCGCAAGGGAAATGGTGGTGACCAGAAGATTCAATTTCCCCTCCCACTTACTGATTATTTTGGCTTGCCGGCCTCTCTAAAATGATCCAGGCTTGCTTTCCTTCTGTTACCCTGATTTTATTTTATGTCTCTCTTAGCTTTCACTCTTAAGGGAACCGTTACTTATTTTACAGAGTGAAGATTGTATATTTCAGTCTCTCAGCTAGCTGAGGACATTGATGACCGCAGATCATTCCCAATAGTTTATCACAGCAAGAGACATTCTCAAATCTATGATTCACCATACATTTGAATCTAAGAGATAGCCACATGTGTTTTGAAATAAACAATATTTATTTCGTCGTATATTTTCACCAGATGCCTTCTTTATTAAAAGGACGCCTGAAAAATATTCATGGGATGCATCAAATCAGGTAGAACTAAAATTACTTTTCATTCCAGAGATCAGGGAAGGAGAAAAGTTCATTTAGCAAAGTAAATAGTTTCACTGGGTATGTCACATTCAAACCTTAATATCCTCCAGAGGTAGCTTGTGGAGAAAGAAACTGTACACTTCAGTGCATATTCTGATAGGTTTTGCAAAATGCATACTCCTGTATGTTCACGATTTCAATCACATATTTCTGCCCCTTTGTGCTAATTTCCAGTTAATCCCCAAGCCCACAGCAACCTTGCTCTCTTTAAATCTCTATAGACTTACAGCTGTTTTGCATGTATATAGATGGAATTGCATGATAACCCTATGTCTAGCTTTTCTTGCTAAGCATAATGCTTTGAGATTAACTTACATCAATAGATGTATCAATAACTAGAAATGAAAAAAATATTATTTCATCGTGTGTCCATGTTAGAGTTTGTTCTTCCAGACTCCTTTTGATAGACAGAGGGCTGTTTTCAGGTTGTGACCATTGTGTGAAGATCTACTTGAAGAGACACCTCGAGGGCTCGTGTTTTCGTTCATCTGAAGGGACTAGGAGGATATGCATTTTCTGTTTTTCAGCTACGCATACATTCAGTTCCGTAAGTAACTTCCAAACGTTTTAAGAGATTTCACACCCAGTTCCTCGTAATTACCGTATGAATTTGAGAGCTTCCCAGTTGCTTCACTGGACCTTGTAGTAGCCATTTTTGTTTCCTCAGTTAAGGACTTTCAATCCGAGTTTCAGTTCTCTGAGTTACTCTAAAGGTAGATCCATTCTGTTGATGTGCTGTTTCATAACAGGTCTAAATATCAGTTCCAGTAAAACACAAAATGAAGTAAACAACTTTTTGGTGTGTCGATGTAATCGATAATACTTAATACAATGGATGCTCCCCTAAAATGTCTAGTTAATAAGACAAGAGAAAGCGATACAGGGGCTGCAAATGCAAAGGACTCCAGTTATCCCTGTTTGTAGCCAGTATTAATCTGCAAACAACAGTCCTTACAGAGTCTGCCAGAAAACCATCAGCGCCAATGTGGTTTGAATGTGACAGAACTCCTATCGGCTCATGGGTTGGAACACTTAGTCCCAAGGTGGTGGCGCTGTTTAGGAAGGTGATGGGACCTCTAGGTGCCTGAGGAATTACATCACTGGTGCAGACCTTTATGGCCAGATCTCATTTTCTTTACTCTCTCTAGTCCCGGACAGGCTCGCCTCATGCTGTCCTGCCTGCCCCTTCCTGTGGGATCCTATCAAACGAACCCTTTCTCTTTCAATTGCTTTCTCCAGGTTATTTTAACACAGCATCATAAAAATGACTAAAGCAACTGATAAATACTATTATTATAGTTATTAGCAAGCTATTAAAAACAACATACAAAGATCAGTACCTTTTCAAAATTTATTATTATTATTATTGTTGTTATTATTATTATTATTGTTGTTATTATTATTGTTGTTGTTGTTGTTATTGTGTGTATGGATAAGCACACGTGGAGGATACAGTACAAGTCTGTGAGTCAGCTCTCTTCTTCCACAATGGATTTGGACCAGCCTTGTATGCCAAAAGCAGCTTTATCAGCTCACCAGCAGTGTACTGAAGTTCCCTTAATGCAATTAATTCAAGCCTCTGGTTTCTTTAGCTTTTGTCAAGTTTGGTGGGTTTGAAAGGGCTCCATGATTTGATTTATGCTTCTCTGTTGACTGAGCATCAGGCACCTCTGCATATTTGACTACTTGTGTTTCTTGTTTCTGCTTTTGGGAAATCTCTTCTGCTCTGCTCTCTGCTTTTTTTTTTTTTTTTTGTAGTAGTAGTAGCAAGTATTTCTTTAAAAATATTTGTAGGTTTCCACTTTTAGCTCTTTCGTGGATTATTCATGTCACAAATGACTCCTGTTAATTTTTAAATCTGAAGTAGTTGAATTTCTCAACCATTACTTATTTATTCTTAGCATTTATGCCTGTCTTGTGAAAAGATTCTTTTTTATTTGGACATCATCAAATAATTTCCCATTATTTTCTTCTGATATATTTTCAAATTTCTCTCTCTGTTTTTCTTAGTTTGATTTTATGTTTCTGCAGAGTTTCCTGTCTGGTCCTCCACCAAACCTGTGTTAATGGATGATGTTTGTGTACGTGCATAATTCTGCTAATAGATTTTCTGCTTGCTTCTATTCTTCTAGTTTTCTCTTCCTTTGCCAATGCCATATAATCACTTGTGGTTATAAAATACAGAGCATCATCGCAGCAGTAGCTAAAGACCTACATACTCTATTTGCATCCCATCCCTGGCTTTCATAATCTTTGAAAAAGTTTATACAAAATTGAAAAGCTTTCTTCTTTGACTGTTTGGCAGCAACTTGCCCATCAAGCCATTTAAGTGTGGTGTTTTCTTTGTAGGAGAACTCTAAGCTATTGATTGTTTCAGTTTGCAAAGGGATTTTCAGACTGTTCGACTGTCCTGCCCGTGCAGTCTTGTTAATCTTTCCCGCTCTGTTGTAATGCAGTTGTGCTCTTACATAATCAGTTTTTTTTTCTGGGTGCTTCCCTTATCTCTCTGTCTTTGCAAAGATGGCTTTCAATTTAATATACTTAAAAATTAACTTTAGATTTAGTTTTTCCCCACAATACTTTTGTTTTCCACTCTTTCTTTTTGCCACCTGTGATGTACACACCCACAGTTCCATTCCTTATCAAGATAAGGCAGGAGGGTCACAAGTTAAAGGTTAACCTGGGCTCTATAACAATATCTTTTCTGAAAACATATATTGTAGTTCTTATTCTTGTCTTTTGTTTTTCTTTAATTTTATTTACAGTGCCTTTTTTTTTTTAAATCTCAGGGTCTTATATTGAATACATAGATGATCAATGTTTACTATTTAGTAATATAAGCACTTCTGACTTAATTTCTGTCACAGTGGCATCTTAGGCATATCTTCAAGTTACTATATGCCAAAATTCTCAGAATATTTAGTTATAGACATTTTACAACTTCCTTATGTAAGGATTCCTCTTCCTCCTTGCCTTCCTTCTTCTCTTCCCCTTTCCTCTTCTTCACATTAGTGATTAAACCAAGGGCCCATGTGTGCTAAGTGAGCACTCATCCCTCATCTACACCAACCTGCTCTTTATAGTGTTTTTGATCTTTTATTCATTCACAGTGTTCAACATGGTTTATTTTTGTATGCCTACCATGTGCCAGGGTCTTTTCCAGTACCCTAGAACATTTAAATGAGAATAAGTACACAACATATGCACAATAGCGTGCTGTTGGTAGCTGTCTGTATCCTTTCTGTTCATAAAGTTTCTGGTGGGCAGTTTTGCATATATCCAGAATCTTCCTTCATGTCTCTGATCAAAGTTGTTCTCTGGCTCCTGATGGAAGCTTAGCTACCTGGTCAATTCAAACAAACTATTGCAATAGTGTCTCAGAAATGATTTCCAACAAGTGAGGTAAGAAATTATTCTTGGGTAGGTTTGATATAGCATCTGTAGGTTTTCCAGTGGGATGGACTTTTGTTTCCCTACAGCCAAGTGATCAGTAGCAAATACTTCACTGATTTTCTTTTCTTTGTTGAATCCTCACTGAGACTCTTAATGTTAACTTTCTGATGGGCTACTTTGCATGCCTGTCTTTATTTCAGTGCTTATTTGAAATAAATGAAGACACCCATGAAGGTTATATTCCATCAAGGGAGACAACGAACAGTAGACGTAACAACATACTCACACGTCACATGTATAGTTGCATCATATTCTAATATTATTTTCCCTTAGTTCTAATGAAATTGTGCATCTTCTGTTATATTCCACTGGTGTTCATGTTTTTCCTTCTCATTTTTTCTCTTTCTTCTTTTTCTTGGGATGGAGTAGTTGTTTAAACCTTGTCCACTAAAGCAAGCAAGCAAGCAAGCAAGCAAGCAAGCAAGCAAGCAAGCAAACAAACCCTACAAAAGTTTGAGTGAACTTTGAAAGAGTTGATTTCTAGAAATTTTTAAAATGGAGATAGTTTGTAGTTATAGACAGTTTTTTGTCTTTAAATAGAATAAACACATTTATTTCAATTGTGCCTCTGACTCTTCTACACCTACAGTCTATGGCTCTGACATTGTCTTTTGTCAGTTTTAACTGAATTTTATACCTAATTTGATTTATTATACCTAGGTTTATTTCTCATCTGTTTGGGAGTTTTCTGATGGGGGTGGTGGTTTATGTGCCTCAGAAATTTAAGTAAAGGTCTTTTCTTCTGGAGTGCAGCCCACTTTAAAGCACTGGCTAAAACCTGTGGGGAAGGCAGGAGGAAGGGCACAATTTCAGATTCATTTTACATCAGGCTCCCACAGAGCTCTTAGAAGAGACAAACGTCTCATGTTACAGCTATCACAACAACAACAAAAATTAGTCATTTTTCATTATTTCGCCCTTGTATAAAAACTTCCAGTTCTTTCTCTAACTTTGGTGTCAGCTCCCAGAGATTTTATCGCTTTGTGGCAGTCTTTGCTTCAGCTGCCAATCTGCGGTATCATCCAGGTTGTCCTCATCACTTAGGTACTCAGCCTGGGGCAAATGTGACACTAAGGCCTCCAGGGACTCACGGTTATCCCATGGCAAATTCCTGCATCAGTTTATATTTTCATCCTATCTCCCCAGAGTCTACTTCTTGCCATTTGTTTGGCTTCTGAGAATTGCTGTCATTTTTTCCTCAGTGCCTCTATGAAGTTACAGAGGTAATTCTTCTTTTGTCTATCTTTCTGTCCCCTCTCTCCTTTGCCAAATACATCCCGTATTTTTAAAATCATTCTGTCCACCAGGATTTTCTGAGATACCATGTGCCACATGCTAGAAAAGGGGATATTTATTTTTCTTAAGTAAGGTACAGCATAGATGATAGATAAATTGGTAATTGTTTTAGAACGCCACACCCTTTTATTTTATGTATTTCTTGAATGGACTAGAACTGATTTGGATGTTGAACATGTGCACACAAGTTTAAGTAAGCCATTTGGATTGGAGGAGAAAACACATGAGAACGATGAATAAATAGGGAGAGAGGTCGTGCCCGCCCTTCATTTTCATGGTTACCTCATAGATACTGACAAGAGGAAGAGAGAGAGGGAAAAGATTTGTACTTGAAAGTGATTTCGAAAACTGCCTGGTTAAATTTGATGACTCAAGAGATCAGAATGAAATAATTTTTTTTGATATGGTATGTTTACCATATTATTTAAAGTGTATTTAGTAGATAATAAAATGTACACATTTGTTTCACAGACCCTGTTGACTAACATGTTGACTTGAAATAGATCACAACTATGTAAAAATTTAATACTCCATATAAATTTATCTGGGAAACTTTTATTCTTGTTTTGAAATGATCATCTTTGTGCTTTCAAGCACTGGATGAAATTTATTATTCCCTTGAAGAGGATGATTATAAAGAAATAAAATTATTTAGTAAACTCCATTGTCCTGAGTGATCCTTCCTTCCTTCCTTCCTTCCTTCCTTCCTTCCTTCCTTCCTTCCTTCCTTCCTTTCTTTTTTTGAGACAGGGTTTCTCTGTGTAGTTTTGGTGCCTATCCTGGACCTCGCTCTGTAGACCATGCTGACCTCGAACTCACAGAGATACGCTTGGCTCTGCCTCTTGAGTGTTGGGATTAAAGGCATGTGCCACCAATGCCTGGCGATTCTTTCTTTCTACCACTATGGACATTTAAGCTCAAGTTCCCTTTGCCAATGTCTTTCACCCACTTTCATCAAGTGGCATTTCTAAAACGCAAACCGTGCTGAGCTCCCCTGGCTCTGAGCTTCAGAACTGATACTGTTCTCTCCAGGATACACCTGCTGTTCCTAGACCTCACAGGAAGTTGTCTCTTCTTTTGTTCTGGTCCTTCCAGACTCTTCTTTGGACATTTTTTTCTCATCTCCTGCCCTTAGATTTAGTTTTTCAAACTTCTTTGCCCCAGATTCTGCTCATACTGTGGCCTGTTTGTGGAACATGCTCCCCTTTTTTGGCATCGTGTATTTCATGCTTCCCTTTTATAGGTAGAGAGAATCCTTCATGCATTTTGGTCTGAACAAAAAGCCTGTCAGATAGATTATTGTCAACAATTAAGAAGCACATTTTGTGATTTAAATTTTTATTAAAGTTTTAGTGATTTCCACTGCTTAAAATATAAAATTTAAATATTTAATATATAATATATGTGTTTTTAAGAAAATGATTTTGTGTATGTGGAAGGTAAAAATATACTTTATTAGGTAATATAACTCATTGACAGGCTAATAATGCTTTGTCTTGAAGCTCAAAAGCAAAAATTTTTTTTTTAAAAAAAGAAGAATTAATCAGTATAGTTTAGTAATATTTCGTTGTGTTCCTGCATACAAAATAAAAAAATTAAACGTTTGTTTTGTGTCTTAAGCTTAATTTATAACACATCCCTGAAGTGCTATAAAATTTATTACTTATTTTAACTATTTTTCCTAAGGACAATAAAAGCCTAATAATTGTGAAGTGTTGACTCAAGAAGGTTATTATGCAAGTTTCATTGGTCTCTTTTAAATAATTTTTTCCTTATTAGGAACTTAAGTGAATTAAAAATAAAAGCTAATGTTTATTTAAAAATAGCCAAGGGAACAGGATTTTCTTCTAACTGAATTTTGCTGCCTTTTACTGATTTACTGCTTTAGCCAGGACAGAATGCACTGGCGTTGGAGCTTATGTGCCATGGGAGGGATGCTGGTGATGGAGTGAGAAAACTTCCTATCATCTCAACATTTTTAATCTCCAATACTTTTCCATAAAAAGTGGCAGAAGCTGGTAATTATTCTCCACTTACCATTCCCTTAGTCTTATTTTCAGGAATAACATCAGTCCCTGTACCTATCTGCAGCTGGGCACAAGAGCTATGCAACTTAATTCTCTTTCCTAGACTCCTTGATAGTCAGGTGTACACTGTAGCCATCTTTCAGAGCCAAGGTGTTAGAAGTAGTGATGTGTGCGGTTCTCTGGTTGTGTTCTCTGTTGAGGAAATTCCTTGTCTTTCATTACTTTGCCTCTTTCCAGGAATCAGGAAGAAATCTAGAATGTTCCAGAGGATGCTCTAATCAATTAGACTAGAGCAGACTCCAAGGGGACAGAAGCATGAGATGTCTTGGAGACATCACAGAATCAGACTAATTGTACTTAATGGGCTATCAAAAAGAAAAAAAGGTAGACGAAGTTGAGAGGATGAGGTGTTGGGGAAGATCTGGGGAAGTAGTTGGAGGGAGAGATGGTAGTTGGTTATGATAATATTTTATTATGAACATATGTGACATTTTCAAAAACAAAAAAATTAAAACAACACTGCCAATAATATTTGTATTAATTCTCTCAGAATTTCGTTCTGTGCTTTGAGTCTATTTATGGTCCATTTCTCCCCTGTCCACTCTTATACCACCTCTCCTCAACCTTGAGTTGTCCTAGTCTTGAGAGTGGTCTGAATAGGGCTGGAGAGATAGCTCAGCCTGTAAGGGATGAGGCTCACAACCAAAGAGAAAACCCTTTTGTTGAAAAGATTGTTATTAGATTTTCATGTTTGAGGCAGGGTCTCCTGTCACCCAGGCTGATCTTGAGCTTGATGTGTAGCTGAGGAAGACCTTGAACTTTGGATCCCCTGGCCTCTTACAGTTGCCAGGATTATAACTGTGTGCCACAGTGCTCATTTTATATTTTACATTTTATTGAAATTGTTGATTATCTGTTTCAAAATATTAAAATTAGAGCAAACATACTACAAAAATTAGATCAAGACCCACTGTACTCATTGTTAAGTGTATTCAAAGCAATATGGAAGTCCTGACTCTGCATTTAAGTACAGCTTTCACCTTATGATGTAATGCTATTGTATCTTCCTTCCTAGCGTTAGGGCTTTTCTTGATCATTTTCAAGTCACAGGTTCTTGATTACCAGGTAATTGCTTTGCATTGGGATGTTGAATCATTGGCAACTGGAGTCTTCTGCACGGCATACTCTGGGTTGGGCTTCATTTAAGGCAAAAAAAACCTGCTTTATGATGGAACCTTTTAAACTCACCGTGTGTGCCTTATTTAGGCTTCAGTTATTCTAAATGGTAGGATAAAGTTTCCTTACAGAGTATACATGTTCTGAAACACTGTGTGTTTATAATTTTTTTATTTATGTATGTATTTTATGAGTGCTCTGTCTGTATGTATGCCTGCATGCCAGAAGAGAGCATCAGACCCCATTATGGATGCTTGTGAGCTGCCATATAGTTGCTGGGAATTGAACTCAGGACCTCTGAAGGGGCATGCTAGAGCTCTTAACCACTGAGCAATCTCTCCAGCCTTGAAACACTGTGTTTTGACGTGCTGTGCAATATATCTCTTATATATTAACAACTTAATTAAATGAACCAATTTGTTGAAGTTCTATCCTCAAAGAGACAGGGGATAAAGCATTTGTAAAAAAATTCCCCCACCCCCATCTCCAGTTAGGCTCTGGAGACTGAACCTATGGCCTCATGATTACTAGGCAAGAACATTAGTGCAAACCCAACTCCAAGCATTACCATTTTGGGATTTTCCAGCTTCCATTGTTTTGGAACTCCATTGTGTTGAGTATGGCGACCTATGCTCATTAACTTTGAGTTGGTCTTTGTGTGTGACCACTGCTGAGCATTAGTGCTTCCTCTTTGGGGACAGTTTCTGGCATTACTGAGACCATGTGACTTATTCCAGTTCTTTATCTCTGTTACATTTTGTCAGGAAGAAAATGGTATGAGTGCACACTTTACATATTTAGCAGGACAGAATGCTCACATAAACCAACCTCCCTCTCTATATTAAAATTAATTCCAAGTGACTCCTTCCTGCAGGATTACATTATAGTTTTATGTTAAATTTCTGTCTCTTTTAGGAACACTATAATAGACACTTACTGGCTCAGTTTCTATGGGTCTATTATAGTATTTTTGTCTGTTTTTGATATTCAACTACTGCAAGGTGGTCAAGGAGAGTTCTGTTAGCTGCTTCTTTGATGATCTCAATATTACACAGGATTTGCAAGCATCCCTACGTTCTGATGCAAAGATGGTGCATTCTTTTCCTGAGGGTTTTCATGGGATTAATTATGTTCTACTTCTCCTTGTTCCTTTTGACAGAAGAGGATTCGAATGGATTTTGATGATGAGAAGGTGTTTTGAGGTGAATTATTTCTAATGATAGAAGTAGAAGGAAGTGTTTCTATTTAAGGCTTTGAGTTTACATTGGATAGATCCATTTGGACAGCTAATGGCAATGGGTCCTTTACACTTTAGGCCTACTGTACATCCCATTTTTTCCATTTAGAGTTTTAAGCTTCTATCCATACTTACAAAATTGGACTCATTTTTGTTGAAATGTCTTATATCTACTCCATAAGTATTTTCACCCTAGTTTTCTTTATAATTCCTTCTCTCTCTTTCTGTTAATATATATTTTTTCATCGACAACTTTATACATGTTATAATGCATTCCAGTTACTTCCCCTTTCTCTTATTTCTCCCCAACCCTTGCTAGTCTTCCCTCTTCCTTAGAAACATATTTCCCCTTGTTCTGAACTTTTTGTGTTGTTGAATGTTCCACAGAATTATCTGTGTGGTCTGGGGTTTGATGTGCTAACCAGTGGCCACATAACTGGATACTATGCCTCCCCCTCTCCCAGAATCTGTTTGTTGCCAATAGTTCAGCAGTAAGAGGTAGACTTCTGTGAGCCCCTTCCGTATCCACAGCTGATTGTCTCAATGTATGTGGGCTCAGTGCATGTAGGTGCAAATGCTGTGAGTTCATGATTGTCACTGACTGTCATGCTTACATGATGACATTTTATAGCCCTTCTCCCTATCTTCCAGCTCTTACATGTATCGTCTTTCCACTCGCTCTTCTGGAATGTTCCCTGAGTTTTAAGGGGTTGGTCTTATAAATGTCTTATTTAAGGCATCAACCATCCTTAAATCTCAGCCTCCTGTGTAGACATAATTTGCCACATTCATCTCTCTTCACTGCAAAGAGACACTTCTCTGAATAAATTTGAAAGGAGCTTTTGTCTGAGATATAAACAGGCATCTTGGAGGCACTTAACACTATGTTAAATTAGCTAAGAAGCAGGGATAGGGTTTCCCCAAGGCCTACAACCTCTTCCTTTATAAGTTTCGACCAGATTTACATTGCTAGATATAAAATTTCTCTTGTGGAGATGGGCCTAAGTCCAATTTGGGAGCAGTTGGGTACCCTCACAATGGTTCTTCTCCTACTACTGCAGCAAGTGTATCTTGCATGATAGATTGATAGCCGATTCATCTCACAGGCCAGAGTGTTCAATATTTTAAGAAAACTTCAAGACAATAGCTGTATGACTAAATTCTAGCATTCAAACATAGGAAAGATGAAGTTGCTAGTTGGAGAATGCTGGAAATCATGGGAGGCCATGAATTCAATTTCCTTACTTAGGCAACAACACAACAAATCCTGTGTAAGTTTTACAGGACTCGACATCATTGCAGCATCAGAATACACAGTGATCAATTTGTTCTGTTGACCTTTAGTTCGAATAAAGTAAACAGTATTTTACTGTAATTAAATAGAAAACACTTCTATCTTACTAAACATTAAAGTCTTTGAGTTATTAAAATTAAAACTTGTTATGTAATATGCAAAACCATTTTGATAGATGTCAGATAAACAAACTGCTATGCCAGATTCATTAAAAACACATTTAAAAAATTGCTACAGTATAGAAACTAAGGGGTGAATGTCCATTAGCATACATCTTACATTTAATAAAGTACATTTCAAATAATGATCGAAAATTGCTGGACTGCCATCCTCCCTGCTTCATAGAAACTTTTTCTTTAATTACACTCTACTGTATTTGCATCTTTGCATTTCATGCTGGAAAGATTACGTGAGTAAGAGCACGATGCTAAAATACAAATCCCTCATCAGTAGACGAAACTACTTTCTTGCATATCTTAGGACTTAGCCTGAAAGATAAGGAAGTATTATAACCTACGTGAGATAAATGGATGTTTCTATGATGAAAGATAGTAAGAATATTTTTTTAGAACTAATTTTATGTACGTGTAATTAATCACAATACTATGAAATCACTTAAAAATAGAACAGTGGTCAATCACTCACTCCTATAATTTTAACAACCACTTTCATAAACCCAAGGAGCAAAGAGCAGAACTACATCTTTACTTTAGAAGATGCTGTTTAAAAACTGTCACTGACTCAAGGAAGTAACTTGATAAAGATGGCAGCCGACTAGAAATAGAAACCACTATTTAGCTCCTGGAACGAAGCCCTGGAACAAAGCTATGTTTTATAGACTTCCCTGGGTTATTAGCTTTATTGTGCAGATCATATTGATTTATGCAAAAGAATAAGCAATCTTAACTATTTCTTGGAGGAAATGAAGTTATTTTCTACTAAGATTCAAGAAAATAATAGATAGTTCATTTACATCCACGGAGCTGCCTTGGTAATTTTCATTATACTAATTTGCAAATCTAATAACTCATGTCTGAAATCCCCTCATCTGGCACTTTTCCTCTCCCTAGCAAAGCTGAGCAGCGCAGAATAGCAGCGAGCCACATGTCAGAGTCATCTCTCTCTTTTACTTAGTTTTTTTTTTTTTTCTTAACCTACTTTTGAACAGGCAGGAAAACAAAGTGATGAAAGGGTGCATTGTGGGCCGGTCCCCTTAGTTTTGTAGCAGAAGCCACTTTCTAAAGTCATGGGCAAATATTCACTGTAAACTTACCAAGGGATTAGATACACATCAATACTAGAATATCACTCAGATGTGTAAGGAAAACCATCCAACTTATATCTTCTGTCTTCAGGCCTTTACGTTCACCTAAGGAAAGAAAAACTGGGTTAAAGGAGATTTAATTTTCTCATGCCTACATAATGTTTGGGAATGGCTTGTCATCAAAGGCTTTTCTTAGTTCTATATCATTTGTCCAAAGCTGTCAGTCCTGGAAAAAGAGCCCACTGTCACAAGGAATGAAGGGGAGTGCCAGAGGCATTGGTCGGTTTCTACTTGTTTAGGTGGTTTCCAGGCTACATCCTCTGTCCTTGTGGACTACCCCACGCTGTTGCTGGTAGATGGCTGGTGGGATTCTTGGTTTGTTCTCTGACATGGTCATGATAGAATTGTGGTCCTCTTCCAGGTTGGTTCGATGATCTCCCATGATGCCCAAGTTTTGGATTCAGTCCTTGTTGGTAGGTTTATCTGAAACACCCTGAGATGTATTTTCTCATTTCTTTGGATGATCTCTCTGTTAGGAGTCTACTGCAGGATAACTTGTCTTCTCTCTGAAACAACAACTCCAGGAAGGCTACCTAGTAAAGAGGACCCTAAGAAAGACACCCAGTGACAGAGAAATGGATGAGATCTATATGAGCAAACTGGGAGTGTGTGTGTGGGGGTATTGGGGGTTGGGGGAAAGAGAGCTTAGTGGGGCAGGAGGTCCTAGCTGGGTCAGGAACTGGGAGAACAAGGGAAGAGATACCATGACGAATGAAGACTCCATGAGAATAGGAAGAAGCAGAGTGCTAGAGAGGTCCCCAGAAATCCACAAAGATACCTCCACTGTAGACTACTGGCAATGGTCGAGACTGCCTGAGCTGGCCTACTCTGGTGATCAAATGGCCGAACATCCTAACTATCATGATAGAACTCTCATCCAGTGACTGATGGAAGCAGATGCAGAGATCTACCGCCAAGCCCCAAGAGTCCAGTTGACGAGAGAGAGAGAGAGAGAGAGAGAGAGAGAGAGAGAGAGAGAGAGGATTATATGAACAAGAGATATCAAGACCATGATTGGAAAAAGCACAGGGACAAATAGCCAAACTGGTGGAAACCCATGAACTGTGAACTAATGGCTGAGGAGCCCCCATGGAACTGGACCAGGCACTCTGGATAAGTGAGACAGTTCATTAGCTTGAACTGTTTAGGAGGCCCCCAGGCGGTGTTGTTGGTACATGAGCTGGCTTTTTGGAACCTAGGGCCTATGCTGAGACACTTTGCTCAGCCTTGGTGCAGGGAGGAGGGGATTGGACCTGCTTCAACTGAATGCACCAGGCTGTGCTGACTCCTTATGGGAGATCTTGCCTTGGAGGAGGGGGGAATGGTGGGTGGATTGTGGGGGAAGGCTGGGAGGTGGGAGGAGGGAGGACAGGGGAATCCATGGCTGATATGTAAAATGACTAGAAAATCTCTTATATAAAATTAAAAAAAAATAAAGCATATTAGTGTGTGTGTGTGTGTGTGTGTGTGTGTGTGTATCTATATATAAATAAATGTATATATTAAAGAAAATCATCTAAGTAATGGATACTATGAAAATAAGGTTAGCCAAGCAGTTTGTAAATGTTCCCTCCTGAAACACTACTAGCTTTGACTTGATGAACAAGTTTCTGTAAAGGGAATACGGGGAGATTAAAACCTGCAATATATGCTCTGTCCATCAGGTGGCAGCACTGGGCATCGGTGACACATTGTGTTAGCAACTTATAATTTATAAGTTGCTAACACAATGGTGTGGCCAGTGAATAGGCTCTAAAAGTGTGGAAACCAGTTGTATCTTAGTAGCATTGCAATGTTGAGTGAATGTGAAAGGGAGCTAGAGACTTCAGATGTAGATGGAGCAGAGGTTCCCACTCTGGAGCATGTGGATCGAGGCGGGGGCTGGAGGGACTGGGGGGTAGGGGAGTGGGATGTTATGGTGGGTAGAAAAGCTCCAATACAAAGTAAAACTTGAGTCTGAAGACAAGTTTTAGCAGGATCTTTAGACCTGGAAGGGTCATTAGGACATAGTGTTACAGCCTTGATTGACAGCAAGTGGCACTTAAGCTCTCCACGATTCTATCTCATCTAATCTCAGGGCTTCCAACATTCTCTCTTATGCATGATGCTCAAATACATGTGATGAGCTCTAGGCAGCAGAGTTTATTGGAAAGAATGGACTTAAGAGTCAGATGGAAATAGAGATCCACGTCAGATGTAACATTGACTTGTTACAGGACCTTGAAGCCGTGACTTCAGTGCTCATTTAGAAAGTTGAGATTTTGCCTCCTCATTAAAGATTCATACTGAGAATTATTGGTAAAGAGATGATGTTTGGATCCTATCTGCATATAATAGACAGGGAAAAATATTATTCTTCCTCTTACTGATATCGCTTCCCCATTGTGATGCAATTAAATGCCCATCTGCCTTGGTGGCTCCAGAGCATCTCAAATGGAATGGCTGCTAACGAAACCATCATCTCTACCCTAAAATCTGCTTTTGTCCTGTTTGCTTTTTGAAGTTACAACACCATTGTGGGAAATTATGGAGTTGGCCTGGTCTAGCTGTGTGGTGATGTTATGTTCCCCAATATATGGTATACCCTAATAAATTTATCTGGGGTCAGAGAACAGAACAGCCACTAGACAGACATAGAGGCCAGAAAATGGTGGCACTCACACCTTTAATCCTAGCCTTCTTCTTCTGGAGGCAGAGAGATCCATCTGGATCTCTGTGAGTTCAAAGCCACACTGGAAAGAGCCAGGCATGGTGACTCATGCCTTTAATCCCAGGAAGTGATGGCAGAAAGCAGAAAGGTATAAAGGTGGGAAAACCAGGAACTAGGCTGGTTAAGCGTTTCGGCTTTTAGCAGCGGTTCATCTGAGATCCATTTGGATGAGAACTCAGAGGCTTCCAGTCTGAGGAAACAAGATCAGCTGAGGAATTGGTGAGTTGAGGAAGCTGTGACTTGTTCTGCTTCTCTGATCTTCTAGTGTTCACCCCAATACCTGGCTCCAGGTTTGTTTTTATTAATAAGACTTTCTAAGATTTGTGCTACATAGCTGCCTTGAGAAGTGAATGTCATAGATTTTTCAGGTTAAAGTCCTTGGCTCCCTGGGCACTGTGTGCCTTTGTGTTCCTGAGGAACAAAGACACACCCTCAGGCAGTGAAACATTCAGGCTACCTATGTTTCTCTGTGTTCCTTCAAAGTCAGTGAAGCATATAGCAGCTTGCCTAGACAATTAGACACTACTCTTGTATATCCTGTGTAGTTTACAAATGTCATTGTATCCTGGCAACTCCAATTGTCTTGATCCTGGCAACCTCCATTGTATCCTGTTTCTGATAAAGGTATAAGAAATCTGATTGCTTACAATAAAGTTGTCACAGCCTCAGTCTAGTTGAAACCCCTCAATCCGAGCCTGGATTTTGTTTCTCATAGGCTATAGAAGATAACCTTGGGCCTGTGATTAAGGACTGGCACTTGCACACCATCACATTTCCTACCAGCAAGTCTGCAATGTGAAGACTTTAAAGGACAGAACTGGATTGTGTAAACCGAATTGGAGATGTGTGTTGTGTTGATGGAGGGTGGGAATCTTGTCTTGATTTAAAATTTTGGTATTTAGCTTTTCGTTATTTTGCATTTTCCCCCTCTAAAATAAAGAGTTAAATCTGCATTGCTCTTGATTGCTGAGATTTTTGGGATCCTCCTCCAACACTGTGTGCTGGCAGCGTCTCACTTGCCCCACATTGAAATGGTGATGCTCCTGCAGACACCGTATGCTTGCTCTGCATATTGTTGTTTTGCATTTGAATTTCTGGGCTCACATTGAGAAATTGGAAAAAGTCATTTAAAAAACCCTCAATTTCAGCATTCTCTTGGAAAAATGTAAACCTGGTAACAGCACAGTAGTTTCTGTGACAGCAGCAAGCCCAGGGATGGGTGGTGGCCGCCCTCTGGGGCGGCGCAATATGAACTTCCGGGTTTGCCAGCGTTTCTACAGTTTCCTACTTGCCCACTCGCTTTTTACCCATCTACTTCATCTCTGTCTTTCCTCATTGTTTTCATTTTGTCTCCGCTTCTCGTCTTTCCTTCCTTCCCAGTGAAGTTTACTTGATCCTTTAAATTACTCAAGGTCTGGACACAGCAACACCAGCTCCCCACCATGCTATGTGACTGGCGGGGGCAGGACTCAACTAGGAGCCGCCTGGGGACTCCAGCCCAGGGCCGGGATATGGTAATAGCAACAACTCCAGGCCATGCCATGCTTCATGACTCAACCAAGCGCCTATGGTGCCGGGCAGTCAGACACCATTAGAGTGAGCTAGTACACAGTGTGGAGATGGAGGAGAAAGAGAGGTGAACAGCTCATGGGCTGGGGAGAGAGGCAGGTCTGAAGAGGTGAGGGTGCTGAGACACAGGCTAATGTGAATGGCTTGCTTGCCACCTGAGTCCAAGGTGAAGTCTGAGTCTGGGCTATTGCCAAGGGCCAATCTTGGTCTGAGGCTCTGAAGCAGCTGAGGAGGAATGAGTTGATGTCTGTAGCTCCTGTTGTCACTGAGGGCCATGCAGAGGCCTGGAGTCCAGGCTGCCACCTGGGGCCAGGTCGGTGTCTGAGGGCCACGCTGCAGCCATGCTGGTCTGAGTGGCCTGTACTGCCACCTGGGGCCATGGGGACATCTGGGCCCAGGCCGCTGCTGAGGACCATGTCTAGGTTCATGGTTCTACCACAGCCAGGGTCTGTGTTGATGTTGGGTGGCCCACAATGCCACCAAAGGCCACATGGATGCCCAGGGTCTGAGTTGATGTCCATAGCTCCTGAGACCATTGAAGGCCTTGCCAAGGCCAGGGGTCTGTCTGGTCTGTCACCTGGGGCCATGTTGGGTCCAAGGGCCATGCTGTAGGGGTCATGCTGAATTGGACTGCCGCTGCCATCTAGGGCCATGGTGATATCTGAGCCCTGTCTGTGGCCTAGGACCATGTCTGGGTCTGTGGTCTTATCACAGCCAGGGTCTGTATTGATGTCCATGGCCCAATTTGCCATCAAAGGCCACACCCCCTTACCTCAGGCACACATCTCATCTGGGCAGCAAACTAGAGCTAACCCAGTCCTTGGGAACACAGATGAATCCGGCCCTGAGGGTGTGAGAACAGAAGAGCTGTCCCCACCATGTGGTGGCATGGGTGAGGGAAAAAGATGCCCTCCCACCACTTGCTACCTGAGGCAGTCGAGAGTGCTGGCCCCGGAGTTACGGGAGTGGGAGGACTATTCCTGCCCCTCACAAGCTGCAGCACACTATAGCTAACTCTGTTGTTGGGGATGCAGCCAGTCCTGAGGGCATAAGAGCAGGAGAGCTGACCTCCCGCATATGCTCCTTAGAGAGAGAGAGAGAGAGAGAGAGAGAGAGAGAGAGAGAGAGAGAGAGAGAGAGAGAGAGAGCCCGAGCCCTGTACCTTGTCAGGGCAAGATAGCCGAGCTGGCTGTCCCTGATGGTATGAGTGTGGGTGAGCCAGACCCTAGGGCCTAAGAGCAAGAGAATTGGCCTAGCTCCTCGCTACAGGCTGCATTGGGTGAGCTAGGAAGGTGGTGTTAGAGCGCACACCTTATAATGAGAGATGGAAAAAAGCAGGCAGGGACTGTCGGAGCAAGTGAAGGGGATGAACCCCAACTGCAGGATTCCCACAATTCAGGCCGACAACAGGATATACAAGAGGAGTCCCACAAGAGCCCATTATTTTTTGTTTGTTTTGCTATGTTTTGTTTGTTTGGTTTTTCTTTTTTTTGGGGGGTGGTTGCAATGGCAGAGTGCAGATGCGGGGCGGGGGGCAGGGATGGGAAGAAGACTGGGATCAGGATGTGCAATGTGAAATCTGTAAGGAAGCAAGAAAAGTAGGAAACGAACAAACATATATATGGAGAGCTGGAGAGAGTGGTAAATTCTATAGGAGTTTATTTTATACTAAAAAGTTAATACTTTGTTTTATTTAAAAATAAAACAAAAAATTTAAAATATTGAACTGGAAATTCGTCTCAGCAGTTGACAGTGATTGCTTCAGAACTGTCAGGGCTGCAGTTCAGATTCCAACTCCCATCCAAGCCAGGTGTCCCTGCAAACACTTGTAAATTCATTTCTGGGGAACACAGGGTGGACTGAATGGTGGAGATGGGAAAATCACTGAGGTTTGCTGGATTGCAGCTCAGCTAAGAAGGGGAGGTGTGTCCCAGATTGAGAGAGACCCTGTCATAAAGGAACCAGCAGAGGGTTATAATGGAGGACACTGAAGCTCTCTGCTGGCCTCATCTGTGGCATGCACACCTGCAACAAGCTTGTGTACGCACACCCCTCCGTAAATAAATAAATAATAAATAAATGAATGCATGAAGCACAAAATTTAATAGGTGAAAAACCCAAAACAACAACAAAAACAACAATAATAACAAAACCCCAGAAGACTGAGTTTGCGTTTTGCTGCTTTGGACATAATGCTTGATTGTCTCTTTGCTTTGGGGCTATGGTGAGAGAGAATAGTATTGCTGGAATTAATGGAAAAGAGGATGCTTACTTACCTCACAGTGGCAGGGAGCTCAACACTGAGAGGCAGATGGCGTCTCAACATCTTCTCCAAGGCCACACCCATAACGATCTGGACACTTTCTACTCGCCCACATCCTAAAGGCCCCATCACCTTCCAGTAACTTCACAGGATGGGACCAAACCATCAAAATGTAGGGCTTTGAGTAACATTCATGATCAGAACTATAGCTGTATTCTCTTCATCCATGAACATGATCTGATCCATGTTCACAGGGTCAGAGAATGGAACTGTAAGTGAATTCGGTAACTTAGAAACAGGCAGGGAAGCTGAGCACACAGGAGGGTTAAAACATTTGTTAAAGCGTAGGCAATTAATAAATGAAACAAATTAGACCCAAGCCTATGTCTTTGAAGACACACATTGCTACTTTAGTCTCCTTTATTAATTTTAAATCTTTCCTCCTCCACACCTCTTCAATCTCAGACATATAATTAAATACCTAAACCTTTAACATGGTATATTTTTATTGATAGTAAAGTCCTGTTTCTTTGGGGGTTTTGTCTTGTGTTTCAAGATACAAACTTTGGGCTAAAAACACCACTGGGATATCATGGAAGGAGCAGAGTAAGAGCCTCAGGGACCTCTGGTACTAGGGAAGGAGCATTGTTTACCTATGATAAATGTCAAAGAAGAAGGAGTAAGAAGAAAGGTACATTCCATGTCTATGTGACATTTATTTTTGGGGAAATTGACCCAGTTAGATGAATTGAAGTCTGTACATTCTTCTCCTTCTTCTTCTTCTTCTTCTTCTTCTTCTTCTTCTTCTTCTTCTTCTTCTTCTTCTTCTTCTCCTCCTCCTCCTTCTCCTCTTCCTCCTCTTCTTCCTCTTCCTCCTCCTCCTCCCCCCTCCTCTTTCTTCTGCTTTTTAAAATTATTTGCTCTTAAGTGACAGTTGAGAAAACTCTACCAGAAGACTTAGGGAGCCTTCTACCCTTTGCCTAGGGTTTAATGAATGTGGTGACATAGCAGACATATACTTTCCAGGTTTCCACTTGAATGATGGGGGGTGAAGCATGGAAGGATGAATGGATGAGAGATGAGTTGTAAATTAAGTTCCTGAAAGTCCCCAACATGAAAGACAGGGAGGAGAGGTTGAAACTTTCTAATAGTTTTGAGCTGTCTGTACTGTCAGTATTTGTTGACAGGGGCAGAAATCTGAATGTGAACGTGCACATTACTGCTTAAGAGATGGTGTCAGAGAGCTGGTTAAGGGCAGGCATGATGGCTTCTAAAATCTACCACCTTGGTGTGTCTATAGTGCCCAGTAGTCCAAATACTTATCTGGGTTTTCTGCATATATTTTTTTGAGTGAGATAGCATTTTAATCTTTTTTTAAAAAAATAATTCTAGCATACTAAATGAAATCCATCCAACGTTATCACCTATCTTTTTATTTCTAGAATGCACAGTAGATTCTGAATGCTTAGTCTTCACCAGACTGTATGTTCCTTATTTCATTTCTGCATAGATTTTTATTTTTTGCCATTAAGGTATATTTTCAGTTGACTTTAAATTACTACAGATAATTTGTGTGTGTAGTTTTTCTGTCACTCAGGCTGCAGCTTGGAGGGCCTTCTAGTCCTGCAGCCATGGATATGTAGGCTTAAAGTAAGTCTCTACCATTCTATTTACCAACATAGACTCAGGAATCAGATGTTGGGGTGAAACCCTGCTAGATCAGAGAAGCTGAGAAGCAACCAGCTTACTTTGCTTTTTGGCTGGAGACCCAGCAAGAGACATATCTCTTCACTTGTCCTAAAACCAAAAGGAAGGGCCAAACCCAAGCCCCTGCCCTTTCCTTCCTTTGCATCTTCTCTATCCAAATTGCTGGCTTCTCTATGGCCAATTTCTGTCAGCTAGTCACTAGCTCCACTCTCTGATTGAAGGCAAACTTTATTTAACAGTCTTTGAGTGTCAAAGTGTGATCAAATATCCCTCAACATGTTTGGGTCTGATGTTGTCATTCAGAAAGACTTAAGAACATATCCAAGGTTTCCCTGTAGTCAGTCTATCTGTCTGTTATCTACCATCCATCCTCCTGAATTGTTCCTTTTTTTTTTTTTTTCTTTTTTGGAGGCAGAGTTTCATTGTATAGCTTTGAATCCTGTTCTAGATCTCACTGTACAGATCAGGTTGGCCTCGAACTCACTGAGATTTGCAGGCCTCTGCCTCCCAAGTACTGGGGTTAAAGGAATGCATCACCATCACCCAGCTCCTTTTTCATTTAAAAAATGTATTCTTCAGAATTTAATGCCTATATGCAATAAAGTATGATCATACCTATCCTCCATTTTTCTGCTCTGTCTTTCTTGTCTCCCCCAACATTGATGGATAGAAGAGAGTAGAGAAGTACCTGGACTCTGGCATTTTGAATACACTAGGGCTGAATTATGAGGCAGGAGAAATAGATGCCCTGGATACTAGATCTTTTTTATAAAATCAGAGTGAAGAGTTCCTACTTGAGATGAAGTGGTCTCTTGGCTCCCTGAATAACAATGAAATTAAATTGACATGTCCCATGTTCCAAGTACCTAGAATGATGTACATTTTCTAGTCCTCACACATCAATAGCTTATTCAACTATTCTCATTTTCTAGTATTGGATGTTAAGAAGAAAATGTGAAACAATCACATGCCTTCAAGATGTGAGGTCACTCTGTAAAGATTGTGGATCTTCATTGTTCTCATCTTGAAAGCTTTGTTTAGAAGTCAAATGTCTCTGAGGGAAATGGTAATACCTACTCCCAAAGGTCAAGTCACTTCTCAACAAATTACCTTGGTTTTCCCAGTGTTTTGTTTTCTGGATTGGTCCCTGACTTCCCTCACATCCTTTGTATAAAAGGACTTCTCATTGTGCCCCTTTGTTTAGGAGGAGAATGTTCTGGAGGAGGACACAGAGCTTAAATTCAGGTAAGCAAATTGGTAAGTGAGCAGTGTGCTCTTGCTTCTTTTCATAGCTGGGTTAAGCTAGGTCTGTGTGACTCAGGAGTCATTTGAGAATTTTAGCTGGAGTAGCATCCTCAAAGAAGAAAGAGGATGGCGAGATAACAGTGTGTCAGTTCACCACTAAAATGAAAATATGTAATTACTAAAACAAGAAGGAAGGTATGGACAGTGATTAGGAAATGAACTAGCTTCATTTTGGCATTGTCAGATGAGGACCTGGAGTCTGAATCTCTGTCTTTTGCGTTAATATGTTCTGTGAGCAATTTTCCTAAGGAACTATAAATCATGTCTTAAGTCAATGTTGCAGTCCCATACAGCTTTGCAGAAATCACTATCCAGTCTTTCATGTGAATGTACCTTTTAGTTGGACAATAGTTTTATCAACTACAGTTAGCATTTCGTAGGCTTAATATAATTTTAATATTTGTTATGCAGGAGAGAAAAAGCACCAGAGAGTTATACAATAGAATTTTCTTTGTAGTGACAGGTGTCTGGAGATATGCCATTCAAGACTTGAATAGCCATTCAGCCACCTTCAGGGAGCCAGGCATGTGCATGTTTGGGTTCTGTTCTTAAGTCGTAGCTTAGGATGGTAGCAGGTGTGCCAGCTGACATGTTTATAGCCTAGGCAACAGGAGGACAGGGAGCTTTCCCCTCTGTCTCATTCATGGCCCTTGAAGGAGCTTCCCCTCCAAGCAAGTCCATATAGCACATCCTACATGCCAACACTCAATATTTATTCCCACATGACACCAAGTGAAAGGAACCTAGCAATACTTGCTCACACTGCTGCAGTGTTCTCTTGAGAAAAATGAAGAAGGGAAGGAGGGATGGTCTGTGCCACATGTTTCCATTTAAAAACAGCAATGAAAAAGAAAGATAGAAATATTTAGATATTCTGAACTAGAGAGCAGCAAGCAAGATCGAATTCTTGTGGTTCTGAGGCCCATTCTATCAGCTGGTCATGATGAGCTAGCATAGCTCGAGTTGGCTACTTCCACAGTGCTTTGAAAACTGAACAGCTTGATTTGGGGTAGATAGAATGAGTCTCTGTAATAAAGTAAGAGTGCCTAGATGGGGGTATGTGTCTCAGTGTACAGAATAGTCTTGTGAGAGTAGACATACAGATGAATCGTTTAGTAGTTGGCTAAGGGATGAGACCCTGCTTGTTGTGCTAATGGATGAAAAGTGAAATGTGATGTTATGTGGAGCAGACACTGGGAGGCAAACCTCTCTTTTCCTCTGTAGGAGATGATGCTTTTGTGAGGCTTTACATGAATGTCCACTCTCTTTATTTCAAAGCATTTTATCGTCTCATTTTGTTATTAAGGTAAGTTTATGTAGATTAAGGTGAAGATTTGGGGATTTACATGGTCTTAGTGTTGGCTGGTTGAGAGATGCTGGAATCAAAGCAGAAATCTATGTGCTAAGATGTTTGAGACAACAGAATCCGTTAGAGACTGCTTTTATACTAATAGGAATATGTAGTTTATTATAGATTTCTAAGGTTTGCATGAGTAAATTCAGGTTGGGTAATTTTCTCACAGAAGTTCATCTGCTTTTTGCAGGCAGCTCAGAAAGAAATAAAAAAGTCTGTACTAGTTAATACTGGTTATTAACTTGGTTGGGTTGAAAAGCACTTAGGAGAATAGGGAAGTGCAACTCTGCATATGCTTGTAAGGCTACTTCCAGAGAGAATTGATTGATTGATTGATTGAGTGTGTGTGTGTGTGTGTGTGTGTGTGTGTGTGTGTGTGTGTGTGTATGTGCAAACTCATGGGCTGGGTGTTCAGATAGAAGAAGAGGGGAAAAAGGGACAAGTCATAGAGCACGGGCATCCTTTCTCTCTGCTTCCTGGTTGCCATGATGTGAGTTATTCTCTTCCCCGACCCTTCCTCTCATGATGGACAGAAACCATGCACCAAAATAAATGATCTTTCCTCTTTCATGTCACTTATACCAGGTTTCTTATCACAACAACCCAGAAGTAACTAATGCAACCCTAACATCACTCTTACCAAACATCATAATTTTATTCTAGAACTTTGCTTTAACATCATTTTAATGTTTTGGTGAAGCTTTTCAGGCAAATATTGTGGATGAATGAAAAATTAACAATTGACTGGTAGCTCCATTTCAAGTTCAGACTTGATACATTTCCCCAGGCCAAGAAGAACATCATCTCAACTTTGTGAATGATTTTTACTCTTTCCTCCAAAGCGGTCTCTAGATTTTGAGGAAATAAAGCAAAATGGTTTAAAAACAAATAAAGTGAAACCAGGACATTCTGTATTTGAAAGAATAAAGCATGCTACAATTGATAAAACAAAAACTAATAAATTCTTATACTAAGCAAAAATCACATTTTTTATAGCAGAATTACATACAGAATAGATTATCAAAACAAGAGTTAAAAACTTAGGTGTACAAACATCGTAAAATAAATGTCGACCAAAATTTTTGAATAACAATTTCTTTTCATGTTTCATGAAAGAGAAGTTTTCACACTGTTTTTGGTTATGTTTGTGTGAATATTCTGGTAAGCCAGAATGTAGTGAGTGGGGACAGCATATGGTATTTATTTAAGTGTGCCTTAGTAAATGATTTGATTTGCGATATGTGTTTTTATATATGCATATTGATTTTATATAATGCATATATAGAATATATTGCTGCATTCATATTATATATACATATTCATGCAGAATACATACATGTACATACATATTCTTATGATGACCAGTTTGCTGTGAATTGTCTTCATTACAGTTATTAAGTCCATTATCGGTGTTATGAGCTACCTTCTAGTTTATCTAACTTAATGGGTAAGTTTTCCTATGTGGGAGTCAATACTATTGTACAGGTTCAGTGTCCCTGTGGTGACAGAATACTTCAGTTGTTTTTTCACACTGAAACATATTGAGATAAGAACTGACCACAGTGCACAGTGAAAATTATACTGACTTCCTTAAAATTGCTACTAAGTCAAAGAATAAATAAATTATAAAACATTATCTCTTTTAGAACAAACCATTGGGTCAAATCACTTTCTCATACAGAACTTTTTTTTTTTTTTTAACCCAGAGCTGAGGATCGAACCCAGGGCCTTGTGCTTGCTAGGCAAGTGCTCTACCACTGAGCTAAATCCCCAACCCCAGAAATTCTTTCTCATGGAGTGTCTGGCATTCCCTTTTCTTCCTGAGTTTTTAACATGTGTATTAAAAGCTCACTCTTGTCCTTCATTTTAAAAATTTCCTAGAAATGATTGTGCCTGTGTGTGGTGTGTGTATGTACATTGCACAGTTGCCATGGTGTGTGTAGGAAGGTCAGAGGGCAACTTTCAAGAGCCAGTTTTCTTCTACTGTGTGGGTCCCAGAGATTGAACTCAGGTCACCAATCTTGGCAGCAAGTGCCTTTACCCACCCCCCTTCCCTTTCTATCTAGTAGTCTTTGTTCTCAAGAGGCTTTACTGCTCACTTCTGGACATGTATTTCTTCTACAACAGAAATAATCTGCCTTCTGCTTCCAAAGTTTTAATTTATTCTCTAATTCCTGGCTAATTGTTTTCCAGTTATAAATGTAAATTTCTTAAAAAAAAATAAACCTCTGTGGATACTAGTGATAAAGAGACCCACTCCAAGTGCCCCCACTTTTCACCTGACTTATTTGAAATGTCACAATAGAGTTGAGTGTTTGTTATGTCTTTCCATGCTTACTTAGTAGGTATACTCTTGGCATTCAAAAATCATCTCTAAATAGAAGAATCACTGAAAAAATAGAATATAAAGATTTTGTGTGAATACTTATTTCTGCATGCTTATGGGATCCTGAGGGGATAGAGAGAGTGTGTAGTTGTACACCACAGCCTTCCTTATAAACTGATACACAAAAATATGCAGGGAGACATGGGCTGGAGAAGGAGTTGGGAGTTCTAAATGCAGATCTGCATGCAGCAAGCAGAGAGACACTGGGCCTGGCTTGAGCATTTGAAATCCCAAATCCCACCCCCAGTGACACACTTCCTCCAATAAGGCCACACCTACTTCAGCATGGCAACACCTTTTAATTCCTTCCAAGTAGTGCCATTCCCTAATGACCACATGTTCAAATCTATGAGTGTATGGGGGTCATTCTTATTCAAACCACTATAACAAGCATTTGATAATTATTTTTCATTGCAAAAACAATCATTTTAACTGATCAGCTTGAAATATAAACAACAGAATTAAATAAATATATGATGGGTGATAAAATGTATCTGTTTCTTCCAACTGCTATAGTTTTCCTGCTCATATTTACTAATAAGAACAGTGGCAGCTCTGCACTATTGAGAGAATTTGAAATACCCCAAGTTATTTGCAGAGTTATATTTATCTTCTTCTTTGATTTGCTTAGCCAAAAGATTAAAATTAACTTGCATTTCCTTGATATATGAGCACTCTCATTAGGGAGATAGAATTCAGAAGTCTCATATGTGACAGAGAAGAATTAAAGGCTGAATTAACCATCATCTGGGCATAAATCAAGCCTTTTGCTTGGGAGAATCAGTGGCAGAATGTGGAGCTGTCTTTGTGTGCCTGGCTAAGATATTAATTTTAGGACATTGAAAGTTCCAGAGATGAATGCATAGAAGGCATTTTGCATTATCCAAGAAGCAAGTATTGATTTGGTTTGAAGGCTCATCTCTCTCAAGAACTTTGGTTTGTATTTAAGCTTTTGTTCCCCTTTCTGTGATCTTCCATTCCAGATGAGCCTCAGGCTAGTATTTACAAGTTTTTCATTATTAATTAATTAGTTACACATGTACATGTGTGTGTCATGGCATGGGGTGGATTTCGCAGAACAACTTTCAAGAATCACTTCTCTCCTTAGTCTATGATGTGGGTCCAGGGGTGGTGCATGTGTGTCCAACTAAGGTCATTAGGCTGGCAACAGGCCTCTTTACTGACAGAGCCATCTCTTTTATTCTTGGGCCATTTTTACCTGTCTTTATAAACCTAGTGATTGTTTGAACCATTTATGCTTTCAAAAGAGTCACTAAGACTAGGGTATAAGAAAGCGGAAATCTGAATGATTTAAAATTAAGTTCTTTCAAATATACTCAGATAAAAATATTACATTATATAAATATATATTTTTCAGTGGTCACATTCCAAGACCCATGCTATAGGGGTACTTACCTATTCTGGGAAAGCATTTCATCCTTACATGAGACACTCGAAGTTTGCTGTTATTTTCTGTTTTTAAGAATCCACAGGGCAGTGGCCATTGGAAAAATACTGCTGATGATCATACACTGTTCAGACTTCTTTCCAGACAGAACATGAGTGTGAACACCAGGCTCAGTACATCACAGCACACATCCTGTCTTGAGTCTATTTCACGGACTGAGAAATCTACAAAGATAAATAATAACAAGACAAGTCACTACCATTTTCCATCACCCACTTTTTTCAAGACATTAGTTGCTAACTTTTTGATACTTTGTTAAGACTGAGATACACCATGAATTGGTGTATGCATTTGCTTTTGCAGTTCATATTTTTTTTGCATTCAAGAAATATTTGTCAAATGAGTGTTTTCTTTGTTAACTGTAGGATATGAGATTGAAGAAATATGTTATCTTTAAAATAAAAATAATCCATAAACCCCTGTACTGTGCATGTATTCAAGTAAGTAAGAACAGCAAAAGAGCTATCTATACTGTTGTGCTTGTTATCATACTATTCAAGGGCCAAGATACAGAATGAATTAAAATGTACAGGAGCAGACAAAGAAGGTGGGGTGAACATACACAATGGAAAATTTTTTTCAGCACGACCAAGTAAAATCTTCCATTTGTGGCAACATGCATAGAGCCGAGACATTATGTTAAGTGAAATATAAGCCAGGTGGAAAAAAACGTTCTCACTCATGAGAAGAAGAGAAAACATTGGTGTCATAGAATCAGGGTATACAATAGTGACAGCTAGAGGGTGAGGAAGATGGGAGGAGGAAGGGAGAAAGGAGTTATGTAACATGATGTAACATGTACTAAAATAATAAGAGTGAGCCGTAATTCTCTTCAGCCTAGAAGAGTGACTATGATTCAACACACACTTTGAAGTCATGAGCACAGAGGAATTCTCAATACAGAGAAATGCTACTTACTCTGTTTTGAACACTACACAGGATAACACATAGTGAATTATCAGACTACTCTCCATCAATATGCATAATTATTACTTGTCCACTAACATTAAACTGAAGGATACAAAGGATTATAGGCCAGAAACAAGCAAAAACAAACACAAACAGACCATTTTAAAATGTCAAAAACTTTGTGGGTGGGAGAGAAAAAAAATCAGAAACCCAGCACAGCATCAGCTAACACATAGAGATGAACTGGCTGTATCCCTTACTACTTTTTTTTATTTATTAAAAACAATGTTTACTGGATGCTAGCCACTGCCAAGCTCTGTGCTAGACACTAACTTCATGTTGATGACTAAGGCGAGCTGTGGACATTCTGAAACAAAACACCCTTTTATTTAAAAGAGTTGACTCACTTTTCTAACTATATAAAACAGCTGAATGTTAAGTGGAAACAAAAACCCACAGCAAAAGCAATTGAATGGGGCACACAAAAATGTATATCAGTTATGCTGTGCTCTTTTAACCTGAATTTAGCATCATGGTTTAACAGCAGTGGACACATGACTCATTAGGATCAAGAGGAGCTATAATTTTAAAAGAAACATGATATTTAGGTGACAGTTTAAAAGGCATTAAATTACTGTGTTCAGTCTTGCATTTCAAAATCATTAAAATGGGAAACAATAAACATTTCTAAAAATGATAGTTGCTCCACCTTTCTCATTTGTAACAACTTTCAATTGTACTATGTTAGTGATTTAAATTAGATTGTATTTATTAATGTATCAGTATAATTTATAAACTGGTGAAAGCTGTCCATCTTCACCTTTTGTCTTTCCTGGCTTGAAGAGTTGTTTTATTATTAGGACTTAGTGATAATTACAAGTTATTTAAAATGAATTCTCTGACTGTTATAGTTGATAAAGTAAATTTTGACAGCTGGTTAAATTTATTCAGAGTGTAGGCTGTGGGTTTGTAAAGTGCCCACATTTAAACTGGCTACTGAGATAGCCAGTGAATCAGAGATGGGAATTATTTGTCTAGCGGTTGTCTAGGAGAGATGGGAAGCTAGGAGAAGACTTGGTAATGAGCATAGAGGGTTTCTTGTGCTGTTGTACTCTCTTAAGAGCCTCCTTACCCTTTCCATATGTACCATGTACTTGATGAACTAGGTCAAATCTGCAAATCTTCCTATGACCCTTGAACACATTGTGACAGAAACCAGTGGCTGCTTCTTCTGGTTCTATGGTTTCCCAAAAAATGTCCCATTAGACCTGGGCTTGTTACAGAGAGGCTCTTTGGTTTTATGTCCATCAGTGCTGTCTGGACCAGAGTGCTGCCTCTCCTAGCTTCCACACATGAACACTTTGCCTGGGAAGTGCAATGCACCCAATCATTGAGTGTCAGCAAGAAGCAGGGATGAGACTTAATTGTGATGCCTTCTCTGCGCTACAGAGAAGGTTCCCATGCCCTACCAGCAGAGACCAAATTTGAGGCCTGAAGAAAAGACATGCAACCAAGAATTTAGAAGTAGCAAGATGATATCAAAGTTAAATAAAGTGGGAAGAGGGCAAGGAGAGTGGCATGTTAGTCTTAATTTCCCATGCCATTATGTTTTTGAGAGGGATGAGACTTCAAGGAGACTTTCAAAATCATTACAGAAACTAGAACTCTTGGTAAATAGCAGTTAAACTCCTTTCTCTTCTTCAAGCTGTTCTACATGGTCAGCTTTTCAATTGGGCACTGATAGTTTATATTTCGACATCTATGGTCATTGTTTCTTTAGAGGTAGGATGAACAACGCATGTTCTTAGGAGTGCAATTGCGCTTTGTTTTTGGACAGGGGGGATGCAAAAATATTTTCCATGTTGTTCAGGCAGCAGTGATGCTTGAATGTTTTAAGAATGAAAGCATAGCCTAGAAAACAAACCCTAAATAACTTTAATAGTTATGCGTAACAAATGAGGAAGAAAACTTCATACATTTTTTTAGGAGTATTTCATTAGCATCTGCATTTTGTAAAATGCGATTTATATTTCTCAAATTGCAGTGATATTGAAAGAAAAGTATAATCTATAAATCAACTGTATAATTGTATAGCTTCCTGTGCATGCACAAGAATAGTTGTAAAAAAGAGGACAAAAATGTTAATGAGTTGGGTCAGGAAAGGTAGCCACTTCTTGTGGTTGTCATTGTTAATTTTGTGGTGCAATATAACTTTGGTAATTTGTAAATGTATGATTTAGTGGCTTTAAATACACTCGCAGTGTTTTCATGTTATTAGAACTTGGAAACCAACTGCTGCCTCCAATAAAAATCTCATGTGCTCATTTACCGGTAAGAGGAGTTGATGACGAGTTAGATTAAAAGCCCAAACAGACCTGAGTGCAAGAGTAAAAATAGACAAAATTGATTAAAGTTCAAGTAGACTTTTTTGTCCAGTTGTGTTTTATGTGGACTCTGTTTTTATATTGGTTTTATGAAGTCATAAAATACTACCCTAAAACCCTATAGAGGGAAAAGCAATTACATGTTCTAGAAACAAATGCTTTTTGACATTGATATTTCCTCACTTTTATGACTAAGCTCTTGGTTAGAAAAATGTTGCAATAATGTCTCAAAGCTATGACATGTTGAGGAGGACATTGCATTGTTGTACCGAAAACCTATGCTAGCCATTCAGGATTTTGACTAGATCATACATTAGTGGTCACCTAGTATGAATTTGTCACTTTAGAGGCAAGGAAAAAGAGGCCCATAAGGATTTATCTTTCTCTCTACCTAGATCATGCTTTGTTCCAGGAAGTATTATACAGTAGTTTGCACAGATAGAAAAGACAGAAAGATAACATAAATTAGAAGTAGGTGAAAAAGACGAACATGATTAAAAAAAAAAGAGAGAGTAGGATCATAAAGAAACAAGATTGCATCTAAGAGGAACACACTCGCTTAAGTCTGTTGGGTGGCCACAGGTCAGACTTAGATGCTCTACTGGCCAATGCAGGAGGGAATAGGATAAGCTAAGTAATTCAATTGCTCCAAAGATAATTGAAAATCATCTACTTGTTCATAAGATGGACAAGTTCTTATTACAAAGAGGAAAAGTATCTCCTGGGAGCCCTGCTGAAAGAGCACATCTCAGGGTCAATGATGCCTTTGAACATTTCATTGCAGGAGCTGGGGAAGTTCCTAGGGCTTTTTTTTTTTTTTTTTGGTGTGTCATCTGTCACTGAACACTGTTTGCCTTCCATGTAGGTGCAATTAGGTAAGGGATGGATGGTCTGAACCCTTCTCTGTCAGCTGGGACTTCCTGGGAAGGACACTAGTGTTGAGTTCAAGGCAGGTCCAGTAGAGCATCTGTTTCTAACTCTTTTTCCAAGTGGTTGAACAGACAGTGGAGAGGAAGCAACATGGTGCTTCTGGGAGCTGAGATACCTTGACACCAGGGTTTCACCAACATGTTGTGTATCTTCTGAGATGTTTGCTAATAATGCAGGTTTCTTTTTCTTTTATTGAAAATATTTCTTTTGTCACATGATATAAACTGAGTACTGTTTCCCATCACTCTATTACTACTAGATCCTCCTTACCTTCCTTCCCACCCGGATTCACCCCCTTTCTGTCTCTCATTAGAAAACAAACCATCTTCTAAGAGATAATAACAAAATAAAATAAAATATAATAAGATGAAACAAAAAGCTAAAACCAACACATCAGAGCAGGACAAAATAAGCAGAAGGAAAAAAAGTCCAAGAAAAGGCACAAGAAATAGATACAGATACAGAGACCCATTCATTCACTCACCAAGGAATTCTATAAAAATATTAAACTAAAGCCATTATATATATATATCCTTCAGGTTACAAAAAGCAATAAGATAATATAAATGAAATAAAAATAAAATATAAAAATGATAAAGATGAAATTTAAAAAAATGCACTGACACATTATGAGACAAGGAACCTACAAAGATGCTGTTGAGTTTATTTTCTGTTGGCTGTCTACTGGTGGGCATGCAGCCTTCCCTGATGAGTAGTTTGTTTCCCCAATGTGATTCTCTTGGAGAAAACTAAATGTTCACTCACCGGTAGTTATCAATCAGAGACAGCTTCTGGGTTCGGGATAGGGGTATGTGTCCACATCTCCTTTCAGCTCTAGGACTCCATGTGGTGCAGACCTGTGCATGCTTCCCTAGTCTCTGTGATTTCATATGTGTAATCATCCTGTTTATTTACAGGGACATGTTTTCTTGGTTTCCTCTATCCGCTCTGTCTAGCACGAATCTTAAAAGTTCTTATTAATAAAATCAAACCTGGTGCCAGGTATTGGGGTAAACGCTGGAAGATCAGAGAAGCAGAACAAGTCACAGCCACCTCACCTTGCCAATTCCTCAGCTGATCCTGTTTCCTGAGACTGGAAGCCTCTGAGTTCTCATCCAAATGGATCTCAGCTAAACTGCTGCTAAAAGCCAAAAAGCTTAACCAGCCCTAGTTCCTGGTTTTCACACCTTATATACTTTTCTGCTTTCTGCCATCACTTCTTGGGATTAAAGGCGTGAGTCACCATGCCTGGCTGTTTCCAGTGTGGCTTTGAACTCACAGAGATCCAGACGGATCTCTGCCGTTGGAATGCTAGGATTAAAGGTGTGTGTGCACCACCATTTTCTGGCCTCTATGTCTATCTAGTGGCTGTTCTGTTCTGTGACCCCAGATAAGTTTGTTAGTGTGCACAATATTTTGGGAAACACAATGTCACCACACCCTTTGGCTCTTATACTCTTCCCCTGAACCTTGAGGGGAGGGATTTGATAGAGACCCCCCATTTAGGGCTGAATGTTCCAAGGTCTCTCACTCTGTGCATATTGTCTGGCTGTTGGTCTCCGTATTTGTTCCCATCTGCTGTAGGAGGAAGTGTCTCTGAGGATGACTGAGCACCGATCTATAGCACCATATCATTTGGGATAATGCATGTTTTTGTCCCTCTTTCCTATTGACAACTCAAGAATCTACACCCAATGCAGGCGAGGAGTCACACTGAAGCAATATCAGTCCCTGATCTGCTCAGGGTGGTACAGATGTGCTTCAACAAAAGTCACTGTAGGAGGTTTGTTTTTTGGCTTTGTGCCTGTATCTTTGCAATGGCCTCCCTCCCTAAAGGCTTACCTGTTTTATAGGTTGTCACTATTTCCAATATTCCTTTTATATTGCTACCACTGTAACTGGAGGTTTTTCTCTGTCCTGCCTTGTCTTGAGGCCGCTTGTAACTAATCACTCAGAGGCTTAATATTGCTTATAAATGCTTGGTCGATAGCTCAGGCTTATTACTAGCTAGCTCTTACATTTAAATTAACCAATTTCTACTAATCTAGCATTGCCATGTGGCTGAGGCATTACTGGTCTGCTGGCATGTTGTTCCTTGGGCGGCTGGATGGCGTCTCTCTCAATTTCGACCTTCTTTCTCCCCGTATTCAGTTTGGTTTTCCTCCTAGCTATATTCTGCCTGGCTATAGGTCAAATCAGCTTTATTTATTGACCAATGAGAGCAATACATATTCACAGTATATAGAAAGACCATCCCATAGCATACCCCAGTTCATAGTGAAATGTGTATTAGATAATGGCTTCTGTTACTTTTATACTTAGAATTATTTCAGGTCTTGTACTGTATTGAGAATGAATTGCCCCACTGTATTCTAATGGCCCATGTGGTGGTTATTCTTGGTTATCAACTTGACTGGATCAAGAGTCAACTGAGAAATGAGCCATTGGGCAGGTCTGTAAAGGTATTTCCTGGAAGGACTAACAGGGAGGACACCCCTGCCTCTGGCCCCTAGAGGTGGCACTTCTTTGTAACAGCCTAGATCTAAGCAGGTCAGCTGCTGCCTTTTGCTTGCCTGCCTTCACCCATGTCTGGCAAGTGGATCTACTTTATTGCTGCTCCTGCTACCAGCCCCATTAACAATAGAGCTTAGCTTCTATGGCCCATGTGGACTGAAGATTTCTGGCTCTCAAGGAATTCTGTAGGCCTTCCTATTCATATTGAGACTATTGAGGTACCAGCCTTGTGCACTGAGCAGCTAGTGAGTTCTCAGCATCTTTAGTATACAGACAACCAATGCTGGACTAGCTAGCAAGTATCATATAGACCAATATATATAAATTCTATGGTTTCTGTTCCTTTAGAGCTGCTGACTAGTACAGCAGCAGGTAGTACTCTTTGCAATATTGGTCCCCATTTAGAATTTCTGGCCTTTCTCCCGTAACTATGTCATTGGAGCTATCACACTGTGGCAATGTGGATGCCTTCCTCCCAAGGTTACCAAGAATTCTCCATCCTTTCATTCTTAACTGAGGGCTTACAGGCCCACTGGAACACATAGATGCTTGAGTACATCATATTCTGTTCTATTATCTGTTTAAACATTGATATAATTACTATTTTTAGTCTTACCCAGAGGCTACCTACCACTTTACCTTTACTATCTAGTGCAGAGCACAGTCACTAGCCAGGAACACTCAAGACCTATTTAATACATGAAACAAAAATTACTATAAATTGATAAAACATGATTAGAAAGAAACACACCAAATTGACATAATATAAAAATAAATTTGTTCAATTGATATGCTAGAGAGTGATTTCAAATTCCTTTGTTAAAAATCAGATGGCTGTAGGAGCGTGGCCTTAAATGAAGCCCCTCAGTTTTATTTCATTGGTCAATGTGACTATTTTTGTACTAGAACTATGCTGTTTTTATTAGAGCTCTGTAGGATAATTTGAAAAATGGGAGAGTGATACCTGTAGCAGTTTAATTGTTCAGGACTGTTTTATATATCCTGGGTCTTTCGTGTTTCCATGTGAAATTTAGTATTATTTTTCAAATTCTGTGAAGAATTGCATTAGAATTTTGATTGGGATCGCACTGAAACTATAAACTGCTTTTAGTAGGTGGCCGTTTTCACATTAGTCCTATGAATCCAAGCGCATGGGAGGTCTTTTCATCTTCCGGTACCTCTTTTGGAGTTTTTGGTCAGTGGGGTGTCACAGACCCCTACATATTACTGGCTAATGATGCTATACACTTGAGTCATAAGACATGGTGAAATCAAGGTGGTATTGACCTGGGAGCTTCAACCCTATTGGGTAGCTTTCACAGTTCTGGAAGGTGATATGCATTTTACCAGTAGAGAAAAATAATCACTATTTTTACTTAGCCATGAACTCTTGTGAGTTACAGCAATAAATGGCCTGGTAAGACATGCCCACCAAAGTAATAGTGGCATGAATATCATGGGAGTAATTAATTAATTACATTTTCATTGGAATTAAGGACCTCTTTATGAACAGAAGCCCTCATATGACCCTGATACAAGGTCCAAGAACCTGTAACTGGACAGATATTAGGCAGTAGGGAGAACCTACTACTATTCTACTAAATGGACATAATCATAATGACTTCCTGCTATAGTCATAGATTAGTGCACCCCTCAACCCTCATCAGTGAAGTCTCTTTCTTTAACAGATGATGATTAAGACAGAAATCCACAATGAATGAAGGTGCAGTGAACAGAAGACTATGGATTACTCAGAAATCCTAATGGGGACACCTCTATTACACCCTTTCCTTCCAGGTCTGAGGGAGCATCAAAGAAAAGAGGTACACTTATTTTAAGGGACAGAAGCAATATATGACTACAATAAACTATTTTCTAGACAAAACAGGGCAATTAGAAATATGAATTCACTGGGCCTTTAATCCCAGCACTAGGCAGAGCCAGGCAGATCTCTGTGAGTTCAAGGCCAGCCTGGTCTACAGAGTGAGATCCAGGACAGGCACCAAAACTACACAGAGAAACCCTGTCTCAAAAAACACACACACAAAAGAAAAGAAATATGAATTCAGAGTGGTTGTGAAAACATACATAAGTCCTGTGCAAGCCAAACTAGACAGATACCAGCATGAAGTGGGGCAGGTAGATACAAAACCCTATCCTTAGCTGAGTAGCTAATGACAATTGATACCAGCTAGGAGCTGAAGAGTAAGTTTCCTTAAGGGTATAGACACTGGTAGGCTGACCAAGCTCCAGTGGCTGGCCCTTTGTCCAAGAGTATACAGGTAGCACAGATTGGAATCGACAGACATAAAATAAAAAAAAGAAAACAAAGTTATGTGGATAGGGAGAAGGGATGGAGCTGAGGAGAGCAGGAGGAGGCTGAATTTGGTCAAAACACATTATATGAAATTCTCATATAACTAACAAAGTATTTTAATATTTCCCATCTTCTATAATTTGGTAAAAGTCATTTTTATAATGAAAAAACTAAATATAATTAAAAAATAAATGGTATAGCACGAGATGAGACTGTGCTCCTAAGCTAAACATTTTCTCATAAAAATTCAGGATAAGGCAGTGGTGGCACACGCCTTTAATAACAGCACTTGTGAAGCAGAGCCAGGCAGATCTCTGTGAGTTTGAGGCCAGCCTGGGCTATCAAGTGAGTTCCAGGAAAAGCATAAAGCTACATAGAGAAACCCTGTCTCGAAAAACAAACAAACAAACAAACAAACAAACAAACAAGATATTTATTTCAACACTGGCCTCAGGGCCTTGGTGAATACAAATGGCCCAAGAAAGGCAAATATAAAATTGATTTACTTATGTTTTCTCTTTCCTTCATTCAAAAAACTCACACCTTTTAAATTACTTGTATCCCACTTTGTTCCAGAAATAGACTTTAAATAAATGTATAGTGAAACATAACATCTAGAAAGATTAAGTAAAACTTTTTTGAAGAAGTGAAGGAAAAATAAAATGAACTCCACTAAGTAGAACATAGGAAAGACTAATGATAGACCATCAAGTTCAACCTATGAGTGTTTAGGTGCTGGCCAGCAGTGGCCACATTTAATATTTCTAGTGATCAAGTTGGCAGAGAAAAGTGATGGGTCTATAAGAGACAGAATCAAGCCATTTATTCAGTGATTATGTCTAAGTGAGAACCTGGTACTCATGTCTGTAATCCTAACCTCTGAGAAGCAGGGCCAGGATCACTGCAAGTACCAAGTGTGAGGATTAGCCTGGTCTCCATAGGGAGGTCCAGGCTAGCCAGGGCCATCTGGCAAGATCTTTTCTCAGTACCACCCTTCACATCACCCAAACATGAATGATGAGAAGTTTTTCTTATACATGCTTTAGGAAAAGATGTAGTGTGAGAGAGTGAACTGTGTGCTTCTCATAACCTTAAATATGCACAGTGTTGCATTTTATTTATTGATTTCCCATAAGGTTGCCTTGAACAGGAAAATTAACAGTGCTAGAACATAATTAAATGTGGTTTGTCCTCTAAGAGACTGATATGATCATATTTTTTTGACTCTATGAGTAAGTCTAGCAGAGTCTGTGAGTTCCCTTGGGGGTGGATTCATGACTCCCTCTCATCCCTACTTCCTCTTAGTCCTACAAAGCCTCAACTCAGTTGTTTGGAATTAATTATTATTTTATATAACCACCCTGGGAGTCTTTGATGATACAAGAAGGTTACGAGGCACTTTTAATCAACATAATTGCTGAGTGTGTAAAAGAAGCAAATGTATTGCATGTACTTCAACTGATCACCTGAAAATTTGGTTTCTCTCAGTTAAGTTCAAATTGTTGTGTGAAGATAATCTGAGATTGTATTTCCTGGCTAATTTTCCTGGAATATTGTTGATATATGCTACCAGTTAATTATGAAACTGTATCTCTAATAATTTGTTCAGGATGAGATTGAATTTCCTTAATATCTAAATATTTAAAAATTAAATATTTAATTTCCTTAATACTTAAAGTATAGTTTAAAACAAAGTCATAATTTAGAGTAAGTATTAAGACTCTTGAAAAATACCATCATACATATTTTTGGACATTTTTCAAATTATCCTACAGAGCTCTAATAAAAATAGCATAGTTCTAGTACAAAAATAGTCACATTGACCAATGAAATAAAACTGAGGGGCTTCATTTAAGGCCACGCTCCTACAGCCATCTGATTTTTAACAAAGGAATTTGAAAATCACTCTCTAGCATATCAATTGAACAAATTTATTTTTATATTATGTCAATTTGGTGTGTTTCTTTCTAATCATATTTTATCAATCTATAGTAATTTTTATTTCATACATCCAATGGGTCTTGAGTGTTCCTGGCTAGTGACTGTGCTCTGCACTAGATAGTAAAGGTAAAGTGGTAGGTAGCCTCTGGGTAAGACTAAAAATAGTAATTATATCAATGTTTAAACAGATAATAGAACAGAATATGATGTACTCAAGCATCTATGTGTTCCAGTGGGCCTGTAAGCCCTCAGTTAAGAATGAAAGGATGGAGAATTCTTGGTAACCTTGGGAGGAAGGCATCCACATTGCCACAGTGTGATAGCTCCAATGACATAGTTACGGGAGAAAGGCCAGAAATTCTAAATGGGGACCAATATTGCAAAGAGTACTACCTGCTGCTGTATTAGTCAGCAGCTCTAAAGGAACAGAAACCATAAAAAGCCATGCTCTTGGATTCATAGGATTAATGTGAAAATGGCCACCTACTAAAAGCAGTTTATAGTTTCAGTGTGATCCTGATCAAAATTCTAATGCAATTCTTCACAGAATTTGAAAAATAATACTAAATTTCATGTGGAAACTCAAAAGACCCAGGATATATAAAGCAGTCCTGAACAATTAAACTGCTACAGGTATCACTATTCCATTTTGGTGACAGAATATCTACATAGCCCTGGATGGAACTTGGGGTGCTGCCCAGGGTAACCTTGAACTCACGATCTTACTGTCTCAACTTTTATTTATTTATTATTATTTTTTTCATTTTACATACCATCCCCAGTTCCCCATCCTCCCCTTCTCCTAACCACCCACTGCATCCCACCCCCAATACACTCTTCAGAGGGCGTAAGGCCTTCCTTGGGTATCAACAAAATCTGGTATACCAAGTTGTGGCAGGACGTAGCTCCTCCCTGTTGCATCAAGGCTGAGCCAGGTATCCCACTATAGGGAACCAGTTCCAAAAAGCCAGGCCATGTACCTGGGATAAGTCCTGGTCCCTGGGTAAGGGAGATACGTGTCTCAATTGTTTAAACATTGAAATATGGTTGTGGGTCATCATGCCTAGTAGAACAAACTTAGGGATTTACTCTAAGACATGCATACAGGCATTCAAATAAATCCAGCATGACAGAAATAAATTTAACTTGGACAAAATTAAAGTGTGTGTAATCAGAAGCTTAGTGTGGTGACATACACTTTTGTGCCTTCATGTCTTGCTTTAATCAGTGATCCTGGTGGATCCTCTATGATGCTAGATGCAATGGTAGCTCCTATGATGTTTCAAGAATCCCTGACTCCCTGTGCTGATGTACTCAGCTTCCTAGGATGGTATTTAACCCATAGAAAATGGAAAATATCAAGAGTCAGAAAATGCAAAGTACCAGCTAAACATCATAGTTTAACACAGCACAGTGCTTACATAGTGAGGGAGAGGTAAGAAGGCTCCCAGTTAAAGGTTCATTTCCCCTCACATTCCAGGAGCTGACTGGGAGTTTCTGCTCCATTGCTGTCCAGAATTGAGTCAGAGTACTGTCTTGCTAGCTAGAAAATGATAACAATTCAAACTCTGCAGCGTGTTTTTTTCCTGAGTGCCGACTGCTTTTGGTACCTTTGGAACACTGAATGTGTAATTCAGCCATTGTTTTGGGAACTATCTATATCCAGGCATGACTGAGTCTTGCTGGGCATGGATTATCAACTCAGTCCTAACAAGTGGAGAATGGTAGAAATAATGAGACACAGCTTTCAAGATTGAACTATGTAAGGAAAATACACTAGCTTCCATCCCAAGTGCTCGCTCTTGCTATTTTCTATCTGTCTCTCTCTCCTTTTTTCTTTCTGTTTCTCTTGTCCTTGGGAAAGAAGCTGGCATTGTGTCATCACTCCTGTGCCAAGGCTGCATTGCAAGGAAGACCCCAGTTAAAATAAAAAAAGAGAGAGGAGCCTGCTGAGGCCTGCCATAGGTAGTGAATGCATTTGGAAGTCAGGTACGACTTCAGGCACACCTTCCAGTCTGGCCGATAGCTTGACAGGAATCTCATGAGAGATTCTGTCCCTCCACACCAGCTGCATCTGAATTTCTGACTCTCAGAAACCTTGGAGTCTTAAGTCACTCATTTTTATGCTACCTCAGGTAACTAGTTCAAACATGAACACATAGACTGAGATTTCCTACCATGTGATAACATGTAAGCTGTAAAAGACTCTCTGTGTTCAAGAAGTTGATTAGTAATCAATCTGGCAATAATCAGATAATTGGCACCGTTCCTGTGTGACTAGAAAAGTACAAAAATGAACAGTGGTTGGTGAACTGCTGGGTTCAAACATGTTACAGAGTCATTAGGGATATGGACACAAGTGCCGTTTGTCGTACTCTGTTGTCCTGAGCGACTGCTTTAAAACAGGGAACCGTCATTAGCTGGTTATCAATTGACTGGGAAGAATCACTTGTGGTTGTTGTTTAGAAACCAAGGCTTAGTCTAATCAGACTTTAGTGAGGGCCAGTGGTGTGCTCAACAGTCGAATTTTGTGGATTCGGAGACGGATGGTCTCAGTCACTGTCCTCATGGAGCTTATGATAGGGGTGGAGGTTTAGCATCAGAGAAAAAGAAGGCGGCAAAGGAGAGGACAAAAGTTATAATGCTTTATGACAGATGGAAATTATGAGGAAATCTCAGAAAGCTTTCCTGGGAAGATGGTAGTGTTTGAGCTGTGATTTATTTCCACAATACTTAGGAGTTTTTAGGTAGGCATTGGTGGTATAAGAACTCTCAAGACTGATGAAAGAGATGATGTGGTGGTTTTGTCATGGCCATGTAGACAATGTCTAATGCATGCAATATTTGGTTGACTATAATTTAACTTGAAGAACATTCTCTGTTTCTGTAATTTAATGAATTGTTAATTACGGGAAGGGCAGACTTTAGTATTTTAGATGTTGAAGGGGTAATTTATGTCCTTATAGTTTATATTTAGCATCTCAGATGCCTAATATATGATATATCTAAAATGTAAGGTATGTGTTTAAAGTACAGAATACATCTGGGCAACACTTCTACATAAAATTTTATTACCACTAGAGCTGTGCCTTTAGGAAATTTGGAATCTGAGTAATAAGCACACGTTTAAGGATGTGTTACAACAGGGTGACAGGTATGGTCAGAGGAGAGACTCTCTCATTTCCTGAGATGAGGAATGTTTTCTTCATCTTAGTGAAACCAGGGACTGAAATTGGAGGTAGGGTTGAGAAAAATCCTTGGGCCTTGGAGCTCAGTGCTACTCTGTGATGGTCCAATGAGGGTTCAAGGCAAACTCTTAGCTTCTCATTCTACTACAATCAGAGCAAGAAACGACAGTAGATTTTAAGTGCATGCATCCCAAAGTAAAGTTTTAAGAAGGAAGAGAAACAAAATTCAAAGGTTGAGTGGTTTAGGTTTCTTCCATGCACTCCAGTAGGAGTATCATGAAGTCACAGTATTGATTTAATAACCCAAATGAGGGAAATGTCCTTAAATGTACTAAAAAGGGTTATTGACATCAAGCCTGTAGTCAACATTGTGTTAGATGGAGATAAATTGAGAGCATTTCCTCTAAAATTAGGAGTGTGACAAGGATGCCCACACTCCCTTCTCTTATTTGAATGCTACAATATTCAAAGTCTTAGCTATAGCAGTTAGATGAGAGGAGGGCATAAAGGGATAAAAATAAAAAAGAAATAGTCAAACTATTTCTATTTTCAGACATGATTCTAAAGTACACAGGCCCCACATAATATATGAAAAAACTCTTAGACATAATAAATACTTACAGTAACGTTATAGGATACAGAAATCTATATAAAGAGTATCTTTCATATGTACCAATAATGTTTTCTCAGAGAAACAAACTATGAAAAATACCCCATTCAAAATAGCTACAAAATTAAGTACCTAATCTAAGAAATTAATACTTCAAGACACTGAAGAAAATAAAAGAAGATATTAGCAGTGATGGGAAGATCTTCCATGCTCTAAAATTGTTGGAGCTAATATTTTAAAAATGACTGTAATACCCAAATTTATCTACAGATTTAATGAAATACCTACCAAAGTTACAATGTGATGCTTCACAGATCTAGAAAAAAATTCAAGAATTGATTTGGAACTACAAAAGACCAGGAATAACTAAATCAGTTCTAAGGAGTCAGACACATCTGGAGAGCTCATAATACCAGATCTTAAATAATACTCTACAGAGCTAAAATGATGCAGACTGCCTTGAACTGAGATAAAACAGACAAATATACCAATGGAACAGAGGACCCAGAAATAAGTTGACAAAACTAAGCCCTCACAATTCTTGGCAAAAGAGACCCCCCCAAAAAATACAATAGGGGCCGGGTGGTGGTGGTGCACGCCTTTAATCCCAGCACTCGGGAGGCAGAGGCAGGTGGATCTCTGTGAGTACGAGGCCAGCCTGGTCTACAGAGTGAGTTCCAGGAAAGGCACAAAGCTACACAGAGAAACCCTGACTTGAAAAACAAAACAAAACAAAATAAAACAAAATAATACAATGGAAAACAGCCTGTTCTAAAGATAATCTTGGCAAAACTGGATATCCATATGCAGAAGAATGAATTGAGATGTAGAACTTTCACCTTGTACAAATATCATTTTGATATGAATCAGAAACTTTGATTTAAAGGGTAATTAAAAGGCAAAATTCATATCAATGAATTCACATGTGTAGTATACTTCATATTTGTTGAATATGTTTTTTTTTCAAGGTATAACAAAATGGCTCAAGTAGAAGGTAGGATATTAGGACTTGAAGATAAAGTAGAGGAACTGGATCACTGAAGCAAAGAATATTAAAAAAATTAAAAATACACAGAAAGAACATGTAAGAACTTTGGGGTACCATGAAAAGACTAAATTTTCAATTTATAGGGATGGATGAGAAAGAATCCTAGGTCAATGGCATCAACCAGATCTTCATCAGAATCATAGAAGATAACTTTTCCAAATCAGGAAAGAGACACCTACACATTCATAAAAGAAATGCATAAAATTCATGTTTAAAAAATAAAATGCACTAATTTCAACAGTAGTCACAAAGAGTTACAGCCTACAGAGATATTCAGATACTGAAAACATAATCTAAAATTATGATTTTCTATAAGATAGCAGCCCCTTATGGAGTCACATGTGAATGTTGCCCATTTGAGGACTTACTTTGCATTGAGAATGTATGGCTAAGGTACAGGAGCAGACAGGGCTCAGAGCTAATAGAGCATGAAGACTGTTCAAAGTATTTAAAAATTTTTTTTATTCATTTTACATATCAACCACAGTTCCCCTCTCATTCTTCCTTCTGCTCTTCTCCCCCACCTCCTCCTCCACCCCTCTACCCACACCTTATCCACTCCTCCAAAAGGGCAAGGCCTCCCATGGGGAGTCAACAAAGTTGAGGCAGGATCAAGCCCATTCCCCCTGCATCAGGGCTGAGCAAGGCATCCCACCATAGGGAATAGATTTCAAAAAGCCAGCTCTTGCACCAGAGACAGATCTTGATCCCACTGCCAGGGGCCCCTCAAATTGATCAAGCTATACAACTGTCTTCTGTATCCAGAGGGCCTAGTCTAGTCCCATGCAGGTTCCGCAGCTGTTGATCTAAAGTTCATGAGTTCTTATGAGCTTGGTTCAGTTGTCCCTGTAGATTTCCCCATCATGATCTTGACCCCTTTTACTCATATAATCCCTCCTCCCATTCTTCAACTGGACTCCAAGTCTGGTGCTTGACTGTGGATCTCTATATCTGTTCCCATCAGTTACTGATGAAGGCTCTATGATGACAGTTAGGGTAGTCACCAATTTGATTACCAAGGTAGGCCATACTGCTAGTAGTCTAGACTGGGGTCATCATTGTGGATTCCTGGGAATTTCCCTAGCACCAGGTTTCTCCCTAACCCCATAATGTCTCCCTCTATCAAGATATCTCTTTTATTCCTCTCCCACTCCATCCCTCCCCCAGCTTGACTATCCCATTCCCTCATGTTCTCATCCCTCATTCCCTTCCCTCTACCACCCCTCCCTGCCATCAGTTTACCCAGGAGAGCTCATCTATTTCCCCTTCCCAGGGCAATCCATGCATCCTTCTTATGGTTCTAATTGTTACCTAGCTTATCTGGAGCTATGGGTTGTAGTCTGGTTATCCTTTACTTTACATCTAGGCTGATCTTCAAAATATATAAAGAACTCAAGAAACTAGACATCAAAATACCAAATAATCCAATTAAAAAATGAGATACAGATCTAAGCAGAGAATTCTCAACAGAAGAATCTCAAATAGCTGAAAGGCATTTAAAAAACTGCTCAGCATCCTGAGTCATCAAGGAAATGCAAATAAAAATGACTCCAAGATACCATCTTACACCTGTCAGAATGGCTAAGATCAAAAGCAGTGCAGACAGCTTACGTTGGAGAGGATGTGGAGGAAGGGGAACACTCCTACACTGTTGGTAGGAGTGCAAACTTGTACAGCCACTTTGGAAATCAGTATGGTGACTTCTCAGAAAATTGGTAATCAATCTACCTCAAGATCCAATGATACCACTCTTGTGTATGTGCCCAAGGCATGCTAAGTCATACTACAAGGACACTTTGATAGCAGCATTATTCGTAATAGTCAGAATCTGGAAACAACCCAGATGTCCCTCAATCGAAGAATGGATAAAGAAAATGTGGTACATTTACACAATGGAGTATTACTCAGTTGTAAAAAAACAATGACATCATGAAGTTTGCAGGCAAATGGACGGAACTAGAAAATACCATCCTGAGTGAGGTCACCCAGACTCAGAAAAACAAACATGACTTTTACTCACTCATAATGGATACTAGATGTAAAACAAAGAAGTATGCTTAAATAAACATAACTTTGAAATTTCTGAGAATTCCTGGAAATGCTGATTTATTGCCCCTGAATCTCCAAAAGTGACATGCTGGGAATTTGAAAACACAAGAAGCTTGCATTCTCCTCTGCATGTTATAACTGTGAAATGTATCATTGCTGCCAAATGAACATACATTTTTTTTGCTAAAAATTACTTAACCTAGAATAAATATTTCTTAGTACTAGGTGATGTAGGGTAACAGTAGCAAAAGAGATGAAATAATCTTAATAAACATTAGGAGAGAAGGAGAAAATCAAGGTAGAAAATATTTACTTTATTTTTAACAAATAAAACTGTATATAATAAAAATATTTTCACTACAAGTTCATTAGTAAAAGAGACACTTTTCTTTGTACAAACTTTACAGAACAGAAAGTAGGCAAGATGGTCTTGAAGAGCATAGCCCACAAAACCCATCTCTGTATGTTTCTCCACTGAGTGCTGTCCTGCCTCAATTTGCCATCTCTTGCAAGCTGCTTCTTTTCCTTTGTAATTCCTCATCTTTTCACTAATGTTTCTCTGTCATCGTCCTGTACTCTGCTGGACATCACAGTTCCTCCACTGTGCTATCTTCAGACTCTTAGGAGAGCCAACTGTGGTAATAGACATGGCTTCCGCATTCCAGGGGACAGCACACTCAGTGATGCATCTTAATCCTATTCTTCTTAGAAGTAGCAGATTTTGATCATCCACATGCTGTTGCTCGGAGGGCATTAATATCTCAGAGGAAAATAGTGTAAACTTCTTCAGTTGCTGTAAATGCATCTCTTGCATGTTTAACTATTTTATATGGTCCATAATCAGAGAACTGACTTATCAACATTCTTAACACATCACTTAACATTCACATGATTTGGGGATTATTTTGATGATAAATTGGTAAATGACAGAACCCTCCTATAGTAAAGCTGTTCATTTGCCTCAGAAACATGACTTAAGTTTCTAATACTACCATACTTAGGAGTAGCAAGGGAAATGCCATGCACAGTATGAGGTGTTTTCATGCTGTTGATTTTTTTAAAGGTCAAGTCAAGGGAAAAATACTATTTGAAAACATTTAAATAGATTGGCATGGTACACTTGTTTATTTAAATGAAGGTAATTTAGTGTGCTACATCTATATGTCAACAACTGTTACAATTCTATGAAACAACTCATAAGTCACAAAGGAGGTACCAAGAATAAAAGAACAGTGGAGGGAAATTTAAGAGCCATTGAAATAGTGGAATTGGCAGTACAGAATGTTGAGCTCCAAACAGATCTGAGAGATGCAGCCTTTGCCAACAATAATGCTTTCTGTGGCAAATCCAAGCACAAGGAATGTGGCTTTGTAGCTACTGAAAAAGCCTACAGAGACAAATGACAAGAAAGCACACTTTCTACCATGCATGCCATGTTATGGAGGCAGTTTAGAAGGATTCACATATATCTACAAATTACACAAAGCCTAGCAGGCAGCTGTGGTCTTTATTTCAAACGATGATTCAGGCTGCTGACAATGGTGAAGGTCAATTCATTTTAATTTTTAGAATTATCATGAAGTTAATATTATTTCCAAAGATCATGAAAAATTGGAGCCTGTGTTTCTGTTTTCTGAAGTTGATGTTTTTGACAGCTCTTGTGGTAGCAACAAATATCCTCACATCACACTGGCATACAAGAACAAACATTTCCTTCTAACTCAGGTTGCAAGATACCTCTAGGTCATGTTTTCCCACTCCAGGACCATAGCTGAAGAGGTAGCATCTATTTGGACTCTGCTAGGCTCATGGCAGTGCTCAGTACATAATAAAGTCAGAGTCTAACCATCTAAGCAGAGTTTATGCTGCTGCTGAATTCTGAGCCATGAGTTTTTAATATTGTTTTTGAGATAATACTATAATTATAACCTTTTCTTACTTCTCTTTCCTGCCTCTAAACCTTCCCATATACTTTCTCCATTTTCCTTCAAATTCATGACCTCTTTTTATACTAATTCTTTATTGCATGCACACATATATATCATTTACATAAATATTCCTAAACATAACCTGCTCAGTCTGTATAATGTTACTTGTATGTGTGTTTTCAGGGATGACCATTTGGTATTGGGTAACCAATTGGTGTGCTCTTCCTTGGGGAAGACTGTTTTTCCCACCCTGGCTTTCCTCAGTTGCCTGTAATTCTTTGTGTAGAGTTGAGCACTTATAGGCCTTTCCCATCTGCTTTGGCATGTCTATGGGTATTGTCCTTGTTCAGCTCACATTTGGAGACCTTATGGGTAAAGATTGTGCTATTACTAGGAGATCCAGTCCTGCTCAACAAGAAGGAAACATTGCTGATATGTCAAACCTAGCTAACTACTCAATGCTAGTGAAGTTGTCATGGTTATTGGAGGAGAATCTATATCCACTAATTTAGTAAACCAGTATAATCCCTAAGAATAGTCCATAAACATAGATACACAGAACTTTCATCCTTCATCATGGAAACTTCACTTTGCAACAGACTGAATCATGTTTGCTCCTAGTTTTTGGTCATAACAAGCCACAAGGCCAACCCTAAAATTTACTGGGATTAGAGGTTCATTTGTCATACTGAGAAGGGTCTCAAACGTGATGAGGAGATAAAAAAAATAAAGACTACATTCCAATACTATTAACAAAAGGCAGATTTTAGTATTTTGGAAGATCTAAACATTCCATTAAAATCATTGTGAAGAGGACTGGATAGATAGTTCAGTCTGTAAAGTGCTTATTGTGAAAGCATGGGGACTAGCATATGATACCCAACACCCACGTGAAAACCAGGCATGGCAGTACACATTTGAGGTCTCAGGCGAGGCAGAGAAAGGCAGATCCTTGGGGCTCACTGGTCAGGTAGCCTAGCCTAATTGACAAGCCTCGGGTCCTAGTGTGACACCAAGTCTAAAAAGGAGATGAGCAGCTCCTGAAGAGCAACAGCGGAGGTTGATCTCTGACCTCCACACACATGTGCATACCTGTATATCTGTATACCTTCACAGGTGTGTATTTTGTGTCTCTTCTTTCTAGAGATATCTGCAGACTTTTCTTGGTTATCTCTCTTCCAGGTGTTCTGAAAAATAAGTCCCACCATCCATGATTTGTCTATCTGTCTTCTTACTGCCAAATTATTCTAATCCTTATTCATGCAATTCAAATGATTGTTTCAATATGGAAATAACTAAAGTGAGGTGCCCCAAACCTGAACCCCAGAACTATTCTCTACCTGCCTTCTGTGACCTCCATTTGAGTGTTTTTTTTTTTGTCTCACAGACTAAATATTGTTACCAGAAATTGATATCAGCCTAAATATGTCCCTCCCTCCCATTTTCTCTATCATATCCCTTCTAGATCATTCTGACTTAGAAATATGTATTATATGTGACTCCCCTTCCTTTCACTGCCCAGTGGCCAAATGCCAAGATGCATAGTGTTCTAACACTGTGATGTTTCCTGTAGCTATCCACTCATCTCCTACCACCACCTTCATTCTGCCTTACGTCTTTGAGTCATCTTAAGTTTAGATTCTCCCACATCATTCTCTCTTCTCTAGCTTCTTACTCATCCTCAGAGTTTCCATATCAGAACCCACAGAACTTTCTAGCTAGTTTCCTGACTCTCAGCTGATCATACATTTATCCTGAGGTTATCTTTTGGAAGTCAATGTTAACTGAAGTTCCTGGCAGAGTAGGTAACTGACATTATCTGAACACATTCAGAATTTCCTACATGCTGTCTTTTATTGACACTTCTGACTCTAGCCTCAGCCATGCTTTTTAAATTCATTCTCAAAAAACGTTTCTCTCAAAACTCTGCCTGATAACATTTAGTTTGTATTTCTCCTTCAGCTTAGATCTTCATTGTTTTTCAGTGATTTGTAAAGTTATTTTTTCCATGACAGACTAACATTTCTTCCCCCAGATTGACAGCTGTTTATGCTTGTCATTCTCTGCAGCATCTCAGAACTCTGTAGATCTCTCGACCCAGAAATGGGGCACAACACCTTGGGCCTTTTCCATACTAGGAAAACAGTCTACTTCTGGATTATATCCTTATCCTCTGTAGACAAGTAATAATGTTGCTTTCAGAGCTTAAACTAGAATGCAGCCTCTCTGACATCTACTAGGCACTTCTTAAATGTTAATTGTTACTAATTTTAGTCACTAAGATTTCAAGGAATGCTACTAAAATGTGGCTAGAGTTACTCAAATACATTTTCACACAATTTCATACTCTTTTATTAAAATAATTAGTAAATGAGAATACATTCTGGGTAGAGACCATTGAGAAATTATTTATTTTCTGTTTACATAAAGAGTTATAATCTTTTTTTTGGGGAGAATGAATGGTAAGACCCATTCTTTTCACAAAATTAATTCATGACTAGGAATTTTAGGCCTAGCATATCTAGCAAATAAGTTTTCTGTAGCACATTGTCTCTGAAAGTTGAAAAATACAAAATAATGATTTCTCATGAGTTTAATCTCCTTAGAAGATAAATTATGACATTCTGCATTATGACTTTGCCAGCATCTCAATTACCTTGGTTTTTATTCTCTTAGAATAGTTACCTACCACATAATTGCTCTGATCTATGTGAACTTGGTGAATTCTTCAAAAACAGGGCACAAATGGGTGGGTAGGGATGAGAGTGTGGGCAGATCTGCTGCTAATTTCGGTTTTTAAAGCATAGGCTTTCACTTCTAGCATTTGTTGTCAAACAATGATTAAATGTCTTAATTTCCAGAGACATTAACCTGTCAAAATCATCACACCCAGTTTACACAACTGGAGAGACATGTGATGACTGGTATCAGAAAAGGAAGGGAAAGCAATTCTTCAGGATTCCAAATGCCAGGAGTCCCGCATGTTTCATTACAGTTGAACTTTTTTAAAAGAAACATACACATTTTTGAATTTCCCATTGGAATTTCTTGTTCCTCAACATTGAGAATATTTTGGCCATTGCCACCAGAATTGACATCTGAGCTTTTCATTTCCCCTTAACCAGCCACGTTGTCTGGACAGTATGTCCGAGGTCATGTCCACTTCATTTTTTTTTGTGTGTGGCCTCTAAAAAACACTTACCTAAGTTTTGTACATAAAGTTTTACTCAGTGTAGTGAGATTTTAAACCGCCTCAAAGATAAAGGTCTTGTCTTATTCTTTAAAGTATTTCTGGGGAAAAAAGGCAAATTAACTAAATTAAAAAAGGGTGTGTAGGTGGTTTGCTTTCTTAGAGATGCAGGAGAGCTTGTCTTTCTTCACTTTCAAGACAATGCATCTCCAGATGTCGGGAATCTGATACTGCTGCTTGTTCATGTTGTAAAAGAGGAAATGTAAACTTTGGTCCCATTTATCAGTGAATGCAAGTATAGTGACGCAGCTTAGTTAGTGATGAAGTCTGTGCCTATACTGAAATCATTAGACACTCACATCTTGACTTTCCCATGCACACAAGTTTCAAATTCTAAATTTCTTTAGCCCCAAATAAAATGTATTCTCTATATAGGACCCATAGGTGGCAGTACCATGTAGTAAAAGTAACGCAAGGACTATTTCACATTGGGAAAAGCATGAAATTGAAGCTCATTTTAAAATGAGATTTCAAGTAGAAAGAGAGAAATAGAAGCGAAATGGCCATCACTGCCTTTGTTTTGTGATATTCTAGTTGCATGAAGTTGGCTGCATGAGAGAGAAAAATTAAAGCCTGCTTATTACTGTACAAACTGCACTGAGAAAGAGAAAAATGAGTCTGTTTACTTTTATATCAACAACGTATTTGAAAAATAAGGAGCAGATTAAAAAAAAAAATGTGTGGAGACTTCAGTTCTGATGCCAGAAAGCAGGAATTTAAAACCACACAGTAGAAACCATGGACTTCTTGGTGGTAAAGTTGTGGTTATTTCAATCACCCCCACAGACTCATTTGTTTGAATATTTGGTCCTCAGTAAAACTGTCTGGGAAGGATTAGGAGGTGTGCCTTGTTGGGGGAGGTGTATCACTAGGGGGTGGACTTTGAGTTTTGAAAAGCTCAAGCCAGGTCCAGTGTGTCTCCTGTGTGCTGCCTGAATATCAGGATGTAAATCTCTCAGCTACTGCTCCACTACCACGACAATAATGGAGTATCCCTATAAAACTGCAAGCAAGCCACAAATTAAATGCTTATTTTATAGGAGTAGTTTTGGTCATGGTGTCTCTTTACTGCAACAGAGCACTGACTAAGACTGAAGAAAAACAAGAAATCAGACTGAACTGATGTTAGACTACACAACGAGGCTTGTTCTTTTTAGAGAATTTTTCCAGTCAAGATGTAACTTGAGCTAAATAAAACATTGCATTGTAATATATTTTGGGATGCACATTCTTTTATCTCTATGAGGAACACAGTTTGTTTACCTTAATTAACAAAATATTTTCTCTTGAGTGGAAGAGCATGCACCCCGCACCCCCTCTTAACAAAGTGATGATTATGTGTCCTGTACTGTTCATATCAGTTGGGGGCTGGATGAGTTTAGGAAGGCTGAAGACAAGTATCATCATCTTGGCATCAAAAGGAAAACTGTGATCAGAATATATTAGATGAAAAAATCTATTGTCAATAAAAAAGTGAGATTCGCAAAGTCAGATTTTGTTTCCATTTTTGTGTATTGGGTATTAAGAAAGTAAAAACTGGAAGTAGACAGATGCTTCAATGGTTAAGAGTGTTTACTGATCTTCTAGAGAATGAGAATTCTGTGTCTAGCACCCATGCAGGATGGCTCACAAATGTCTGTAACTCCAAGGATCTGGTACTGTCATTGCTTTCCCAGGCACACACGCGCACACACACACACACACACACACACACACACACACACACACACAAACTAACATTTAAGACATATACATAAATAAAAATAATATGTAAAAAAAAATGAAGATTTTATTAAAAATTATCTATTTTTGGGGAAGATCCCTATTTTTGGAGGATGTGGCCACTGCTAGGATTCCCATGGGCCAGTGGGCGGCCCACACCCATGCACATATGGGCAGTACTAACTGGCCTTAGTGGGATATGCTCACAAAACAAAGACGTGAAGTTGAGAAGGAAATGCGATGGGGAGATACAGGGAGTAGATTTGATCCAATTTCATTGTATGAAAAACAAAGAAAAATTTTAAAGTAGAAAAAGATTTCTTAAGAACTATATTCGGATATACTACTAACATATGGAAATGCATTAAAAAAAAGCCATGTATAAATACATGAAATCAGAAGCAATGTTTTAATTAAAAAATACTTTATAAAGAACTTCCTCATATTGAGGAAACCGAACCAATAGTCAAGAAGCAGTTACTCATTGGCAAGTGTTACACAACCCAAATATTCTAGATTGCTGGGCAGAGATGGTGATATCTTTAAGATAAAAGCCAAGGGCTGCAGACGCAGCAGACAATTCCATCTGACTTTCCAATGCCAGTTATTCCACAATGTAAGGAAACCTCCCCACAAACCTCCATAGCAAAGAAAGCAAGATTAATAATAATAATAATAATAATAATAATAATAATAATAATAAATTTTTCCAGAGTTGAGGACCGAACCCAGGGCCTTGTGCTTGCTAGGCAAGCGCTCTACCACTGAGCTAAATCCCCAACCCCAATAATAATTATTTTTAAGAGATTTATTTTTTGTGTGTATCTGCTTGAGTATATACCATGCATGTGCTAATGCCTACAGAGGGGATCTGATCCCTGAAGGTAGAGATTTAGGCAGATGGAAGTGATCAGAAGTGGGTTCTCAGAACCAAATTCTGATCCTCTGGAAGAGCAGCAAGTGATTTTAACCATTAAGCTCTGACTCCAGGAGGTCTTATAAATAATTCTTATTCCTGCAGTTTACAAGCACAATATTATAATGTGGGCACTGGGGACTAACGTGCTTCTGGTTCCTATATTCAGCAGACATTCTTCCAGCAGGAGGAATGTTCCTCCGTGTCAGGACAGATGTGACAGTCTATGGAGGATTGTAACATTGTTCTCTATACAGTCTCATTATGTTTACTGTCATATATCCTGATGTACCTCGAAATCACACAAGGGTAACAGTAGCACGTAACAGTCAGGGTTGGGAAGTTCTCAAAGTGTTGAATTCTGAAAAGCATCCACAATGGCAGGGGTAAAGACGGTACCCGAGAGCTGAAGGAATGTCTTAGGCTGAGTGAGTGAGGGCACCCCAATTAATGCCAAGGTGATCTTTCCAGTTCTCTTCCTAAAATGGCTGTATTCTTTTTCTACTTCTCCTTTTTTAAATGTGTGTTTGTGCAGAGGGTGCTTGATATCTGCAAAGGTATCAGAAAAGGGCTTCAGATTCCCTGGAACTGGAGTTACAGACGGAACATGAGCCAGTATGTAAGTGCTGGGAACCAAATCCAGGTCCTCTGGAAGAGCAGTTGGTACTCTTTACCACTGAGCCTTAGCTGGGTGGTGATGGTGCACACCTTTAATCCCAGCACTTGGGAGGCAGAGGCAGGTGGATCTTGTGAGTTTGAGGCCAGCCTGGTCTACAGAGTGAGTTCCAGGACAGCCAGAGCTATTACATAGAGAAACCTTGTCTCAAGAAACAACAACAACACAATAAAATCCACAAAGAAACAACCCACCAGAAAAACAAACAAACAAAACAAAACAAAAATGTCTGCATTCCTTACGAGCTTACTTATAAAGATTTCCCTATTCGGTTTTTCTGTTGTTCTTTTGTTCTTGCTGGCTATTGCTTGGGTATGATTTTTGCCCAGAGTTAGCTCTGATGATCTGGTTGCTTAGAAGTCATTTCCACTCCTAATGACTGGTGCCTTCCACCATGTCAATCAACAGAGAAGGTATGTGTGTACGTGTGTGTGTTTGTGTGTGTGTGTGTGTGTGTGTGTGTGTGTGTGTGTGTGTAAGAGAGAAAGGAGACATAGATGAAGAACAGAAATAATTAAAAGGTCATTAACAGTCAGTGAGGGCTCGAAGGTTGGAAGGGAAGAGAGAATAGCTAGACAGGCTTTTGAAAGGTCAGGAAAGATGTTTGAATTTGGAGTGAGAGAAAATAGCTACTGAAAAAAGCACAGCAGGAAAGTTGCATCCCAAGTACAATGGCATCACAATTTGATTTATGTATATTGTACAATGTGAACAATCAGCTAGATTTACTATCTAATACATAGCAATAATGCTGTTTATATATCATTTAGAAGTTTCTCGTCTGATGTTTTATTATCCAGATGAGAATGTCGGAGCCTTTAGTCAGCAGGTCTTCCTTTGTACATGTTGTGTTCCTACAAAGCCCAAGCTCCTAATGAAAGAGATATTTTGTCATGATGGAGTTAGGGAGAAACCTGGTGGTAGGGAAATTTCAAGAAATCCACAGAGATGACTGCAGTTAGACTACTAGTAATAGTGGAGAGGGTGCCTGAACTGGCTTACCCCTGTAACCAGATTGGGGTATACCTTAATTGTCATCATAGAGCCTTCATGGAAACAGATGCAGAGATCCACAGCCAAGTACCAGGCCAAGCTCTGGGAGTCCAGTCCAAGAGAAGGAAGAGGGGTTTTATGAACAAGGTGGGTTGGAATCATGATGGGGGAAATCTACAGAGACAACTGCATCAAGCTCATATGAATAACTTTAAATAAAAATTAAACAGCTTTCACTCAATGCTTTTTATTTCTATGTTTTAATTTTTTAAAAATAGAATTGATATGTCCCACCTCTATTTGAGATAAGCTTTTCCTATATTACTGTGATAAAGCTTTATTACCTTCAAAAAGCATTTTCATTTTGTTTTTTTATCTTAATATATATTGAAGTACTCCTATTCTAACTGGGAAAGTGAGCCTTGCATGAGAAATTATACTTATCTGATTTTAACCAGACACATAAAATGTCTTGATACACACACACACACACACACACACACACACACACACACACACACACATTCAAATAATAAAGACCACACTACTATTAGAAGGCAATTAAATAAAGTTTGCAAACATTTATGTATGTATGTTTGTATGTATGTATATATGTATGTATTTTCATAACAGGGCCTCTCTACGTAGCTCTGATTGTCCTAGAACTCACTCTGTAGATTAGGCTGGCCTCAACCTCACAAAGGTTCATCTGATTCTGCCTCCCAAATTTTGGGATTAAAGGCATGTGTCACCACACCTGGCCCTCAAATGTACTTTTCAGTTTATACAGATCTTGACATGTAAGACTCAGAAGTGGTACGCTTTGATAGTATGTCCTTAACAATTCACTTCATGAGCAGGTGTAACCCAGTCTTTGGAAAACCTGGTCATATTCATACAACAATGATTATGTAGTTATAAACTCCACTTCTGTTCTCTCTTTAGCTATTAATTTTTATTAGAACTGATGTCTAAATATAATGATACAAAGTCAAATATTATATCAACAGGCAGAATAGCAGACGTTAAATTATGTCATCTTGATCTTTAAATCACATCGATGCTTATTCCCCCATACCACTGTTACAGACAACTGCAGAGCATTTGACGGTATTAAAGTTAGTTAGTTGATGCAAACAATTATTACTTAGGAATATCTGAAGTTCTAAAGGTAATTGCATTTAATGCACAGAGTGAATGCAATCTGCCTGTCATCATTGAAGGACCACCCATTCCTTATTTCTGCTCTTTTTGACCATAATGCTTAGCACCGCGGTTATGCACAATAGTGCAGGGAATAGTAAATAAATAAACATCACGTTAAGGCCAGAGTCACCATTATTCTCCCATTTCCTTTATCGTGGGTGTACCTGTAAAACAAAAGACATGATCCTAGTTGTAATCCGTTGTCTCAGCCTTGATTTCTATATCTAGGAAGTCTCTCATTGAGAGGTATGACTGCCTCTTAGGGTGACGTAGCACAGGAGGTCAGGTGGAGGTGGGGCTATGTGGTAGATCATAACGTTTTCTGGGAATTACTGGTGAGGAAGAAAAGCTGCCAAGCTTCTTTCAATTGCTACTACCTATCGGCAGCTGGACACTCATCCAAAGGGAGAGGGTCTCCTTTCTATTTTTGAGATTTTTTTTTTTTTTTATGTGTGGTAGGACAGAAAGGGGATTCAGGGTCCAGGCGTTGAGGTAAGTGTGGAGGACTGTAGGATTGATGCCATAGAAGGACAGAAAGAGAGAAAAACAGTAGAAGGTTGGTCCCAGCATGAAGTAACCATTTTTCCAGCATGACCTACTTCTACCTTGGTGCACATCACTAGCCTACTTTTTTTTTTCATGAGTTTTGTCCTCCTCTGGCTTTTGTCCATGTCTCTCTGCCCCTTTGAAGATCAAAAATACCTGGAGAATTTCTTTTTGTTTGTTCTCTTCTGTTTCCCTTGTCCTATTCTTGATCTTCCTGAAAATAATTTTTGTTCTCAGTGCTCCAATAACCTTTATGTTGACAAGCCGCATCTCCAACTTGACCATCTTTGACCTACCAGAAGTCTTTGGCACAGGTATATATTTCTTTTTATTTTTTTAATGATTTAATATTTTTGAACATTTTATACATAAAATCGTATTAATATTATTTCTTCCTGTCCTCTTTCCATCAACTCATCCTGTGTCTTCCCAACTCCCATTCATATTCATGACCTCTTCTTTAATTATTATTGTTTTACACACACACACACACACACACACACACACAGAGTAACACACACACACACACACAGAGGGTGAAAGAGAGGTGGGGGAGCAGACAGCTTCCTGAGTCCATTTAATGCTATTGTTTGGGTTGGGCAATCAACGCTTTGGGTTGAATAACCAACCAGTCAGGGGGGTTATTCCTGGAGAAAACTGATTTTCCCTCTCTCAGCAGTCATTAATTGCCCATAGCACTTCATCTAGGGGTGAGGACTTGAGAGATTCCCCCTGCCCACGTTGTCACGCCATCTGGTGTCATTATGCAGGTCTAGTTTAGGCAGTCCTGTTGTTGAGACTTCAAGGGTGTAACTTCTTGTTGATATATAGAAGACACTATCTTACAGCTGATGCTTTGTTTTCCTGATTCTTATAATTTTCTATCCTCTGTTTTCTTGATTTTCCTCGAGCCTCAGGTGTACAGTTGTGTTGAGGATGAATCAGTTAAGATTAGGTACCCTACAGAAATCAGTTGCTCTCTGCATTTTGACTGGTTGTATATTTCTGCAGTGCTCTCTATCTGCTTCAGAAAGGTGTTTGTTTACTGATGGGGGAGAAGGACAGTCATCTGTGGGTATAAGGATGAGCATATAGAAAGTAGTCCTGGTTTAATAAAGTAGCAGTGATAGGTTCTCTTCTAGGTCCATGACCTTACCAGCCATGGGCAGTAGACTTGTAATTTTGAAATTCTTTGCAGAGTTGGTTTTCACAATTACCCTTTCCTCATGTTCTGTCTACTTCACTACCAATGCTCAACTGAATTCTCTTTCCCTAAATTCATGAGATCATTTCAGGTCCTTTATAGCTGGACTAGCTCAGAGTTCAGCCTTCAGACATCTTGATTCTCCTAACTCCCATCTTTGACTTTAAATGCTCCCTATATTTTGCTTACACTCAAATATCCATTTCTATTCTTGACTTCTTCCCCAAGTCTCTGAACTCTTATTGCGCATTCAACATTTCCAGTTGTCTGTCTGGTGAGACATTTAAAACTCCATATGTTGAAAAGAAACACCCGATTTTCTCCCCAAATCTGTTATTTCCCAGTTCTCCCAATTTTGATAAATACTAAATCAATTTTTACATTTTATCCAACCAAAATTGTTGGGGGTACTTTTAAAAACTGCTCTCTGTATCCCATATGTCTACTTGTTTGTTTGTTTGTTTGTTTTTAAATTGAGCATTTTCTGTTTCCTCCCCAAGGATTGCCTTCCCTCAGGTATCGGCACACCTTGCTCTAATGTTTTATTTATGATGTTACTCAAGCAGAAAATGACAGGCCTGGCATTGTCCTTTCTGTCTCTCCATGTTTCCCCCTGTATGCTCTGTACTGCACCAGAATTATTTATCTCTCCTTCATTGTCTGTCCCCATTGGGAAACAGATGTCACCAAAGCAGGGAGGTTTTGCTTTACTGTTATATCCATGAGGCAACAGTATTGGGCATCAGAATACTACTCTTTATTATTATCTGATAATATTTATTGTCTGAATTAATTTATAAGGGGTTAAGGACAGAGATGAATGCGCAAGTACAGTCAGAGTAATTATGTGGAGCAGAGAATATTCTAAGTACATTTAACGGCATATAAAGACATACTAATAAAAGCCTGCAAGCTACCACTGTGACTAAATCACAAATAAGAAATCAGATGCAAGTGGTGGCTCTTGGCTTCTTGTGCCTTTCTGCTTTCTTATACAGTAACTACCCTCTCCATCTCTCTATTTCCCCCTCCCTACCTCTTACCTCACCAGTGGGGCCTTCTCTGCAGTTTTGGTTAAGTGTATACTAGCAGAGAAAAAAAAATAACCTTAAAATAAAATGTATTTTATAACTTTACATTTCTTAATACAACTCTCACATGAAATATTTTGCTGTCCTTTTAATTGTGTTATCTTTTCTTTTTTAACTTGATTATAACCATAAGGCCAGGTTAGGGGCAATTAATTAAAGAAGAACTTTTATTGATGACTTTCCTACATTCTTGGTTCAGAACACACCAGAAAAACATCACAACTTTATAAATATTGGCAAGTAACTTAAATACAGAACAGCAAAATCCAAGAAAGGAAGTTGGATGAAGGAAGAGAAAGGAAATAGAAGGAATGAAGAGAACCACTGAGATATTGATACAAAATATGGCAGGTGGGCTAAGTCCAGCCCACCCACTGCCTGATTTGTCAGTAAAACATTGGAATGCACTTTTCCATTCAGTTGTGCACTGTCTGAGGCTACCTCCACAGAACAAAGGTAGAGCTGACCAGCCATGGGCGAAAGAGACTCATCTATAAGATGAAAATGTTTACTATCTATCCCTTACATCTTTTTCAAATGTCATACATGCTCATACTGAGTAGGATCCAAATTTACTTCTACTCTCTTGAGTTGTGAATGCAGCCCAGTTTTCTAGCCGAAGACCACAAATAAATGTTTGATTTATAGTGCTGTAAGAACTCTGAATAACCCTTCTACTAAACACGGTGGACAAATTCTATTGGAGTATTTATTAAAATTTCCCTTCCCATAGCCTGAGGTAATTACACTGTAGGCCAATGCTCTAATTCAGCAAGCTCCACAGGAAGCCACTGAGTGTGAAATCTTGCATAAGCATCTCTATTCAAATGACGGGACCCTCTTGTAGACTCTTCTTCTGTCCCTAGAAGATTATTAAAATTTCATGTTCTTCAAATTTGTCTGATCATAAGAAAATCACTCTATCTTTCTTTCAGTCTATTTGTAAAACCCGAAAACCATATTATGGGCCACACAACCACATATCCACGGGTGTGGGGGCACTGAAGGGAATAATTCCTTTGTAGATTGTTAAAGCTTGAGTGTGTTTGGAAGGAGACAGTGTGAGAAAGGATTGGCGATGAAGATACGGTCAGGTTTTAAAGGAACGTTCTAAGTGAAATTGCTTCCGTTGGTTTGGATAGAATCCCTTGCAGGATTCTCAAAGTTAATGTTGACTTTACTTCTTTTACTGAAGGAAATAAATTAATTTTAAAAGCGAAGAATGAGGCTACCATTCTTTGCCTTGTCCCAAAGCAACCCCAAACAGATGCTCTCGCCTACCATGGAGAGGCTATGGGTCTAATAGATTGTCACTGGTAGATTCCTCTGCATTTCATCGCCTCTAACACCGCCCCCTTAGGGTTCATGGCTGTCTCCCCTCAAGGTCAGGCTTTTTTGATTTCTGCCTGTCTCCTTTCACGCAGTGTTTTTAGCACAAACACATGCTCTGTCTGTCAGGTACAGTGTAAAAATGACTTTTCTGGAAGGCACGGAAATTTCTGGGCACCAGCCACACACGGAGCGAGCATTATAAGCAGATGGCCCCATTACCAGTTCCAGCAAGAGCCAGAGAGAAGCAGTTCTTTACAGGATGTGACAGTTCTGGTCCTCCAAGCTTTTTCTCTCTCTATGTGGGGCTCACATCCTCTCCTCAGGCCCAGTTCAAAACAGCTCCTCTGCAATTTCCATTTTGTGTTACCCCCTCCTCACTCAGATCCTACTCAGCATGATAGAACACAAATAAAAATTCTTCTTCAGTTGCTTTTTCTATGCCTGGGTGGATTTACTTGTTAGCTTTCCTTTTCTTTCATTTTGATATGCCCAACCCCGCCCTTATACTCTCTCTTGGTCCTCTGGTCTTAGATGGATTGTCTCCTGACTTTCATCTTCTGAAATATGATTTTTGCAGCCACCATTCTTGGGCTGCAATCCAATCATGTGACTAGTTTTTCAGTTTAACTTTCCACTGCCTGTCAAACTGTCCTAAAATCAGCATGCCAACACCTCTCCTATTCTACAGAAAAATGTGGTTATAAGACAATTCCTAATAAAGCTAGCATAGGGTCAGGGGTGAGCATATTTTTACACATTAATATTTGAGAACATGAGCTGATGGGGAGAAAGAGATGACAAAGAGTGGCATGTGAGAGCCCGAAGGCCTGACTGAGGGGCCTCTCCACTCCACTCTGTAAAGCTGGGGCAGGACGGCAGTTTCAAGCTTTACTCAAAGGGTGAGACAATCTCTCTTGTCTCGTTTTCCCAACTCCTTACAATATGGATGGGAGGAAGGTGTACCTGAGGCTCGTCTTCTAACTGACCTTACTCTCACTTTTCCTGTACCCACAGACAGATCTGAGGTTTACCGAGGCAGGGAGCATGCATTTCCTGCAGTACACCTCCCGGGGACTCAGTGAAGGGCTGGGACCATCTCTAGTTTTTGCCCTACATCATTCTGACTTCATTTCAAGGCTCTCAGTGGGGATAATTTGGTTACAAATTGCTTGCCTAACATATCTTCCTAAGTTAAAATCCAATAGAAAACAACCCTTTCTTTCTATAAATAGTTTAAACAAAATATCTGGATTTGATTTACATTTGCCTTTTATTGAATCGTGTCTAGCTTTGGAATGTTACTGTGGCCAGAGAGATGGCATGTCCTCATTGGCAGATAGGAGATACAGCTTTGGTAGTAGGGAGGAGGGGACTTCAAAGAAATTAAAAAAAAATTCCTTTACAAAACCTAAATTCACTAGAATCTTCAAAGTCATATAAGGGTAGTACTGTACTGTTGGAGATTCTTGAACTTAGGTATCACATACAATAGGACACCTTGAGAGAAGTGACACACAAACGGTTCAGGAAAGACATCATGAAATTTTGGAAGCCAGTAGAGACAATGTGATGGTCACAATTGCTTTAGAAGATAGTTTGCTGAGGATCACAGAAGATCTGGTAATGCTTATATAACGAATTACAAGGCTTTATCATAGTCTACAAAATCCTTCCCAGCTTGGTATCAGTTTATATATATTTCATCACTTGCCAATACCTATTTTTCCCTTATAAGTCAATCAAATCTTGTTTCTTATCAGTCTCTAAACACATTATGCTATTTAATGACTCAATGATTTCTTTACCATTGCTGTCTTTCATTTTAAAAGTGAACTTTAAATTAAAGAACACATCAAAATGCATGTTCAGCCCAATGACTTTTAAAAAGTCCTGTTACATTTTTAGAATGCTCTTTCATGCTCTTCCCAAACTTGCACATTGCCATTTATTCATTAGTGTCAAACTCAAATGTTATCACACTGTGTTTGTGTAAAGGTCTCAGAGGGAGTTAATTTTTCACCCCTCACTTGAGTGTATTGTGTGTAGGGTAATATTAAGGTAAGGAGGTAGAAACTAGTTTGTTAGGGGAAGATAACAAGTTCTAATTGGGACAGATAAGTAAGAAATGTGCCTAGAGAAGCCTGGTTAGTCTCTAGCTGTACTAGATCTATATACTCAGTAGACTAGACAGGAATGAATGTATTGATCTGTGTGTTGCTACATAAAGGTAGTAGACAAGACTTCTCAATGGGAAGAGTATTAAGTCATATTGGTATATAACAGAATATTTAAGAGGACAAATGCAGAATACTCACTAATGGAGATGGAGAAGAACAAATAGAGAGATCTGAAGAGACCAAGAGAAGTTAATCTCAGTTGCTACATGCTGGCCAAGGAGATAGCATGTGGAGGAAGAAGTGATTAGTGTCCAATGCTACAAACAGCAAATGGATAAAGATCCGCAAGGGAACAAGGGCTTTGGTCAACAGAAAAAAATGTGGGAGAAGTTTTGGAGAGAAACTTTGAAAGATATTTGAAGGCTGTAGAGGGAGTTCCCTTTTAGGACAGAAGGTGTCAAAGGCAGGTCTCCTGTGTGCTTTGTGTTGGGAACAAGAGGTAGATTTTTTTTTTTTTTCCTAGCACAGATGAAAGATTGGAGTTACAGCTTTGACTCTTCATCCTGCACTGGGTGAAGGGCATTCATTACAATATCATAATGGATTTCTTCCCGGCATATTTTGCTTGAAGAGAGAGCTCTATTATGTGAATATAATAATGGAAAAATACGACTTCTGAACAATCCTGTCAATAACTCCGGGGACAAAGCTGACCAAATACATTATTACCTCCTACGACACAGCACAAAAGTGGACCCCACTGGTCTGTATAGAAAGAGAAATTACTACCTTGTTCTCTCTAAACAAATGTTATTCTTGATTGTGTTGTCAAGATTTGTACTTTTCAAACCAAAAGTTTATTTTATAGTCACCAAATTACTCATTGTTGGTTGCCTAGTGAGAAAAATGTTTAACAAACATGCATGGAAAATAAAGTACAAGAATACAGGAGTTCTTCAATACTCAGTATTGGTATATTAAAACTCATGGGTTAACACTGAGGTAGGGAGGCTGTGTGCCCATGGCATTATGGTTGGTGGTCAGAGAAAGATCTTAGACACTCAGAGAACTATCTTATTGTCCTTTCTACATGTGGGTTGAATTTTCTATCTGTGTGAGTGTGGAATTCAACTAATGATTCATTTAAGTGAACTCAAGCTTTGAAAAGAGGACATGAAGAATGTATTTGAAAAAATGTATTTGAAAGAAAAGAGGACATAAAGGATGTATTTCAGATATACAAAACTTATTTCTGTCAAAGGAAATAATTGGGCCTGTGGAGATGGTTCAGTGATTAAGAGAGCTTTCCAGGTAAGCATGAGGATTGGAGTTCTAATCTCCAGCACCCACATAAAAACCCATGCAAGGCTGCATGTGTCTTATAGGTATAGATAGGTTGTAGCCCAGCATTAGAGGGCAAATATAGGCAGACCCTTGGGGATTGCTGGCCAGCCAGTTTAGCTGAAATGTTGAGCTTCCATCTCAGTGAGAGACCATATATCAAGGTGGAAAGGCAGAGAAAGAGACAGGAAAACATGAGTCATTCTCTGATCTCCACATGTGCATGTACCACACACACATACACACACACACACACACACACACACACACACACACACACACACACACACACACATGAACATACATAAATAGTCAACTAGACACACACACACACACACACACACACACACACACACACACACACACACACACCAATAGTTGATGATAAAAAATATATGTTTTTTCAAAAGTCTATGTGGGAAATTAAAGCAAAAATCAAAAGATTTTCTTAGTGTATGATCTTATCTCTTTATCTTTGTCCCCTGGTCTAGCCACTGAAATAGACATATTGACTATAATTACTCATTAGCTTTCTTTTTTAAAGCCTATTTTGGAACTCTGATTTATTTCATGGTATTGATCCACTCCAAAGCAAATCTTCACATATTTCTACGCATTCAAAGATCACTAGATTTCTAGACTTCAAATCTGAATTTAGAGAATTAATTTTTAGTGTGTAAACAACTTTTATTTCAATGAAGTGACAGTTAGGTGAAGCAGCCCTGGCTTTCTTGAAGCCAGGAAATGCTACCATTTTGTGGTGCATTAACTGACTCCAACGGGGAGGTTTGTATACAGGTGTTGTCCTCAGCCAGGGTGCATGACAGTCCTGCTTACTAGATAGAATGAACAGAAGTTCTTTCCAATAGTGTTATTTTTCATGTGGAGAAGGTTTTGAGACAGTAGAATTATAGTTAATGTCAATTCTGAGGCAACATAAATTATATTGAATATCAGTCTCCTGTTTCAGTGTGGTTCATAGTTCATTTTATGATATAGTTCTCTTCCAGGCTTAACCTCTACCATGAGAGACAGCATTGGGGTCATTTCAGTACAGTTGCCATATTAGTCTTTTGTCAATCATTCTGATGCATAATGTCCTGGGGAAACTCTAGATTTTTGACCACTCTTGAATTCTAGTTATCTATTGTATTCATGTTAATTTTTTAATAATTAAAATTACATTAGTATACATGACATTATTCTGGCATTTTCAAAGCAATGTGCTTTGGTAGATACTCTTTCTTTTTTACCCCACCCTACATTTCTGATTTCTCCTGGTACCCTCCCCCAAGTCTCTTCTCTTTTCTGTCTCATCCACCTATCCTTGACATCCTCATTTTTTTTTAAATCATCTCTTAGTCTCTCTGGTTTTATAGGCCCTATCCACATTTAAAATAATGCATATACATACCATTTCATGTTATTTATTTATTTATTTATTTATTTATTTATTTATTTATTGAGACAGAGTTTCTCTGTGTAACCACCTTGGCTGTCCTGGAACTCACTCTGAAGACCAGGCTGGCCTTGAACTCACAGAGACTCACCTGCCTCTGCCTTCCGAGTTCTGGGATTAATGGCATGTGCCACCACTAGCCAGCTCCATTTTAAGTTTTTAATAAACAAAGAAAACATAGAGTCATACTTAACCAGGGTGAGGTGCTTGAATTACCAGACACTGTCACAATTGGAGATGTTGTTCTCAGATACTTGATCTAAACAGGTTGTGCTATGCTCTTCCTTGTGAAGGGGCAAAAGCATCAGGGAAAGAGACTTGATGATGACTGCATTTCAGAGCTTAAATGTCTCCACAAAGCTCTTACGTTAAAGGTTTGTTCACTGGCTGTGGCACTCTTGAGTTAGGGGACATTAGAACCCTTGGGAGCTGGCACCTAGTGGAAGGAAGTTAGGTTACTTGGGAGATGCTCTTGTATGGAACTTTGAGACCTCTTACAGGTTAGTTTTACTTTCTAACACACCTGAGAAGTGGGACTCTTGGTTGAAAAATTGACAAAGGATGGCCTGTGGCATGTCACTGGGGGCATTTTTGGAATTGCTAATTGATGATGGCAGGCCCTACCCACTGTGGTAGGTGCAGGCTGTACAGAAAGGTAGTTAACAGGAGCCCAGAAGCAAGCCACTAAGCAGTTCTCCTCTGTGGTGGTCTCTGCTTCAGTTCTTGCCACCAGGTTCTTGCTTTGTGTTCGTGCCCTTATTTTCCTTGATGATGATGGACGGTACGCTTAATAACCTCCCAAGTTGCTTTTGTTAGTGTTCTGTAACAGCTCCAAAGGAGCCACTAGAACAGACACTGTTGCTTTTCCACCTCTCTCTGTATTTCCCGCCTGCTCTGTGAACAGTTTTTCTCCACCACGAACTCTTGCTGGGATGGACTGTATAACTACAGGCTCCAATCCCAAGTTGAGCTACTATAAGCCAAAATAGACACATTGTTTGTTTTACAAAGTGACAGTAAGCTGGCCAGCACAGTGACAACCTCCGCCATGATCTCAGCAAGAAAGAGACAGAACAACCAAGTCAGGGGAACCTGAGAGGGGATTAATGGCCTAAAACAAGAAACTACCAGTGAAGTAAGGCCTTCAGAGACATTACCATTGGGTTGATTAGAGAAAGAAGGGACAATTGGCAGGAAGAATAATAAGGGGGCCAAAGTGGAGGGGGGTACCAAGTTATGTTTAAGACACAGTCAAGCCCCAGTGAGTCTGAGGGGAGGGAGGCAGATATATAGTGTCTCATATGTGAACCGTTCCTTCCTTTTCCCAGATCTCTTTCTGGAATCTGCTATTGGCCAATGGATTTAATACAAATATATCCACAAATGGCACATGGGAGCAAGGCTAAGGATAGACAACAGGCCTGAGGTGCCATGACTGCTTGGCTCCGAGCCTTCAGGTTCTTCAAATTCTGATCGGACTAACTTAGTAATTTAAAACAGATCTTACACCAGAGACTCAGTCTTCTACCCCTCATTGTAGCAGAATTAAATGAGTAATATAGAAATCAAATGGCGGGTTGGGGATTTAGCTCAGTGGTAGAGCGCTTGCTTAGCAAGTGCAAGGACCAGCTCAAAAAAAAAGAAAAAAGAGAGAGCAGGCTGAGCAAGCCATGAGGAGCAAACCATGCAGCACCCTTCCATGGCCTCTTCATCAGCTCCTGCCTCCAGGTTCCTGGCCTGCTTAAATTCCCTCGCTCATTGCTTATAATGATAAACTGTTACATGGAACTGTGAATAAAATAAACACTTAAAAAAAAAGGAATCAAATGGCTAGTATGCCTCATAGCCCAGAGATGTCCGAGAGATACTGATTGATTGATACTGATCGAAGGTTGTTTGAAGGAAGGACTACCTGGATAATTTTTAAAAGTCTGGTGAATGTAGAATCTGAGACATGGTCTCCTCTTACAATTCATGTACCCGATATAAAATTTTGACATGTGTTCATCTGAATAACACATTGTCCTAAGATAACTACAAAATTTCAGAAGGACAGTATGTACAAAACCTAAAATAGTCATGACTGCTACTGTTTGCCTGTTGTATTCTGAACTGTGAAATTCTGAAATTTGCCAGTCTTTGATGAGTAAGCATTTTCCATTTTTCTCTTCCTTTCATGAGCTAAAACATGTAAGCTAAGCATCTCATAAATCCCACAGAAATTAGATGGGAACTGGTCCACAGAAATCGTCTGTCTAAGCTTCTTCTTTTGTAGTTCAGAAAACTGATGTCCAGAATTATGAATGGATCCAAAGCTAATGACCTTGAAGGAAGCAGAGCTCTGGCTAAGGATCCAAGGGTACCTGCCCAGTGTGAGCCTCCTCTTTCTACACTGTGATTAGTAACACCCTGAGAGCAGAAACCGACTACAAGTTCTGCACCTTGTAAATCAGCATGAAACCTACCCACAGGGTAGAGTCAGATTATGAATTCAATCATTGTAGAGATTCCAAGAGAGAGGAACACGCTAAACCAAAGCATTACAGTTTTGCAATGCAGAAAAGCAGCCCTTGCTGCCACTGGTCATCCTTAGACTGCTGTCTGTTTAGGACACAAACTCTCTTGAAGCCTTATAAATAAATTACGTACTTTTCCAGGACAAGGGAAGTAGGAGGAAAACTGCAAATAGATGCGCCCATTTGGTGTAAAAAAATGAGTTGTCTGAGTTCACTGAACACCCCCCCCCCCATGTGAAAGAATCGTTTTCTTTAACATATCACATGAAGTGGAAGGATAAACCCGAGAAATTATGATTTGGCATATTACACTAGTTGTTATTTATTCTTACCAGAAGGAACGTGAGGGCTGGAGATGCAGGGCAGTGATAGGGAGTCTGCTTAGCATGCATTAGGCCCTGGATTTCTTTCCCAATTCTGGGGTTAAAAATAAAAAGAATAATGAAAAATTTAAAAAAAAATATATAATTTACCTACGAAAACCAAGTTTCGGTAGAAGCTCTTTATTAATTTTGTCCACAATATATCTTATCTCAGTAAATAATTTTATGGCCATAGAACCATTTTTGAGCTCAACGGAAGAAACAAATTGTTTAAAGGACTGAGGAGGAAGTTTTGCTGGTATCCTCTCATTCTATGAGCAGGAGCATGGAAGCCTTCAGTGATTCTTGCTTTAATTAGGGCAAACCCACTTAAATGTTATAGGAAGAAAAGCCAACATATACCCCAGGGAATCAATCACACATCATTCTTTCCAATTAACTTCTATTTTTTATTACCCCTCATTGATAGCCTTTGAAGTCTATCAATTAATATGAAAACTGGAGCCAGAAGATTTCCATACTTCTATGTTTCTAAAATGTTACCCACAGTTTCCAAAATGATGGCTATGGATAAGATCAGTAATTATTAAGATTATTATTCACAATGAAAGCATGGAAATCTTATGAGATGCTATGTTGCATGGTAGATTTTGTATAACAGCAGGAGAGAGAGACCTTGGTGGTTTAGACTCAAGGTGCCTCACCCGGGTAAGAGACAGAGACAAGCTCACATGGAGAGTTTCATTAGTGGTGAAGGGAGAAGAGGGGAAGGTAGCACAGAGCTGAATCATGGAGAGAGAGAGGGGGAGAGAGAGAGAGAGAGAGAGAGAGAGAGAGAGAGAGAGAGAGAGAGAGAGAGAGAGAAGAAGGAGGAGGAGGAGGAGGAGGAGGAGGAGGAGGAGGAGGAGGAGGGGAGGGAGGGAGAGAGAGAGAGTGAGCAGGGGGCTGAGGAGAGAAGAGGATAGAGAAGGGCAGAGGTGCCCCGGCCAGCGGGGTGTCAACGGGGCCACCCACCTGTGGGAGAGAATGAAAGGACAGGGTGACACAAAGAGACTGACAGCAAGACAGTATTCTGATCAAGCCGCCAATCTTTATTGTTCTCCACATGGTTTATATAGCATAAGGGGGGAAGGGGCAGGAAGGAGGGAAAGGGAAAAGGGGCGTGTAGAACATGGAAGGGGTGTAAGACGTGTGAGGCAGATAGTGCAACTTCGAGATGTCTGCTAAGGTCACTGGTCAGGGGCAGTATATTCTGTTGCTAGGCTGCCTGACCCTGGAATGCTCTTTACGTTCGGTTGTCATGGCACCTGACTGTGGGATGTTCTCTTATCTTGGGAGGCCTCTGGTTACTGCTCTGGGAAGGGGCTTATGAGTTGTTCTTTGGTCTAGCTATTACTTTCCATGGTTCATGTTTGGTTCCTGACATCTTGGTCCCTAACACAGAGGCCTCACCTTTTAAGAGGGGACTTGACACATGAACAGAGAGACCATGTAGCAATGAGCACATGACATAGTCAGGATCCTGAGCGGCTAAGCTTTTGCCTGCGTATTGGCCAGGTCCTCAAGGGCTGGGTCTGAGTGCTGACTGATGGTGGATATGAGTTTGGAGACTTTGTGAATCCTGTGCTTGAATTGCCTCAATGATGAAGAGAAAAATAGTAGGAAATTTGGTGTGGGTTGTGGAAATTCACTGTGGTCTGCTGTGGGATGTTCTGTATGTCACATGCGTTGATCTGATTGGTTAAAATAAGTAAAATGCTGTTTGGCCAGTGGCCAGGCAGGAAGTATAGGCGGGACAAGAGAGAAGAGAATTCTGGGAAGTAAAGGCTGGGGCAGACAGACACCGCCAGCTGCTGCCATGGCAAGAAGGATGTAAGGTAATAAGCCACGAGTCATGTGGCAAAGTATAGATTTATAGAAATGGGTTCATTTAAGATAGAAGAAGTAGATAACAAGAAGCCTGCCACGGCCATACAGTTTGTAAGCAATATAAGTCTCTGTGTGCTTTCTTGGTTGGGTCTGAGCGACTGTGGGGCTGGCCGGTGAGAGAGATTTGTCCTGACTGTGGGCCAGGCAGGAAAAAAACTCTAACTACAGTGGTCAGTTGTGGATGCTTGACAGGCTCTGACCCTCAGGGATGACTAAGATGATGACATTGTCTTTATTACTGTCCTTACTACTAAACAGTTATCCTTATTGCTTACTAAAGACTTATTGTGTTGTTGTCTCTTTGTTATAGTTCCTCAGTTAGTTCTCACAGCCACCTTGGCTTAGTACCAGTCCCATTTTAGAGCAGAGGGGACTAGTTGAGAGCCTAGGAAACTTACAAAGGCACGTAGCATCTGAAGGTAGAGCTGCAGTTATAAAATTAGTGTGTTTGACCTTAAACCCCCTGTAGATGTAACCGTCTTGTTAAATAAGAAACACAGCCAATTGCAGAGTTAAAAGCTAAGAGGTCAGAGCAGAAAGACAGCAGAAGCAGTGAAGGGTAAGGTTTTCAGCTCTCCGCTCTTGCTCTGACCTCTTGGCTTTTAACTCTGCAATTGGCTGTGTTTCTTATTTAACAAGATGGTTACATTTACAACCCCCTTCTTTTTTCATGGCACAGTATTAATCCTCAACTAACTTTTATGTATTTGTAGAGTACTTCCTAAATCCACATCACCTTGGAAGACCACAGGACCAGTGACCAACGTCAATCTCTGTGGTTTGTTTGTGGAACTAGACCCAGGAGTGTGTTTTAAAAATTGAGCATGACTTTTACTGCTTATTGAAGTTTTTTTTCCAAAAAGAAATGGGCTCTTTATGTTGAAAATTTATAAACCTTTGCTAACACAAAGAAAGAATATATATTAGTCTTGCCCTGCAAGAATTGTCCATGCCATGTTGTATATTCTGCTAGTCATCTTCTGAAGACCATCTAGCACAATTATTTGTTCTTCATGTATCATAAAACCTTCTCATTTTGCATTATTTCTATCAAATAAACAAATGTCTTACTACCAGTAAGATGATTACTTTCTAGTAAATGCAAGTGGCATAAAGCCTAGACTTGTGGCTGACCAAGTACACTTGGTGTGCTTAATGATAATGAAGAAAACCAGGGATGTACAAATGAAAAACAGTGAATTTATAAGGTACGCAGAAGAAAATCAATATTTGTTGATGGTTTCTGCACTCAATGTTCTTCCGTTTTCATCTCATGATATTGAGCATCACTTGTGTGCTGCTGCCAGCCAAATTTCTGTCCTAAATTCTTGTGACATTTTCTTCCCTCCTTCCTTTCCCTTCCCTTCCCTTCCCTTCCCTCTCCTTCCCTCCCTCCCCTCTCTTCCCTTCCCTTCTTCCTTTCCCTTCTTTCCCCCTTCCTCTTCTATTTCTTGTTTCTAAAAGAAATAAACAACAATAAAGAGTTTCCAAACCTCAAGAAATTCACAATTCACTCCTCTGTCAATGAATAGCTAAAAGGTGGCAATGGAGAAAGATTATTTGATGCTACTTCAAATTTCAGGTTGTTTGAACTGCAGGTAAATTTCAGATTTTGTATTTAGAAACTTACAGATTCTAAAGATATTCTTTACTTTTACATATAACTGCTGATTCAAAAATGAGTTACTTTTGTAGAAAATTTGAAATGGATACTTTCAGGTCATTATCTGAATGTTTATTTGTAGATTTCACTTTTATATATCTACAATTCAAAGAGAAATGCATAACCAGTTTAGATGATCCAAACAGCTAAAATTTGCACACTATGAACCAATCTTCTTCATTATGCCATTAAGACAAATTTTGACAGAGAGAGATGCATAATTCTGAATTTAACACCTCAATACAAGGGTCCTTTAAAGTCATTTGTTCACTTAGCTACTAAGTGATTCTAAATTTTCTTTTCCTAATATTAATATTTATTGAGTAAAAAACAATTTGTCTGTTAAATACTAGGCACCTGGTATGGGTGAAAAATATGGATTTTCCATTTAATATTATTTGTAGGAAAATAAAAGCTCTATTCAATGGACAGAAGAAACTTCTGACTCCAATTTTGTGTTTAACACACACACACACACACACACACACACACACACACACACACACACACACACACACACACAGACAGACAGACATTAAATGATAGAAAGTTGGTTTAGTTTCATTGTTTTGAGGGCTTCTCTACCTCTGAGGCCATAAGACTCAATTCTTATATATAAACATCACCTGTCCTGCATGTTAAGGTGTCAAGAGAGCCTGCAGCAATATGGAACTCTCCTTCTGGCCTATCAGTCATTGGTATGCCTTACCACTGTCAGTTTTGAAAGTGATTCTGTGAGAACAGGCCTGCAAACTGGGGCAAGGAGAAGAAGTGACAGCTGAGACAGGCTTTATTTTTCTCTCCTCTGCAAATGAAGGAGAACGGATGCCCATGAGAATGGGGTGAACACAGGATCCCTTCTCATTTGTGGTGTATGGTTTTTTTTTTGTTTGTTTGTTTGTTTTGGAGGACATATAACCATATACATAGACACTAAAGCTCTAATTGCATATAGTTATCAAATATCCCAAAGGCCATCTGTAACATCTAAGAGATGGCAATATAAAACTGATTCTCTAACTCCTTATTTCAAGCTTTTTGTAGATGCTTAGCTGCAACAGTGACATCATGCTCAATGACGTTCTGTGATGACTTCAAAGAAATCAATACATTTCTTCTGGCTAATGGGTTAAATCATCATTACGGGCTATGAATTACTTTGTCTACAATTATTACAAGCTGTCCATTTGCTCACTTGTGTGTTGATATTTTCTTTACAGTTATTACTTGGTGATGCTTCGACATATAATAAGGAAAAAACATATCTTGGGACACCTACCATGAATTATCTCTCTGAACAGTAAGTAAAGTAAGTACGCCTTCGTCACCCTGAGCTGGATCTTGGTCATATTTACCTTTTCATGTCACCTGTTTGGATTTTGTACTTTGGAGAGTCAAAATTCCTCTTAATAATGTATTAAAGAAGATAGGCACAGTAGAACCCCTTTGGCTGTGGCAGTGGGAGCATGAGGCAGCAGCTGTTCACATTCTGGCTGACCAGGAAGCCGAGCATGCAGAACAGAATCGGGGTGGGCATCACCTGCCAAGGCCCACCCCTTGTGGTTTTCTTGCAGATAAAACTCACTTTTTAAAGATTCCATGATCTTCAAAATAGTGCTTTAGTATAGGAAATGACCTTAGAAAGATGACTGTGGGGTTGTTTTAGATTCAAACCACAACAGTAGCGTAAACTGAATGATGGTGACCCTTCCATTGGGTTGATTCTTGTTTTAAAAAGAAGCCCGGTGACTTGAAACATTTTTCATCCTTAGCAAAACAGGTAAAGGGCAAGCTATTGAGCAGTTAGTTCTTGCTGGTAGCTTCTGTTCATCCCTCAATTATGTTCAAGTGATATATTTTAATCTGTCCAAGAGCATTGTTTGCAAGGAAAGACTCCAGGTTAGTGTGGCCACATTTAGAACCCCAATCTATGTACCACACATGATTTTATTAATTTCAAGTGAAACCCCCTTTAGCCTTTATCATTTCAGAGGGAAATCATGTTCTTAACACAGCCTCTGTTGTACAGCAGTCAGTCCTTTGATGACTTTAGCTGGAAATATTCTGCATCCTGCTGGCTGCCTAATGGAAGCAAACGCCAGAAATTTTGTGTCATTTGAAAAGTTAGGCTAATCAGTGTTTTTCTCTATTTAAGGCATGCTAGGTACTATAATTCTACACGGAATGAAATTGCAAAGATAAAAATTGGAAGTAAGTTAAAACTTCATTCTGCTGAAAACATTCAGCTGGAATCTATGTAGTACAGCTCATTATTTTGGGATCAATGTCTATGACTAATTGAGGGCATCTAGGAAGACATCTATCTGCTGTCATTGGCTTGGTGGCTTCATTGTTCAGATCATCAAGCGTCATTTAGATAGAATTCTGTTTAAATGCTCTTCCATAAATACTTCCCAGAAGGGCCATTGGAGCTAGCGTTCTATGTAAGAGATGGTCATTTCACAGAGAAGTCAGCATTTGTCCCTCTCCCCACACTGTTAATTTTGCTCTCATGTGACAAGTCTAGAATCACTAAATAACAACTTAGAAAAGTAAACTTGACTTCTCGGGGAGAATGACAGGCATTTCTTCTTATTGATGGCTGTCCATATAGATACAAACAACAATGGCACACAATATAGACTTTCTTCTTTAGGTGTATCACATATTGTACACACAGATTTACTCCTTAAGTTACCATAAAGTGGATGAATTTAGGAGGATTGTTTTTGGCTTAAAGAAAATCAGTTTTTCCCCCAGTAAAATAATATCATTGTGATACTCATAGTTTTTATATTGTATGGGATTAGTTTACTAACTATTTAAGAATTAAAAATGCCCTCAAGTTAATAAAGTGAAATATCCTTAGATCAGGGAAAGCTTCTTTATGCATACACGAGATCCCTCCACTAACAAACAGTGAGAAGGTCATGTTATGCTCAGGTAGTTGCTCTTCTGATGGTGATTTTGTTTATCTGAGTGAACATTTATTGCCTACTGACCAATGTGAGGCCCAGTGGTAGCACAATAATAAAGGACATATGGTTCCTGTACTTGAGATTCTCATACCCACAACAGACTCAGAACCAGCTAACATTGCAGCATTGCCAGAATTGGCAAGTATCAACAAACCCATGATGAAAATTAGTTTGATTTAAATTCTATCTGTTCTCTCTCTCTCTCTCTCTTTATCATCTGTCACCTACTGTTTACTCTTTCTAAGTGTCTATAAATTATATAGTGTTGTAAAGAATGGCCACCTGATAAAAATAAAGTAAGTTAAACAGTCAGATGTGTTTCTCATAAGGATGACATCAGCCTTTCCTATGAGTGCAAGTGTAAATGTTTGCCATTTTATAGTCTATATTAGTTGATGATTGACAGTATTTCCTTTGAGTCTTACAACAATCCTGGGAGGTAGACTTTATTAGTGAGAGATTTTAGGTTTAAACAGCAGGACTCTGCATAGAATAGTTCAACACACACACACACACACACACACACACACACACACACACACTATAGATTCTCAGAGAGCTGAGTATTTGACACAAGGCTGTGACTAACTGACTCTGTGAAGAAGCTGCCTTGGTGCATTGCCTCAAAGAAAAGAAGTGCCATGTCTGCCACCATTGACTACCAGCACCAATTTATCTTTCATTTCATGAACCTTGCTGCACAATTACTGGTATGTTTCACAATCAGTGGGAGCACAAGACTGTGGAAACAATTACCGTGTTTTCTTCTAGACATTTTGCCGTTTCTCTCATCTACTTGATGGATTCAGTATTCCTGACCGCCATGAGTTCTACAATCCCCAAGCCTTTCCTGGGGCAATTGGGCTCATGAATGGATATTGGGGAATGGACTAGACAATTTGGAAGTTCCTAAGTTTCAAACAGAAGGTTCTCATGGGGAAAATGATTATCCAAGTGCAATGGGGGGTGGTGGAGGGGGGAGCAGGACCTGATAGTTGGTGTGTAAGAGGAACAGGAAATAAGGCTGAAGTATTTGGCAAGAAAATTTAATCTAGCTCCTGTTGGAGCAGATATTCATACTTCCTAGGCTATGCCTCGTGCTGCACTACAGCAACCAAATAAAAATGATTTTTCTTGACTATTGCCATATCCTTAAAACCAAAAATGGTGTTTGGAGGTTACCTCATTTAACAGAAAGGGCAAAAATAATTCAGGGCAATCAGGATCCTATTTAAAACTCATAGTTCCTGCTGTTTACAATGTCAATGATTTCATTTTTCTGAAGAATTTTCTTATGACTCATCCACATTTGTTCATCATTTGATGGTTTCTACCTAGTTTCATATGCTGCACAGTGACTCAGGCCATTCTTCAAAATGGAGAGATTGTGATGTCTGTTGCAGGCAGAAACCTCAAGAGTTCCTCTTCTACTTATTTCCTCCCTCTCTATTCAGCCAGAGCTGTTGAACTTGGACTTGCTCCCTCCCCCTTTACATCCTTCTTCCAGAGAACTCCCATCCCCCTTTCACTTAGAAGCTTTCACTGATGCTGTTTTGGGGCTAGAGATGAAGGAAAATAAGAACAAACAGACTAGTTGATGGTGTTTCTATACTTAAAGTCTTCATCAAAACACTTCAAGTATTCCTCTCTCAATGATTATTGCTGTAAAGAATAGTGGTGTGAGTGAATTATTTTGATTCTTCTGCATGTTATAGGAATATTTGTCAAGACAAAAAAAAAAAACCACATGCCTATATAAAATGAAAATTCGGGGATTAAACTTATGTCCCCAAATAAAACCAACTTCTAAGAATATGAGAAAAATACTCAATTGTGTTTTTGAGGAACATATTTTGAGGGGCATGAAACTTGAAGAAGTATTTTGCTGTTTGCCTGCATTGGGCTCATATAATCAGTTGGAAATTTGCGGTAATGTATCCCATTTTATGAGACTGGGACTTACTCTATTGAACAAGTAACTTAAAGGTTGCTCTTTATCCTTGACAGTCTATTTCATCATCATTTTAATTCTTTTGAGAGATTCTTGGTCTCAGGTGTGATTCCTTGACTGTAATATTGTTCATTTGAAGAAATAAAGTAATTTAATGATTTAGTTTATGACAATTTATAGATTACTGAGATGCAAGATTAGAAGTGGACTAATTGTGCACTTTGTTATGTTTTTTTTAGGGTCTGGGTACATACATTATGCTAAGTCAATAATATAAGGTATATTTAATGGAAACAAGTTTGCAAGAAGCAAGCATAGCATATTTCCATTTGAGCAAAACGGATGGAGGTACATCCATATATGTTTTATTTGCTTTTTTTTAAATGAAGAAATATTCTTTGGAAAGTTGTGTAGACATAACGATGGCTTTTACTATGATGTGTAAAGAGGTGGAAGAGCACATAGAATAGGATGAGAGAGAGGAGTTAATATTCTTTCATCTTTATGATTATACTTTTTACTTAAAATTATTTAAAATAAAATATCTATTGCTGTTAGAATGAATGACTGCTTTTTCAAAGTCAAGTTTATGTGCAGCATACCTGCAATTCCCCTTTTCATTCTCTGTGTTCATTCTGTTTATATCCAAACATTTCTTAATAGCCAAACTTCAACATCTGGGATATAAATTACTTATAAATTTTACTGTAATTACTTTTTAGTTAGCACTTCACTCGAAAACTATAAATTTTCTGTGGATAGCCATATGCCCAACTTTATAGTCAATAAATTTGATGGTATTTTCAGAAACTTTGTCATGAATTGTCCACAGAGGAAAAGAGAAATGTTGAAAAGATTAAGAATTTAATAAAGGGGAACAAAGAAATACAGGAGTCACACATGGAGACCTCATTTCTTTCTAAAGCTGTGTTTTGATAAACTTTCTGAGTTACTGATAAGTGATAGAGAGGATGTGTGTATAAAACGTTACAGACTCTCAGAGCCCATGTTGAAACTGCTGAGCTGTGTAATCCGAGGTCCCTTCCACCCCATTGTAAGAAAAATGTTAGGAAGGAAGAAAACAGAATCCATGATGGGCCCTTAACAACTCACATAGAGAACCTGATGCTGCTTAATAAGACCATATCATATCCAGGCATTTACTTACCATAAGGAAACGCATCATGGGATAAATGTGAAGACAGAAGGAGGAGACTTCTGATGATAGAATTGTTAATTAACAAGATGCATTTTCACATCTGGAAATCACACAAAATTAAATCCTTTTGGTGATGTAGTCATTTCAGTGTTCTTTTTGTGCCATTATTAAACCTTTCCATGTATCATTTAAGAAGGAGCATTGGTATATTATCACTTAGCAAAACAATCATGCTTTTTCATTATGTGAATTATTCAATTCTGAAATATGCAGTTCTGTTAAGTTCTCATGTTTTTAAGCTATGGACTTCAATGGAGCTTTTTTTTTTTTTCAGATTGATTTTTAAAGCATTAGCTGTAGTAATCACAGTCATGACTTTGAATAGTCTCATGTTTTGTCTGTACTTAATGCCAATGAGAAAGAATGTAGAAAATCATCAACCAACATTTATCTAAGTTTGCATTATTCATCATAATTTCCCTTGTAACCACCTCACTGTTGCCATGACATAAGCCTAAAATAGGCAATTGACCTGGCAGTCCCTGGGACCCTTGGCATCTTGCTAATAAGGAGAGTGAAAAGTAATCTTGCAATCAATCCACGGAAGAAAAGTGTCCATACTAACCACACATCCCCAGCAAATAATATTGGTCTAAAGTGGATCAATAGTCCAGAACAGCAAGCAAACAAACAACCCCTCCAAACTGAACAACAACAAAACAAACAAAAAGACCCCTGATTTTAGGTTTCAAGAAACTCATTTTTTAACTCATTGTTATTAAAATTGGCTCCTCTTAAATTACTTTGAGAAACACTAAATATTAATACACTTAACTACTGCATCAGTGTGCTGAGCCAAATTTTGAAGGCTTAGTAGTTTCACAGGCTATCAAAAATGTATCAATTTGCCACATTCTTCTTTTGATGCTTCAACTTATTCTAAGATAATAAATATGCTCAATGTAAATTAACAATCAATGACTCCTGAGTGGGAGTGTTTACTGAGAAATCAGTTTTGGATTAGACATTGATCTTGAATGATTGTGATATCAAATTATTGCAGGCAGGCACATGCCGAGTCTCAGTCACAGAATCTCTACACAAGGGGCTGTCATAGCTTTTTCTTTTTCTTTTTTTCAGAAATCATATTTCAGTGTTTTTCAGCCTTTACTATGAAATGTAGTCTTACATCTCTTAGGCTACATTTTAGAGTTAGATTTTTATTGACTGAAGGGAAGAAAATGACTTATTTTCTATCTTATTTCCCTCTTACTTTTTATCCTGAATCATCTTAAATCTAAAGATAAAAGGTTGGTTATACAATAGTTCCCTCTTTCTCTGTGTTTGTTTACATGATTTTAGTTGCCCATGGTCAACACAGTCAGAAGCATTAAATGGAGAGCTAAAATGTTGTCATAAATAGTATGCTGAGATTGCATCCATTTGCACTGTCCTATCTAGGGTGTATGTTGTTCCTTAGTCCACTGTATACATAGTGTATAGCCTCCCACTCAGTCACATGGTATTGGTTTCAGTTATCAAGACTACTGACTATTAGACTGACTACATGATATCCCAATGCTTCTGCTCAACTAACCCTTGTTTTACTTTCTTATACCAGCCTTAAAGCAGAATGGAAATGATGTCAGAAATTTAATTACAGTGAGTTGCTGTAATTGTTCCAATTTATAAGCATTTAATATCTTATTGTACTTAATGAGCTGAATTTTGTCATGAGTATATATGTGTAGGGAAAAACACAGTATGAATAGGATTTAGTAGTATCCATGGTTTCAGGCATCCACTGGAGATCTTGGAACATATAATTGCATGATAAATGTAAGACTATTGTGTATCCTTCATTCAATTATTAACAATTAGCCAAACTTCTTTCCTTCATGATGTCTGTCCTTCCTTTGCTCCCTTCCTCCCTCTGCCTCTCTCCTTCTCTCCCTGCCCTCCTCTGTTGAAACCCCAAGGATGAGGACATTCTCCTACATAACTATAATTCCACCCTTAGGCTATAATGTTAATTCAATAATATCATCTATTATGCTATCTCTATGTAACTTTTATATAAGTATTAAAATTTTGAGACCAAAGTTTTTGCATTACATTTAATTATGTCATTCTGGTTTTGTTTAATCTGGAACATTTTCTTGGCCTTTTATTTGATTTTAATGACATTGACTTTTCCTTTTGAAGAACACAGACATATTGTCTTGTAAAATGTCCTTCATTCTGAAATTTTAAAATTATTTCTTTCTGATTAGAATCAAGCTGGGTCCTTAAAGACACCTCACATTTTAATGTTGGCATTTCTTATTGCATCACACTGAGATGACTGACAACCACATTGTTTCCCAGCAATGATGCCAATGTGAACATTTGATTAAGGTTTTGAATGTGAAATTATTCCATTGCAAAGTGTAGTTTTCTGTTTACAATTAATATGTAACTTGTAGGAAGTTGTGGGAGACTGTAAATACCCTGCTACCTCTGAACCTTTCACTGGGAGGTCCTGGTACCCAGTGATGATTCCTGTCTGGGTCATTTTAAATACTGGGAAGGGAAATGGTATTTCTCCTACTTCATCCTTCCCCTGCATTTTCCAGCAAACATTCTTCTGCATCTTTATTATAGTTGAAGTTAGGGATAAGAACCAACTGGCTGCAAATGGTTGCTTTGTTGATATTGCTTAGCTAGTTAATGGGCACATGCTGCTGTGGAAGCTAAGGCTGTGACATTTTCACACTGGGTCAGTTGCCCAGGGTCCTTCTCAAGTTCATGCTGATAATTGTTTTCCTCCTACTCAGGACTATGTAATCACCTGGGAAGTAGAACATGTAGAACTGTACAAATGTTTCTAATTCAAGACACAAATTCTCTGACTTTTGGGTAATCTTACATGAATGGTGCCAATGAAGACCACAGCACTCAGTGTTTTCCAATTTATTCTTTAGGAAATTTTTATAAAACAAAATTGGAAGACTTTTGTTGACTTGCGTTTATTTATGATTTATTTTTGTTTCTGGCAAGCACCGAGGACCAATTGTTATAAACAAACTGGCAGAAATCAATTAGATGAGGGAAATATTTTTATTACCAAAATAACATAAGATGAATCCTAAGAAACGGTGTTTGCAGCAGTGGGAAGGGTCTGCTGTCTATGCTACGAAGCCTCAGAAGTTCAAGAAATGCTTTTGCTTTTAATTGACACAGTAATTGCCCACATTTATGGGATGCTGTGACGTTTCAATGCATGCATACTGCATGTAATGAGCAGCTCAAGGTCATCAGCATAGTTATCACCTCAATTATTTGTCACTTTTTCTGTCGCCATCATTCAGACCCTCTCTACTAGATTTTGTGAAATACACAATTAATTGTTGTCAGCTCTGATCAGAGGCTTCCGTTACAAAAATAGCTTAAATCTGATGGCCATTTGTGCCTTACATGCCACATATTTTGTGACCATCTCATTTTTTTTTTTTTTTAATAAGAGTAAGTCCTGGGTCATAGTGTAATTACGTCAGAATTTAAAAAACAGAAGAGTGATGGCTAAGGATGTACCTCAGCTATAGAACACCTGCCTGGCAGGTGCAAAGCCCTGGAATGACCAAAATAACTAATCCACCAACCAACCAAACAGACAGACACTCAAGGATAAGTAAAAATGGTTCTTAGTATTTGGAAATGAAAATAACCAATTTTCATAGTGTCCCTATGTCAAGAAGAAAGCCTTATGGTTGTTGAAGATACTGTAGTGCTGGTGGGAATGGATGCTAGGCCAGCCACAGTGAAAGATCAGACCAGGACATTTGCCATGAGATAGTGTCTTCCATATGGGACAGGGAAGATGCACTCATGAAATCTTCCCTTTAATTTCTTTTTAAAGAGTTTTGAAATTAAATTTAAATTACATCATTTCTCCCTTTCCTTTCCTCCCTTCAACCTTTCTCATGTACCTCTGTTTCTTTAATTATTGTTGTGGTTGTATGTGCATTTCTAAAAATCTAAGTAGAACCAGCCTAGCCTGCATAATGTTATAATTAAGGGACTAATTGGTAACTCACAACTCAGGCCAAACAAGACCTGAATAATGAAAACACCAGTTGACATACCAAGAAGTTGGGTAACCTTTACAATCCCACCTGTAGATGGAACTATGGTCAATTGTCAACTGCTAAGATGGGAGAACCAGTGTTCCCCAGGGATGAGACTCTAATCAGTGAGCTGATATCAAGGGATCATCTCTAAAAACATAAACATATAAATAACATAAACAGATTCAGTAAATTATATTTACATATTTATATACATGTACACATGTAATGATAAGAATGAAAGAAAAAGAGAAAAATCTAAAGAACAAAACAAAACTGAAAATTGGCCCAGCTATATCATTCCTGGGTATTTACCTAAAGGAATCTAATTTAACTTAATATAGAATCATTTTCACATCAATGTTTATTATAGCACTATTTCCAAATTATGGAACAAATCTTGGTGTCCAATGTCTGGGGAGCAGATAAAGAAAATGTGGTATGTATACACAGTTGAATGCTTTTTTTTATCCTTCCCCCAAAGAATTGAGTTATTTGCAGAAAAACAGATGCAATTGGAGATAATCATATTAAGTGAATTAAGCCCGTTTAGAAATATATGTATCGTATATTTTCTCTAACTTCTAGTTCCTTGACGATATAGACACACAAAGTCGCGTATGTATATGACATAGAGATAGAAGCAAAACTGTCTGGAGGGGGAGGGGGCAATCAGAGAAGGAAGATAGAGAGCAGAAAGGCAGGAGGGGATGCGGAAATATGTTACATACATGTGTACTTGAATAAAAATGTTCTTATGCAACATAGTGCTTTGCATGATGAATGTACATAACGAACGTTCTTGAAATGAATAAATGAAATTCTAAGAACTGAAAGATCACAAAATGCTTCAGATGAAACGTAAGGGAGGTAACAACACAGATGAAAAGTACACGAAGAAATAGCTAACTTCATTGTTGCGGCATATTTTAAAACACTTCTGGTAACTGACAGACAAGGCTAACGGTGCCCATGGATTATCAACAGTATAGCTGCCTAAATAAGACCTGCATAAAGACAGCAACAGTTGACATGCCAATCTGTAGGGGAGAAATCTCATATGGCTCCTCCCGTAGAAGAAGATATCCAGGCTAAGAGAGAGAATAATCAGTTTTCTCTGCGGATGAGCCCATTGGTAGGTTATCCAGTCCCAAGTGTTCAGCCCTAAACAAGTGTACATAGAATGTTCACAGTGTACATAGAAGAAATACTAAATGGACTCAGTGGAATATATTTATATATGCATTTGTGGTGTGTGTGTGTGTGTGTGTGTGTGAGTGAGAGAGAGAGAGAGAGAGAGAGAGAGAGAGAGAGAGAGAGAGAGAGAGAGAGAGATTGAGAGAGGAGAGAGAGTTGTGGAGCAGTTGGAATCAGGACAGAAAAGGACAGAAATGGCATAAATAACGATATTAATGTATGAAATTCTTAAAAATATATTGGAATTCAGAAGTAATAACAAAGGGAAAGGAGACTGATTTAGACAAGTTTGGGGACACAGGATAAATGTGAAAAGGGTTTTTGAAGCATTGTACTGTCCAGTGGGAGTGGAGAGAGGTTATGTTGTAGGCATCATAGGGAATACTCCATCTTTCTTTTTTATCTTGTAAGATATTAAAAGTCCTATTCAGTGATTTATGAACACATAATCTTTCACCCACAGTTCATAATAGGAGTTTGAACTTCACTAATGAAAGTGTGATTACTATAGAGGGTGGTCAGCTGTATAAAAATGGATACTTTTGATAGATAGCAAATAAAATTCTATCTATTGATTTCTTTGCAAAGAGGGGGAAAGTGAATTTTCCTTTCAAAGGAACATTTTAATCATACATTAAAATTAAGAAAGAAAACATTAGTTTTTATTATACTGGAATTCCCTGTTATCAATCATTTCAATTCCAGTTCCTACACCTAGTGTTTCCAAATCATGTTCTCATTTATTCCAAACTCCCATGCCAGGGGAAAGTATTAAAGCAGGTAACCTTGTAGTACAAGCGAGTAAACAGTGTGCATACCCGGCCAGTTCAGAAGTGTGGAGAATCACTTTGCTGGCATCGACTTCTCTGCAAAAAACATTACACAGATTACTTTCTAGTGTATAAGAATATAGATCCAATAATGTGAAAAAATAGTTTAATGACTTGTCAAGGACCAAGATGTCAGGAATCAAAAATGAACCACGGAAAAAGTACTAGCTATGCCAGGGAACAAGTCATAAGACCACTGCCCTACCCCAGAGTAGTAACACTACTAACCAGAGGCTCCCAAAGATAAGAGCATTCCACAGTCAGGTGCCATGACAACTGAATGTAAAGAGCATTCCATGGTCAGGTAGCCTAGCAACAGAACAAATGGCCCCTGACCAGTGACCTTAGCGGACATCTTGCAGTTGTATGACCTGCAGGTCTCCCACATCTTGCACTCCTTCCATGTCTCTTCCCCTTCCCTCCTTCCTGCCCCCTCCCCTCCTTTGCTATATAAGCCTTGCAGAGAAAAATAAAATCTGCAGCTTGATCAGAATTTTATCTTGCTGTCATCCTTCGTGTCCTCTGTCTCTTTCATTCGCTCCCACAGGTGGGTTGCCCCCGTTGAAACCCCGCTGGCCAGGGCAAAGACTCTTGAAAAAAATCTCACTCCAGGAACTATCAAGTGTCATTTGGTTTAGTGGGTAAATAAGTTCTATCTGTTTTAAAACTGTTGTCCATTGTTGAGACAATAAACATAGCAGATGTAGCTGTATTAAGTCAGATCGCAGCATGAGAACTATGAAGACCACTAACATGGGGGTCTGAAGATACTATGGGCCCCAAACTTCTTGTCTTTTGCACCCCCTGGGATATTACTTTAGGAGATATTTTATTACTTATTTGTTTAAATGATTATCTGTATTGAGGTATAACATTGTGGAGTACCAACACAGTACATTGATACATATGTCATGTGTAGTGAGTGATTGAATTAGGCTAGGAAGCCCTTCCTTCTGCTCAACCATCCATCATTTCTACTCTTTGAAACTTCCTTACTCCTGTAGGGATTTTGAAATACACCTTAGATTTTTGTAGCCAGTAGTTACCAGAATGGTGCTACAGAGACCCAAACTCAATCATTCTCTCTGTGTGCTTTGGTTCTGCCTCAATTCTCCCTTCCTATACTCTTCCCAGCCTCTTGTGACCACTGTCCCATTCCATTCTCCTATGAGATTGGATTTTTGGTTGCTAGGAATGAATGAGAACACACAGTATTTATTTTTCAATATTAGGCTTATTTCACTTAACATAATGATTCCTAGTTTTACCAATTTCCCCCAAAATGGATGTGTATCACTCTTTTCATAAGTACTATTTTATCATACACACACACACACACACACACACACACACACACACACACACAAACACACATACACATTCATCTTCCTTAGGCATTCATTTGTTTATGACACCTTGATTGGTTCAGTGTCTTGCTTTTGTGAATAATCTGCTCAATACATATGGAAGTACAGATAACTCTTCCTTATAATGAATTCATTTTCTTGAATATATAATTAGTAGTGGCATTCCTTACTAGGTAATATGAAATTAAAATTTTTACTTTTAAGTGGAATTTTCATTTTTCCCCAATGGGTTTGTTAATTTATATTCCTACAAACAATATATATGCTCTCATTTTTTGCATCCTTGTCAGAACTTGGTTTTGACTTTTTGATAATAACCATTCTAACTGGGATAAAACACTTGCCCATTATCATTTCATTTGCATTTCTCTGATGACCAATGATTTTTGAGTATTTCCATAGATGTCTATAGGCATTAGGCCTTCTTTTGAGAAATTCTATTTTTATCTTTAACATGTTTTGAAATTGCTTCTTTTCTGGTACTTTTGAATTTCTTCTATGGTTTGGATATTAATTCCTTGTTGGGTGTCCAGATGCTCTCAAATAAACACACTGAAGCTTATATTAGTCATAAATGCTTGACCAATAGCTCAGGCCTATTCCTAACTAGCTCTTACAGTTTAAGCTAACCCATGTTAAGTTTAAGTTAACCCATGGCATGTTCATCTCCTCCCTCTGCATCTGGCTGGAGACTCCAGACTCTGCCCTTCTTCCTCCCAGCATTCTCCTAGTCTGACTGTCTTGCCTAACCTTATTCTGTTCAGCTATTGGCCAGTCAGCTTCTTTATTAAACCAATCACAGCCACACGTATTCACACAGTGTAGAGGAATATTCCACAGCAGTCCTCCTTTTGAATGATCATGTAGTAAACCAATCACAGCCACATGTATTCACACAGTGTAAAGGAATATTCCACAGCAGTCCTCCTTTGGAATGATCATGTAGGCCTGATTAATTCTCATGAGGTACATTTATTAAAATAAAATTTCACTTCCTAAGAACCTTAAAAAGTACTTTACATATATATTTTTCTTAATAAAGTCTAATTAAATAATATATAGTAAATTTAACCACATTTGAAATTGCTTAGTTAAAACAAAATATAAGGTTTATCCTGAGCTTAGCATGAGTAATTAGTTTAACTCTAATATGGAAAGAATTATGCGAAAATGAAAACTCTAAAGAACAAAAATCTTATAAATGATCATGTGGCCATAACAGGGTGACATTTGCTTTGCATTCACAAAGAGCTCATGATCAGCACACACATGAGGGGTACATTTTAACGTGATGTGTCCCTTAACAAAAACACTTACTAGGACATAGAAGAAAAAGATCTGTTCTGCTATTTTGCCCTTACAACCATTTTGTATGAGCTTCACATAAATTGATCAACTGATTTAAAATTAAAATTTATCCAAGATAATAGGATATTCTGTGATAGAGCTAGGACTGTTTGAGCTGTTTGAGATCAGAGAGTGTGTTTTAAATCTCTGTAGATATTTCCTGTCTAAAGACCATGACAAGCCTTTTAGGCCTTATGGTAAATGTTCAGGGTCAGCAGAATGATGGATTTGTTCCCATTTAAACCTGTGCGACACTCTGTCAGTCTCCATGTCTTCATGGCATCTTGATTGGTTGAATTTTAATTAGGTCCCTGTTCATCCAGAGCAGCATAAAACATACATCATTTGTCATCACATCAAATATTCTCCACTTTCCTCTTTTTTAAAGAGGGTAATAGTACATTTAACACCAGATTAAACAATGGCAACCTAAATCCAAAGATCAATGAAATGTAGTTCTTGTTCTCAGGACAAAGTTAAAAAAAAAGATGGAACAAGTCAGTTTGGAATTATGAACAAAGGCCAGTTATGGTGGAATAGGGTCCACTAGCTATTCTTTTCCTACCAATGAGAAAGCTTGCAGATGTTTCCACAGATGGAGTGACTTTGAGGACTTTTGAAAGAAAGTTCTCCAAGCTGTCAGGAATGCAAAGGTGCTACTAAAACCAGAGAAAACAGCTGTCATTCTGCCTGGAAGTAAAGGATTAGTTGGGCACTTTTACAGAGTGGTGAGACTGTGTGGTGAAGGGAAAGCTGAGAGGCCATGTGTAGAGAACCAGGAGAGGAACAAGACAAGAACAGGAATAAGGCAATGGAGTCAGAGAAGCTTTATGTGCTGGCAAAGGTAGTGACTACATCTTGTAGGCAACGAGACTCTGGTGAGACATTAAACAGGAGAGTGACCTGCTCATTTTTGAGTTTGAAAAGGTAACCTGGTAGAGGATGAAGTGATTTTTCTTTGTCTAATATGGCACATTAAAATAGAAATCATCATCATTACTACCATTTTCAAATGTTAGCCTTGGCACACTTCAGAATTGTCATCTAATGCTACCTGCAGGGTTGGAGTTTTATGTTTTGTTTTCAAAGAATCCAGGGAGAAAAAGAGGTAAAATTTACATCCACTTCCTGAGTAGTTAGTCTAGGGAAATAAAGTACTATTATTTGAAGAAAAACACATTGCTGCACTTTAAATCAAAATGCAGGATTTTAATAAATACTAACAAAATTAAACTTTGACATCTCTTAGGTCATGAGCAAGTTCCAAGTTGTGGTTCAAGCTTTCTTCAAAGATGTTTTAATTAGTTGAGGCATAAATGAAGACCAAAATTTGTTGACAACCCAGTTGTTTAAAAGCAGATTTTAATATAGGATTATATTAATTTATTCCATAAACCTGTGTGTAGTAGCATAGTTCTTAAAGTAATGCAGATTAGAATTATTTAGGATGCCATCAAGCTAATTTCAGGAAGAGATAATGAAAGTCAAGCTTAAAACCTCTATGTAATGGTTCAGCATCCCTGTCATGGTGGGGATCAGACTGGTATGATCACAGTGGCCTCTCTATCAACCAGCAAACTATATCAGAAAGAGTAGATACTCACTAAATACTCATTCTATGGGTGGGGAGAAAGACAGCTGTGAGGATGCTGAGGTTTTAGCTGAACTTTAGAAAGGGTGGAAGCTAAGAACCTAATGCCCTCAAGATAGTTTCTGCAGCATTTCTACTATCTGTTTCCTTGTAAGTCTTTATTTTTCTTCCAGATAAAATCAGTGTTGTGGTTAGAAACTTGGTCATATGGAATGTTTATGTTTACATCACCTACATTTTGACTCAAACAAATAATTTTTCTGGCACTAGAATGAATAGTTCAAAGGGATGATTTTTGTTAGCTTAGCTAGAGTTCAGATCCCATTGTTATCATCCATCATGGCAGGAAGTACCCAAGCAGGGTACCCACCTCTTTAGAAGTGCCTAGGGAGAAGGAAGGCACTCTCTCCAGTTCATTTCATATTCTGTAAACTTGGTCACCTTTGAAAACAAAGTCTTTTTATAACTAAGGGGTTATAAGAAGAAAAATAAGAGATTCCAATCTTTGGAGTATGTTTCCATTCTGATTATTTGAGATGACAGGTTCTGAAGGTTAAGAGCGAACAGGTACTATGGTGAGTTCAACTTATGGTGAAATGGGAGAGCAAAGGTTATGAGAACAGAAGAGAAGTCATAAAGAAAAGCAACCTCAAGGTGTATTTAGTGGTGGATTTTGATGAAAAAAGTGTGATCTCCTTCAGGTAATTGTTAGTGCACTTGTTGAATAGCCATCATGTGCCAAATATTACAGCTAGATCATATATCTAGGCCAGTAAATTTATAAGGCAGAGTTTTCACTGAACAGCCTGAAATCCAGCTGTGTGAAGCTGACTCATGTGAGACTCATATGATATCAGCAATGAAAAGCAGAACATATGTTTAAAAAATCCCAGGGAGCTTCCTACAATGTTTACTCAGGCTAATGAAACTGGCTGATGATAGGAATCCCTACTTTTCATTTTCATCAACAAACTCCTTAGCTTCAAGCAACCAGTGATATAACTGTATGTCCTCATCACATGCTGAATGTACACCAGAGAATGATTAAGTCATCTGTCTTCTTAACTATGAAGACACCAGACAGCAAAACCAGTGACAGTTTGCATTTCCACATTGTTCTTCATCAAGGACACCCAAATGGGTGTCTAGACTACTGCTTGAAATGTGATTTCCATGTTGCTGCTTAGAAATGCAGATTGTTTTAACAAACAGAAAATAAATAGTTCTCTATAAAGAGTATAAATAGTTTCTTCTTCCCATTACAAATATAGACTATTAAAAAAAATGTAAAGTCCCTAAACAATGTTGAATGGGACAGTTCTGATGGAGACAATGCCATATTCATTCCCTTCCCCTTTATGTTCACTTTGGGTTGCCAGCATAGTAGATTATTATACTCTTGATTATGTTTCCATGTATGTATAAATAAATCTTTGTTCTTTTCTCCAGTGGTTTCAGAGGCCATATAAGAATTTATCAGTTGCTAGCCAAAACTGTGTGGATGAATAGCAGTAAATTCACACCAAAAGGGCAAAGCTGATGTTTCATTTAGTCAAGTCATATGACCTACTGAATTAAAGCACTTTGGGCTTGAATTTTATTAACTATTGTTGATGGGACTGTCTAGAAGTTGCTGCTCAGTTTTAGTTTGGGTATGAGTTACAAATTTATATGCAAACGGTCTATTAAAACAGTCATGTGCTAGCATTGTTTCCCATATATCACTTAGAGACTACTTCACACTCTGGGAGACAGGATTTATCACCATATGCTATAGATGAAGTAACTGAAACTTAGCAAAGTGATAAACCTGAATTTTCAGTTACACCTAAGTGCTAGATCCTGGAGTGCTATCCCTGGAAGTCCACATCTATTCCAGGACATCAAAACGATCTGTTGTTGGGCAGGCATGCTTCCTTTTACATTAAACACATTGCACAATCTTTCTAAAGGACATTTGTAGCCCCATGAAGACTCCTTTGAGGCAGTGATTGCATTGAGTATTAAAGAGATAGTCACATTTGTTGGTGATTGCTACCTTCTGGAAGAGGGAGAGTCATTTTCCTCCAGGAGCATAGCTCCTGGTAAGTTGGCTACATGTCAGTGGACAATCATACATCCAATATTATTTGGGCAGGAAGGTAAAAAACAAATAAATCATCATCAGTATCCTCCTCATCATCATCAGCAAAAAACAACCAACAACAAAGCAAATGAAACACACATCCACACACTCACACACACTCGCACACAATCACACCAATGGGTGAGGTGTCAGTTAAGGTCTGGGAGGAGATGGGACTATGATCAGAATATAATTTATAAATTTCTACTACAAAAGAATATTGAGCAACATGGACTGGTCTTGATTGGAGGGGAAAGAAGACAAAAATTTACATGAATGGGGATTTATTTGAGTATGGACACGAGAAGAATTGGGAGGGGTTGTTAGTATGATCAAAATGTAAAACATATTGTATAAAAGTCTCAAAGGACTAATAAAAATTGTAAAAATCAGGAGTTCTAATATTTTAGATTAGAGATCTCTGGGTACTGTATATTCTGTATTTACTCTTACCTTAAAAACTCCACAGATTTTTAGAAAGAATAAATAAAACATTGAACATGAAATTAATTATATTGGTTCATGGTGTACTCTTGAAATCATATTCAAACAGAACTTAGTATTGTGTATTCCAAGTTGTACTGTCAGCTCAGTGGTGATGATGATTATGGTGATGATGAAGTATGTGTGTGTGTGTGTGTGTGTGTGTGTGTGTGTGTGAGGAAGGGCTGGGATAAGGTCAGGTTAAAACATTCCTCCTGAAAGTTGAAGGCTTAGCCACATCTAAGTAGAATTTTGGCTATCTTGTAGTGTAAAAATAAATGTTTTTTTTTTTAAAATTTATATTACCAAAGTGAGCATTAGTGAATCACAGGCTGAAAATGCATGGAAATAATACTTTATGCCCTGGAGCAGATAAATTAGAGTACTCTATATCCTCGTAGAAGTAAAGAGCTGAGGTAGTTGTAATTTGGCTTCTATCATAGACTTCACTGAAAGAAAGATAAAATGAATCCAGCAGATGTTCACTGCCCCCATATCCTAGACAAGCCTTTAATATGTCACCAGTTTTGCATGAATTTAGCTGTCTTTATGCTTCTCTGGCCTGTGGAGAGAAATCTCTAGTTAATCTGGGTAGGCCACTTTGTCACAGGAGCAAACGTGTTGATAACTCTTCTACTAGTTTTCTGTCAACTTGACATAAGCTAGAGTCACCCTGGGTGGGGAAACCTCTGTTGGGAAACTGCCTTTATCAGATTGGCCCATGGGTATGTCTGTGCGGCATCTCTGTGACTGCCATCGTTAAGAGAGGTTCCAGTCTATGATGGGTAGCAGGTGGTCCATGGAGGTATAAGACAAAGGATGCTGAAAGGAAGCTACTAAGCAGCCTTTATCCATGGTTTTTGCCTCTATCTCTGCTTGAATTTCTGCCCTGGTTTCCCTCAGTTGTGATCTTAATGTGTAAGCCAAATAAACCTTTTCCTTCCCAGGGTGGTCTTGGTCATGGTGTTTACCACAGCAGTAGAAAACATGGGATGCTAACTAACTAGGAATAGGAAACAGAATAAATGATTTTGCAAAGTCATTTCTGAAGCATATGGACTTGCCATGATGTATGAAAAGGATATCCTCTGATCGTGTAGTGTACTGTAAGATTACCTTCTCTGAGGGACAATCTGAAATTTCCTTCTTTTTAATTATGGCCTCATCAGAACACTTGGGGGAAGTATGTGCATAAAATGAAGGTGAAAAACAATTCTTACATGTAAGTCAGGGAGGCTGCTGGAGCATTGTCTTGACTGGGTTCTTCTAACTGGGAATCTTTTCAAGCTTGGGGAACAGATTTGGAGGATAGAAAGTATGACCTCAGAAAATGGTTAGGAAAAAGCTTTACCTGATTTTTTTTTATTAGTACAGTTTCTAATCAACAAGTCAGTCATTTTCAAATGAGACTTTTGACACAAACCAATGAATTCCTAAGCAGCCATTTAATATGCAGGGTATGAACACAGGATACAAACAAGAAATTGGTCTTTGGTGACACTACCTGGGTTATCTTCCCCCGATAGTCAGCATTCTACGTCCTGATATTGTCAGGACAGTTTAAGTCCAAATTTCCATTGCTTCCTTGAGACCCTGAAGGAACATACAGCATGTTTGGTGATTCAAGCAGAAGGAGTTCCAACTCTTCAAAATTTCCTATTCTGTCTTTGCTACTCTTTCTAATCTCTTCCCCTGGTTATATAGACAGGAGGGAGGCTCCCAAATTTCAATGCATGAATGAGCAAATGTCCCTTGGAAATGAGGTGCAGCTCTATTTTTCTCCACCCCTCTCTCTGAATGATGGGGAGGCTTCCTCGTCACTAGGGAGAATCTGCACTTAGGATTTTGTGGTGACATCTAGACCACTAAGTCAGGACTTACACAATGTGTTTCCTTTCCATTAAGGTCCATAGGTTAAATGTCATGGTAAAATGGAGGGTGAGGGAGCTGGATTAATGATGTGGGGGTCTCTGGGCAGAGTCTAGCTTTGACATAGGCCTATAGTCCTCTGTATTTCACATTTCTGGTTAAAATGTGGCATGATATGTGTATCTTTATTTCATTTTAGGCATGTGCTAGTTCAGAGACAACAAAAACTGTAATTTCCCTTGATCCCATGTCTTTGCTCCCTACATAGAGGTTTGTCTTGCCTGTTTTTTAATGAAGTTATTTTAAAGATTTCCAAGTAGAGAATAAAAAGACTGATTGAAGCTTTTTTTATTTTTGGTTTCTCTTCTTATTTATTTATTTATTTATTTATTTATTTATTTATTTATTTGATTCATGAGCGTGTGTATGTGTGGGTGGATGCATGTATGGAGAACGGAGAACAACTTTCAGGAGTCAATTTTCTCCTGTGTGTGGGATCCAGAGATGGAAAAAAAGCCACCAGACTTGGCACAAGTCACTCTACAATCTGAAATGTCTTGCCTGACTCAGAAGCCTAAGACCATGCAATTTTCAAGTAGAGGAAGGTATTTCCAAGGATAAGGGGGACTCACTGGGATGAATGGTACCCTAGGGTGAAGCATGTTGGCAGGAACTATTCCTGGGAAGATAGAATGTATGTTCATGCCTGCTGCTTACCTCTGGGATGCCTTAGTTCTTTCTGCCAAAGCTTCTGTGTCAGTATGGGGCTAAGGGATAACAACTGTGTCCTGAAGAGTTGGCATAACAGGTAGGTGTTTGTGACTGGTGAAGCCGATGCTCTTCAGGGTAGCTTTCCTGACTCCAAAGTAGGCTGATGATTCAGGAAAAAGTTCTGAAATCACGAAAGACATCAACCTCCATATAAACGCAGTTATAAGAGCTCTGAAGACTGTGAGGGTGGATTCTGCACGGATTCCACACTAAGGAATTTCATGATCCAGTGTTAGAGGAGAATTTGAGTAAATGATGACAGCAATAGAAGACAAAAGACTGAATTTCCAAGAATAGGACATACTGGGAAAGGGGGAAGGGGAATTAAGTAGGAATTATTGGGAAAGAAGAGATATTTCAGGCTCAAATCCGGCACAAGGCAAGTGCTTTGGTAGGAAGGCGCTTTTAGAGCATCTCTCAACAGTTTGCTAATCCCATTCAGATGCTGACTCCAACTGTAGCACAGGAAGTGAAAACACACAGCAATGACATTCTGTATAACATGCAAATGTATCTGATTGTATTTCAAATCCCATTGTGTTTAAATAAGATTCAGAAATCTTGCTTGGGACCACTTTTGTATGTAACGATATTAAATTTGGATAATGCATGGAGATTTTCAAGGGAGAGAGAAATGCAAAAGAGACACACCTCAACAAGGTTTGGTTTGCCAAAACATAAAACAGCAATTTTCACCATTCACTGAAAATATTTGCGCTAATTTTGAGAAGGTGATTTTGAATTTAATAGAACTTTACAAGAACATTAGGAAGTATACCATGTTATAACTTGGTGTAATATAAAGTGCATGCCAAAGCCAATAATAAATAGGCAATAAGAATTCTCAGATAAGGAATTATAGACACTTTCAAAGAAACTCATGCTGATTCTCTTAGCTAGTCAGTGTTGAAAAACATTTGGGCATGAGTAAAAAAGAAGCAGTTTCTAAAAAAACAGTTGGCTAAACATGCTAAATGGACTCAGGACTATACACATACACATACATACATAAATATACACACATATATATATATATATATATATATATATATATATATATATATATTCTATTTATATATACTATACTATACACTAATTAAAGAAAAGACCATGGATTTGGGGAGGGGAACAGTAGGAATTTGGAGAAGTGGAAGAGATCTTCCAAAACAGATGTTCTCAAAAACAGTAAAAATAAAAAAAAGTTCTCCACATATTCATTTCTCCTCCCCCACCCTTACAGATTTAGGACTCTAATTTTTTCTCTCCTTTTTAAAATTTATTATATTTGTGTTTTAATTTTACACATCAGCCATGGGTTCCCCTGTCCTCTCCCCTCCTGCCCCCAGCCACACCTTCCCCCCCAGCCCCTCCCCTCCATTCCCATATCCTCCAGGGCCAAGACTCCCCTGGGGATTCATTTAAACCTGGTGGATTCAGTACAGGCAGGTCCAGTCCCCTCCTTCCAGGCTGAGCAAAGTGTCCCTGTGTGAGCCCAAGGTTCCAAACAGCCAGCTCATGCACTAAGGACAGGTCCAGGTCCTTATAAACACCTTCAGCAACATAGCAGGATACAAGATCAACTCAAAAAAATCAATAGCCCTCCTATATACAATAGACAAACTGGCTGAGAAGGAAATCAGAGATACATCACCCTTTACAATAGCCACAAATGATATAAGTATAGTGAAAAGTGGAGATCTTAGCAAAAGCAATCTATAGATTCAATGCAATCCCCATCAAATTACCAACACAATTCTTCACAGACCTGGAAAGAATCATACTCAACTTCATATGGAAAAACAAAAACCCAGGATAGCCAAAAGAATCCTGTACAATAAAACAACCTCTGGAGGCATCACCATCCCTGACCTCAAACTCTACTATAAAGCTACCGTAATAAAAACAGCTTGGTACTGGCATAAAAACTGACATGTGGACCAATCGAACCGAATTGAAGACCCTGACATGAACCCGCACACCTATGAACATATAATTTTTGACAAAGAAGCCAAAAATGTACAATGGAAAAAAGAAAGTATCTTCAACAAATGGTGCTGGCATAACTGGATTTCAATGTGTACAAAGCTGCAAATAGATCCATATCTGTCACCGTGCACAAAACTTAAGTCAAAGTGGATCAAAGACCTCAACATAAATCCAGTTACTCTGAACCTGATAGAAGAGAAAGTAGGAAGTATTCTTGAACGCATTGGCCCCAGAGATCACTTTCTCAATATAACACCAGTAGCACAGACACTGAGAGAAACAATCAATGGGACCTGTTGAAACTGAGAAGCTTTTGTAGAGCAAAGGACATGGTCAACAAGACAAAGCGACAGCCTACAGAATGGGAAAAGGTCTTCATCAACCCCACATTTGACAGAGGGCTGATATCCAGAATATATAAAGAACTCAAGAAATTAGACATCAAAATGCCCACCAGTCCAATTAAAAAATGGGCTACAGAACTAAACAGAGAATTCTCAACAGAGGATGTTCAAATGGCTGAAAGACATTTAAGGAATTGCTCAACATCACTAATTTAAAAAATATTTCCATAGCTTTCCCTTTTGTATGGTAAGAGTGTGTTTGATTTGTAAGAAACTGGCAAACAGTCTTCTAATATAGTTGTACTATGCTGTCTTCTCCATCATCATTTGTTGTCAGTGTTCTGGATTTTGGCCTTATATTAACTACATAACTCTATCTTCCTACATTTTAAATCTGCATTTTTCTAGTGATATGATGATATTGTCAGAATGTGGCCTCTTGGAATTCATGTGGTCAAATACAGACCTATAGACTAAAGGTGTCTTTTTTGAACTTCACACTTGATACTTTTACATATCTATGGGGGTAATATACAATCATTTGATGTATGTCTATAGTGTAGAATTGTCAGATCAATGTCATTAACATTTACATATCCTAAAATATGCAAAACATCTATGTGTTGGGAAACTTCCAGCTTGCCTTTTCTAGTTATTTTGGAATGTGCCTCTCATTGTTGTACACCTGGTACATAATAGTTGGTGAAGACCCTGGTTAGTTTCATAGCTCAGCTATTATAAATGATGCTTTTATAAACATGGCATCACAGATATGTCTTTTTAAATGTCATTTTATTCTTTGGAATGTATGTCAAGTAGTCAGATTACTAGATAATATGCTAGTCCCAGCTTGAAATTATTTTGAGAAAATTCCATATGGTTGCATTGACTTTTCTCAAAAGAAATACAAGTGGCCAGCAGGCATATGAGAAAATGCTTAGTATTTACTAACCATCTGGGAAATGAAGATCAGAACCAGGGTGAGATATCACTTCAGTATTTTGATGAGGAGTTAGCATGGCTACCAGCAAGAAACTAAAGATAACAAACACTGGCAAGGATGCAGAAGAAAGAAATCTTTATGTACTCTTGGTTGGAATGCAAATTAGGAGTTTTTGTTAATTAAGCTGGCTGATGTCCTCTGAACTCTAGGATCTGAGTGTTTGTACTTGGCAACTTCTCTGTCACCATTTTACTTTGGATTTCTCTTTTCCTGCACTTTATTTTCTTTGTGGACTCATATTGCATGTACATTGCACCTTTTAATAATATTACACAGTCATTGGATGCTATTTTCCCAGTCTCTGTTTCTTTGTTCTTCAGCTTTAGACTTTCTATTAATATATCCTCAAGGCCAAAGATTCTTCCACAGCTGATCTACTAATAAACTCATCAAAAGCGTTCTTCATTTGTTACAATTTTTAACCTCTTGCATTTCTTCCTGGCTGTGTATAAGAATTTCATCTCTGTCTTTACATTGTCCGCCCACACTAGAGCATTGCTTGAGGTATGCTGTAGAACCTTTTGTATCTAAATTGTATTTAAATTGGGGTTCTGATAATTCTGCCTCCCGTGTTTTCTGACATTAACTGGTCTTTTAAAATTGAATTTGTTCTCTCAGAGTTTATCTTGGAATTTTCTTTTTTCTTGATATTTAAGCAAGTAAAAAAGAATTGCTGTCTTCAGGCCTTTAATAAAGTGGTGGGAAGGGATGGAGCAAGGAGGAGTATTCTACAATCTTTTGACTAATCTCAGCTTTTTAAGTCTGTTTCTCTAGAAATGACTTGTAGAATATTGTTGATTATCCCTTTAGAGGAGAAACGGGGTGATTTTGGGGTGAGGCAGAGTTGAGTACTTCTCTTTCCTAATATCAGTAAGGAGCTGATCTAACCCAAACCACTTCAACTCTGATTAAAGAATTTCTGCTTGTGGGTATGCCCCATTAACAACATAGTGTTGTGGTATGTTTCAAAGTGTTTCCTCTTTCCCTTCCCCTAGATGCTTCAGGGGATTTAAATAAAATTTATTTACTCTGAGAATCTGGTTGAATTACTGGAGGTGAAACTAAGAAAATGTGTGGAACCCTTCTGGAGTCTCTACCTCTCAGATCTGTCTACATAGTGTTCCCAGGGATTCATAAATGATGGGGCAGCATTTCCTGCTCAGCATTGCTTCCTGCAGAGGTTGGGCTCTTGTGAGATATAGCTCAACTTGTTTTCCTGTCTGTCCATCCAGTACTGTTCCAACCTTGGTCAGTGATTGCTCCAAGTCTACACATCTGTTAAACATCTAAGGAAAGCGGTTGGCTTTCCATATGTGCAGCATTGTACTTGTTTTTAGGCCAGAGCAGCAGCATCCATGAATCTTATATTCGGAACTAAGAAGTAGAAGTTAGTGCTATTTTGTAACTGCAAAATCTCCATGCTTGTGGCATCAACATTCCATATTAAGAAGTCTGTAAAAGAAAGAGTTTAAGTACATAGTTCCTTTCCAAGTATACAGTAGTTCTTCCCAGTGCTGGCTAATGTATGCTTCTGAATACTTTTATTTTCTAACTTTAATTAACTTTAGAAATATTAATAGAGGGGTTGGGGATTTAGCTCAGTGGTAGAGTGCTTGCCTAGCAAGCACAAGGCCCTGGGTTTGATCCTCAGCTCCAAAAAAACTATTAATAGGTAAGTTAATGACTGCACTGAGAAGCTTCTAAAAATCTATGGAGAATAGTGTGGAGAATAACATTATGGCAGCCCAAGATCCTGAGGGATAGAGTGGGGTTTCATGCCACAGGCTTGAGCGTAGCTAATGGCATTATCCCTAGTGATTAGTAGCAAGCCTGTCAGTTTATTGTGTTTCATGGTCTCAGGCTACCCCAACTGATCAACAAAACAAAACAAACAAAGTAAATCACAACACTGAACAAAACAGTAAGGGTTTAAGACTTCTTTTTTAAATTGATGATAAAAAAAATCAATGTTCTCATGGTTTTGTGTTTATGGTCAATCCTCAAATCCTGTTTTTCCAAAAACTGACCAATATATTTTTTGAAATGAGTCCAATCTAACATCTTACAGTGCTATGGACGTTTGATTGATAAATAAAATGCTGATTGGCCAGTAACCAGGCAGGAAGTATAGGTGGGACAAAGAGGGAGGAGCATTCTGGGAAGTGGAAGGCTGAGGCAGGGAGATGCTGCCAGCCACCATGAGGAGAAGCATGATGTAAGATACTGGTACGAGCCACGTGGCAAGGTACAGTTTTATAGAAATGGGTTAATTTAAGATATAAGAACAGATAGCAAGAAGCCTGCCACAGCCATACCGTTTATAAGTAATATAAGTCTCTGTGTGTTTACTTGGGGGATGCAAGTGGGAGAGATTTGTCTTGACGTCCGGCAGGCCTGAACACAGGAAAACTTCAGCTGCATTACAGTTTCTAGAGAACCGCTACTTTAAAAAACTTATTTAAAAAATGAAACCACTCGTGAAATCAGTGACAGAACTTACGCTGAAGAGAAATGGAGGACAGTGAGTGTGCTTATGGAGTCATTAGGGCACTGATGATTCAGCAAAGCTAGTTATGGATGTCTCTGGGATAAAATTTTCTCAGTAAAGTTTCTCACATTTATCCATCATTACAGCAATATGCTTGAGAAGCAATTTAGGAAGTTCAACACTGGTTCTGTATTCATTTTGAATACTAAGTAATCCTTCCTGGAATGACCTTCCACTAGAGGAGTTTGTAATTACAGGAACATCATTAGTGAGGTTTCTCTCTCTCTCTCTCTCTCTCTCTCTCTCTCTCTCTCTCTCTCTCTCTTGGAAAAACAAGGCTCATATATATTGAAGTTAACTCTAATTTCTTAAACATCTGTCTTGCTTTGAGGCCAGAGAGCAGAATTTAATTTCTTATTTTTATATGCTTTAATAGTAACACAGAGCACAGAACAGTGGATTCTTTTGACTGCAGGGAGACAATTCATAGGATTATAAAATACTAAGATGTGTCCAGAATTGGGACAATGATCCAAACCTTCAACATTAGTATCAACTCTGGCATCTTTTTCTGACTTAGCCTTGTTTTCTCCTAGGCTACTCTGAGCTTAGTCATTTTCTTGATTAAAAAGGAGAAACTTATTGGTATCAGAGAGCTGTGACCTTTTCAGAAAGAAAAGTCACAGCCTTTGCTGTTCATTTCTTTAAAAAATTCAGTGTGTTCATAAGTCATAAATGGAAATAACACTAACTGAGGAGATGGAATATTCCAATAAGTCTGAAAAACAAAACAAGTAGCCACAGATGGTTGCTCAAACCTGTTACCTAGCTCTTGGGAGCCCAAGGAAGGAGGATTTCCCCGAGTTTGAGGCCAGCATGGATTCCAGATCGAGAAGCTGTCTAAAAACAAAAAACAAAAACAAAAAACAATAACCAATCAAACAAATGAGGTTGAAAATCAACCAATGGAAAAACAAGGTGTTGAGGCTTAACTGGGGAAGAAGATGAGAGGGTAAAGAAGGGTGATGGTAGAGGGATTCAACACTAAGGATGTTGGGAAAAGCCACGTGGGAGATTACTATTTTATAATTAAAAAATTTTTAAATTCATTTTACATATCAACTGCAACCCCCCCTCTCATTTTTCCTCCTGCTTTCTCCGGAAAAGGTAAGGCCTTGCATGGCGAGTCACCAAAGCCTGGTACATTCAACTGAGGCAGGTCCAAGTCCCTCTCCTTAGCTTACTATAGACACACACACACACACACACACACACACACACACACACACACACACACGTATGTGGGGATTTAAATAAAATCATCCTACCTCAGAGATGATGTTCCTCTTAGAAAACATAGGTTTCCAAATAAAACACCCAGTGTCAGTTATGGGATATTAATTCTTGAATTGTTGGCTGGAGGTGGCAATTCCAGAAAACCCCCAAACAATGCAGGCTATTGATATTGCTGTTGGTTACCCACTAGAACTTAATAATCAGTTACAATTACTGAGAATTTTAGTCACATAACTTGGAGAAATCAAGCTACTACTGTCTTGGAAGATATCCCTTGCTGGGTAGATTTTATAGTCTATGAGGTGTTATATGGGTTGTTGGGGGTAAAAAAACCCAACAAAACAAAGACCTCATCGAAAGTCTTCTACAGCTATGACATGGCCTCTTTGAGCAGTAACAACTGGCCTGGCAAGGTATGACTATGGGTACAAAGCAAAAGAATTGCTTCCTGATGCCAAGATACAGGGAAAGTACCCTAGAACGTGCCATCTTATTCCTCATTAGAAGGGAGCTGTATTTTGTCTTGTTTTGTGGAGAATGGGAGGCCACTTGGTGCAGGCAGGTTGCTAACTAGGTACAGTACCAGAACACTGTCTAAGTATTTATCTCTTTACTCATAGTTGTTATAGCTCTCAGTTCTCATCAGAGGAGCATTTTTGCACAGTGGATGGCAGTTAATACCTAGACACATAACTGATTAAAGTGCAGAGAATAAGCATTTGTGGAGGGCTCAGTCATAAGTGGGGCACGTGTGTTACATCTCTTCATTCCAAGGCTCAGGGGACTTTTTGGAGGATTAGGTAGAAGGAACTACAAGCCAAGGAGGAATGTCTTAGTTAGGGTGTCTATTGCTGTGAAGAGACACCATGACCACAGCAACTCTTATTAAGGAAAACATTCAATTGAGGTGGTAGCTTACAGTTTCAGAGATTTAGTCCACTATCATCATGGCAGGGAACATGGTGGCATGCAGGTAGACATGGTGCTGGAGAAGGAGCTGCTACATGTTGATATGTGGGCAACAGAAAGCAGACTGTCTCACTGGTAATAGTCGGAGCATAGGAGACTCCAAAGCCCACCCCTACAGTGACACACTTTCTCCAAGCAGACCACATCTACTCCAGCAAGGCCTCAGCTCCTAATAGTGCCACTCCCTTTGGGCACCATCTTCCTTCAAACCATAAGAATCTTGGGGGAAAACTGCTTTCTGGAGATGACAAGGACCATTGTACCTAAGAAATCACAACAGCTTCTATTGCCTGAACAAGATCTGTAGAAGATCCAGGCAGTCAACATTTCAACATGGATTGGGAGGGACACTGGAAATCCCCACCCTTAGCTGAGGAGCTACTGATAATTGATGACTGTCAGACAAGGGAGAGAAAATTTTCATTAGGAACATGATCACTGTTGACTATGCTCTAGTAGATGACCCTACCACCATGTACACATGTACATATGGACAGTACTAACTAGGACTCAATGGTATATATATATATATGTTTATTTTGTGTGTGTGTGTGTGTGTGTGTGTGTGTGCTTGAAGAGAGAGTTAGAAGTTTGGAGTGGGACATATGGGAGGGGTCCAGGAAGAGCTGGAGAGTTGGTATGGGGAGTGAATATGATTAAAGTACGTTGTGTGCATGTATGCAATTCTCAAAGACAAATAAACTATTACATTAATATATAGAATGAAAATTTTAAAAAATGTGATTCCCATTCAAGAGATGGAGGAAACCAAGAAAAACTACTGAGGACTCAGTTCTCAAAAGCCCAGGCAATCAAATAACAAGATACCAGTTTTTTAAGTCCTTACATGAGTATGGGAACACACAAACTGGATCATAAAAACCAGTGTGTGCAGATATTTCTTCTATATATTTAGAGACTATCTACAATTTTGGACAATGAATGAGGAATTCTGATCTACCTTAATGTCAGTAAAGTAATACCAATACATTCAAAATATAAGGTTCCTTATTGATTTTTTCTCTCTCTCTCCTTATTAATGGTTCATTTATTATTGCTGTTTTGGTTTCATTTTTAAAATTCCTTTCTGTGGTTTGAATCCAGGGCCTCACAAAGGCTGAGCAAGATTTCTACTACTCAATGGACTCCTAGTCTTGCCCTTCATATTAATTTGTTTTGTAAATGCTGCAATAGGAGATATTTTGTCCATAACTTCTCTTACAGTATCTGAATAGTTTCCTTAAGATGTGTTTATTTATAGATTTGGATAATCCTCTGCATTAAAATGCCATTTGTGTAAGTTTTCTTAAAAACAAAACAAAAACAACAAATAACCACAAACTCCCTATCCACCTGTGTTTAATCACCTAGAAAACCAACAAAAAGCTTGCGTTTACTGGTCATAAGCCTGAGGAAGTATAGCATCTTCCCAAACTGCCTCATGTTTCATTTTTATTGTAATGACATGGCTCGGTCTCATTTCAGTTGGTTCCATTTTTATTGGGACTAACTTCATTGCTAATTGTCACAGCATCCAGTGAGAGCAGGAAGCCAATAAAAGGACTGTCTTCTCAAAGAGTCCGTTTTGGCACAGAGTTTTACCATAATGTGATTGAAAAGTAAAAGTCAAATAGACATTTAATACTTCGCTTTGAGGGGTCACTAATCTAGGCATTGGTGTTATATACTAAATATTTTGTGTGTTGGACATGAATTTTTTCTTATTCTTCAACATTTAGCATCGCCAGAAAAATCCATATTAGAAGGGCTTACATTTAAGGTATGTTTTACTTCCAAAGAGGAACTGGATAAAGATTAAAGTTTAATAAGAGTTGATGGCACTCCTGGAGCTCCACCTGGGGCCTGGCCGTGGATCTCTGCATCCACTTCCATCAGTTATTGGATGAGAGTTCCAGCACGACCGTTAGGGTGTTTGGCCATCTGATCACCAGAGTCTTGGCCCTGGAGGAGATAGGAATGGAGGGGAGGGGATGGGAGAAAGGTGGGGGGGGGGGTGGGAAAGGGGAGGACATGGGAACCCATGGCTGATATGTAAAATTAAAGCACAAATATAATAAATAAAATTTGAAAATTAAAAAAAGAGTTGATGGCACTATTAACACTATCTCCAAGAAAACTTTATGCCCTGAGTAGACCTTCCCAGTTGAATACATCTAGCCTTTTAGACCCTCTTCTATGACAGAATATCCTACATGAATAGCAAATTATATAGGCACAACTGGAACTTTTGTCTTGGCACACTCACACAGCATATTATGATGATATTATTGTTGGCTCTTGTCACCGTATATGCATATCTCTACTACCGAAAGAATACTTAGCAATGAAAGTTCACAGAAAATACTCCAAACATGTAAACAGACTACCAGACCTGAGAATGAAATCTGCAAGATCCCAGAGTGATGGCTAAGTCATTTTGGGGAATAACTGTTGCAATTCCAGTTAGAACTCTATTTACTTACAGGTACCCCTAAGTACCAGCTGTATGCCAGGTATCCAGAATGTATCATAGAACTAATTTCTTTTGGAAATTCTTTTGAAAAGAAAGAAATTGAGCTTCAGTAAAATTAAATAATTCTCTTCAGGACAAACAACTATCAGAGGAAGAGAAAAAAGAGGCTTTTATCCCCCTTTATTATCTCACAAATCCCACAGGCTAATTATGGTACAGGAGTGAAGTGGGGAATTAACAACATTTTTTAAAACTCCATAGCAAGAGCTTGGAGAACTCTTACTTTGTTTCCAGAAGTATTTTTTTTCCCCACAGCAAATAGGATGTCAAGCCATCCTATTTATACAACAATAAAAGTAAATAATTGGAAGCAGGTCCTCTTCTTTTAAACACATGTGTTTAGTAGCTCAGCTTTCGAAAAGAGATGGGTGTGCAAGTTAAAAAAAAAATGAATTGTTTAAACAAAATTTCATGAAAAAGTTCACTAGGTGTGTCTCTGCAGAATCTTTGTGCTTTGCCAGAACAGGTTTTGTGCACATTAAGATGACACATCTTTAAGTCTGAGCTCAGAATTGCCACATGAACCTTGGGGACTCTTTTTCTTTTTCAGCTTAGAGTCAGGCATATTTCAAATAGATCTGCATGTGGCAGCTTCAGAGGAGGGGTCTTTCATGTGGGCCTTTCCAAGACTGATGCTAACTGTGAGCTAAACACTTTGTTCTAACAGGGTAATCTGGTTGAATCTCCATGTAGATAAACAAACACTTAGCATATTACCAGCCATGTCTCTGCTGACAATGTCTCATCTCTTGAACCTTTAAAAAGGAGGTATTCACATTGTTCATCTACATGAAACATCTCAATGGGAGAGGAAATGGAGCTGTGGGAGATGTTCTTCTCCTTTCAACATCTGGCAAGCAATGTACAGGGGGAGGAAAAACTCTGAAGCCTAGGTGATGAATTAAATATTAATGTGGTGTAACATAATGTGTTTCCTGTAGACCATGTCTCATTCAGAATAATGTAGTACTTGTGAGTTAGTGTTCACAAAGAAATTCAATTTTGCCGGGCGGTGGTGGCACACGCCTTTAATCCCAGCACTTGGGAGACAGAGACAAGTGGATCCTTGTGAGTTTGAGGCCAGCCTGGTCTCCAAAGGGAGTCCCAGGAAAGGCGCAAAGCTACACAGAGAAACCCTGTCTCGGAAAAAAGAAAGAAAGAAAGGAAGAAAGAAAGAAAGAAAGGAAGAAAAGAAGGAAGGAAGGAAGGAAGGAAGGAAAAAAGAAAGAAAGAAAGAAAGAAAGACAGAAAAAGAAAAAAAAAAGAAATTCAGTTTTACTTGAATAATCTAGAGAGAAGGTGAGTAGTCAAATGGATTGTTCTTGTTCATGCCAAAGTCCAACTCTTCCCTTCTGGCTTTAAGTTCCAGGATGGCAGGGACACACGATTGTTCTGTGATCTCTTTCTCTCTCTCTCTCTCTCACACACACAACACACATAATATACATTATATACACACAAGCACACATACATGTGTTAAACTACAGTGTCTCATCTATATAATTAGCTAAGGGAGTCTGTGAGAACAGACTAAGAGAATTCTTGGTTGGATTTTAAGAATTTGATCAATAAAACTCAATTTGAATACTCAACAAAATTCTTAATCACTTTAAATATTATGACGGGATGGCAATTATCTTATAGATAGTTAATTTAACGTTCATTATTTGGTCACTGCTCAGTCTTAGCACTACATTTTTTTTTTTTTTTTAATTTCAAGTTTCCTTTTGAAGACTTTCAAGATGACCTTGAGGTATCTCAAGATAGTAAAGACGATTTTGCTTAGCCTTTCACCCACTTCTCCATTGAGAAGAACAATTTAAATTTTTTTGAGATCTTTTTCTTGTCATTTAACTTTTTAATCAAATTATTTGACCTTCAAACATAACCACAATGGGGACAAATACATAAGCACAGCTTCTATAGCACTTATACCTCTCCCTCCCTCTCCAAATACTCTTGTATCTCCCCTCTTCATCCCAAATTAATGGCCTATTCTTATTTAATCAGTGGCACCTGTGAGACACACACACACACACACACACATACACACACTCACACACACACATATACATACATACATATACATGTATATATACATGTATGATTGTATAGACAAATATACAACCTACTGAGCCCATTTAGCATTGTTTGTATGGTGTCTTAGCGCTGACCACTTGGGATTGGATTACTTACTTGGGTCTCTTCCCTAGAGTAAAATTATTCTTCCTGGGTCTCTTCCCTAGAGTAAAATTAGTTTTCTTCTCTCAACAGCCACTGATTGCCTGTAGCTAGAAGAACAACTATAAGAGGTACAAGTAGTATGACTCCTTTGAGGGACAAGAGAGCCAGAGTGCTATAAGGCATCATCTACATATAGGTTCTCAATATTTTCTTGAGTGTAGCTTCATTGAATTATCTCTATGTACGAATGAAGTGACAGTGATGTGATTAGGCATCTGGCCCCTGTCAGTGATTACAGAAAAATCACATAGAAGGAGCAGTATCAGGAAACTGGAGAAGATGTCTTACTTTTGATCTTACTCCTATTTCCAAGATGTGAGGTTATAGACTAAGCAGATTTGGGAAACCTCTGGGAAAGTCACAGACTATAAGTATGGGATGAAGCTGGAAGGGAGAAGAGCAAGCAGAGATATACTGATGATTGAATAATTTTGATGTTGAAATTGTCTCCTTCTATCTGCCTCCACCTGCTAGCCTGTGAACATGCCTCAGGATCTACCTAAGCTCAGCTATGTACCTACAAGATTGCTCCGTCCTTAGGATTCCCCAGAGAAAAAAGGTTCTGGCCTGATCAGGTGACTAGCAGGCTGCCTTGGCAGAGAATGCCTTCTTGCAGACATGAAGGAAGTTTGTGCAATAACTAAATAAAAAGCAGTATAAAATTCTGGATGTGCAAAGGTGGGAGTTTGGAGAAAGGGATGCTCTGCTATGCAAAGATAAACTTGCTCCTAATTTTCAGAGAAGAGAAAATGCAAATCTTAAAACCTTTATGCTACTGAAATACCCATTAATTTCCAGGGATAAATCAAATTACTTTTTGACATATTAGAAAAGGTAGTAAAACAATACTTTCCTTCTAAGCAATGTCTTATTAATCTAATTAAAAAACAGAAATACCACAATGATTTATAAGACACTTTCATTTTAATAGCTCCGATAATCAACGTTATTTCTCTTACAGTCAAAATAGAGGGAGATACAGGTAGTTAATTAGTAAATAATAACTAACATGTTGATGGATTATTATTGGTTTTCCTGATTCAGTGTGTACGGTCTTTTATAGATAATCTATTTAATCTTCAAAAAGCACATCTCAGTCTGGGGAGATAGCTATGTGGATAAAGTTCTTGCATGAGAACCAGAGTTTGATTTCCAGAGTCTATGTAAAAGTGCTAGGCATGGTAGCATGTACCTATCATCACATTGTTGAAGAGGGGGTGGGGAGAGAAAAAGAGATTCTTGGGGATTGCTGGCCAGCCAGTCTAGACTAATGGACAAGTTCTAGGCCAGTGAAAGACTGTATCTCAAAAGAGGAAAACAGTCTCCCTGAGGATAAAACATGTATGCATATGAGTATGTGGATCTGTATACACACATAAATATAGACATAGTTAATAAAAAGTCTATATCTCATACTTGCTCAGGGGCTTTGACAGGTTTCTTTTATGAGTTAAAGTTTTTCTTCCAGAGATAAGCATCATATATTATCCCAGATGATGGTGTCTAGGGTTTTGAACTCTGTACCATTTTATGTAATACATACCATATATGAATATATTTAAATAACTTATTTAGACTTTCCTTTGGGGAGCAATGGTGACTGTTATAAATGACGCAGCTGGGTTGCAAAAAAAAAAAAAACCCTCTGGAGTGATGAGTTGAGACTGATTGATTTTTATTAACAAGGAAATAGAAAATATTGTATACATGTTAAAAATAAAAATATGTCAGTGTAAGACGAAAATGTCCATTTTACATTAGTTTTTATAAAGCAGATCTAGGGCTTTTAGTTCATTACAAACTTAAAATGAGCCAATTTATTTCAGCTGCCAGAAACTCTAATGTAGTTTCAGATTGAAGGCATAAAATCACCATGTCTAGAACAAAGAGATTTCATCCTATGTTTTACTAGTTTGATTGTGTTTGACAGACTGCTCTGTTCTGAAGGCAGAACATCTTAGAGCTGAGGGAGATGCAGAGGTAAATTTGGTATGTCTCCTTTTTCAGGGTGCCTGCTAACTCTTCTGTACATGGTAAGTTCACTCAAGTCCTCAGTAATGGAAAAGGAGTTTCATTAAGGATTGAATAGTTTGTTTCTACTCAAACCATTGAAATTATAGAAAACACTTTTAAGTTTGAAACACATAATTGATACTATGAAGTAGAATGCAAAGCTCAAATAAAGTTTTAAATTAACTTCAAACATCAAAGAAGTGTCAGTTGAAGTGGCATCATTGAGAATTGTGTTGAGGTCTCTTGAAGATGTGTGCTCAACATCCTTTCTAGGTACTTTCATTCAGTAAGTATTTGTTGAGGTCTAGCTATGTGCTAAATACTATAAACACTAGGGTGCACATACCCATGAGGGTGTGCGTACACACACACACACACACACACACACACACACACACACACACACACACAGAGTCCTGATTTCATGGGAACTCACATGCTGAGCAGCAGTTTGAGAATTACAGTATACATTAATCTGAAGTCTTAATTTGATAGGTGAAAATGTTAGAAGGCACACAAGTGACCTCGTGACGTTCCCTGCTACTTCCACCCTTTGCTGGCTGCAATTTTGGGCAGTTAATTTGATTTCTCTAAGACATAATTTTGCATTCTATACCACTATGGATCAAATACTGATGTACTTAATTGATGGGACTATTAAATGAGATAACATGAGCAATGTGCCCAGGGACATATGTGATATAGAGTGCATGCTAGCTGGTAAGTAAATGATATTATTACAGATATCAAATGACTTGCTCAAATCTACCTAGTTGCACAGCATCAGATTAATAGTCTTCCTCATGTCTTCTGAGTTCCACTCTTGACTTCTTTTAAATCAGTGCCATTTTGGGTAAGTTACACAGAATTTCTGTCTTACCAATTAGTAAAGTACTTTGTTCCCAATAAATAATAAGGAAAAGGGAAAAAAATGCAGAAACCAAAGCAATAAAAGGCAACAAAAGAAAACCACTCAGTAATTCATAATATCTTTATTATAATTGTGGTGTCATCTGTCGGTCCTCTTTTGAAATGTATAGTTCTATTGGGGTCTTAGTGGTTACTTTTTTTTTCTCATCCATTCAGTTTTCTATCCTGTTTTTTCTATTTATTTTTAAAGCAGGTTTGCTATGATACAACTGGAAGGATTTTTATTAGTATAGTCTTGAATACTCACCTTACATATTGCTGCTTAAGAGAACTCAGGCTTGAGCTTACTTGCCCTTTCAGACTTTCTTAGTCATCCAAGGTTTTCTCAGGAAAAGAAACCTTCATTTTGGCAAATTTTCTCTTGATTGCCTTTTCCAATTTTGGCTCCATACTCATTCTATATTATTTTCTATGGCTTTCCCTTTTCTCATTTCACAGCCTCAGATTTCTTCTGTTTTCACCTGTTTCCCTGAATTTCAGAATCTATTCATTGGTTAAGTATCTGAGAGTGTTTAATAGGTGTATGTGTGTGTGTGTGTGTGTGTGTGTGTGTGTGTGTGTGTGTTGAATTTCCGTTTACATGAACATATGTCTGTGCCATAGGAGCTTTAATTCTTTCTATAGCTCTGAGAAATTCTAGAACACTGAGCTTTGGGGTTAAAAAATGAAACAATTGTCTATAAGGGTTGCATGGGTTATTCATTTAAAATATGTCACTAGGAGATGTTTGTGGGAGAAAGTTCTATACAACATGAAAACCTCCACTGCCTTTCTAATCTCCACTGTACATGAAAAGATGTTCAGTTCAGATAATTGGCAATACCAAGAAATATGACTGATCATGCTTGGTGTTTGGTCACACTATTCTGAATGTGCTGCTGAGAAACTGAAACACATTTTCCCATAAAACACTAGAGCAGGATCAAGGCCTCAGGGAGGCAAGCATACACTTTCTTAGTTTCTAGTATGTTGTGGAATAAATGTAAGACATCAGCAAGGCTTTGTCTGAAGGTCAAAAAGTTTTCATGGTGTTGATTTTATTAGCATCAGGTTTTCTGAATTAAGATTCAGAATTTGTATCTAAAACTTGAGGCGGTGTGCTGTTCCACATGACTGATTTTTCTTCCTGATACATCAGATATGCTTTTCTCCTTGTAATTAATGCCAGCCCACTGACATCAGAGGAATGTACATGAAATTCTAAATGAACATTCCATTACACTCAACTTTTATTTCTTCTCAAATGTCAGGGAACAGTGACAAGAGTACAGTCACCTTCTGTTTTTATCAGGAACTGCAAAAACAACATACTTGGAACAGGCTGAGCTGGAGAGGGAAAATATTTGTGTACTCTTCCAGATCAAATATTCATTAATCTGAAGACCAGGAATTACTCAAAGTAGGATTTTTCAGAGTCAAGCTACTAAGGTATTAGAATACCATGTGCTCATGCTGCACATTAGTTAGCAGTATGATTTTTTTTAAAAACTTCCTTTTTGACATATTGTAACTCTAGTATCCTTGGACACAGGCATCCTGTAAGTTTGGATTCATATAACATGTTGAATGTTTTCTCAAAAAGGTCATCAAACTTTGTAAACTTCTGAGGAACACATATTTCTATATGCTCCCCTCCACCTTCACTTCCTTTGTCTCTTTGTCATTGGATAACTCTTGCTTATATCCCGACATTATCTCACAGTGTTACATTTGTTATCATAGATTTTAAGTTCCATAGGCAAGGAGCCAGAAGTCTGATCTGGAATGCTCTAAATGCTCACATGGGTTGAGGGTTATGGGTCTCATGAAGCTCACAAGTCTAATGGATCTTCATAAGTTACTCACAAAATCCTTCCCTTCTCAAGGATATGCAAGAGGTAGAGAGTTGACAGGGTTGGACACTTCAGGGGTATATCTGTTTGTTACCCATGGGGACTCTTCAGTGGAACAACTTTTCATGAGCTCTCCATGATTTAGGTGGGACTCTTCAGTGGTATAGCTGCATACAGATTACCATGGCACTTGCCAGTGGTATAAGTGATATAATTGACTTTGGGTTATCCTATAGACTATATTGATTGATGATGCCATAACTGACTTAGTTTATGTAAGTATGATGTTTTATAGTTATGGAATAACCAAGAAATATATTTCTCAAAACATACCCCATTGTTAAGTGACATGTGGAAAGTCACTCGTTAAGTACTAGCTGGATCAATGAACAGGTGCATGCACGAGGTGACAACCAGGGACCACCAGGGAGATCACTTGTGTTTTCAGGACTCTAGCTTCAGTGAGGCATTCTAAATAGGCTTAAAACAGAAGTAGGATGTTAAAGACAGATATGGTAGAGGAAACCTGAATATAGGATATGGAATGTAGGGAAAGCAGCAGGAGACAGTGGGTCATTTCTCAGGAGGGTAGACTGTATGATAGAGAGAAGGACAGAAAAAGACAAAAAGACAAAGAGCTGGAGATGGGCTCAGATCTCAGCCAGTAGAGCCTGGAATATCAGGATTACCAGTATGACTTTTTCTTTTTTCTTGTGTGTGTGTGTGTGTGTGTGTGTGTGTGTGTGTGTGTGTGTGTGTATGTGTGTGTGTGTGTGTGTGTGTGTGTGTGTATGTGTGTGTGTGTGTGTGTGTGTGTGTGTGTGTGTGTGTGTGAGAGAGAGAGAGAGAGAGAGAGAGAGAGAGAGAGAGAGAGAGAGAGAGAGAGAACCATGGTACCATGACGTGGAGGTCAGATTTCCAGAGTTCTCTTCTTCCTCTGTGAACTCAGGCTGCTGGGATATGAAACAGGCCTTTTACCCAATATGTCTTATTTTCTGAACAATGCAGAATATATGAAGAATTTTTGAGGAGGCATTAGCCTGATTATCAATCTATTTTGGAAGATCTCTTAGTGGCTTATCAATAAATGCATGAGAAGGAATGGAGTTTTGGGAGAGCTATGATGAGCAGCCACCACAATGATCTGGCTCTAGGCAGGAGGGACAGTGACAAGGATGCAGAAAGGAAGAGAGAGGGGAGGGTAAAAATCCAAAGACTTGGCTAGGATGTGACAACTGAGAGGGACAGGGAGTGTTCCCTCCTCATCAGTGCAGGTCTCTGCTGTCTCCATGACTCCTTACTGATGAGGATGCAGCTTGCTCTGTCTCCTCACTCAGGTCTCTTCTCAAAGGGAGTGTCCCAGCTCCCATCCTCAGCACACACAGCAAGGTGCTGTCATTCACTATCCCTCTTATCCTGGTTTGCTTTTTCTTGTGATCACTAATGACCTCTTGTGGCTGAGATTCATCTACTTACTTAATGCCTGCTTGTATTTTTCCGTTAGACCATAAGGTCTGGGGGGCTGGGGCTTCCTTTTGTATGCAGTTACACCACTGATGAAGAAAACATTTGAAAAGGTCATCAAAGTAAATGCTTAAATGTGTGAATTTACCTTGTGAGTCAGGCTGATCAAATGTGGGAGCTGGGGTTCAGAGAACTTGGGTGACTTGCCCCAGGCAAATATTTGAGATCAAGTCCACTTGGCTCCAAGTTCGTAGGTATCATATTTGATCATTTAAGTGTCCTTAAAAAAAAACGGTGTCCCTGGCAACTCTTTAATCATAGATTATCAGAATAGATTTAATTTCATGCATACTTTTGGACACTTTGTTTTTAAGCCAAAGATTTCTGCAGCTATTACAAATCTTTCTTTTCAAATTCATGTTCTTGTTTCTCCAGAGAAACCCAGGGAAAAAAAGAGTTTTGTATTTTCTGCTGTGTTCAGCAAGTCTCACCAGGGCATATTTATGAAGAGTGGTGCAGCAGAATGATTTTCTCTTTTAAGCATAATGCAAACAAGCCTTAGTGTTGAAGAAGAGAAAGGGAGATTTTTATGCTTCTCTGAAGTTTTTCTGCCACCAGCTTCTGAATTTAGAGAGACTTCCCTGCTGTGACCGGCTGCCTAGGATTTGGGAACAAAGAGGAAAGTGATGAAGACTATAAACCCTTTGTGTTCGAAGCCACCGAAGCAATCTGAATGATTTCCCACTGAATGAGAACGTTCTTCCCTCCTATTTGTTAGTATGCCCATCCTCATTCTACCAGGAGTCTCTTTGCTTTTCCTGTTAAAGTCTCTTTTTACTCCTTAACAATTATTTCTGTTATGTGAGAAAATGCCATGTCATTTTTTTTTTTTGCTTCGTCACCGAACACCGATTTCACTAAGCATTGTAAATTGCCTACTCTCTGTCAGTTACTATATTAGATCTGAATGAATTAAGAATATAATGGGAGAATAGAATCTACCTGACCTCGCTGTTTAGAGAGGAGTGAGACTGTCAAAACTGGCAATTCACGATGTGATCCCCAGAGTTCAAGTGGGGCTCTTAATCCAGGCTAAAAGACCAGAGAGGTGTTGTGAGGAAGTGGTGAGATGAAGCTGGAGATGATGCCTACATGGCAAGCATAGCCAAAATCCAGAGCATAGAGCTAAGTAGTATAGTGAAGTCCCTGGTCACGTATTAGAAAGTATGATTGGTATTTTAATAAGAAATTATTTTTGATGGATTCTGAGGGAATTAGTGCATCTAAGAGAAAATGCTGCTGGTGTTTCAAAGTAGAATGGAGCCAGAGTCCAGGGACACTAAGGAGCTTTGATTGCCAGTGAGTATTAATTCATAATGTGGGGCAAAGGCTGAGGAAGTGGACTCTGGTATGATGACCTCTGTTCCTCTCTTGAGCTACATGTAGGTGGTAGTTTGCTCTTTAGAGTGACAGAGAAGATAAAGGAAAGGGAAATCTTTGGACATGAAATGTTTGATCACTAGTTAGAGATGTACAAAAGATTTTGAGGTTGCATATCTGGAGGTCAGGATCAAGAATAACTGAATATATACTTCTGGTAGTTTGTTAGTGGGTAGGAAAAGTATTGATTTCTTTAAGAGAGAGTTTGCGTAATGTAAAAAGAAAAAGAGCACTGACAGTCACTTTTAAAAAAAGGAAAACCATATGGTAAAGTTAAGAAGTGGTAGAGGGTATGTTTAAAGAGGTGGAAGGAGATGTGAAATTACGGCATTACAGGAGCAAAAACATTGAAAATGGTGAAGAAAGGCGTGAAAAAAGGTCCACTACCCTCAACAGCAGAAAAGTCACGGGTGACTCTTGCCAGGGAAGTTTAAATTGAGTTGTCTCTGGGAATTAGGATTGTTACGTGTTGATGAGGGATTGGGAATAGGGAAGATGTAAAATTAAGGATGATTACTCACTTCCCAAGGCCAGGATATTGCAGCAAAGACGTAGCTAGGAAGGGAGGGGTTAAGGAAGAGAGAGTAGAGGAGAAGTGGAGGAAGAAGAGGAGGAGGAGCAGGAGCAGGAATAGAAGGAGGAGGATTGGAGGGAAAGGAAGAAGGAATGGATGGAGAGAGAGAGAGAGAGAGAGAGAGAGAGAGAGAGAGAGAGAGAGAGAGAGAGAAATTGTATTTGAAAGTGAGGAGCTGGAATTTAAGATTTTTAAAGTCATCCTAGAAAAAGACAGTTTTAGGGGGAAGCTTTAAGGACAGGTGATCAGTGAACAGAAAGTAAAACATCGAAGTCAGGGGGCGTAAGGATGTATGTGTCAGTTGTGTGCATCCCAAAATCACTGAAAATAGCTATAGAGATGAAGGTTATCCAACAGCTGTTAGTTGACACAACTGTGCTCTTCATTATGGTTCATTATGGTTCTGTCACTGGGACAAAATACCCAAGACCAAAAGATGAAGAAATGTCTTGTTACTCATGGCTTCAGAAACTTTATTTCACAATCTCTTGACCTTGCTGCTTTGGGCATGTGATAAACACCTTCTCAGTGGAGAAGGCATACTGGAGCAATGTGTCTTTCCCAAGGTGGACAGGAAGGAAACAGAGAAAGAAAGAGAAGGAGGAGGAGGGGGAGAGAGGACAGGGAAGGAGGAGGGGGCAGGTCTGAACACTCCTTTCAGGGCACACTCCTGATGACCCATGCTTTTTCTAGTAGGCCCTGCCACCACTTCCCAGTTGCACCATTGGCTAAGTGATCAAGCCCTCCCACACATTAACCTTTGTAGGACATTTAAAACTCCAGACAATAACAACAGCAAAGTGGTCCCAGAGGCTGATGTACAGGAGGGGTACTAGCCAGATGGCAGGAGCATAAACAAGCATGTGAATTTATAGATGTGATTTTAAGGAAACTTCTTGAAAATGTAAGAAACTGACGATCTGAAAGTGGCTGGAGGAAGCAGGAATTGTCCGAGTACTTCATGTCCTCCAAGCTATAAGAAAGGCGTGGATGGGCAGCCAGGTGATAGTGGCCCATGCTTTAATCTTAGCACTCAGGTGGCAGAGGCAGGCAGCTCTCTGTGAGTTCGAGGCCAGCCTGGTCTTCAGAGCGAGATCTAGGACAGGCATCAAAAAACTACACAGAGAAACTCTGTCTCAAAAAACAAAAACGAAAACAAAAACAAAAACAAAAAAAAAAGTTTGGGTAATGAGGAAAGGTTGTTTTGAGGCTGCCCAAAGGAAAGCATAGTATTAATTGGAGACTGCTATGTAGAGAACTTCTTTTGTGAGGCAAGAACAGGATACCTAAGAGGGATGTTTATAAGGAGAACTTACAAGCCTGAGAATGACTTGTGATGAGGGATGAGTGTTCAGGGAATTCCAGAGGGAGTAGGCTTTTCTTTGGGATTCAGCTGGAAGGCCTTTCTGGTCAGAACTGGAAGCACACAGAATCTCAAGACACCGAGAGTAGATGTAGAAGAAAGAGACAGAAGTGAGAGACAGCCCTGGAGAATGTGAGATCACTCAGTCCAATCCGTGTTAAGAGCAGAAGGATGGAGATGAGATGGGAGATCAGAGAGGGAAGTGGGTCCTGTTCCTGCTCTGACTTTAAACTCTGCATTTTGTGCTGGTCATCAGGCCGAGGCTGGTTTCTTGCTTCCCCTCAATTCCACATCCAATTCAGCCATTCATTACCTCACCCACTCTACAGGGCTCTCAGAATCAGATAGTCATTTCTGCAAACTTACTTAGTTGCACCTTTAAAACACAGTCCACTTCATTCCTGTAGAACTTGGAAGAAGTCGCCGAACTTAGCATTTATGAGAGAGGAAGAAAGTCAGCATTCATCCAATTGGATGACCAATCCTGAACACCTGAGTGTAGACGGGTAAGAAATGATCTGTCACCACGGGAGGAAGTTTGCTGTTATTTGAAGTATTCAGTTTGAAATAGGAACCTGTCTAGAATTTCCAGCTTTCCAAACAGAAGCACTGTGGCAGAGAACTTAGTTGCCATCATGGCATTATAGGATTGCATAGTACACAATTCACACTGGATTGATCTTGGATCAGAACAGTGCATACTGCACAAAGTTGAGACAGTGGTAGTGATGATTGCTATTGATTATTATGGTCAATGATTCAAAGAGAGGGTGCACGGGTACAGAATAATCCCTAGGAACTTGTTATTTTCAGTTAACCAAATATAAATTCCTTTGCAGGGTTCTAATTTTACTGGCTGCTGTCAGTCAAAAAAGGTAGCCCTCTTTCATTTACCTTTATTTATTTATTTTTGGTCTTCACTGTGTATTCTAAGTATTATGATTATAGCAATGATTGTGCCCCTCAGTTGATGGTGGTTTTTGTAGGGAAGCGAAGATAATGTTCCGGGGGATCAGTTAAGAAGTGGGACAGGGCGTGGGACCAAGCGTAGGGAATAAAGACCAACACAGAGAGTCATTAACACTTATTTTGAAAGACATAGAGATAACATAAGTAGAAATGAGAGTAAGATGTAAGCAGTAAGATATAAGTGGTTAAGGGTGTTTGGAGGTAAAACTTTATTGGCAGTGGAAATATATAGAGAAACTTAAATGGAGCAGGGAGGTTCAAGATAGAAAATAAAACTCAGGAACAGTGGTTATCAATATGAGAATAGAGTTATATGGGGGAGTCATTTAATCATTATTAAGCCACAACCGGCCCAAATGCATAGAACAGTTGACTGTAGGGTTACAGCCTCAGTTACTACATCTACCCACATCCCTATACCTAGAAGAGAAAATCATGAAAGAAGGGCTGGAAAAAAGTGTAAGAACAAGAGCACTAGGTTGAGCCATCTGCTCTGAGAGCATTTTTTATATGACAAGGAACCTACACCTAGGAAATATCAATAATACTGTTGCCTAAACAAAATCTAAAAGTGACAACACCAATTGGCAGACCAGTACAGATTGGAGAAATCTCATGAGGATTCACCCCTAGAAGAGCTACAGGCAACTGATGGTTGCTGAAAGAGGAAGAATCAATATTTTCTAGGGATGAGACCCCTGATCGGTTAGTCAGTACCAAGAGGTCATCCTTCAACCTATATGAACAACACTAAGTGATTTCAGCAGGTTGTGTTTACAAACTTATATATGTATAAGTAATAAATATGTAGTAATTATAATTAAAGAAAAGAGCCTACTTGAGAATAAGTGGGAGGGACCTGGGATGAATTGTAAAGGTGAGAGAGACAGAGAGACAGAGAGAGACAGAAAGAAGAATGATATCAATACAATATTATATGTGAAATTCTCAAAAAGTAAAAGAAAAGATTTGTTATGACTAGACCCCTCACCGGACCAGATGAAGTACAGCCCACAAGGTAAGGATCTTTAAAATGTCCTCTGGGTGATTCTGCTTTGTAGTAAAAAAGTTAAATGCACTCAGTTAAGTTATAGGACGAGAAATTCCTAGTTCCTCTTATATCTAGAGCACAAAGAAAATATTTATTCTTATTGATTGTCTTATGGTTAGTAACATTTAAAAATTTTATGTATATCTTAAAATACTTTTATTATTATTATTATTATTATTATTATTATTATTATTACTACTACTACTACTACTATCATTACTGTGTGTACATTCATGCCATGGTGTAGAGGTCAAAGGGAAACTTGTGGATTTGTTTCTTTCCATTCATCATGGAGGACTCAGGGATTGAACTCAGGTCACCAGTCTTGGTGGAAGGCTGGCTCCGATTTACAACTTCTTATAATCCCTATAATTTAGCTATTCTTTTTATTCATCACATTGATAAATAAGCTGAACTACTGAGGCAAGAAGGCAACTAGGTTTAAATACTTTAATTTTTTAAAGAAAAAGAAAACCTTCCAAACTTTATTTGAATGTGTCTTAATTCACTTTTGAATGAAGTGTCTTTATGATTATGTTTACATCAGATACTTATTGAATAATGTTCCTATCATCTAATAATGTAGGTGAGTATAGCATGCACCTCTGAAAGATTTAAACTATAAGGTAATCAATAAAGAAACCATTTTCCTACCTTCTTTGTGGTTCTTGTTTCATGTGGCATTTAAGGTGGTAATGAGAGATTTGTATTAGTAGTGCATGGGGTGCTATTTAAAGGCTCTAAATGACCTTTGAAGACTATGGCTGTCAATGCAACTTCACAAATGATGTGTCAATTCTGTAAATTCAGAAAAAATGAACAAATGGCTTAGCTCTAGAAAACCTGCTGAGTTGATCTAAGATCTGCTTCTGTGAAGATGAGGAAGCCAAATCAGGATTAGCAGCAAAAACTGGCAAGAGGCAAGTTAATTTTTCAGATGTCTTCAGTTCTAGACAATTTGTTTTAGGTAGAATAAGACATGGGGTCAATCATTTAAAACAATGTTTTAGAGTCACTAGTCAGGCTTTCCTCACAAAGACTAAGATGTTCCTAAAGTTAGCAACAACATATTTCCTCTTGCGGATAAAGGCACGAAAGATATTATTATATCTGATTTCTGTTATTAAAATCTTCTCTCAGATAATTTTCTGTAACATTGCTATAAAACAGAACTTAAAACTGACTTACACAATAGAGTTTGGGTCGTCTAATGGTGACCATCTGCACACTGGAGGGGCTAAGAACCAGACAGCTGGTCAATCTATGAAGACAGATGTCACATTCAGGTTGATTCCTGAGGAAGCTGGAGCCTGAGGTCAGCAGCAGTTGTGATTGGTTCACCCCTTATTGAAATAGTGAAGGCAGGACACACCCTTTCCTCAGCTCTCCTTATATCTGAGCCATACCCCCAAAGATGCCAACTACTTTCAGGGTAGGTCTTCCCCCTCAGTTGTCCTTTCAGGGAATGCTTTCACAGGCATTCCTAGATGTGTGTCTCCAAGGGTGATTCCAGACCCCATCAAGTTGACAATCAAGAGTAACAGTCGCAGACTCCATTTGTCACTGTGGTGGCTTTATTCATGTGCCCTGATGCCAGCATTAGGTGCTAATTACAGAGCTTGGTTTGTAACACATTAAGACTCCATGTTCATACAAATTCTTATTAATTGTCTTCAAATGTTTAGTGTGGAAAATATTGGGAAGAAAAGCAGGGATTTAAAAATATGAACCAGGTCTCACTTATCCAGAGGGCCTGATACAGTTGGGGGCTCCACAGCCTTTGGTTCATAATTCATGTGCTTCCATTTGTTTGGCTATTTGTCCCTGTGCTTTTTGCAATCTTGGACTCAACAATTCACGCTCTTGCAGACCCTCCTCTTTCTCGACAGTTGGACACCTGGAGCTCCACCTGGGGCCTGGCTGAGGATCTCTGCATCCACTTCCATCAGTTATTGGATGAGAGTTCCAGGACGACTGTTAGGGTGTTTGGCCATCTGATCACCAGACTAGGTCAGATCAGACTTTCTCTCGACCATTGCCAGCAGACTACAGAGGATATATCATTGTGGATTTCTGGGGACCTCTCCAGCACTCTGCCTATTCCTGGTCTCATGTGGTCTTCATTTATCATGGTCTGTTATTCCTCATTCTCCCTTTCTGTTCTTGATCCAACTGGGATCTCCTGCTCCCCTAAGCTTTCTTTCCCTCAAATCTTGCCCTTCATTACTCCCACTGTCATCCAGATTGTTCATGTAGATCTCATCCATTGACTAGCTTGATCTGTTCGGGAGGCATCCAGTCTGTGGGACCAGGATCAGTCCTTAGTGCATGAGCTGGCTGTTTGAAACCTTGGGCTTACACAGGGACACTTTGCTTAGTCTGGAAGGAGGTGACAGGACCTGCCTGTACTGAATCTACCAGGTTTAAATGAATCTCCAGGGGTGCCTTGATCCTGGAGGACATGAGAATGGAGGGGAGGGGCTGGGGGAAAGGTGGGGGTGGGAGCAGGAGGGGGAGGGCAGGGGAACCCATGGCTGATGTATAAAATTTAAAACACATAATAATAAAGCAAAAAATTATTTATTAAAAAAAAGATAAGGCATTTTGCTGATTAAAGTAGAATTAGTCAGAAAAAAAAAATATGAACCAGGAAATAACAAGCAAGGGTGTTAAAGAGTATCAGTGTTTTCAGCTGGATGTTTCTTGAGACGCTTGCTCTCAAGTGTATTGAAAAAAAAAACCAGTTCCGTAGAGTCACTTCTAGTGGAGGCTTCCAACTAGCTAGCTGTGAATACTGGAATAGCTCACAAGCCCCTCAAATTTCATTTGCCTTATAACTGAAATGAAGATGTCAAACCACAGGCCTAAGAAAGATATACTCATGTCAATAAACATAGAATTTAAATATGTTTGAGTTTATAAAATGATGGCTTTATGATCCTCTCCGTTCATATTACCATTGTAGCCCATAGATACTAAGCTTTGTGAATCATAATATAGGATATGGTATGTGTCTATATACTGCGAGTTTATTTTTTAATTTCTTACATAATATTTTTATTGATTCTTTGGGAATTTTACATTATAAACCCCAATCACATCCATGTCCCTGTCCTCCCACATCCACCCCCCAACTCTTGTGACTGCCCCCCTCCTCCACAAAGAAAGAAGAAGAAAAAGAGAAACAAAAGCAAAAACAAAAACAAGTCCAATTTAACTTGCCTATGTACTCACTTGAGCATGGTCAAACTCGGGGTGGCCAGCGCTGTAAAGGAACCTGAATCAGTTTGTTTTTATACACTGTCGCAGTTAGCATCTTCCTATTGGGAGTCATACACGGAGAACATACTTATCTGTGCTCAATGCTAGGAGAAGGTTAGTATATGTCACAGCAGACACACACCTCTAGTATTAGCTTTGCACTATTATTCAAGCACTAATAATTGGAGACCTTGCTTATCAGTGAAGACACTAAAGTTGATGAAGAAAAAAGCTGGTGAAGGTAAACTGATATTTGAAGAACTGGAAACCAGGTCACCAACTCAGAGTTCAGTGTTTCTACATCACCAAGCTTCTTTTTCATCCAGGGATTTATAACACCATTCAGTCCCCTAGCAAGTATTTTTTTTTATATCAGTAGTGTACCAGCAATTATTCAAGCCATGGGCATTATAAGCTACAGACTCTGAGTTGACACATGCTATGTATCTCACTTTAATTTTCCATCTTTGCTTTGTGTTTGGTAAAATTATAGTGTTTAATTTTGTGCTGCTCAGAAAGTCCATTAGTAAGAACTCTACTTCATTTCTGCTTGGTCAGACCATAAACTATAACATTTAAATGAAAAATAGACTGTTATATATTTTAATTAAAAAGAGACAGCACAGAATGAAATAAAATATAATGCAGTGTTTATAAAACAATGTATCTGTTGATAATGATCTGTCCTGTGTTGTTTACTCTGTCTTCTTGGTATGAAGATCTATAAAATCAGTTGTTAATATGAAGACATAAGGTTAGTTCTATGCTTTCTAAGTCTTCTGAATATTGTAGAAGTTGTACTGGCTATGTGTTTGAACATTGACATTATGTAATTTCAGATTCTAAGGAAATATCTTTACTTGGAAGATCATACTAATAAAATACACAGGTGGAGAAGAGACAGCCAGTTGGTTAATGTGACAGGTTGCTAAAAATGTATAGGTTATTTACCTAGTAAATTATGTATGCTAAATAACAAGAATCATTAAATGCACTAGATTGTGATTGCATGAAGGAATATATTTTATCCTTTTTGTTTACTTCCCTGGAACCTAACATGTTGGTTGGATACAGAATGGATGCTTAATAAGCATTTTTTGTTTGAATATATTTGAATACACATATTAGTCAATGAATATTATAATTAGAAAATTTGAGGAATTTGAAAAAGAATTTGGCCAGGGCTGGTGGTTCACACTTTAAATTTGAATCACCTTAATCTTTAAAATATCTTTTGTGTTGTTTGTTTTTGAGTTTTAGATGTCTTATATTACATCCAATTACTTTACTGGTTGCTTTGTTCTTTTCTGAAGCATTAGGAAGAACCCAGGCTCTACACTAACATATGAGACTATTAACAGCACACACTTAATGCTAATAAATTTATTATTAAAAACAAAACACTGAGCTGGTTTTAAATAACAGATGATGTAAAGATGGTTTGGAGGAAAAAAACAGCTATGAGACAATGATGGGAATGTCATTCTGTATGCTGTGGATGTGTGTTGCTCTGATTTGGTTGATAAATAAAATGCTGATTGGCCAGTAGCCAGGCAGGAAGTATAGTATAGGTGGGATAAGCACAGAGGAGAATTCTGGGAGCAGGAAAGCTGAGTCAGGAGTCGCCAGCCAGATGCAGAAGAAGCAAGATGTGAAGGCAGAACTGAGCCATGTGACTAAACATAAATAAGAATTATGGGTTAGTTTAAATGTAAGAGCTAGTCAGTGGTAGGCCTGAGCTAATGGCTGAGCAGTTTTAATTAATATAAGCTTCTGAGTGATTATTTGTAAGTGGCTGTGGGGTCTTTGGGGCTGGGCAGGACCAGAGAAAACTTCAGCTACAAGACAATGCATAGTAGTGAGGAATTGAGAAAGGTCAAAGCATGCTTTTTTTTTGTTTTGTTTTGTTTTGTTTTGTTTTTTGAGACAGGGTTTCTTTGTGTAGCTTTGTGCCTTTCCTGGAATTCACTTGGTAGCCCAGGCTGGCCTCGAACTCACAGAGATCTGCCTGGCTCTGGCTCCCAAGTGCTGGGATTAAAGGTGCGTGCCACCACCGCCTGGCTCAAAGCATGTTTTTGAAGACAGGCTAGAAAGGAAAAAAGCAAGACATAAGGAGATGTGATGGGAATTGAACTAGGCATTCCTTAGGCAGACAGAGAATCTCTTTTCAAGATTGATTTCATGACCTGTGACAGACCCTGGCTCTCTGTAATCTCTATTTATTCATCGATGAAAACATTGCTCAGTTTCATTAACTTAAATTTCTCATCCTCATAAAATATCTATCTTTAAATTGATCTACTTGCTATGTGTCATTTCTATTCTAATGTGAATGAATATAAGAGCAAAACTGGCAATGGTGTGGTATTAAAAATCATGAGAACAAAAGTATGAAAGTGTTGCTGGTAATAAAGAAGTTGACTAGGGGGCTCAGAGATGATATACATGTTGCCTCCTTCGTGGAAGTCTTAATTTGAGATCTTGGTAGGTTTAGTTGTGATGGAAATGGAAGCTCACTCTGAAGGACCTATAGTCACATTTGTACAAGTTTCTTCAGTATTTCACCTGTATTATTTCCTCTGAATGCATACAGAAATTTCTTTACTGGTGGCTTTGACCTTTTTGGTGCAATAGACAAGACTCTGGGTTTGCACACAGGCACAGCTGTGACTACCACAACCATTGTCAATATTTACTAGTTTGCTCTGTAATAATGAGCAAACCCCTAACACACGTGAGCTTTGATTTCTCCATTGTTATGTGGGCTGCTAGCCTTCACTGCTTGGTGTCTATATAGAGAGCAGTGCGGCAGCTATAAAAGTGCCTGATGTTTTGTGGCTATTATTCCCTCCCCTCCAACCTTACCTCAAGAGATGTATTTCACCTTGGTGATTTGGTTTTCCTTGGCTGTTTCAGCTTGTCAAGAATTCATGACCATTAGAAAGACCATTTACAGAACTAAAGCCCATAAAAATGTGCCATTTAGACAATACTCATTAGAAACATCAATCACTGTATGTTCTAACCAAGCAATGATCAGAAATATTGTGCGTGACAAAGCATTTTGCTAGGCAACAGCCCATTATGTCTCACATTTATATTCAGCGCAGACAGACTTGCCAGTATTTCTTAGTGTGATCGCTGACTGCTCTGAGCCAGGGTTGGTTATCTTCCCGCTTTCCACACATTAGGATTCCTGAGTGTTTTATAGATGTCTGCTATAGTCTAACGTAAGCAAGGCCAGATATAACCTAGCCAATAGGTCCATTTCCTTGCATTATTTATATCTCATTTTGTGAAATGACACAGTTTGAGTGTCTGCAAGACTTAACTTGAGATATCCCCTCCTGCCTGAAAAGCACACTGTTGTTAGCTGTGCCTGTCATGTAGAGACCCTGAATGAAGAGACTCACCCAGGTAATCTGACCTGCGATGTATAAAAATTAAATGAAGTAACTCCCACAGTTAGTCTAGAGGATGTCTGGAGCTCTTGAAGTCTCAGTCCTCTGTAGGATACATCTTCCCATGAGAGCTATTGCTACATCCCAGAAGCTAGAAGGAAAATTTAAAGCATAGATCACATCATATAATTCCCCTGGTTAAAATCTTGTTGGTTTCATATTAGACTTGTGTTCTACTTTCCATTGCTGTGACAACTATCAATATTAAAAGAAACAGGGGAAGAAAGATTTATTTGATTTACTCTTTCAGGTCCAGTCTATTATTAAGGGAAGTCAGGGTAGGTATTTGAGCAGCTGCTTGAAACAGAAACTATGGAGGAATACTTCTTTTTGGTTTGCTTACCAGCTCCAGCTTAAAAAGCTTCCTTATACAGCTTAGAACCACCTGCCCAGGGAATGGTGCCACCCTCAGTGGATGGGACCCTCATACATTAATTGACATTCAAGGTGATGCCTCAGAGACATGCCTACAATCCAATCTGGTAGTTTCTCAGTGAAGGATTTCTTTCCCAGATGACTTTAGGCTATGTCAGGTTGACATTTAAAACTAACCAGGACAAGCCGAAATAAAAATTGAACTCTTTCTAATCTTTAGACCCTACCAAATCTGTTCCTGCTTAGGGTTCTGGTCATCATCCCCTGCCCCCATTCTAAGTTCCTTGAATATACAAAAATCCTTCCATTTTAGGACAGGACTTCCTGTTCTCCCTGTCTGGAACATCATGGATCCAATAGTGCCTGCTCTCTGTAACGTAACTCAGTTTCAGCTCAGTGCCCTTGGATTTGAGAGCTGTTTCTGATCTCATACATGCATCCCTGTGAGTTATTTTCTTTACTGTACAAGTAATTTCTTAAATGACTCTATTTATGTTTTGTTATCAATGTATGCTCTAGACTGTAAGTTCTACGATAATTGGATACCTTTTTTTTATTTGGTATTGGATTGATTGAATCCTAAGGTACCTGGGCAATTTACAATCTCAGTACATACTTGAAAGAGTTGTAGGAATAAAGCAAATAGAAATGAACAACACCCAGAAAAATAATAGTGAATTAATAACACACAGAGTGGTGATTAACATATATATATATATATATATATATATATTTAGATATGTAATACACAATTTTCCCTTAGTTATTAGTAACCTTCAGATTGCATGAGCAGTTGATTTAAAATTTATTCACTCTTTCCTTCATAAGAATCCTGGCCAGTATACAAAATAAGATCTTGTGTGTGCCCCTGCACAGGTGTGTGGGTTTGTGCCTGCATGTATGTGTGGGTGTCTACACCTGGGTTGTAAGCAGTTGATAGCCTACTTCTGACATTTGTATATGTTGGTTTAGAATTGACTCTGAGAAAACACCAGGCAATGTAATACAAAGTAGGGGCCCTGAATTGAATGAAGACTTTCTTAATGTTCAGAATCAAAATTCTTTCTCAAAGTAGTTGAAACCAATGATGACAGTAATTTCCTGAGTGTTCAGGTGTGTCCAGTGAAAATTATTTTCAAGGGTGGGCTCTAAATCTATTTTATGAATCAAAGCTGCTTAAATGTAAACAACAAGCATGCCTTTGATAGATACTGACTGAATCACTGAAAATATCCTCGGTGCAAGTTATTGGAATACTACTTATTCTGTGATGGGCTAAAAGAAATGAAGAAGAATCATGGTTTTGAGATCTCAAGTGGTGGGAGAGAAGGGAACAGGTAGATATCTGCTGGATTCCAATGGACATACCAGTGCCATAGACCTCCCAACAGCTCAGGCTCCTGGACCAGCTTCTTAGCTTCCAACTCAGTGGAAATAACACTTGTATTATTTTATGATCAAGGCCTGCAGGCAAGATTAAAATTCTCTAATGGGAAAAAAACCCAGGAAACCTCATTTGATGTTTTCTCACTGTGGAAGCAGAATTAATTTTATTCTACACACTTCACAGAACACAACAAAGATTGCACACATATAGAAACTTGCCATTACCTTTCAGTGGACTTAACAGAAAATGAGGCTTCACTAGAAAATTGACTTCCTACAACAGATGAAGAACTATGGAACGAGCAGATGATGGAGCATGAAGTTTGCTTGTGGCTGATGACTGTGCATGACAGGATTATTGAAACCCAAACTAAATGCAAAGGACAGTTATTCTTCAGAAATCTTCTAATTTCACATAACCAAATGATTATTCTGATTTTTGGCTACCCTGTAAGAGAAAAACAGAAATTATTTTTATTCTTCTAGAAGTATTAAGGGTTTAGCAAATATATTTCAGCAGCAACTTAGTTGCCGTCATTCCAGTATATAGCTCTTTGGACATTAGTTAAATTTCAAATGTTATCATGCATTGCAAATTACGGGCTGTTCAGCTTCATTTGTATTTCATTGTTATATTCTTTTCCACTATTTAACGAAGTGAGATTTCCCAGCCTCTCTTATTCTACTTCAGCTGGATTTATGCTTTCGATCAAATTTAATTGGGAGAAAATATTAATATGGTGCATTAGGAAATAATGCAAAAGGCCAGATAAGCCTCTCTACTATCTGCAATTCATATTTTATCCCTAATGTTTCAAAGTTTCTACAATTTCACTTTTTATCTTTAATTTTATAAAGTGAATCAGACAAGTTACTCTTAAGCAGCCATCAGACTTAACTTAAACGGACTGTTTAGTTTGGTTATCTGAATGGCTGATTTGGATTCAAATTGGCAATAAGTCAGCCTTTCTCTCTCTCTCTCCCTCCTCCCTCCCTCCCTCCCTCCTTCCTTCTCTTCTTCCTTCCCTCTCTCCCTCCCTCCCTCCCTTCCTCCCTTCCTTTCTCCCTCCATCTCTCTCTCTTCCTCCTTATTCTGGTGAAGGAAGTGAAAAATGAACGCCTTTGTCATAAAATAGTGCCACAGCACAAATATGTCACATGATACTGTTAATTGCATGTGACAGTAATCCAATATTTGACGTAAAAATCATTTGCTTTATTATAAGCTTTTGGATTAGAAAGGCTCCAGGTTAAAAATCTATAGAACCATTTGATCTTTTAAGATTAGTTCACAGTCAGCATTGTTGAAACAGGTCCACGCTTGTTTATTTCCTAACTTCTCTTGACAATATATCTCTCATAAAACAGACTTTATGATGCTTCCAGCAGATCTCTTACATCGAAAACTTGAAAGGACGCTTATGGAGCATTTATTTTTCTTTTTCTAGGAAAAGCAAAGCAGAAAGCAATCATTGCCTCCTGCTGAAAGCATAACAGGGCAGGCAGGTGTTATGCCCCCATGGGACTGACCCCAGTCCAGCGCTCAAATTTCAAACAGGATTGTATGCTCTGTGTGTATTTTAGGACTAGACCTAGGACATGGATAGATTCCGTAAAAACAGAAAATCTTTGTGTGGAGGTTAATATTGTCAACTTGTCAGCATCTGAAAACATCTAGGACACAAACCTCTAGCCATGCCTGTGAGGGATTACTTAGGTTGGCTTAGTTCCTGCCCTAGATGGCAGAATTATCTTGCTTAGTCCTAACTGTGGTGGGAAGATCCATCCTTAAAGGAGGTGGTCCCACTCGTGTGGGCTAGGGTCTTGGGCTGAGGAAAAGAGAAAGCTGGATGAGCAGCCGCAGTCATTGTTTTCTGCTTCCTCTGACTGAGGATGCAGCTTGATCAGCTGCAAGATTTTGCCACCAGACTTCCCTGCCATGATGGACTATACCCTGCAACCATGAGTCAAAATCCTTCCAACCCTACGTTGCTTTTATCAGGGTATTTTATCACAGCAATGGGAAAGCAACTAAGGCTCATGATAAAGCATAATTTATTCCATTTTGTCCCTACTTCAGAGTTATAAGTCATAAATCTTGAATTTCTAATTCCCATTAACTTTTTTCCCAAGTTCCAGTATTACAACACATCCCAAATCTTGGGTTCTAGGTTACAGTCCTGATGACCCCCATTCAATATATGACTTTGATGCATACTAGATTCAGTGCTAGAATAACCTGACAAGTTACAAAGGCAGCAATCTCAATGCATGTGGAATAATGTGTTTTTTCTTAATTTGCCCTTAAAGAGATAAGAACCCCTTCACCAGTTTGGTTCAACAGACGTGTAAGGACTTAAATATCTTGATCAGTTGTTTGGGCTTCATAGTTAATGTTTTCTTACCCACAAACCATGTTTATTTCTTTAGAAGGTCAGTGTTGTCTTTCCAAAGTATGGAAGATGGCAATGAACACTCAACACAGGAAGAGAATGTCTCAATTCTTCCTAAAGAGTTTCTCACCCTGATGAGTTGTCGATAAGGTCCAGGTGGCAGAGATGCAGCATTGCTCACAGCACCTTCCTTTCTGAAATTGATCTCACAGGGCTTAGCAGCTAGGTACTGCCTGTTTCTCTGGCAGTTGCTGTCCTGACAACATCCCTACTTTCTTCTGTGGTCCTTCTAATGTTGGCCAGCATAGTGAAGTTCTCACTCTACTCACCGGAAGACCATTGACAGTGATGTTTCTCTCAAGTATTAATTCCTTTTAGAAATCATTCCAAACATCCTTGAATTATGTTAGGGAAGTAAATACAACACATGTTAAGGAAGTAGGAAAGTGGATTAGAATAAATATAAATTCTACTCCAATGGTGCAGGGATGGTTGAATATGAACTAGAGATGGTTCCCCCCACCCCCACACCCCAGAAAGAAAAGGGTTGCTTCCACTGTGTCTCATAGATTTTAGTATGTTATAATTTCATTTTCATTTAGTCGTAGGATTTTTTTTCCTTCTTGACTTTATCCTTGGCCCATTTATCAGTGTTGTTTAGTTTCCATGTTTGTGTACTTTCAGTAGTTCCTACTGTGGTTGACACCCAGCTTTATTCCACTGTAGTCATACAGAGTGCAGGATATGATTTCACTTTTCTTATATTTGTTGAATCTTGCTTTGTGCCCTAATATATGCGGATCTTTTTTGAAGAAAGTTTCATCATCTGCTGAGAAAAAAAGTGTGCATTCATTAGTATTTGGATGAAATGCTCTGTAGGCACCTGGTGGTCAGGCTTTTCCTTAAGGTTTTTAATTGGTTTATTGAGTTTTTTCATTTGCAGCATTATTTCACGTTACATTACAATCACATCTGGAAATAGAAGGGCAAGGATAAGCCAAAGCACTTCCCTTTCCATTCTCACAGGTCCATTTGTTCTTGGCTAGAGATGGGACCCTTTCTGTTCATCATTACACATAGATCAAGCTTTTAAGTTGATGAGATCATACACTTGAAGACACTTCAAAATGTTTCCCAGGTAATATGTCATAGTTTAAAATCTAGGGAGGGAGGGAGAGAGAAAAAAAAGAGGGATATACATATATATATATATATGTGTGTGTGTGTGTGTGTGTGTGTGTGTGTGTGTGTGTATATATATATATATATATATATATATATATATATATATATATATATATATATAGAGAGAGAGAGAGAGAGAGAGAGAGAGAGGATATGAATTTGTTTCAACTCAGAGGTCAGAGGTCCAAACCATTCACTGTGGTCAGGGTTGATAAGGTGTGATAGAGAAGGCAGCATGTTTCAATCTTATGATTTGTATTGCTAGCCAGCCAGGTTGATTACTTAAAGAAAAGAAAATGTAGGTTGGGCAAGCTAAAAGTGTATATCGAATACAAGTTATCACTCTGATCTTTAATATATTAACAGATTTATTTTGAAGAAGTAGGCACACCTAGAGAGCTTTCTTTGCCTTATAGTGTATTAGGAAATCAACCAAGTGTGCTAAATTATTCTCTCATTACTGTTCCATGGATATGAAGAGATTGTGTCAAAAGTCCTGATTCCCCTCAAGTATTCATTCCAAAGAGTATGAGGCTACTTGCCAATTAGGGCTGTGGTGTCTCAGTGTAACTATGTAAACTGCATTCTAATAGGTACCCAGGGTAGGACTGTAAGACTGTCATAACTAGAAAATTTGATAACGTACTTTATATCTTAATATGCTAGGACTCTAATTCCTTCCTTTTTCTGAGCTGAGGGCATAGAATTTACTATTGATAGCTGTCATAATAAAGTTACATGGAACAGTTGACTTAAAATAATGGGAATTTGTATAACAATCACTGGAGTTTAGAAGTTCAAATACAGTTTTCAGGATTCATTTCTGGATGTACTGAAAGGTTCTGTTATTTACTTCCCCGTGATTATTTGCAGTTCCTGTCCTGTTCCCTGGCCCTTCCCTTGGTCTGCTTGTACTAGGCTTGTGGGTCCAGCAGGAGCCCACTAGCCTTGTCCCAGTCTTCTTTGAGTGATCATTTTTCTTGAAGGATAGAAGCAGTCTTCAGCTGAAAATCTTCATTGTCCTGTTGACAGAGCCCCAGAAGTCCCATAGACTTTCGTTTTGTCTAGGCTCTATCCTCTTCAGTTTAAACTAGCTGTATTTCTGCTGAAATGGTTTTAGTACTATCCTACCTTTCAGTACCAAATACATATTTATTTCTCGGGTCTGTTATAAGCACTGAAAACTCAGTGACTTATCACAGCTCAGATTTATTATTGTTCCAGTTTTTTATTAACTTTTTTTTATTATATTTGTGTTTTAATTTTACACATCAGCCATGGGTTCCCCCATCCTCCCCCCTCCCGCCCCCACCCCCATCTTCCCCCCATCCTCTCCCCTCCATTCCCATCTCTTCCAGGGCCAAGATTCCCCTGGGGATTCATTTAAACCCAGTGGATTCAATACAGGCAGGTCCAGTCCCCTCCTTCCAGGCTGAGCATGTGTCCCTATGTAAGCCCAAGGTTCCAAACAGCAAGCTCATGCACTAAGGACAGGTCCTGGTCCCATAGCCTGGATGCCTCCCAAACAGTTCAAGCTATTCAATTGTCTCACTTATCCAGAGGGCCTGATCCAGCTGGGGGCTCCACAGCCTTTGGTTCATAATTCATGTGCTTCCATTCTTTTGGCTATTTGTCCCTGTGCCTCTCCAATCTTGGTCTCAACATTTCATGCTCTTACAGTCCCTCCTCTTTCTTGACAATTGGACTCCTGGAGCCACCTGGGGCCTGGCTGAGGATCTCTGCATCCACTTCCATCAGTTATTGGATGATAGTTCCTGCACGACCACTAGGGTGTTTGGCCATCTGATCACCAGACTAGTTCAGATCAGGCTTCCTCTTGACCATTGCCAGAAGTCTACAGAGGATGTATCATTGTGGATTTCTGGGGACCTTTCCAGCCTGAGTGAGTTAACCCAGACTCAGAAGGACAAACATGGTATGTACTCACTCATAGGAGGATATTAGATGCAAAACAAAGATGACTAGACTGCTACACAACTCCAGGGAGGCTACCTAGAAAACGGGACCCTAGGAAAGACACAGGGATCACCCAATGACAGTGAAATGGATGAGATCTACATGAACAACCTGGATGACAGTGGGAGTAAAGAAGGGCAAGGTTTGAGGGAAAGAGAGCTTAGGGGATCAGGAGATCCCAGCTGGATCAAGAACAGAAAGGGAAAACCAGGAATAACAGACCATGATAAATGATGACCACATGAGAACAGGAATGTCCCAGTTTTGAACAATAGACACACCAAGTATCAAGATTGGTTCTTTCTGGAGGGAATAAGGGGCACCATGAACTCAGGTCTGTCCTTCACAATTCAAATATCAAGTCATCCTTCTACAATGTGACTGTATTTAGGCAGAAGGTCTTTTAGGATGTAATTAAGCTGAAATGAAGTGCTGAGGGTGGAGACAAAATTCCACAGGACGAGTGGCTTCCTCAAAGGAGAAACCTCTTCTCTCTCTCTCTCTCTCTCTCTCTCTCTCTCTCTCTCTCTCCCTCTCTCCCTTCCTCCCTCCATCTCTCTTTCTTTCTCTCCTTGTTTTCCCTTTCCACGAAAATATTATGATAGGATACATAACGTAGATATCTACAAACCAGGCAGAGAGACCTACCAAAAACAGAATCCATTGTTATCTTGTAATCTTGGATTTTCTGGATTCCAGAATTTTGAGGACATAGACTTCTGTACCTTTGTTGTTTATACCTCTGAGTCCATAGTATTTTGTTACTACACTCCAACTAATACAAGGAAATACCATTCTTTCTCAGCTTTTTGGCTAAGGTTGCAAGCTATCCTTAGCATCTGTTTATTCACAGCTCTTCAGTCTGTCACTGCCTTTGTTGTACATGACTTTCTTTCCTATTATAAGGGTTTCAATAATTGCATAAAGACTCATTCTATCTCACTATAATCTCTTATCTCTTCTCTATTTGATGACATTTTCAAAGACCTGCTTTTTATAAGGACAGTACTTAAGTCCTTTTGTTTTTCCTTAGAGCCCACTACAATGACTTTGGATGAATTGTATTTAATTACTTTGTTTCTGAAATTTAGCTTTACTAGATTCATTCCAAGCATCCCAAGGACCAGCATATACCTTTGGCAGCCAAGAAGAGACATCTGGTCAACAGACTATGTTGCATTAGTGAACAGAAGAATAAGGCAGCAGAATAACAGTTTTAAAACTATAGCCACCACTTACACATTGGAAAGAAAAAAATGACCTGTGCCAAAATATGGAAAACCTGGAAGAGGAAAATAACCAATTTATTTAAGTGGAATAGATGATTACTCAAAGTGGCAAGGCTTACAGGTTGTGGACATCCTGGTAACTCTTCTTCTTCACTTTGTTTTACTGCAAACTCTTACTCACAGTACACATTGTGAAGTCAGGTCACCTACTTATCCTCCACAGAATCAGTGACGGTTACCCGAAGAGGCACAATGGAATAGTTAGAGCACTCTGCATTCACCTCAGACATTGAAGGCCATTGGGAAAAAAGGAGACAGACCCAATGTGGAGTTTTGGTAAGTTTCTCATTGAATGACTTAGTATGTACATGAGGAAACACACAGAGAGTCCATTTTCCATTTTAAGCTTCACACAAAGGTTTCCTCAGCCTGGTGTAGTTTATGTGAATTGCTGCTGGCTTTTTATGTCTTTAAAGAATAAAAGACCAAACAAACCTCACAAAACCAACTGGCTCCTGATGCGCTTAGTATTTTACTTTGAAAACTTTCTACCAGGGAACAATTTGACTTCCATTTTCTGCTTTAGCTACACTGGGTTTCTACTTTATATCAGCTCACCTAGTGAAATAATCATATGAAAACAGCCACACACTTTCTGTTTTGAGTTCTGGTCTATAAGAAAATTATTACTTTCCTTTTCACACATTACTACCACCTTCTTGTGTTCCAGTTAAGCTGGTGACCAAGTGATCATCCTCTCTTTCTAGGCCAATAGGATGCCCCTAAAATGTGATGACAAGAAGATAAACTTAACATGCCTGTTTTACTTCTTCACTGGAGGTGTAGAAATGAACACTCTAGATGCAACCTTTTAACTTCAGGGAATTTGAAATCATGGTGACCTGAATTCATGTATGTTGAATGTAACAATTAATATTGTGTTTATTGCGGTTTTCCAAACAAGTGAGAGAAATCTGGGCTATTTGATGGCTAGAGATCAGTTTGACAGATACACAAAACAAGTTTAGGTTCATTAAAGTCTGAAGGGGCAGGAGAGATGCCTCAGTAGTTAAGAACACTTGCTGCTCTTCCACAGGACTCAGATTTGGTTTCCAGTACCAATGTGACATCTTACAACCACCTATAAGTCCAGTTTCAGGGTATTTGGCAAGCTCTTCTGGCCTCTGGGGACACTGCATTTACATAGTGCACATATATACATACATGCAGGTGAAAAAATCATACACATAATAAAAATAAATCAAAACATTTGTGACACAAATTCTTTATTAGTTATTGTGTGTATATAGTTATTTAATTTTAGTTTCTAGAAAGCCACAATCTACGGAGTAGACAGCGGCATGCACAGGAACTAAAGGATACAAACTTTTGAAGTTTGTGAATTTCAGGTGGAAACATCTGTTTAATTGAGCTTTAGACCTGGGGTGCTCTGCTTCATTGTTAAATTTTTAATTTTTAGTTTTAAAATAAGATCATTTCCCCCCCATTCCCTTTTTTCCCTCCAAGCCTTCCCATGTAGCTTCTCTGCTCTTTCTCAAATTCACCTCTATTTCTTTAATTATTTTTAATTATACACACACACACACACACACACACACACACACACACACATATATATATATATATATATATATATATATATATATATATATATATATATATATATATAAACACACACATGTAATCCCGAATATAGAAATACAACATACTCAGTCTATACACTGTTATTTGTATGCATATGACCTCAGGGCTGACAACTCTGTATTTAATTTTTTATGTTACTGTTTATTAACAAAGCAGCCACTGAACCTAATCTTCATGCTACCTACCTCTTGTGGGGAAAAACTATAGGCTTACCTAGAAACCATGGCTCTTTGGCAAATACTGTATCTTAGTTTCTCAGCAAACAGTCCTGATGAGATACACTCGAAAATGTGTTTAATTGCTAAAATGTGCTTTCTATTCCTAGCATACATGTACAGCTTGATAAATAAAAAGGATAGAGAGATAAGGTACCCTTATCTGAGATGGCTGAGGACACAGAAGCCAGGAGAGTTAAGAAAGCTGAGGTAAACACAAGTGTTTGGCAGCAGAGAATGGACAAGATTCAAATTCTGATTCCTCTTTCAGAGCCATGCCCTGAAGATATACTGTCATGCCAGTGGTGAACCCCTTAATGTACAAAATAAGGGAAGACATGATGGCAAATCCAAGCGACTGTCTAAATATTTCATGGAAATTTCTTTCTGTTGCTATCATCACCGGGATCATCATCTGGTAGATGAACCCTAATACGGTACAACGCAGTCTTGTTTCTCTCTCATTCTTGCAGAGTCTCATGGTTTTGGCAAACTTATGGAGAAGCTCCTTTCCTCTCTAGCCTTGAGGGTGTTCATCAGCATTTGTATCCATCACACGATGGTAGGCCTCCTCTGCCAACCTTCTGGAAGCTTGTTCCAATGGGAGTTTCTGGAGTCAGTCATAGAAATTAGTGAGCCACATTCCTCTTGGAAGCCTAGCAGGGATTGAATATTTGTCAAGGTGCACAAGCTGCTGAGTCAGCGCTTTATATCTGTGTGGGGGCTATGGTTCCTCAGTGTGTTCGCTCAGGCTCATCACAAGCTCTGATGGGCAGCAGCATAGGCCTTTGGTGAAAAAGACAGAAAAAGGAATAAGAAAATAGTGAATGTAAGTATTTAGTAATTATTTACAAATTAGAGGTCATAAAAACATCTGAAGCGAGGATCATAGGAATCAATTTTTTATGTTTAAAAGACAAATGGCTGAGTGGCTATATTTAACTATGTCAAAATAGTTAATCTCTGTTTTTGTCTTATTTTTACACTATTAGATCTCTCTCTCTGTCTCTCTCTCTCTCCCTCCCTGTCTCTGTTACTCTCTCTATCTCTCTCCCCAGTTGGGAGCTAGACTTCAAGCATGGTACACAACTACTCAGCTACTGAGCTTCATATCTGGCCCAAGGTTTTTAAGTATACTCTGAGTTCAACAGTACATTCAGAATGATTTTTAAATAGTTGATATTACACATTATGGTGAGTTCCCACAACAGTATTCAGAGCCTCATTTTTAAAACCTCAGACAATCAGATTCTTATTTACTCAACATCTCAACCTGAGTTTCCCCTCCATTCTCTCCTCCTATTTCCTCCCATCTCGTCTCCTCTGCCGGCCCCCTCAATCCACTCCTCTGTTTCTGTTCAGAGAGGGCAGACTTCCCATGGGTATCAGCAAAGCATGGCATATCAAGTTGCAGTAAGACTAAGCACCTCCCCTTGTATTTAGGTTGGGCAAGGCAATCCAGTATGAGGAATATGTACTCAACAGTTAGCCAAAGCTTTAAGGATAGCGCCTGCTCCTACTGTTAGACATCCCACAAATAGACCAAGCTACACAACTGTCACATATATGTAGAGGGCCTATGCTCATCCTAGGCAGGCTCCCTGGTTGTTGGTTCAGATTCTGTGAGTTCCTGTAAGCCAGGTTAGTTGTTTCTGTGGGTTTTGTTGTGATGCGCTTGACTCATCTGTCTCCTACAATACTTCCTCCTTCTCTTCAGGAGAATTCCCATAGCTCAGCCCAATGTTTGGCTGTGGGCCTCTGTATCTGTTTCCATCAGTTATTGAATGAAGGCTCTCTGATGACAATTGAGATAGTTACAAACTGATCACAGGAGAGGGCCAGTTCAGGCTTCCTATCCACTATTAATAGGAGTTTTAACTGGGGCAATCCTTGTAGATTTGTGGGAATTTCCCTTGCATCACATTTCTACCTGGTTCCCCAAAGCCCCCCTTTTCCAACCATCTCTCTCTGCACTCTTGCCTTCCACCCACCCCAACCTAATCTCTCAAGTTCCCATGCCCAACCACCCCAGTCCACCTAGAATATCTCCTCTATTTCCCCTTCCCAGGGAGACCCAGGAATCCCACTTTGGGCCCTCCTTGTTACCTAGCCTCTCTGGATTTATGGGTTATAACATGTTATCCTTTACTTTACAGTTAATACCCACTTATGAGTGAGTACATACCATGTTTTTTTTATGAGTCTGGGTTACCTAACTCAGGATTTTCTTTGTATTTCCATCAATTTGCCTTCAAATTTCCTGGTGTCATTGTTTTTAACAGATGAGTAATGCTCCATTATATAAATGTATGAACACTGATGCAAGAATACCCAATAAAATACTGGCAAGACAAACACAAGAACACATCAAAAGATCATCAAGTGGGCTTCATCCCAGTAATACAGGGATGGTTCAACATATGAAAATCTATCAATATAATACACCATATAAACAAACTGAAAGAAAAAAAATCACACAGTCATTGTATTAGATGTTGAAAAAGCCTTTGACAAAATTCAACACCCCTTCATGATAAAAGGAACATACCTAAATATATAATAAAAGCAAACCAAAAGCCAACATCAAATTAAATGGAGAGAAACTCAAAGGAATGTCACTAAAATAAGGAACAAGGCTGTCCACTCTCTCCATATCTATTAAATAAAGTACTCAAAGGTCTAGCTAGAGTGATAAGACAACAAAAGGAGATCAAAGGGATATAATGAAAAATAAGAAGTCAAAATATTGCCATTTGCAGATGATGTGATAGTATACATAAGAAACCCCAAAAATTCTACCAGGGAGCTTCTAAATCTTATAAATACCTTTAGCGAAGTGGCTGGACACAAGAATAACTCAAAAAATCAGTATCCCTCTTACATAAAAATGATAAAAGGGCTGAAAAGGAAATCAGGGAAACAACATCCTTTACAATAGCCACAAACAATATAAAATATCTGGGGGTAACTCCAGCCAAGCAAGTGAAAGACCCGTATGACAAGAACTTCAAGTCTCTGAAAAAGAAACTGAAGAAGATATCAGAAGATGGAAAGCTCTCCCATGATCATGGATTAGTAGAATTAGCATAGTAAATATGTCCACCTTACCAAAATCAGTCTACAGATTCAATGCAATCCTCATCAAAATTCCAACACAATTATTTACAGATCTTGAAAGAATAATACTCGACTTCATATGGTAAAACAAAAGACTCAGGATAGCAGAAGCAATCCTGTACAACAAAAGAACTGCTGAAGGTATCACCATCCCTGACTTCAAGGTCCACTATAGAACTGTTGTTATAAAAACAGTATAGGCATAAAAACAGACATCAATCAATGGAACTGAATCAAAGACCCAGACATAAATCCACACACTTATAGACACTTGATTTTTGATAAAGAAGTCAAAACTATACAATGGAGACAAGAAAGCATCTTCAACAAATGATGCTGGCATAACTGGATGTCAGCATGTAGAAGAATGCAAATACATCCCTATCACCCTGCACAAAGCCCAAGTCCAAGTGGACCAAAGACTTCAACATAAATAAAATTATACTGAATCTAATAGAAGATAAAGTGGGGAATAGCCTTGAATGCACAGGCACAGGGACAACTTCCTGAATATAATACTAGTAGCACAGACACTAAGATTGACAATTAATAAATGGGATCTCATGAAATTGAAAATCTTCTGTAAGGCAAAGGATACTGTCAATAGGACAAAATAGCAGCCTACAGAATGGGTAAAGATCTTCACCAACCCCACATCCAACAGAGGGCCGATCTCCAAAATATATAAAGAACTCAAGAAACTAGACATTAAAAAAAAGCCCAAATAATCCCACTAAAAGTGGGCTACATATCTAAACAGAGAATTTCAATAGAAGGATCTCAAATGGCAGAGAAACACTTAAAGAAATACTCATCATCCCTAGCCATCAGGGAAATGCAAATCAAAATGACTCTGAGATTTCATCGTACACTTGTCAGAATGGCAAAGATCAAAAGCAAAAGTGACAGCTTATGCTGGAGAGGATGTGGTGCAAGGGGAACACTCTTCTGCTGATGGGAGTGCAAACTTATAAGTCACTTTGGAAATCAATATGGTAGTTTCTCAGAAAATTGGGAATCAATCTACCTCAAGACCCAGTGATAGCATGCTTGGGCACATGCCCAAGGAATACTGAATCATATCACAAGGATACTTGCTCAACTATATTCATAGTAGCTTTATTTGTAGTAGCTAGAACCTGGAAACAACCTAGATGTTCCTCAACAGATGAATGAATAAAGAAAATGTATTACATTAGACAATCAGATTCTTAACAGTAACAGTGAATTCAAGTACAGTACAAAGTTGACATCTCCATGCATCAAATCCCTTCTCTCTAAAAGACAGATTGTTCAGGGTTACTAATTTTGATGTTGTTATGATCATGTCCTTCATCTTGGTTTTAGAATTTTAAGATGTGGCTCTCCTGATCCCTTTCCAGTTAGTTGCTGATCCACTCACCTTTATCTTATTCCTCTCCCTGTGGTTCAAAACATTGTTAAGCTCAAAGACATAGCTTTGAATATTAATTAGCACTAGTTCTGACTTGCATTCTGAATTTAAATTCCTGAATCACTACCATAGCTTCTTAGACTATTCTTTACCCTCTGGGATACATCCTGTGTATCTACATCTACCATTTGAGAAATTGTCCATCTGTTCATATCTTTAAAATTACAGTACTCTAGAAGTTAATACTTTTTTTCTGATAGCAATACCAATCTTGTCCCTTCTGCATTGAATTGAATTGTATTTTACATATAATATTTTCATTGAGTACAAAGGGCAGATAATTCACTGTCTTGGGTCATCCATCCTTACTGTTCTCTCTGCCACCTCCTACATGCAACACATAACCAAGTCTTGTATATCCTACCTCATAAATTTCCCTTAAACAATCTACTTGTCTCTTGTCCAAACATCTTCACACTGGCATCTTATACTTGGAATATTGAAGTAGTTTCCTTCTAACTTTACTTCATGTGCTAACTTTGTGTCTACACTATAATCGTTAAATTTGTTTTGCGAAATACCTTCCAATGGCTCTTCATTTCCTTGTCCATAATTTCCAAACTTTAAAAACCACTTATAAAGGTCTGGGTATATCATTAAATAGCTTAATATTTGCCTGCTGTGCTTAAGACCTGGCTTTCACTGAGAACAGGAAGGGGCAGTTTGCTTAAAACTCTTACATAGGCAAATTAAGAGAACAAAGGCCAGTTAGAACAGTTATTTATGTAGTAGGTAAAACGTAGCAGTAGGTAAAATAGAGATCTGTCTGCTAGAGCAGAGACAGCAGAAATTCCACAGTCTAAACATCCCTGCTGCTTTCTTTCCTTTCTTTCTTTTTTTTTTTTTTGGAGCTGAGGATCGAACCTGGAGCCTTGCGCTTGCCAGGCCAGTGCTCTACCACTGAGCTAAGTCCCCAACCCCCCCTGCTGCTTTCTTGTCACCATTGTGTTTTGTCATTTTGCCCATCATGGCATTCTCTGTCATCCTGCTCACCATTCTGATAACTTAGTGTGAGGGAGGCCAGGCTCAGATGTCAGCTCAGCCCCTTACCTACCATGGGAAGTGGTTCAATTACTAATCTCGTCATGCCTGAGTTCCCCATCCATAATGAGATGGTGGTTGCCAATTATCTCATGGTCTTGTTACGATGAAGTGACCTAAAGTTCCAATATCATAACAGGGCTTACGTGACACACATCCATACTCCTTACTATGGGAGGTTGTTTTATTTTTTTTTTCCTTTAGAATGGTATTTAAGGCTTTACAGACAGATAAATACATCATCAAATAAGTCCTTGTCTGATAAATTCTGTAACATAGGAACATAAAAGATGCCTTGAGAGTTTAGGGGCATGGGAACTAGAAATCTTGAGGTCATAATGAATCAGAAAGACAGCATATTTAAAGTTAGGGAGCAATAACCTGTGAGTTTTATTTTTAACACGTTCACTTGGGCTCTCATCTGGAGGACAGACAAAAGGGATGAAGCCAGAGCCAGGAAAACCTGTCTGGGAGCTGTTTCTGCTGATCACTGCTCATACTCACAAGTGCTCACAGGTACTCTTCAGGGCAATTGCCTGAATTCAATCCATTCAGTTCTCCCAGACATCTAGTGAGGCTGGTTGCCATTTTATTTATTTATTTTTTGTTCTGTTTTATAGATTAAATAAAGAGAGATGGAGTAGGTTCCCAATTCATATCTTTGGTCAGAGGGAATGCTAGGATTAGAATCCAAACATTCTAGTTCCAGAACTCATGCTCTAAATCAGGAGGGTGTGAAATAACCCAGGAAGACTTGAATGACGGCAAGAAAGTGGCATTAGTACTGGATATGAGTAGTGGTTGTCCATATAAAATGGAGGTTGAATCAGTAGGGTTTGATGCTTGATTACACTAAGAGGCTAAGGAAAATTAAATCATTTAACCATTAAATTTTTGGCTTGATATTTTTGTTGGGCAGATATGCTTCCTTGAAACTGTGATCTTAAGGAGATGGCTGGTTATTGTGGGCAGATAGATGATGATAGAAATTGTGTGTTTAGTGGGTACCCAAACTCCAGCTCAGTCCTTCCACAACAGCTGATACGTTGTCAGGTCCACACCCCCATCTGCCTGCCAGTCACCCTACTTAGCACCTGTGCACTGTTTGGAGTCTAATCACAACTTCCATTGAACTGAGACAACTCCATTCTCTAACAAAAGCAGAGTGACCAGGAGACTGAATACCAATAACCTGAAACAAAATGTAACAGGTTGGAATAATACCAAACAATGATCCAAACAACTACTCAACACCAAGAAGACATGATTCCAGATGCCTAGACTCAATGTCAAAATAAAAACAACATGAATAACCAAGACATGTCTCTTTCACAAATTAGCGTCACCAGTGTATTGTTCTGTGAGTAGAGCAACTTAGCCAATACACAGGACAATGATTCCAGAACAGCAATTCTAAATGTATTCAAGGAGCTCAGAGAAGATAGGGATGATGACTGTGAAAACACAAACAGTTGAATTAAATAATGAAAACAATTTAAGATATTAAAGTGGAATTTAATAAAAAGATAAAAAGTTTCTAAAGAAAGCCGAAATGAAATAAAACTCAAAATGAAAAGCTCAGGAAGTCAATGATCTCAGAGGAAAATATCACTAACAGATTGGATTATGTGGACGAGAGTCTATCATGTCTCAAGAACAGGTAAGAGATACGGATAACTAAGTCAAAGTAAATATTAGATATAAAATCAACAACTCAGAGATGCAACATGAAGGAAACCTATAAATGGGAACTCATAAAGAATCAAACCTACAAATAATAATATACAAGGAGAAGAAAAGCAGGCCAAAGACACAAAAATGTTATCAATAAAATCATAGGAGAAAATTTCTCCAATCAAAAGAAAAAGATACTTATTAAGGTATAAGAGACATGCAAAACACCAAATACAAAGTTTCAGAAAAGAAAATTTCCATGTCACATAATAATCAAAGCTTTAATATACAGAAAAAAAGAAAGGATATTGAGGAGAGAGAGAGAGAGAGAGAGAGAGAGAGAGAGAGAGAGAGAGAGAGAGAAAGAGTCATATATGTGTGCAGGTCCATCAGAGTAACATGTAACTTTCAGTGGGAATTTTGAAACCCAGAAGGGCTTGGACTGATGCTTTACAAATTCTTCATGGTCACAGAGGCCAGCCCAGACTACTATACCCAGCCAAACTATCAGTCGTAATCAAAGAAGAAAAACTTTTCTTCTAACTACCTCCTCTCTAATTCATGCCCTTTTCTTTTATATTTATTTTGCTGTATTTACATATATGTTGCTACCATAAGCACTGAACAATGTAAATTTCCTTTTCTTTGTATGTGCCATATATGATAAAGCATCACTAAGGCAAAATGGTGGCCAGAGCAGCCCAAACTAGTTAAAGTATGGATTGTATTAGTATCACATGTAGCTTTATTGTTTTAAATGCACTTAGTTACATGGATCCATATTACAGATTTCTAGACAGAGATTCTGTAGACTTGGTTCAGTTACACTAAATGTCTGTCAGTAGTAGCCCTTTGCATATAGATATTTAGTATGCTAAGTCTTTTTGCCTGCAAGTCATTTTATGGGTGCAGAGGATTTCATGATTGCTTCAAATCATTTGCTTTCCCTCTCTAGGAAGTCTATAGAGATGGGTCCTGGTACTCTTTTCCAAATACATGTCAGGTTTTGATTATATAACTTGCTTTGGTCAATGTAAGTATAAATAATGTATTCCTTGTTTCTGTAAAATATGTTAAGAGTCATCTTGTGGGTTCACAATTGCTTTTCTTTCTTTTGTTTCAAGAACAGAATATATAAGCTAGACAGGAAGTCCTTCTATAGCTTGTATCCAATGCATGAATAGATCAGAGCTTTAGACAGCTCACAGCTGACACAAAAAAGCAAATCTAGATTGGATTGAGGCGATAGGTTCCTACAATTTATTTTAAATGTTGCCGAAGCAGAAACTGATTAATATCAGTAGATTCTTCGAGCTTTCTAAACTTGATGACATTCTTTTTTGGGTTCTTCTTTTGTTTCTAATTACTAAAAAAGGTACATTTCATCCTTTCCTAAATTATTAACCTGTGGAACTTGTATTAATGGTTTAATAGGTTTAGAATAGCATAAATCTCTGTAGAAATTATTATAATTGAGCTTTAAAAAAATCCATAAAGTCTTATCACCTCTACTAATAAGTCAGGTTCCTTTCTAATTGAACATTAAAATTTTAATTTCTAGAATTTAAAATTCAAATTAGGTATGGAGCTTTATATATGTTAATTTTTTCCTGCTTTGTTCTTAAGTTTATTTGCAGGGGGTTTTGGTGGGATTGTCAGAAAGTTTAACAAATGTACTGGGGATATTGTATGCTAGAAGTATAACAGATGCATTCAGACTCATTGCATACCGGGGCTGTATTAGATGTTTTCAAAGCTATCATTGTATTGAATGGTTCTTATGAAACTAATTTTGAGACGTTAAAAATGAATTTGTTAAAAAAAATGACACAGCAGAGTTGGGGACATACTTCTATTGTAAAGTTCTTGCATTTGCAGGCACCAAGGCCTGAGTTTGACCCCTAGAACCCATGTGAAAACAACAACAACAACAACAACAACAACAACAAAAACCAAACCAAACCAACCAAACAAACAAAAAATCACAAACCAAATCCAAGAGAACTTGTAATCTCAGTACTCAGGAAGCAGGGACAGGAAGATGCTGGGTGCTTTCTGTCCAGCCAGCCCAAGTAGTAGGCAATGAGAGACACTGAATTAAACAAAACCAAACTATTAGGGATGATACCTGACAGACCACACGTGAGGTTGTTTTTTGGCTATGTGTGCACACGCACTCACACATTCACATATGCACGTGTGCGAGCACACACACACACACACACACACACACACACACACACACACACACACACACGTATCTCCCTGACATGTGTTCCTCTACATATAAATACACTCACACGTGCACACACATAATACCAACAGTGACCAAATTAGGTAACTGTGCTTAGAAGAAAGAACTGGCTGTCTCAGGATGGATAATTAAAACCTTTGATGATCTGTTTCTAAACTTAATGGCTTTACTTTTATTTGTTGTTATTAAATGCTTTGAGTAAGTAGGCTTTTGCATATGGGCCTTACTTACGTCTATGAAGGTGTTGCCTGGCTATTGATGGGTTTAACCCCAGGCTTCAGGAGAGGTTCTTGTTCTCCAGATGCCTACTCATTGGAGGACCTTTCCAAGGAGCAGGGAACATGTCAGCAAGCCATGTGGGAGATACTCCAGGAGACTTAGGAATGTGCTGTTCTTTAACACTGAGTCTAGAGTCAATGGACTGTCATTTTCATCACTTAAGGTGAAAAACATGGATATATCTAAGGTTCCTGGACCTGGGAAGAATATTCCACCTTTGAAGCATAGCAAGGATGAGGAGTGAAGAAGGACTGAACTTGCATAATTCCAAAAGAAACAAACACATAAAATGCTTTTCATAATTATGAAGTCAATCGTATCTCATTTCTTTTAATTTTTTATTATTATATGATTACATACAAAATTTGTAAGAACTGATATATTTCTAATGTGAGAGAAAATCTCAAATAAAAAGCTTTGTTTAACAAGTTTTAGATTGCTGAAGTAAATTTGATTTGACATTTCAGGCCATCTATGTTTAAAAATAAATCATACTAGGTGAAGAATATCAGTGATCATGGAAAGAATAATATTGACTAATTGGCATTTTCAATTCTGAAATTCCTGGTCAGATATATGGTGATAAGTGACAGGCAAAACATGGGGGATTGATATTATCTTTGCTTCTTACCTATCTGTGTTTCTGCAACTAACTCATGATCATTAGTTTGAAAATTATTTGTAGATCTAGTGAGATGGTAAACATTCAAGATAGCTTCCAATGACTCCTGAATCTCAGTGCTCATGCCCCTGTGGAACACCTTCCTTTTACATGTGGCAGGAGATTAACCTATGTCTTTCTTTTTCTTTATTTTTGAGATTGTAGTTTAATTACAATGTTTCCCCTTTCCTCCCTTCAAGCCCTCCCATATATCCCATCCTGTTTCCCTTCAAATTCATGGTCTCTTTTTTCATTAATTGTTAATACACATATATTATATACACAAATACACACATTATATATTCATATGTATATTTATATATACATGCATATTCCTAAATACAGCCTATTGAGTTATCTTATAAAAGGCTGGAACTTCCATTGAGCAAGAAAAGGTCCTGGAGAGAAGCTTGCTCTTCAAGCCAGGCAATCATGAAAAGCCAAAGGTCAAGTTTGTGTATGCTGCCCTGTGAAAGAACATGTATAACAAGTAACTGAAGAAAGCCTCTGCCAACATCTGGAAATAGTTTCTGTCACCAGCAATGTAAGTAGGCTTGGCAAAGGGTCTTTCACCAGTTGTCTTCAGATGAGTTTAGCCCATCCTATGTGGGAGTTGGAAACATAAAAACTCAGTGAAGTTGCACCTAAAAACTGTGGGATAAATGTTGTAAGCCACCAAATTTTGTTACACAAGTGCTATTCTTTTGTCAGTGGTTTCACTGGGAATACCCCAATTCTGTTTAGGGTATAAACTGTTATCGTTCTAATCTAGTTATGTTTGAAAATATTTTAATGAAATAGTATACATATTTGTTTTTGGATGCTATACAATAACGGGGATCAGTGATAAAGGAAAATATTTTCTTTCCCGCTGATGTGAAATGCACACTTGACCTTTCACCCCAATGGCTCTGAAAAGAAAAATAAAACAAATCACAACTAAAAAGGTTCAGATAAAATACCTGGAAACTCTGCAAGTGGTAATTATCCTAGCAATGCTTCCTTCTCTTCCTCCAGAAACCATGAACCTATATTTAAAATTATTGTTGCTTAGAGCAGGTAGCCAATACATTTTCCTCTTCTTTTGATCTCCCTCCCTTTGAGAAAAACAAGGGGGTTTTCCTAGTGTTGTATTTCAGGTGTGTGTGTTGTTCTGTAATACATGTAATACAGAGAAATAATTGATTGAATCTTTCTGGTGTTCTAAGACCAGAAGGAAAATTGTCTTTTATTTCATTGAATTTAATTCAGACTCTTCACATTCTGTATTCAGGAAAACAGCCATTTAACTCTCTGAAAGCACATATGAAACATCTGTTTATACTGCTGGTAATGTATGTTTATGTTTTACAATTTAGTATTATATCAGGAAACAGAGAGATTGTTATGTCCATTGCTAAGATGGATCTTCCTCTGGGTCATGTGCCTCATGTTCCAAGTTTGTCCCGCACTTGCCAGTATCCTGTGTTCACTCATCTTTCCAATTTAAGAGAAGTCTTTTCCTTTCTTTGTGTGCCACAGAGCTGAGGCTAAGAATCGGTTCCTTCAAAAACTTTTGCTTCAGTTTTTACATATGTTTTGTAATGGACATGGTATTAGATCATGTGATCATCTCTGTTTCTTCCCTTAAGCCCCTCTCAGCTACTGATCTAAACTCTCCCACACCCCCACTCTCTTTTTCTTTGATCATTATTACTTACATATATGTGTTTATGTAGGTATCTATGTATGTATGTGTGCATGCACAAATATCTAAATTATCTTCCACTTATTTCTCCCTTGTGATTTTTCATTGCTTATTTATTAGTTCATGAATTAGTTCGGACATACAAGTATCCACTACCTAACTTGTTGGAACCATTGCAGAAAAAGCTAATGTCTTTTTACTTAGTTATTTTCTCTAGATTAAATATAATGAGTAATAATGGTTGTATTTTTAGACCACAGAAAATTAACAAAATAAATATGTTGGGGTTGGGAAATCTATTTCCTTGAAATTACTCTTCTAAATTGAAAGGACAGGTGAATGAATGAGCGTTCCCTGGGATCATAAGGAAAACGCAACAGCTATTATCCTATATGCCCCTAGCAATCTCTCCTTTTATCCTCCAAACTGTCTCTTTAACTCGATTCAGTGATTTCTGAGACAATTCGCATTATTTAAAAATACATTCTTACTCAGTGTTTTTCTGAGAACATACCATGTTGGATTTGAAGACTATCAAATTTAGTCTAGTTGTGAGCCTTTCTTTCTTTTTTGCTTAATGCAGATTTGATTTAAAATATTGATAATTTCCTACACGATTAAGTATTCATATTATTTCCACCCCTCCAAACTCTAACACTTCCCCTTGTCCATCTCCATTTTTCTTTTTAATTTTGAAGAGTCATTCAAATTGATGATTTCTTTAATTTTTGTTGTCAAGCACATATTAAATTAATTAATCTGAAAAAAAACGGAATATTCTGGGAAGATTAGTAAGATGGGATGCAAAACTAGTTTTAGACTTTGAAGAAAATATGATTGGAACCCCAGCACAGCCTAATAAATAGGAACATTATTTTACCTTTGGATGTGATTTGAGGAAAGTCAGTTTTCCAAACATAGCAGATGTTATTATGCTCCTAAAATTCATTTCTATTTTTTTCCTCTTTCCCCCACTGGTATTTATGGACTTTGCAAAGCTCTGTAGCTGCCCCCGAGGGCACAGCCTGCACTGGTGCTTTTTCTATCAGTCCCTGAGAGTAAAGTGCAAGAAGCCCAGTGTGTTCTCCACGGTAGGTCCTTGATTTGCATTCAATTTCCAGGTTTTACAAACCAAAGAGAAGTATTTCTTCCCATCCATCTCTGGAGAATTATGGGACTATAGAGGAGTCTTTGCACACGATCAGACCATGAAATTTGAAGGCGTGTTAAACATACTTGGACTTCAGACAGCTTTTCTAGGAATGTTGCCCTGGCAGAGGCAAGGTATTTTCTTCAGATTTATTAGGCAGGAGAGAAAAGTGTATTTTAATGTTACCCCTGGCTCTGTAAGTTATTTTTCTTTATCTACTACTGAGGAAAATAATTAAATTATTGATGTTTGTTGGCTCATATGTACAGCTGCTATTTCATTTATATTCTTCATATGCCCAGTGAAAATATTCCAGAGTTCAAGGAGATCAGTGACTCAGGGTTCCTGATATATTAGCTTGTACAGCAATGCCAATGTTCATTCCCTCTGAGGAAAGTGCTATGGGACTTATTTTATCTGCTGCCAATCCAACATTGAAGTGTGTTTTTTCCAGGGTTTGAAAATTCTCTTTCTAGGATTGCTTTAGAAATTATGTTGATCATTAGTTACTGTCTCTCTGTTAATGTAGAAAAGTAAGTGTGAATTCTTGTTGTCAATGTGCAACCTGGGAAAATGATTGTCTCAGAAAGGAAGGACAGACACAAGCTTTTGGAAAACCATGCTCTAAATACAATATTGAAAAAGATCCAGTTCCTCTAATCCACATTTAAGTTGGACCCTTCCTGTTGAGTCAGGAGGCTCCATCTGAGAGTCTATGATGTCCTAGCTATGGTAAGATAATGTGGAATGTGGTACTTGGCATCATTTTAATGAATTTCCATTATCTGCACATCAGATGTTTCCACATTAAATTTCAAAGATTTAAAGGATTTTTTTTTTAGACACAATATCTTCTGTTGAAGTAAGATTAGGGAACATGCATTCTGGAAACATCAGAACAAAAACATAAGTGAAATGTTAAGTACTTTTTTTGGGTGCTCCTTTAATGGACAAAGCGTCTAGACATGATTCTTCATCTATTGTGATGTTGGTGAGAAAGGCAGCATAGAGTGTTGGTTTCCATGGATGGCCATTCATTTCACTTTGCTGTTTCGACACTTTAGCAGAATGCTCACTAAGAACCAGAATACTCTGTGATCAGAGTCCTCTCTCTGAGGAGTTTCTGGGAAGCCACGGATGCAACAATCCAGGACAAGTCCTTTGTCCTTTCGATTCGAGCAGTGTGAAAATACATTTCTCATATTATTGCAAAACCTTTGAATAACACTGATTTGCAGTGTGAAATTTGGAGATTACATTAACCTTGACTAGAGACAGTCTGACGCTCTGAGGAAGTTGTTTACCTTTCGGGTCCCTAAGGCAGGTCGTTTCAGCACAGGGCATTCAAAAAACTGCCCCAGCAGCCTGCGGGGTTCTGCTTTCATCAGTGAATCCTTTAAGCCTTTCAGTCTCTAGTCAGATATGAACCAAAGATTAAAACAGGCCAAGGGAGAAAACTCTGTACAGTGTATGTCCCCTGACAAAAATATTCCTGATGCATCAATGATAGCAACCCACTGATCACATTGTTTTATTCCTAAAAAAGTGCACAACTTTACCCAATCCTCAGCGCATGTGTATGTCAAACCAGCATATATACTATAGTTGTTCTATCTTTGGCAAGGGCAGTTGTCCTGAACCTAGCGCTGCCTCAGCAGCTGACTGCTCTTCTTCCTGCAGGGGTCGTCTCTGCCGCTACTTAACTGACTAAATCAGTCTCTCTCCCTCTCTCTCTCTCCCTCTCCCTCTCTCTCCCCCCTCCCCCTCTCCCTCACTCTCTCTTTTGGTGGTTTTTCGAGACAGGGTTTCTCTGTGTAGCTTTGCGCCTTTCCCGGAACTCTTTCCGTAGACCAGGCTGGCCTCGAACTCACAGAGATCCGCCTGCCTCTGCCTCCCGAGTGCTGGGATTAAAGCCGTGCGCCACCACCGCCCAGCTTATTATTTTTATCAATAACAACTTGCGAGCTAGAAGCTGGAGTGAAAACCTGCTAGCTCACAGAGGCAGAGAAAGCAGCCAGCTGATCTTTCTCCTCTGCCATTGTCCCAGAGTCCCCGCAGAAAGAAGAATCTCTCCTACTGTCTGAAACACTAACTCCTCCAACTGGATGTCCTGTCCTTCTACTTCCTGTGCCTTTCTCTCTCCCACCTCCTGATTTCCCCCTACTCTCTATGGTTACTTCCAGTTAACAGGTTGCGTGCTCTGCCTCTTGACTTATGATTGATTTTAATTTAAATAACGCATCTAGGGGTTACAGTGCGGTTAAATATCCCACAGCAATAAATGCATAGGTTTTTTACTATAACTAACTAGGCTTTGTCAGTTAGAGAAATTTATTAATCAATTTAAAATTATTTCAGGGTTTTGTATTAAAGACTGAAGATTAAGTAGCTAAATAGCTCATTTTGAAGTTATTATAGGACATACATTGCTCTATAATTCTTAAGCAAATGTCACATCCTTTAATGAACATAAGGAACCAGGCAGTGAATATATTTCTTGCTTTATTGCTTAACACAACAAGATGAGAGATGACGGTTGGCCAGAGGAAAAGCTCAGGCCCTGAATCCCGCGGCCAAGAAGCACATGTTTTCTCCTTTTGTTCACTAGGTCAGAAAAAAAAATAACAAAAATATAGTTTTAGTGTGCACAGCCTCCTCCGTGTCCTCTGACTGCCATCCACACAGATGCCATAGTGTTTCAGTGGCAAGTAAATTCAGCCACAGTTGACTTTGGAGGCTTTGGCGCACCTTTTCCATACACAGAGAACTCACACAGAATCCCAAAGCCTGGAGTCTCGCCAGTTACCTTTATCAAAGTGTTTCGTTTCTTCTTTGGAAGATGATAGCCTTTAATCAGCTTTAAATTTGCTTTGCAATTAATTTGGAATTTCTTCTTATTCCAGTAGACTGAAAGATACCCATGTGCATGCATGAGCACACACACACAATCATTATACAAGTATTACATACAGTGTGAATACAATATATGGATTAGTTTATAAATCCTTGCTACTTCTGGATATGTTGTCATTATTAATATTACTTATGGACAAAGTCAACACCAAGAGAATCAGATGTATAGATAAAGGAAATGAATATTTTTAAAAAATCTGGAAACTAATTATTTATACAGGAGCCATTGGCTATTTGTAATTCTTCATAGGTATGGGCCTATATGGAATTTATTTTGTTTTTGTTGGCATGTCAGCTGGTATTGGTACTGTCATTATGTTGGCCTTGTTCAGAAATTATCCCTGGACATATGTACATATGAGCAATACTTGATGGGCTCAACAGGTTGTTTATACATGTATATGTTTCTCTATCCTGTAGTGGGTAGCCATTCCAGCTTTGATCTGGAAGTTCCATCATCCATTCAGGCTTCAGTAACTGTCACGGCTACAAGGCGGGGCCGAGAGAGGACCCTGAAGACCTGAGATCCAGATGCACTGGTTCTCTTGGTTCTGGGACCCTGGACGCAGGAGGTAGACCGAGCAGAGTTCTCCAGAGAACACCGCCGGACTGTGCCATACCTTTGACAGACCCTACAACCTATCCCTTCATTTGTAACTTACCCCACAAAATAAACTCCCTTTTAACTAGGTGGAGTGGCCTTAATAATTTCAACAATACTGTCCTTCTATATCTATCTACCTATCTATCTATCTATCTATCTATCTATCTATCTATCTATCTATCTATCATCTACCTATCTATCTAACAATAATTAAAGAAGAGACCATAAATTTGGGTACGTGGCACAGGAGAGGTTAGGGGGATGTGGGAAGGGTGGGAGTAGCATAGACACACTTTTAATGTATGAAATTCTATTTTTTTAAATGAAGACTGTGGAATTCTGTTGGGATATTTGGGTATTTGTGAAGATGCTGATGAGAGGAACCGACATACCGTGGACCACACTTCCCAGGTTCAGTTAGGACTGTATTTCCCATTAAAATAAATTCTGCATTTTGACTTACTTTTATTAGTAATAGTAATTTTTATCATTTTATTTGTCACCATCCCTGACATTCAATTTTAATCCCAATTTTTCATAGTGTATACTAGATAATTCTCTATTGGGACAATACATAAAAGATTAGATGAACACAGTTTACACCAAGCACAGTTCATGTGAAAATACATATGTATACACGCAAATGTGTAGTATTTCCAACTTGGTGTGCCTACTTTATCTTTTTCCCCACTGCATCCATATCACTACTTTTAAACCTATTCACTCCTGGCAAAAACAATTTGATGAAAGAAATATTTGATTTCTCTGCACAGCTTTAAGAAAACTTTCCAGAAAATAAAAGTTTAATCAATTTTTGTTCTTTATGAGAAAATTCCAATAATGAAAATGGCAGGTTTCCATAGCTACACATTATGTTTTCCACCTCTCACAAATACAAAGTCCTTAAACAAGAAGGGATGTAAATGGTTTTTTATTAATATTCATATAATGTTACTTCCCACTCACAATAAACACATTAAAATTTAATCAACTAGTTGGCAAATGAATGCATCCAATGTTAATTTTCTGATCATGCTGTTCATATTTGGATCTCTAGTCTGATACGTCTTTTTCTGCTTGGAGACAAAAAGAAAAATGCCTGCATTCAATATTGTGTTGGTGCTTTATTTTCACAGCCCAATATCTCATAGAACATAAGTTCCCCCATTTATAATTAAAGTGGTTTTACACTTTTTATATATTATGCTTCTTGTACAGTGCTATGAATTATAATTAATATATTACATAAATTTAAATAAGTCAAATAGAAAATATATTTAGACACTCAAACTACTTTAAATTGCAGTGAAACTTTTACATGTCTCTGAAATGCTAGATTGTTGGTTATTAGTGGGTTTATAAGTTATATTGATACTAACAAATGTGAATCTTTTCATCAAAGATTATGACTATCGTTCTTACTTAGAGACAAATATGTTCCTTAGTCCTGAGGTCATTTGCTATAATGTCTAAAAACATTTTTTGACTTTCACACTGGGGTGGGGAGAAGTTGATAGCAGAATCTAATGGTCAGAAGGCCGTGGATGTGTGTAAGCACTGAACAATACACAGGGCAGCTATCCACCAAAAAGATCCAGGGTATGATTGTTGTTATGCTTGAAAAATTGTGACCTTGGACAATACTTTTTTTTTTTTTTTTTTTTTTTTATAAATTAGGCATCTAAATACATTGGGTGCTTTCTATCACCAAGGAACCCTAAATGTCCATCCTTTAATTTTATAATAAATATATCATTGATAATATATGATTTTTCCACTTAATAATTGTTCAAAGATGAAAATGTAGAAAATTTAAAAACAGTAGAAATAAAAATATCACAATAATTCTTTTTTTCTACTAGCAAAGCCAACTTATTTTCAACTACAATTTCTTCCAAGGGTCATTTGGTCAGCTTGAGTAGATATTTAAAAGAAAAATAAGCCATGGAATTACATGACAGGCTTTTCAAGATTCAGTTTTATTACTAAGAGAAATGTATTAGAATACCAGTCCTCATCCTGGGAAGGGCTGTCAACACTGAAAAGGGCATTTGTTTATAACTTATCCATTCTAGGAAATTCTAAAAAAATTCATTTCTTTCCCCCAATAAAATTAATGGATACACTAAAACACAAATTATCTTAAAATTTTTATTGATTGTTCTGTTTGATCTTTCTTGGTAGGCACGTGGAGTATAAATTACTTTTAAGCAATCCTGGTGGTAAGTTTGAGGTAAACATTACCAAGAAATAGAAACAAATCTTACTTAAATCGCTAGTCAAATGCTGCGGTGGGATATACTTTTCCTGCTGCGGGGTTCTTGTCATGACACCACTCAGTGTTACCTAGTGCAGTCCCTGTCATTAGGTGATCTCTGGAAACACCAATGGTTTCAGCATGAACAACCAATTTTCCAGCCTGCATCTGCAACAAATGTACCTATGTGAGCCAGGGTGTAGCTCACGGGTGGAGAGCTTGTCAAGTACTCCCAAGGGATAAACAACACGCTCAGAAGATGCTCCTTAAAGAAGAAATGGTATCAGAGAGACACTGCCTATTAAAAAAATCTTGTCATAAGCCAACTGTATGAATTGAGTGTCTAAAATCTTAAACATGAAGATTATTCATAAGGCCTTAGTTTGCTTGAGACCAAGAAACGTAGTGCAGAATGCAGGCCCCCAAAGCAGCTTGTCTCACACAGCCTTGACATACTTTTCCTGGTCCTGTGTGCTATGAAATGGGTTCCTCTATTTACTTGACATTACTCACAACCAGTGGGGCTCACTCAAATTGTGTAGTTTTGAATCTCTTTGAGAATGTTTAACCATCTTAGCATATTCCTTCTGTTCTCCCTGACCATCTCTTTGGAAATATGCCTGATCTATTAATTCACCTATCAGTCTGTCTGTCTGTCTGTCTATGTAACTATTTATGTATCTATCTATTTATATATGTATGTATGTATGTATGTATGTATCTATGTATGTATCTATCTATCTATCTATCTATCTGTCTATCTATCATCTATTTTCATCTGGGTAAAGTATAACTGAAAGTAGGTCAGAAAGCAACAGATCATATGTGGTTATTTCATCAGAAATATATGTACACTATCTTCACTCAAGAGTTTTTTTTTTTTTTGTAGCTTATTTTTTTATTGCTGGAGGCTTTGCAACCAGTCGACAAATAAGGCTGCCACCAATCTAACAGTCTTCATATCTCACAACTGTCTGTAATGCTGTTCACTGTTCCCATGTGGGGCAGCAGTAAGTCCTTATGGCTCTTCTGTTTTTTTTTTTTTTCTTTATTCTTCTCTCATACAATACATCTCGAATAAACACAGCCTCCCTACCCTTCTCTACTCCTGATCCCCCCCACATCTCTCCTCTCTCCCAGATACACTCCTCCTCTGTTGCCCTTCAGAAAATAGCCAGCATTCCAGTGATATCAAATGAACATCACATAACAAGGCACAATAAGACTAGGCACAAACTCTCACATCAAGGCCTGATAAGGCAACCCAGTAAGAGGAAAAGTGTCCCACAAGCAGGCAGAGTCAGGGATGTCCTCACTTCCACTACTGGGGTCCCACAAGAACACCAGTCTAAACCACCCCAGCATGTATACAGAGAACCTAGCACAGACCCATGCAGGTTCCATAATTGTTGCTTCAGTCTCTGTAAGCCCCCATGAGCTCTGCTTTGTGGTGATATTGTGTTCCCCAAAATATTGTACACCCTAATAAACTTATCTGGGGTCAGAGAACAGAACAGCCACTAGATATACAACAGCCTTTGATCCTAGCATTTCAGAGGCAGGGATCCATCTGGATCTCTGTTAGTTCAAGGCCACACTGGAAACAGCCAGGTGTGGTAACAAGAGCCTTTAATCCCAGGAAGTGGTGGCAGAAAGCAGAAAGGTATATAAGGCGTGAGGTTGAGGAACTAGAGCCTGGTTAAGCTTTTAGGCTTTCAGCAGCAGTTCAGCTGAGATCCATTTTGGATGAGGACTGAGAGGCTTCCAGTCTGAGGAAACAGGATCAGCTGAAGAATTGGCAAGATGAGGTGGCTGTGGCTGGTTCTGCTTCTCTGATCTTCCAGTGTTCACCCCAATATCTAGCCTCTGGTTTGATTTTATTAATAAGACCCTTTAGAGACTTGTGCTACATTGCTTAGTTGAATTCTGTAGGTCTTGTTCTCCTGGTGTCCTCAACTGCTCTGGATCCTACAATACTTCCTCCCCATCTTCTGCAGGGCTCCTGGAGCTCTGCCTAATGTATAGCAGATTGTCATTAGGAATCGTTTCATTCACTGATTTTTGTTTTTTTTTTTTTTTTTTTTTTTTTTTTTTGTCAGTTGTGTTTGGTTCTGCCCTAGGTCTCTGAACCATCCAGCTTCCTGTTCCTGGCTATCCAGGCAGTTATTGGGCACAGGCTCTCTCTAGTGGTGTGGACCTCAAGATAGATGAGTCATTGGTTGGCCACTCCCATAAACTCTGAGCCACCATTGCTCCAGCACATCTTGCAGACAGGCCAGATTGTGGGTTGAAGGCTTTATGGCTGGATTCATATCCCAGTCCCACCTCTGGGAGCCTAGCCTGGTTATAGAAGATGGTCAGCTCAGGCTCCATAACCTCCATTACTAGGAGTCCTTGCTAGGACCACCCTCATAGGTTCCAGGAAATTTCCACTGCACTAGGTTTCCTCATTGCTCCCTCAGTGCCCACCTATTCCAGTCATCTTTCTCTGTAGGTACTCTTTCCCTCCATTCCTCTCTCCCTGACCTGATCCCTGCTGTTATGATCTCCACCCTCCCCCAGTCCACCCACAAAATCTATTGTATTTCCCCTTCCCAGAGAGATTCATGCATCCCTGATGGAGCCCTCCTTGTCACTTAGCCTTTCTGGGATTGTAGGATGTTTTCTTTATTGGACAGCTAATACATACTTATAAGTGAGTACATCTCATGTTTGTCTTTCTGGGTCTGGGTTGCCTCACTCAGGATGACTTTATCTAGTTCCATCCATTTGCTTGCACTTCCCAATACACAGCAGCAGTTCACTCACCTACAAGCTCCGGAGTCCTCTCTAATTACATTCACCCTAAATCAAACACATTCATTTCCACCCAAAACTGCCTTCCCATCTTATTTCCCACCAAAATCCATGGATTCCCCTAGTTTCTAAGAACTGTTGAAAAGTCTACAAACCATAAGTCAATATTAACTCACAACTCAGTCGTGTTTCTCAGACTGTTACAATTTTAATCACTAGCAAATAAACAGAAGGTAATTTTTTTTCATGGACTTATGGTGTGTTCTCCTGCTGATTACTCACGCCAGTGGGTCATTCATGCACTATGTAAAATAAAAATTAGGACAAACACCATTGGTAAAGAGAACCCGTAGATCTTTAAATTGCCCAGAGAATCCTTACTTCATGGTATAAGGAAGCAAGGAATTGAAATTAAAAATTTCTGAAGAAACTTTCAATTGAAAAACTAATGAGGGTAAAATATACTTAGTAACATTGCTTGATGCTGAACCAGGGTAGCTTTCCATATTTATGACTTGAAATACACCCTGAGGTTACAGTAAACAGATGAGTGTAATAGTACTTTAAACATTTGAAAAAACAGGCTTACAGGCCTGTGGTTTGCAGACTTGTACAACAAATTAAAAAGAGTTAGGGCATAAATCCAGATTAAAAAAATTCCAGTTTATTGTCTCCCCTGCTTAACTCTAATGCCTCCTATCTTTGGGGAAAAAAGGGCAGACTTCATGGGAATTAATGGTTGTTATTATTGGTAATAGTCCTAGTAGATCGTTGCTCATATGCTCCGGTCCCTTGAGTTCTTTATGGCTGTCCTTCCTGTGCTTGGGATGTTCTCAACTTCCTATACCCTCACTTCCTTCTGCTAACCCATATTCCTTTGTTTTCAGATCCCACTACTAATAATCTCTTTTGCAGGGATGCTTTTTCTTGCATGTTATTTCAACTCAGATGTTTATCATTGGTAACATCTGTATCTTTTATCACCTCCCCCAATACATCACAGTGTTGTTCTAAAATTTGCCTTTGCATACCTATTTGTTTAAGGACATTGTTTACCTTAAAGTATAAAAGAGTAGGTGAGCAAGGCTTGAGCTGATTTTTTGTTCTTTTATATCTGCATGAAACAGAAAGCATGTTACATGATACAAATATTGACTCCACTCTGGTGTATGATGTGTGCATAGTAAGAGGATATTTGAAAGAAAACTGTCTATAAAAAAGCAAAATGCTATCACATTGCTACAACAGGCTAAAATGCACTTCTGAATGCTTTGAAACTAAAGAGGAATATCATGAATCCATTCTGCTGAAGTTTCCCTTGATCCAAGCCTAAATTCTTCCTGATATTTTCTTACATTACTCAACAGTCAGTGGTATAGCATGCTTATTACAGGATTTGCAGTTATATACTTTCCTGAAAATTATGATGACTGAGTCCTGAGTCCTGGGTGCTTCTGTGGTATGGGGCACTAAGTGAAGCATTTAATGGAAACTACAGAAGACATTGTCCTTAGCATTAAACTGCTCTCTGTGAATGCATTTTGTGGTTGAGCTGTTTTTTATTAAACATCTGCTTCTCTGGAAATGGACAGTGTCAGCCAGCAAAGAGGAAAAGAAATTCAGGAAAGAATTTTCAAAACAATGATAAGCTGATTGCTTTGAGTAGCCCAACCTGACATGATGGTATAATTTCCATGATTTGCCTTTGATTTCTTTCTGTTGGGTTCACTCTGCTGCAATAAGTTACCACAAAAACTACCTGGACTTAGTAAAAAAAAAAAAAAAAAGGAAGAAGAAGAAGAAGAAGAAGAAGAAGAAGAAGAAGAAGAAGAAGAAGAAGAAGAAGAAGCAGCTGCTCACATTTCCAGAGACTGAGACATCTGAGGTCAGAGTGACAGCAGGGGTGTGTTCCAGGAGACTCTTCTTCCTGGCTGCCAGGTGGTCACTGTCTGCTGTATTATCACAGAGTGGAAAGTAGACCCGTAGGGAGAAAATAATCAAGTTCTCACATTGTTTTCTCATGAGGACTCCATTCTTACAACCTTCATGTTGTTCTATGTTTCTGAAATACTCTCACAGTCTCATTTTGAAGATTTGTTGCCCAAATGGCAGTGCTCTTTGGAGATGCTGTAAACACTTCTGGAGACAGGGCCAACTGGTCTAGGTGGGAGAGCATGGGGAGGTTATATCTGGCTCCATTTTTGGCTTTGCTTTCTGCTTTCTTACTCACCATGATGAGAACAAAGACCACTATTTGTTTCCACAGCTGAACCTCTCCGGCCATGATGGAATGAAATCTTCCAAATCCGTGAACTCAAATAAATCTTTCTTTCCTTAAAATGTTTCTGTTTGGATCTTAACCACACTGATGCAAAAGAAATTAACACACATAATTCCTCGAGACCCCAAATACTATCACTGTGAGAATCTGATTTTCAGGACACAAACACACACACACACACACACACACACACACACACACACACACACACACATACACACTCAGACCATAGATACATTAGTACAGTTTCTTTGAATGAAAGAAAAAATTTTCCCTGTTGACCGAATTTAGAATGACTTTGGGTGTCTGTTTAGTGTTCAGTATGTGTCAGACAACAGGTCATGGTGATAGAAACATTAAAATAAAATCCCTAGTCTTTAGTGAGCTCACAGACAGTGCCAGACATTGAATGATGCTGTTTGAGAAATAAGTGTGCATTAGGAGGGCACAAAAGATCATGGGACTTAGATGAGAAGTCTGATTTTCTAAAAGAAGGAATCCTTAAACACTCTAAACAGTAAACAAGAATTGGTTGTATCTACTTTCTCTCTCTAATCATGGTTTATAATTATGCATTGCTTTCGGATAATTGTTTGATTAATGCTTGTGCCTACTACTTAGATACAAAGTTTCATGACATCAGGCTAACATATTTTCTTCCCACTTTATTTCCAGCATTCACAGTGGTGTTTGGTACACAGGAAATTGCCACATTTTCTTTCTGAGAAAATAAATTCATCTGTTTGTGATAACTATTTGACATGATCTACTAAAGCCTAGTGCACTATATCTCACTCCCACAAATGCATCCAACAAAGACCGCTGTATATATTCATCTGAAAAGTTCACGGTAGTAGGACTTGTAGTCCTTCTAATAATTATCTCTATTTAATGATATATCTACATTGAGGATAGATCAAATATCTCTTAATCATGGAATTACTAAATTGTGGCTTATTTATACAGCATCCATCAATAAATGGGTGAAACTCATGTGAAACAATGGATATATTTAAAAAATATATTAGGCCAAGAAGCCAGGCACAAAAGAAGACATATGTTTAAGTTTAGAGATAGCATCAACATAGGCAACGTTAATAGGTCTTTAGGAAACATTCTCTATGCTTCATATTTCAGTAGAGGCTTGTTTATAAAACAACTGAAAACTTGGAGTTGCTTGCTCCTAACTGTATGCAGATTGGAAAGGGCTAGCAAGAGGAAAGGGGAACTTTGATGTAATGATTTTCTGAGGTGGTGAGTAGGGATAATGTAATCTCCCTTCCTTTAGGACAGCAAAGAGATAGCAGTATTTTCGGTCTGTCAAGATTTCCCCTTTATTTTGAATCCTTACTTTTAGATGGTTTTGACCCCTTTGAGCAGTTCAAATTTGCCTCAGGCATTTACAAAATAATGAAAATTGCTTTACTATCTTTTTTTTTTTTTTTTTTGGAAAGGTTGTGAGTGGTTCTGAGAAAAGGCTCTGGAGGATTGTGCTCCTGGTCTCGTCACCTTTGTAGTGGATAGTAACAAGACATGCGATGTTTTCCTTTTCCTCTTCTTGTGCCATGCATATGAGGAGAGAGAGCTATCTGATCGAGAATCTTCTAATAGGATTGAGAACAGAATGAGTACACTCTCTGCATGGAATTAAGCTCTAATAAGGCTCTGATGCACACTAGAAGAAACCTATTATGTTCTAAAAGCTTGATTATCCTCTCAGGGGAGAGTGAGTGCCCTGCATCTTGTGTCTCTTCACTGTCCATGCTTGATGGTTTCGTCTTGCTGTCACACTTTTGCCTCTGGATTGTCCTTATGCCCTCTTCAAGTTTCACTTAGCTGAAGCTGCAAGGGGTGCTCTCTATCAGAACTGGGTCAAATGAGGCTGACTTCTTTGAAATAATCATACTATATGGTGTGCAGAGAATTTAAAGACAAAATTTACAGAGGAAGTGAAAGCTATGCTTAGGAATTTGAGCTAGCTATAAATCATTTGAGAATTATGAAAGTGTGTGTAGGTACACAAACTTCTTCTCTTTGAGGTATTTGTAAGAAATATTTCTTTATGACTGCCCTGTCTTGACTGGTAGGGAGTGAGGTTAGGGTCTACAGATGACTTCACAGAGAAGTGAAGTGAGTAGTTGAAAACTAAAGAACAAGACAGTTCAACTCACCTCTTTTGTCATAGATCTAACATTTGTTCAATAATCATATATATATACATATATATGTGTATATATCTATATAGCATACTGATATCTCCCTCCCTCCTTCCACCCTTTCTTTCCTTCTCTCCTTCTTGTTTCATTGTTTTCCTTCTTTCTTTAGTTATCCTATTCTAATAAATCCTTTCTAATAAAACACAAGATATGATGCCTACATGTGTTGGTTAAGTTCTTGCCAATGTGTAACATCCAACTTAACCCTATGTCTTTATGAATCTTTAAAATCTAAAGTTACTGAAAATCTTAACTTCTTTCTTTTGTGCACATTCCAAAATGTATACACTGCCTACCATTAATTAATGGTTGCACAGTACAACTGTTTTGTGACATGTTCCTGACTGACATTTCCAAGATAAGGCTTCTGAGAAGAAATACTATACTTGTGCTTCCTAGTTAATGCTTCTTGTTTATTCATGACAGATCGGCAAGTCTTACCATGTGGAGAAAAAAAATAATGACCTCAAGTTAATTTCAACAAACTTTAGAAGGAGGCTTTTTTTTTTTTTTTATACAGTAAGTCACTTCTTGTTTGGAGTCTATAAGTAAGATAACTTGATAAAGTAGAATTAAATCCCAACCCAACTTTGCTCAGGAAGATGAAATAAAAAAAGGGAACTAAAGAATTATAAGTAGTTTCATCATTTAGGGAAACAAATAGTTTTTCTTCCATTATTTGGAGTTTAACCATCAACACTTGCAGGCATGTAAAAACTAAGGTGTGCATCATTAGTGGATAAACTGACTTGGTTACAAAATTCTTGACTGGATAGTTTTATAACTTCTATAATTTATAAGCAAATGCACTGTTATGGAGCTCTAGCTGTTTCTGTCTTCTTTTAAACTAAGAAATATATAATGTCAACTAACCATCAACAGAGGCAATTTATTTTAATGGCAGGTGACACTTTTTGTAATCATACCACTTCATTCCTATGGAAAAAATATGACTTGGTATGTAAAATATCAACATTACACTTTATTTTGATTTTCTAAGAATAGTTTTCACTTTCAAAAGGTTCATTTACTGAAATATGTATGAAAGAATGCTTTTATTTTAGTTTGATTTTTCTAATGAAGTCCTATGGCTAGACCAGGATCTATCTGTCGTCTGTCTGCACACACACACACACACACACACACACACACACACACACACCCCAAATTGTATGTGTTTGATGAAAGTTTAGGTGGTAATTAATTTCATGATCCAAAATCTACAGCTATTGTAGAAGCCTCTTATCACAACAAAGCCATCTATGGCCATAATCAAAATCATACAAGGACAAAATGGAAATAACAGGTTCTCTAAGAGGACAAGAGATATTGGGTTAGTAGTTAATAAAATCAGAAAGATAGAGGTCCTGGGACCAATCACCAGCAGGCAAAAATGATCAGGGCTTGACTCAGTCGGGATACTAAGATTCTGGGCTTCAATTCTTAAACCTCATTTTCTCACAACTATCTTACTGTGTCGATGTTATTACACATCCCTGTTTGCCAAGAGTCTTCTCTTTATTGCCTCTTCTTATTTTCTTCATAAAAGTTCTTTCATCAGCACAGGAAACAGCCCAGAAGAGGAGACAGAAAGGATATAAGAGCCAGTGGATCTGGAGGAATGCTATAAAATGCAAACTTGTGGAATTGACATTCCTATGACCCTCAAGAACTCACTCTAGCTGTATAAGATCAATACAGCTGAAGTTCTTGCGTAGATGGGGAGGTGCCCTCTAGGACCATCCTTTACAGAGGAGCTACTGCCAATGAAGTGAAATCAGTACCTAGAGGAGGTATGTGCACTTTGATAGTTACTTCAACATCGTTCACAAAAGGTAAGGCAAGGAATGCGCGTTTCTGTGACTAAAACAATTGGTGAAAAATATGGTAAGTGCACATAATGAGGGAGGACTTTACCTGGGAAGTGAGGAGAATAACATAGAAGGGGATGGAGGCAGGAAAGTTAAATGACCCTAAGGAAAATTGAACAAGCCATAGAGGAACATAATATATTATCAGCTTACTTAAAAGTGTGAGAATTGGTTAAAATATTAAGGCCACTCCACGTAGTTAAAAGGGAGGTTTATTTTGTGGGGTAACTTACAAATGAAGGGATAGGTTACAGGGTCTGGGAAAGGCATAGCGCAGTCCGGTGGTGTTCTCTGGAGAACTCTGCTTGGTCTACCTCCAGTGTCCAGGGTCCAGGAACCAAGAGAGCCAGCCCATTCAGATCCTGGGTTTTTAAGGGTCCTCTCTCAGCTCCACCTTGTAGGTGTGTCAGTTACCAGAGACTCAATGGGGGTGGTCCTTCCAGATCAAAGCTGGATCCTGGATCGGCTACTCACTACGTGTGTGTGTGTGTGTGTGTGTGTGTGTGTGTGTGTGTGTGTGTGTGTTTAGATTAAATAGAGTTTTGCCATTATATACTTTTAATTAATATAAAGAGCAAAACAGTATTTTAATTTACAGATACAGATAAAAAAAATAGTACAACTAATATACGTAAGTGTGCAGGTAAGTATCGAAAACCAGAAGTCACTGGCAGTCCCCAGTTTAGAGCCAAGCTATGTAATGACTTCAAACAGCAGAGGATGGAGGTAAGGTGCTAACAAGGGTTCAGCACAGATGAAGTCAATTTGGAGCGAAAGTTCTTGCTCAGAGTGGATACACCAATGGTGAGTCTGAGCTGTAGTATGGCAGACACTCTGATACAGGGGAATCTGTAATAAGAAGACTTTGAGGATTTGAAGAACCAGAAGTGATCAGCCTGTGAAGGCACTACTTTAGGGTACCTGGAAGCAATTTTGAAATTCTTTGAAGTATGATTGGTATAAGAAAATAAGAAAGTATACAAGGTCTCAGAATCAAGTGCTTTGTGTTACAGACAGTGACTACGAATTTAAGACAAGCCAATTATCCCAAAGGCATTCTAAAGACAATCATATTCACTACATCAACAGACCCCTTCACTCCCAGCTCTTCCCATGGAGAAACACCTGTTATTTATGGTTCAGGAAAATCCAAAACATTTCAAAATGAACAGAAACTGTCAGGTAACACCCACACAAAGCTAATTCAAGAAGGAAATTAGTTTGAAATCCAAAGTTTGACACATGGTAAAAACATTTCGCACCTCCTACATAACCAGGAAAACAATAAAATTCCCAGAGGATTATTGAAGTACATTTCAATATTTATTAAGCATCAAAACCCAAATACAGCCGGGCGGTGGTGGTGCATGCCTTTAATCCCAGCACTCAGGAGGCAGAGCCAGGTGGATCTCTGTGAGTTCGAGGCCAACCTGGGCTACCAAGTGATTTCCAGGAAAGGTGCAAAGCTACACAGAGAAACCCTGTCTCAAAATCTCCCTGCCAAAAAAACAAAAACAAACCAAAAACAAACAAACAAACGAAAAAACCAACAACAACAAAACCAAATTCATGTGATACTTGAAAGAGCAGTTTGTGGTAAAAATTAAGAAATGACCAGAGTGGAAATGAGGAACAACAACAACACATACACACGCACAAGCACACAAATGTATAAGTACACACACACATACACAGATATGGGGGGGGCGGGGGAGCAGAAGGTTTGAGAACTAATTACATAGGAAGGAAATTGGAGAATTTAAAATCATCATAAATAAACACAATGAACTCAAAGTTACAACCAAAGAGAGAGTAACTCCATCAATTGAAAATATGAAGGCAAGTGATGGGAATAGCCAAGTCCAGGAAAAACAAATGAAAAGATAAATGCACAAGAAAATTTATCTTTGTGTAGAAGACAAAGAAAACCAACATGCATTTAACCGGTAACTGTAATTCTTAAAAAAAAAATTTAAAAAAAAGGTAAAAGAAAAACAATAGAACAGAACTCATCATTAAAATTAACATTTACACATTGAAAAGATCGACTTTATACCTGGATTGCTAACCAAAAATGGTCACTCTGAGATATAGTTTACCTAAACAGAGTGAACACAAAAATACTTGAGGCAGATTAAGAGACTAGAATTTACAAAACAGATTTTTGGTAATAGCACAGCACAAAACTCACCAATAGTGGAAGAACACACACAAATCTCAAGCAAGAAAAGTGTAAGCTAATTATTTTGAAGTTTTTCTTTAAGAATCAAAAGTGTAAAAATAATTGTAAGTTGAAAGGATTTGATTACAAGCCCTCCTGTGTCATGTCCAGTGAGAGATTCTTGTTCACTGCAAGAAAACATTTGTGATGACTCAACAAGTGAGGCTGAGGGTCTAAAACATTTTGTTGATGACATACAACTAAAGAAAAAAGGATATTGTGTGAATATTACAATAAAAATAACACAGCTAAAGATGGTGAGACTGAGTGCTGTGTGGAAAGTTGGATAAGCTTGTTAGTTGTCACATAGGAAATAAGAGGAATTAAAGGTAGAGTCGAATTAAGGTTAAGTAAAGGAAAAGAGTCTTCGGAACCATTGTAATACCATGATATTGGTATAAGTTTCATAACTGGAAAAAGTTAAAAATTTCTAAATAAGTCTAAAACATATGTAGTAACACACAGAGAAATGAATGTGATACCAAATAACTGATGTTGGATATACACTTATATGTAATACCATTAAATATAACTAAACTAGATTCACAGAGGGAAATTCAGAAAAGCTCACAAAATATATTTAGCATATGATATATCTGCCCTGATTACATAAAAGGTCTACTGGGCAGATCTGAAAAAAAAAATGTAGATGATTCCAGTGTACTGACCTGGAGTAGAGTCCAGGATATTTCTGCAAAGTAAAAATTGTAGACGTGTCAAATACAAATAGCATTTGCTTTACCATTTTAGAGTTATTTTCCTATCACTCCCAAAGAAAAACCTAGTCTTTTGAATTTTTCAAACAACACACTAATTGAATGAAAAACTTTAACAAAGACATTTAAAGGATCCTTCAAATTAAAATGGCAATGAAAATGAGTTTGTTTCACATGAAGGGTATAATTCAGTGAAAATATAACACCAATTTTACAGAAGTGTACTTAGGCACATTAGTTTTTATAATGCATGCAGATGGACATGGCTATTTAATTTAATCTGGCATGAATTTTGTGGACCACTGTGTTATGGGACAACTGGTTACTACATACACTGATTGACCTGTTAAGAAATGAAAGAAGGGTGCTCTAGGGGTGGTTCAGTGGCTGAGAGTGCTTTCAAAGGACCTGAGTTTGTTTCCCAACACCCACATTGAGTGACTCACAACCACTTGTAACTCCAGATGCAGGAGATCTGATGCCTCCTGATCTCTCTTCTGGCCTCCTCAGATACACCAGAAGAGACACCAATCAGAAAACAATTGGGAGCAAGGGAGGTCACCTAAAGACAGGGCTGTCTTTCTTCCCTCTCACCTCCCTCCCTTCTTTTCTCCTTTCTATTCCTTCCTTTTCTCGTTCTCCTGATCATCCATCTATGCTAGTTATTTCCATAGTCTCTGTCACCAAATATGTGCTGGAATGCTAAAGTTATTTCTCAGATGCATGTGATTCATCTGCCAATGAGATGGAAGATGGAATTGTGACTTCAATGCTAAGTTAAGTGGAAGGACCTGAGGCAGTGACCCATTGATAGCTTGAGTGACATGCATGAGTCAGGAGCTCTGGCAGCAGGTTCTTGACATCTAGATCAGGACCCAGCTGGGGTAGTGCTGGAACCAGAAGTGGGCACCGTGGGCTCCTAGTTCTGCAGTTTCCTAGTTATCTGAAGAAGCTGGAGGAGTTAGTTTTTGGAAGCCTTGGAAGTCAGCAGTGGAGCACATGAACAATTAGCACTAAATGCCATTTTTATAGTAATTAGAGACATTCCTTTCATCTGACACTAAACCCTTAGCTAAGGAAATACCTTGAAAATTTCAATGTATGTTTTCTTGATGTTCCAAGTCCCTGCTTTCATTATCAAATACACAGAGCTATTAAACTCAGCCTTCAATATGCTGAGTAAACTGGCTATTGTCAATGACTCGTTCCTTAGAGAATTCTCTACTTATCATTCTCTTTCTTTCCTCTTCTGACCCTTATCTCTTTCCCACTACTCTTTAATGATAGCAACAGCTACTTGCCTATCAATCAAAGCAAGCTGCTTATGCTGATCCAGAATTTGCCTTACAGAGAAGTGGTATTTTAGGAAACTTCATTGTCAGACTCAGGTCCTGTTATTCTGGCATTTATGAAGTCTGGCTAAAAATTGGGTTTCCTTCCTCCCTTCCTTCCTTCCTTCCTTCCTTCCTTCCTTCCTTCCTTCCTTCCTTCCTTCCTTCCTTCCTTCTTTCCTTCCTTCCTTCCTTCCTTCCTTCCTTCCTTCCTTCCTTTCCTTCTTTCCTTTCCTTTAATATAATCTTATCACATAGCCCAGTCTAGTTTTGAACCCACTGTGTAGCTTGGGAAGGCATTACTCAGGTAAGTGATCTTTTCTTCAGTATAAGTCTTCAGCATACATTACAGGTATGAGAAGCCATGTCCAGCTCAAGATAGGGGTATCTTGCTATTTAGTTTTGTGGCTAGCTTTGATATCTAGCAGAAGAGCTAGAAGATTTACCATTCATAGGGAAATTTGAGTTATTGGATAGGTCTTTTTATGGGCTTCTTTTAGAAGGGATGGATTGCACTACTGGAGCCAATGGTTTATCTGGGCTAAGACCTAACAGAGATATTTGATGATAGAAGACTATTGCTAGGTTGAAACTAGAAAATAAAAGGATAATTTACATCATTTTCTGAGCAACAGAAACAACAGGATAACAGCAAGGGTAGTGTTGGGTTGTTCGTCATTTTTGGAACTGAGCTGAAAGGTTATTTGGAAATGGAAGCTTATGAACTTTAGATGGGGCTTTATCTGCTAGACAGTTAGGACAGATTTATTTTTGTTTTAGACCTTAATGAAAGGTATGTTCTTCCCCAAATTATGCAGCTGGCTCCTCTGCTTCAGAGACAATATCAAAGGGCAATTTAGACATGGGCTCTGGAAATAGACTGTCTCCAAATCTTAAATTCTTCTATCAGCACCTCTGTGACCTAGGGCACAAGATTTGTGGCTTCACAACTACATTCTGGACATTGTGTTCTATTAAAATTATGTACTGAAACCAATCTAATCCAAATAGTGGTATTAGGAGGTGATGGCTTTTGGAGATGATTGGGTCACCAGAGAAGAGCATTCACAAATGCAGTAAGTGTCCTTATAAAAATGGAACAAAAAAATCTAGGCCTTTCCATCTACTATTCAAGGAAACAGTAAAAAGGCATCATTAATTAATGAGGAAATAGAACTTCTAGTGTTACAGGACCTGTGAGTTCCTTCATCATGGGCTTGCCAGCTTTCCAGACTGTGCATAGTGCACCCCTATTGTTAGTAAGCCACCCAGGCTATGGTATTTTTTCACAGTAGTTCAAATATAGACTATCAAGGTTTACCCTATGTCTCAGTTTCTAGAACTGTGAAACAGAGATAATAATTCTAATTTTGTAGAGATGTGATGACATTAACATGGTTGACTATATGTGAATCAATGTGAGTGGCATGTCAAGTATGTCACATAGGAAGGTCCTGGTCCTTTCTTAGAAGCCTCTAATGATGGTCATGTCTAAGGAGTGTGTATTCGTCATCACAGAGCTAAAGTTTACTGTCTTCTTGACACTATTGTAAGCATTTACTCATATGTTTGTTCCCCTGTAATATACAGAAGCAAATGTTCTAAGTGAAGATCTATTCTGGGATTGTAAATTAAATTTAATATGTCATTTTAAGAAACAAATGAGATAGAGTAGAAAATATGTGTATGTATTTTAAAGCCAAAACAACAAATATTACTTTGTGAAACTTTTGTTTCAGTCTTTTAACTATGCACCCCTAGGACACAATGGCTCATCTGTTTTCTTTCTGTAGATTATAGTTGATATGTCTGAAGGCAACCGCAGTAGAGAAATGACCTTTGAGGAAATGAAGCTTTTGGTCTTGTTCAAGTCTCCCCAGCACATTAAGATGCTACTGTGGAGAAGTTGCCTCATCAAGCTATGTCAAATCCATGTGGGAAATAAACAGATGAGAAGGAAAATATGCAATTATTGAAGTTCTTCATTTAGTTAACATTTGTTGAGGAATGACAGAATCAGGTACACATTGTGGTGAGAACTTTTAAAGAAAAGTTTTTTTTTTTTTTTTAATCCCCTTTCAGTGTACACATTTTTTGGAGGAGAAGGACTTTTCTGTATTTTGTATGAAGAAAGTGTTTATATGCCTGGTATAATTTTCAGCACATTTATATTTAATGATTGACACATGAATTAAATGGTTAGTTGGAGACAGACTCATTAGTGTGATTCATCATTAATTGCTTATATTGCATTGCAAAGGACCGAAACCTTAGAGTGAATTTAATGTTACATTTTCATGATTATCTTATGTGGAATTTACTATCACATTTATTCATGTGGCCATTCCTCTGAGAAGAAAAGTGTGGTGCAGTATGAAGGAAAGACTGCAAGTATCTCTCTAGATAGATAGATAGATAGATAGATATAGACATAGATAGTCTTTGGGGCTACTTATGAGGAACTATAAAGCTAACCTGGGGTTTTATAATTTTGCATATCAGCATTCTTGGTGGGATAATTCTTTGTGTGAAACTGGTCTGTGTACTGTGGAGTGTTTAGAACCATTTATGTCTTTTGCTAAGAGAGGCCTTTCTTCTCTTCCCTTCTAGTTGAGGAACAAAACTGCTGCATATGTACATGTTTCCTGTGCTTTTAGCATTTTCTTTCTGTTTGTTTGAGGTTTTCTGTGTCTCAGTTTCTATAACTTTGGAAAAGACACTGACAACAGAAATAGACTTATTCTGTATTTATTATTATTATTTTTATTATTATTAATTATTATACTTGCCAGCTTGCTTTCTAGAGAGAAAAATGGTGTGAGGTTGGATGGATTGGAAGGATATGGTAGGAGATGAGGGAGAGGAAACCATGATCAAATTTATTGTATGAAAAACAGTCAATTTTCAATAAAAACAACAACAGCAACAACAACTGATTGCGATGTCATTCTGTACTCTATGGATACGTGTTGCTCCCATTGGCTAATAAATAAAACTGCTTTGGCCTATGGAAAGGCAGATTAGAGCCAGACAGGAAATACAAGCAGAGATATAGGAGAAGAAGGGCAGAGTCTGGGAGAAGCCATCTAGCTGCCCAAGGAGCAAGATGCCAGCAGACCACATGGCAATACATAGATTAATAGAAATGGGTTAATTTAAGTTGCAAGAACTAGTTGGTAGTAAGCCTGAGCAATAGACCAAATGGTTTGTAATTAATTTAAAGTCTCTAAATGATTATTTTCAAGCAGCTGCAGAACAGTGCAGGACAGAGAAAAGCCTCCATTTACAAACAACACATTGGTTAACCCTACAGTCATTGGAAGATATCTCCTACCCTGGAGTTGGATAAGAATATTACCTCTGCTTTTGGCTGTTTTCATTCAGAGTCAATCATACTTAACATTTCAAACCTCTTTTTCCTAGATATTGAAATTCCAATTCTTACATAGGTATCATTGAGAAATGTAGGAAAAGTGAGTGAGGTTATCATTATTACTCTAATTCCAGCCTTAATGGTTATATGCTCATGAGTTCATTTATCCAGTTGATTCATTCTTTTCTACATTGGGAAGGAAATCAAACATAGAGCTGACTCATCCTCTTTCATGGTCTGACTGTTGATATGTGTAAAAACACTAATAGTTACTAATAGTCCTTTGGCATTGGGGGACGTGGGCATCCTCTCTATCCTTATGCAACAGTGACTGACTGTAGCAAGATCCAGGTAATGAGAACTAAACAGAGAATTCTCAACAGAGGAAGTTCAAATGGCTGAAAGACATTTAAGGAATTGCTCAACATCCCTAATTATCCAGGAAATGCAAATCAAAATGACTCTGAGATACCACCTTACACCTGTCAGAATGGCTAAGATCAAAAACACAGAAGACAGCTTATGCTGGAGAGGATGTGGAGCAAGGGGAACTCTCCTCCACCGCTGGTGGGAATGCAAGCTTGTACAGCCACTTTGGAAATCAATATGGTGCTTCCTTAGAAAATTGGGCATATACCCAAGGAATGCTCAGTCATACCACAAGGGCATTTGCTCAGCTATGTTCATATTAGCATTGTTTGTAATAGCCAGAACCTGGAAACAACCTAGATGCCCTTCAACTGAAGAATGGATAAAGAAAATATGGTACATATACACAGTGGAGTACTACTCAGCAGAGAAAAAACAATTACATCATGAGGTTTGCAGGCAAATGGATGGATCTAGAAAAAAATCATCCTGAGTGAGGTAACCCAGACTCAGAAGGACAAACATGTACTCACTCATAGGAGGATACTACATGTAAAACAAAGATGACTAGACTGCTACACAACTCCAGGGAGGCTACCTAGAAAACGGGAACCTAGGAAAGACCCAGGGATCACCCAATGACAGAGAAATGGATGAGATCTACATGAACCACCTGGATGAGAGTGGGAGAAATGAAGGGCAAGGTTTGAGGGAAGGGAGGCTTGGGGGAGCAGGAGATTCCAGCTGGATCAGGAGCAGAAAGGGAGAACAAGGAATGGTAGACCATGATGTGATGAGGACCACATGAGAACAGGAGTGGGCAGAGTGCTGGAGAGGTCCCCTGAGGTCCACAGTGATGCATCCTCTGTAGATTGCTGGCAGTGGTCGAGAGAAAGCCTGATCTGACCTAGTCTGGTGATCAGATGGCCAAACACCCTGAAGGTCGGGCTGGAACTCTCATCCAGTGACTGATGGAAGTAGATGCAGAGATCCTCAGCTAGGCCCCAGGTGGAGCTCCATGTGTCCAGTTGTTGAGAAGGAGGAGGGACTGTGGGAGTATGAATTGTTGAGCCTAGGATTGAAAAAAGCACGGGGATGAAAGGCCAGACAAATGGAAGCACAGGAATTGTGAACCAAAGGCTGTGGAGCCCCCAGCTGGATCAGGCCCTCTGGATAAGTGAGACAGTTGAGTGGCTTGGACTGTTTGGGAGGCATCCAGGCTGTGGGAGCTGGACCTGTCCTTAGTGCATGAGCTGGCTGTTTGGAACCTGGGGCTTACACAGGGACACTTTGCTCAGCCTGGAAGGAGGGGACTGGACCTGCCTGTACTGAATCCACCAAGTTTAAATGAATCCCCAGGGGAGTCTTGGCCCTGGAGGAGATGGGAATGGAGGGGAGGGGATGGGGGGAAGGTTGGGTGGGGGCGGGAGGGGGGAGGACGGGGGAACCCATGGCTGATGTGTAAAATTAAAACACAAATATAATAAAAAAGGGAAAAAATGAAAAAAAAGGGTTCTCATTATTCCAACTATTATCTTAGTCATTGAATTAAGTACTAACTTCCACAATGAATGCTAGCCAGTAGAACACATAATGCTAAAATCTCATTGAGCTAACACAATAACATATTATATCTTATGCCACATTTCATGCGTTTGGTTGATTTTCTTGAGATGTTGTCAAGTGAATTGTGGTGTTCTCAGAACACATGAGTTCTGCCCTGAAGAGTGTGGACAGGGACAAAGAAAGAAATAGGACTAGGAAGCATGTTTGAAGCCAGTCTTTGTAGTGAACGCATCCTTTGTCCTAAGTCTCACTTAAATGCAACAGGTTGGGAAATATCAAGCACCTGAGCATTGAGGATGAACACAAAATGACACGTTGTGCAGAAAGCCTTATCTCCAAGAAAATATGAAGCAGAGTTCCATCTAAGACAAGCAGAAGATAGTTTTGTGGAAGTCATGATTTCTTCGATAATAGTAGACATATATCAAACTATTCTACATTGCAAGCATCATGTTTGGGTACCACCTTTGCCAAAAAAGAAACTGAAGCCCAGGAAAGAGCTACTGTTTCCTATAAACTGGGACACTCCAAGCTGGACAAAGCACAGATTTAAAGTGAGATGAGAGAATGCCACCACCGATAAAGAAGGAGAGTGAAGTGTGATGAATTTAGGCAAGAGGCAGAAAGAACTGAACATTCCCAGCCAGGCTTGGGTGCAAGGTCATTTTCATCATATGAGGGGCTCTGGCTGATGAGGTTCTCAGGAGTTTTCATTTTCTGAGACTGACCAGAAATGGCATGATGAGATCTGCCCTCCATTTCTGCTTCAAAGCAAAGAAGAGGTTTGGGAAGAAAAAGGAAAAAGAAATGACATTGTTCCACTTTCCTTCTAGGAAGATCTTCTCTTTCTGACTCACATTGTTTGTTTCGCAGTCACTACACACCACTACAGTGCTGAATACAAAGAAAGGAGTCTTAAGAGGGGTTTTAGGACCTTTACATTGAAAAAGTCAATACATAGCAAGCTGACTAGATAGCTCACTAGATGTGTGGATCAAACAGAGAAGCCAAGCGATAAAAAGTCCAAAGACACTTTCATGTATAGCTATAAAAATAGTCATGGCTGTTAGTATGAGTGAGGGCAGCTTTATGGATGACAGTAGAACGTTCAGTTTCCTGGAGGAGACCCACATCACAGAAATCAATGAGAAATCTCAGTTCTAGCAGGGGAATTTGTAGGAGCATAGGAATAGATAATTCCCATGGTTAAAGGAAGGATTTAGAATTCATTTATCATATAGAATGGAGCAGGTGTTTTATGGTAGCAAAGAGTAGGATGGTCAGATGGGTAGGTCTACTGTTTAGGTGGTTATTAGAAGACCACTGTCTCATACTACACCTAACCTTATGTTGTGATACATAAGCCCAATAAGCTACTTTAAGAAACAAGATGTCATAAGGGCCAGTTTATGTTTAGACAACATGGAGTTGATATGGATATTTGGTATGAGTGGATGGATGATGCTGGATGTGGCGATAGGGTAAAAGTCAGGAGGAATGGTTAACAAGATAACTGAGGAACCCATAAGTAAACGGTGATTAAATCTGTTATATGACTATTTTTTGGACAGTGTGCACTTCTGTGTGATTCTGCATAAATAAAGCCTTGAGGTCAGATACACGAAGCTTTGCCTGAGGCTTTGCCCTTGCCAGGCTGCTTGTGTGTCAGTCTGTTGGCCTGTGTACCTACCAGTATAAAACCTAGGTGCTGGCCACCTGTGTGTAGCTCACATGCACCAGTGTGTGTGTGGTTGCCTAGCAGCCTTCATCCTGAGTGAATAAAGCATGCCTGTCAGTCTATTCTGCTCAACTTCTTAGCCTCCTGTGACCCTCGTCTATTTCTGGCATCTGAGCAGGGACCTCACAGCCATACTGGAAAATAATTTTACTTGCTCAGGCCAAACAGTCTAGGGGAACGTTTGTTATTTAATTGAAAAGCTATATAAGAATCAAAAGTTTTCTGGATGAGCTATCATCTGCATCAATAAAATTCGATTTCCCACTGGAAGTGAAAGATGTACTAGACTGTCAAACACATACTTTAAATAGAGTAGCATGTTTGCAACAGACAGAGGCAGCAGGCTTGCTAGATTTTATTTGCTGAGTTTGTGAAAGGATTGATATAGCCCTATTATTTATGGAGTCACCATGGTTGTTGAAAAGTATCCTTTCCTGATGAGGAAAAAGGAAGAAGAATAGATTGTTTCTCTCTATAGCTTGCTGGAATCAGCTCTCCAGAGTTCTAAATACTTGAAATAACAAGAACCTCATGCCTGTAGGGTCTGGGGAGACAGATCAGCAGTTAAAATCTCTGACTGCTTTTACAGAAGACTTCAGCTTGATTCCCAGTGACCACATGAAGACTCTGCCAATAATTGCCAATAACTCCAGGCCCAGGGAATCTAATGCCCTTTTCTGGCCAATTTGAGGTGGTTATGAATACCAGTAAATAAGAGGACATGATGTAGACAGAGAGATGGAGTGGGGGAGATGGAGTGGGGGAGATGGAGTGGGGGAGATGGAGTGGGGGAGATGGAGTGGGGGAGATGGAGTGGGGGAGATGGAGTGGGACACTAGTAGGAGCTGATGGATTGATATGATCAAATACATTGTATATAATTATAATTGCATTATTTATTTCCAAATGAATATTATTTAAACTAATAAATAAATAAATTCCCATGCTTTTTTCATGGTGGGGGTGAGAGTATTTTCTTTCAGGTGCTTGCTGAGTTTCTTTTGAACATTTCTCTTCTTCTGTCCTTTCCTTTTATCACTTCCCCTGCTGCCCTCAAACCTCTCAATACCTCCGAGGATCCCATAATACGTGTGATATACAGAATCGGGTTTTATTTTCCTGCAAAAGAACCATTCTCTGTTATAGAATTCGAGATTTACACAAAATAAAGTGAAGAAGGCATCAGTACCACGAAGGAAAGGGAGCCAAACAGACTCTGAACTATAAGGTAGTATACATATCACCCTTTAGCCTGCATCCCATCTGATGTGAAGCTCCAGTTCTCCCTTCTGTAGATATTACTGTCATTCTGGTCTTGCCTTTGAAGCCACATCTAGGAGAGAATGTTTCACCACAGACTTCTTGGAATTCTGGTTCTTCATATCTTTCTGTCTGTTGGGGAGAGGGCATAGGAGAGGTTGGAGGGAAGGAAGGAGCAGGGAAAGTGATAAAATTCTACCTCAATTTAAAATATATTTCCAAAAAGCCCAGTTCCTTAAAAAAAGTGATGCCTCTAATTTTTCCTTGTTAGAAAACTCTCTTGTCCATTAGAGGACACCCCAGGTTCTTATATCAGCTTTGAATCAGCAGCTACTTCACCTTTCCTTTGTCTGCAGGCATTGCTATCACAAAGAACACAGATCTCAGATTCTTCCTTCCCTAAAAGTCTAAATGTAAGGACAGTTTAACATATATACCACAGAAGGCTTCTGATCCATGTTGGGTCAACTAAATTATAGACTGTATGAATTTGTTCCTTGGTTGGGTAACAACTTAGAAATGAACTATGAGCGAGCAGAAGATCTGAAAGTATTTCCTTGGGCACCATGACAGATAAACATACATAACAATTTACAATCCAATCCAAGGAATTGGACCAATCTGAGAGGAAAGTTGAAAGAAAATTATGCATTTACGTGGCAAGATGAGCTAGAGAGTCCTCTTTCATAAGTTATAAAAATGTGTTTAAATGCCTTTAAGAAGTTTTGCTTTTGTCTTTAATCCAAAAGTAAGATTTGTTTTGTGATATGACATCTAACACATTTGGTCTCCTTTTGAGCAAGGTATTTGTTAAATGCCGTGTGTGCAAGAGAAAAACCAACATTTTGTTTCTAGGTTGTGGATGGTACTATATTGGCCTTTTGTACAATGACGACAGATTGATCATTGTTGGATGTAAATTAAAGTTTAAAATTTATTTTATGAGACCAATGGATTATACAACCATATACATATATGCACATACCCATCAATGAGAGAGAGAGAGAGAGAGAGAGAGAGAGAGAGAGAGAGAGAGAGAGAGAGAGACTCTGATAGAGAGAGGAGAGATTTTGAATGGGAATGAAAGTCTTCAAGGAAAAAGTTTTATGCATGTGTGCCTACAGTAAGAGAAAGAAAAACAGAACACTAGTCTCATATTCCATCAGTGTTGAATGGAACTCCCTGTATCTTTTTTCTTTAGTTCTGCTTCAGATATATTCTAGTTTTGGCTTACCCATGACTACAGGAAGATCATGATGTCTTGAGTATCCTAGTGGATTTTCTCATCCATGCACTGTAGGAGACAGAACTCTGGATAGCTATTTATCCTTTTAAAGAACACTTCACAACATGGAGGAGACCTTGATGTCTGGTAGGGCATGGCGACTACCCAGGATGTACACTGAAATGTGGTTGGTGTTTGGTAGCACCTGGTGGGCACAAGCTTTATGAGTGCTGTGTGTGGCATCTCCTAGGTACTTAAAGGAATATGTAGGAGATTCATGGCAGGGTGTAGAGGGGATTAGGTCATGGGATTGAGCTTTTGTGCTAATGCAGTTTCATTTTTCTGTATTGTCCTGTGGAGCTTTGAGATTTGTTTTTGGTGGTACCAGAAAGTTTCAAGTTTGTTGAAGGCAAGTTGCCTTTTCTTGGAACTCAATTTTAAGTAAAATACAAACTCTACAGTATTTTCATTACACCCCTTTTGTTGAGAAAGATATTTCTTTTTAAAATAACTCAACTAACTTTTCATCAGAGTTGCAGAATTCACAGCAGTTATCAGCGTTTCTCAATTTTAAGTAATAGAAGTCAATGCTGGTTCTAGCTGGTGAGAATACACTCACAGGGTAGAGGACACACTGAGAACTTGAGTTGCCTGCAGGCAGAAGAAGTTTTTGTATTTCTGCTAACGTGTAAGAGATGAGCTATGACTTCACATGCTCTCAGCAAGTACTGCTGCTTTTCCAACTACTAAACTAAAGCAACTATAATCTGCTTGGTTTCCCTGAAAATCATTCTGTTACTTGAAAGGACCAGAGCTCATTTTTTTTTTTTTTTTAAAGATGCTTTCCATACCCAATGTTCTGATTATCTTAACATTTTTGGCCAGTTCTTTAAAGTATTTTTCCTGTCTTCTATGCCTTTTGTGAATGAGTCATCAATTCTTTTGGCCTACATTGTCATTGTCCACAGATATGATCTGGAACGTTTTTTATCTTGTTGCCTCCTCTACTTATTCAGAATATTGCCAGTGATATAGATTCCCCACCAAGCTCTTATTCACCCAGGACTTTCTTCCAGATAGATACTTATCAAAATTAAAAGATAAAAAATATGGTGATCTTAGATTATTTGTTTGTATATTCTCATTAATATTTAGGGTGCAGTCTATGTGATTCTGCTGGTGCTGATAGCCCAGGTCCTCTACTTTGAATACCAAAACTTTTTACCCAGAGTGCTCAGTGCCCACTTTCTTCCTTTCTTCTAGTTATTTTTGTGTAAAGGCCATAAACAAAAAGATCAGGTATTTACTGGCTGACATGAGAGGGTAGTTGCCAAGTCAGAAGAGCAGGTTCTTCCCATGAACTGGAAGCTCTCTGCTCTTTTCCATTCAGTAGGTCACCTTTCTTAACTTATGAAGATAACTGAGGCTTAGCATTTGTCCTCTGTATGACATCTTTCTGGATTCATGAGTGTCTATGCTATTTTCAGAATGTGTCTCTGAGTCTGTAGGCAGTCATGTAGAGTCAAGAATCTAAGTCTGCTCCAATATCTGGACATTTCCTATCAATAGAATTTGAGAAAATAGCACACATTGTTCTTTTTCCTTTCGGAGAACCCCCAAAGAAGAAGAAAATGCTTATGTTGATAGCTAAATTGAAATTGTTCCTTGAATAATATCCTAGTTAGTTTTCTATTGCTCTGATGAAACACCATCCCCACAAACAACATGGGAGAGAAAGGCTTTATTTGCTTATACTTCCACATTGCAGACCATCATTAAAGGAAGTCAGGGCAGGAACCTGGAGGGAGAAGCCAATATAAAAGCTACCAGGGGATGCTACTTATTTGATTGTTCTGCATAGTTTGCTCAGCCTGATTTCTTATACTATCCAGGACCACCTGCCCGGGAATGGCTACACCCACAGTGCATGGGACCTGTACACATCCATCATTAATCAAGAAAATGTCCTACATACTTGCCTACAGGCCCATTTTATGGCAGGATTTTCTTAATTAAGATCCTCTCCTCTTTTGCCTAGGTTTATGTGAAGTTGACAACAATGACAAATAGCAACAACAGCAACCAATGAACACAAATAACCACAGGTAAGTGCTGAATGATTGCACCTTTTCAGTGAAAGTGAATGTTTCTGCTCAGTGTTAAATTTTCTCTCATGGTCTGGAATTTACATAAAACTCCCAGACATCTTTCTTATATCTTTCATTCTAAATAACAGAAAGAAAAACAATCTGGTTTATGTATTCTTGTGCCCTCCCTCTCTCCACTTCATTTCAATTGTCTTGTCAATGGATGCTTCTTTTGTCTGATCTCATGAGTATTTCAAATAGATTCCATTCTTTGACATTCTACTGAGTAGGATCTGGCGTTCCAATCAGCTTTTAATGGACCAACCCCTTAGAAAGCACGTAGCAAAGAATTCACTTAATTAGGAAATAGTGTTTAATTTTGTTTGAGGAAAGAGCATTTCTTTTATAAGGTATGTAAAATCTTACAGTTGGTGTCCATGGATACCTAGTATAGTTAACATTTTTTTTAACTGCTCCTATCTGAGGGGGAGGGCCTGTTGAAATTAGAAAGAAGCTTAATCAAAATATAATTGTTAAGACAAAAAATAAAACAAGAAAAACGAAAGCCAAAGGAGGAATGAATGGAACTGTGGGCAGCTTTTTAAACTCAGGGCAGATTTTATTTCTAATTTGCTATGCCTTCTTCTCCATGAGCCATGATTTCTACATTCATTCAGTAAAAAACTCTGCTAGGCCCCAATAGCCTCACAGAGTCTTAGAATAGCATTTCAGTCTTGCCTTAATTTGGCACACAGAAAAACAAGTCTCTGACCTTTAACTTACAGAGATCCATCTGTCTCTGACTCCCTCCTGGTATTGGAATTAAAGGCTTGTGCCACCAGTGCCCCAATTATCAATTCCCAAATCAGTGTACATGCTCGATCCCTGATCAAATCATTACCATAATACTCATCATTAGAAAACCAAGGGGATGCCCTGATTCCCTTGTGAAGAATATGAAGTCTGGACAGATTGATTATGTAACCTCCCAAGGTCAAATGTGATGGAGCTCAGTCTACTGTGGAACCTCACTTCCTATTTAGAGCACTATTTAATAACTGTCTATACACAGTTTTAAAGACAAATGTGATTTTCAAAAAAATTTCATTTTCTCTGTTATTAAAAAAAAAAAAAAACAGATCTCAATTTGACATGCCCTCTGGCTAGATTCCACATTTCTCTACAGACAGAAATCTCAGAAAGTCTGATTAAAAACAAGAATGTACTTTTGGGAAATGAGAATGTACTCTCAGACTCCATTAGGTATTTACTCTCACTTGCAGAACAGAGGAAAGGGTTTTAGTTCTTCATTATTTTTTACACCTCTGATACAAAGAAACCCTGCCTTGCTACCCTTCTATTTTGGTAATATTTGGTAATCAGCCACCATCCCTGAGTTCCCCAGCAAGCTAATATCTACATCGGTAGAGGCTCACAGAGCTGTTTTATGTGTGTCATTGACAGAACACACACTCTGTTTTTTTTTTTTAAATTACTTTTCTGCATCACATTTTCTTACCACCACACATGCTTTATAGCATTAGATATTTTATTCTATTACACAAACACATACACTTAGGTGCACGCATGCACGCCAGTGCACACTAATGCACACACACTAACAAAGCTGTTACAGATAAGTACTTGAGGCAATTGAAGTGCCAGAGAATTAACTTGTTTCAAATCTTACAGTAAGTAAGTGTCGGGCATCAGAATTGCCCCTGGAACTCAGGCTCTAGACTTACTTTTGATGACTTTGTTAGGACATTGGTCACTTTATCATGGTATCCACTTTGAGTCCTTACAACTCTTCATGATTTATGGTTAGGAACATCTTTATTTTTCTTGCAGATGCATTAAAATTTATTTTGTTAGATTAGTCACAAAGTATACTTGGGTTGGTGTTAAAATATGCCAGTGGATTCCTTGTCTGTGTCCCTAAAAAATAACATTTAATGACACCTGTCAGAAGGCTCTTGTGGGGTAGTTCTAATTTGGTATGTGGCAAGTTATACTTTAGAAATTCCATGGTTGAAGCACTTCAATCAATCCTCCTTTACCCCAGCAGCCCTTCCCATGGCTAACATGCAGCTAGCATACACTAGCAGTCAATCAACCAACCTGAAGATCAAGCCTTAGCAATACTGAATTCTGAAACAGATGATTTCAGGAGGAAATGACTAGAATATTAATCTGGAACTTAAACATTTTTTTTTTTGAAACTCATTGCAAAGAAACTCACAATTTTTTTTTGAGTTTCTGAGAACTTTCTGAATTTCTAACCTTTAATTTTAAGTATTCTTTCATCAACCTAATGTTATCAACCTAAAGAAAAGACATGTAAAAAATATTGTGCAAAACTTCTTGCATGAGACATTTGAACTACCTTGAGAGGGAGTATGATTTATGATTATTAATAAGGCTTGGGCCTTGAGAATATGTGATTGAATTCATTAAGGCCATTATTTTGTTAGGAGGCCTTTGCTTGCTTTGAGGCTTTATTGTGGAAAATGGAAGAGTCTAATCATGAGGGAAACTTAGAAATAATGCCTCTCTTTATTTCTCAGTACTTGAGCAACTGCAAAGAACTCTCTGTCTCTTTCTCCCTATGAGGGCAGCAATATTTCTGTTTTGAATGTACCTCAAGGAAGACATGAGCAGTTCCACAGGCAAAATAACAGATGTTTCTGACAGCCTCACAGCTGCACCCTACTTTGAGAAAACATCTTCTGAAATGAAGGTTTTAAAAATGATTAGATAGGGATTATCTATTTGTATGTTAAAAGCATTCTTTACTCCATAGGAAGTTCAATGAGGAGTTACTTTAAATAGCCAGTACCCTTAATGTGCTTAAAATAAAATCTGATCTATAAACAACATCTCAGAAATAAAACGACTGCAATAAAGGAAGTCTAATTATAACTTTTAAAAGACAATTATGTATTTTTATATAGAATATTTATAAAAAGTTGAGTGCTATTCTGTTTCCTTTATACCTTTGTCTCAAATTGTTTAAATTCATGTTTCAAGGGATACATTCAAATTATCTGATTGTATGAGGTCTATCAATGGCTCATAGTTTGCATTGCTGTCAGTATGCCTCTACTGTGACTGGACTCTCTCCATGTACCCACGTGGCCTGTGAGGAAACAACATCTACCAGATAGTCCAGGTTGCAAAGATTCTGTAGGATGGCTACATGCCTTTTAGGCTATAGCTAGGATTGTAATTTTCTTCTTTTTATTTCCTTTTTTTCATTGTCAAAATTGTGCCAGTGTATGATGTACAACATGATGCTTTTATACTTTTGGATATTCTAGGAGGAACAAATCAGTCTAGTTAATTAACTTTTTGTGATGAGAACATGGGAATAAACCAGAGATGTAAACTGTAGTTATCATGTTGTAGAATGTATCACTTGAACTTCTAACTGGAATTTTGATCACTTCAACACCACCTCACAACCCCGCTTCTCACCCCATGATGAGTGTACCCATAATGAGTTCACTAGTTTTCATTCCTATGATCACTGAGCAAGATCGCCTTTTCTTCCCATCCCTTCCTTAGCCTATTTTTGTTGTTGATGTTGTTAATTAAGTTAGAGTGAAAATGCAGTCATCGTCGTCTGCAGCCCCCCTCACCCCCCCCCCCCCGCCAAAAATCACACAGTAGACTTTCCTGAATTAGAGGAATTCCTAGAGGTCATCAAACCCCGAGTGCAATGGATGAATGAGTCTTACTTTGGGAAAACCACGTTTGTGGTCCTGGTATCTGTCCTTCTAGGTGAGTAATGTCTTTTTGATAAAACACATTCAGACAAGTTTGATGTGACTGATGATAGCTCATGAATGTTTCCATTGGCATTCTCCTGATGATTAGTGACTTTAATGACCTTTTCATATATTTCTTGGTCATTTGAATATCTTTTAAAAGTAATTTCTGACTCTGTTTGCTCAGTTTTTATATGTGTATATGCGTTGATTATTTTCTTCTTGCTTTTGAGTTGCATGAGTTCCTGAAATATTTCAGATAATCTTTTTTTTTTCTCCCAAATATATGGCTTGAGTGGGTTTTTTTTAAACCATACTATAGTTTGGCTGTTTGTTAATCATTTCATTTGCTGGGCAGAAGCATTTTAGCATTGTATAATCCCACTGATTTATTTTTGCCTGAGCTTTTGAAATGATACCATCTAGATTCATGTTACTACAAGGAAATACTAAGGCAATTATCTTATAAATAATGCATGGTTTTGAGGTTCTAGTACAAGTTCAAGTAGCCACATTGCTCTGGGTTTTTGGCCAGGACAGCATGTGACTTAGTAAATCACTCACATTAGAGGCCCAGAAGAAGAGGAACAAAGAATGGAGTTTCAAGATCTCTCTCAAGAGATTTTCTGAATGACCAGTTGGTAAAATAGCGTAAGCTATTTCATTTTCTTGCCTGCACCAATATAAGAGAAGGATCATCTACATCATTTAAAACGTTGGGATGTTTATTCACAACTTTGTTCTCTGTTATTTTTTTTTTCTCTCTCTCTGTGTGTGTGTGTGTGTGTGTGTGTGTGTGTGTGTGCGTGCACACACGCGTGCACACGTGATATATGCATACAGTGTGATGTATGGAAATGTATGCATATGCAGGTTCACATGTTCTTGCATGTACATGTGGAGGGCAGAGGAGGGTGGTGAATGTCTAGTTCGATCACTCTCGGCCTTTCCCCCATGACAGGATCTTTAGTTGAACCTAGAGCTAGGCTTAGGCCAGCAAGCCCACAGTGCTCACTAGGGCATGCCTGGTTTGCACGTGGGCTCTGGTCATGCTGAACCTCATGGTTCTGTAGCATGGGCTGTGATATTACCCTATGAGTCATATTTCTTACACTCTTGAATTCTTCCTCTGTCATCTAAAAATGTACATAGAATTATATGACATTTAAAACACACCAAACTCCCTTTCTTTCATTTTTGAGATTGTAATATAATTACACATTTCTCCTTTCCGTTCTCCAAGCCCCTCCATATACTGATTTTTGCTCTCTTTCATATTCATGGTCCCATTTCTTGTTAACTGTTTTATATATATATAAACACACACACACACACACACACACACACACACACACACACACACACATTTCCCTTTCTTCCCTCTAAACTCTCCTATATATCTCTCCTCACTTTTCTCTAAATTAATAGCCTCTTTTTATTGTTATTGCATGTATATAAATTTCTAAAAAAATATTTTATTTGTGCTTTAATAAAGTTTGCCTGGAGACTAGAGGAAATAGCAAGCCTTTTAAAGTAAATATAGCAGTCAGGCAGTCGTAGCACATATCCTTAATCTGATCACTTAGCAGGCAGGATCTCTGTGTGTTCAAGGCCACACTAGGGAACAGAGCCAACTGTGGTGACACATGTCTTTAATCCCAGTACCAACCATAGAGACATGGAGGTCTGTACAGACAGGGAGTGACAAGGAAATGAGGTAGCTGGGCTAAGATAGCCAAAAAGAGGGCAGAACGGCAAGGCAATAAAGGCACAGGTCAGACAGGAAGCAGCTTGCATTTGGAAGTTGCAGAGTTGGTGAGGTAAGGTTGGCTGGTGGCTTTTCCTATTTCCCTGATTCCTAAGGCTTTCACCCCTATATTTGGCTCTGTGTTTTTTATTTAATAAGACCATTTAGAAATTTGTCTGCAAGTTAGAGATTTTGCTGGTTTAGAAAAATGGTAGTTGTAAGTTCTCCAAGATCCATGTTTTCAGTAATCCTGGGTAGATGTCTGGGTTTTAAGTACCATGCATGGTTTCCTTCTTATTGAGGTCTGATGTTGTGAAATACTAGTTGAAGATGTGTTACATTTGTTTATGCTGTGGAGCATTTGTTTAATGATGCAAAGATGTGTGGCATTGTTTTATGTTGTGTTTGTTTAACTCCATGAAACTGTGTTACTCTGCCTGTCTAAAACACCTGATTGGTCTAATAAAGAGCTGGAATGTCCAATAGCGAGGCAAGAGAAAGTACGGGTGGAGCTTGCAGGCAGAGAGAATAAACAGGAGGAGAAATCTTGGAAAATAAAAAGGAGGAGCAAAAAGAGATGGAGAGGAGAACTCCAGGGGCCAAACACTCAGCTCACAGCAAGCCCTGGAGTAAGAAGTAAAGAAAGGTGTAGAGAAAAGAGAAAGATAAAAGTCTAGAGGCAAAAGGCAGACAGGATAATTCAAGTTAAGACAAGCTAGCAAAAAACAAGCCAGGCTAAGGTGGGGCATTCATAAAAAAGAATGACTCTGGGTGATTTATTTGGGAGCTGGGTGGTGGGCCCCCAGAGAGCAAAAGAGCCAAAAAAAATTAAAAACAACCAACTATAGTCTGAAGTCCACTTAGAGAGCTGTTGGTTACTGCCAAGGTATGCATGTCACTAATGCGTGCTGAGGATTATTTTGCCATTCTGCTCTTTGCTGTGGTTTTATAGACATCATGGCTGGGTAAGACTGATTGTAGCTTCCCTCTTTTGGAAGCCTACATGGTGCCTTCTGGTACAACAAAACCTAGTTTTCGGGGATCAGGCATGCACTTTAATTCCAGCTCAGAAGCCTCTGAGCCCTGTTTCTGAAGAGCATGGTGTTTTCAGGAATAGGGGGCAAACAAGGGCTTGTTTTGGGAGTCTCTTGGATAACCCAAGAACTCAAAAGAGGGCTTTTCATGCCTGGTGCTAGGTTTCATGTTAGATGGTCTTGTTTGGAGGGGATATTGTCATTCCAGATGAGAAAATTGTATTTGAACAGTGTATGCATATTTATACACACTTACATGTATATAGGATTTTATAAGTGAATAGTTAATATAGTTAATAGTATGATTTCTTTCTTTCTTTCTTTCTTTCTTTCTTTCTTTCTTTCTTTCTTCTTCTTCTTCTTCTTCTTCTTCTTCTTCTTCTTCTTCTTCTTCTTCTTCTTCTTCTTCTTCTTCTTCTTCTTCTTCTTCTTTTTCCGAGATAGGGTTTCTCTGTGTAGCTTTGCACCTTTCCTGGAACTTGCTTTATAGACCAGGCTGGCCTCAAACTCACAGAGATCTGCCTGCCTCTGCCTCCCAAGTGCTGGGATTAAAGGCATGTGCCACCACCACCCGGCAATAGTATGATTTCTTATTACTCTTTCAGACATTCTTACTTTTACAATTGTCCCTCGGTTTTCTGCATTTATCTCCCCGCTCCATAACTAGAGTCCCTCATTTCCCCCATTTCGCAAATTAGATCACTTGTACCCACAATCCCCATCTCTTTTGTCTCCCACCCACTTTTACCCCAGCAGTCCTCCCATTTATTTTCCTTATTCCTGTGCTTACTCCAGAGTATGTGCTCACATCTGAAGATTTGGAGCTAGATCCTCTGATGAGAGAGAATATGTGGTGTTTGTCTTTCTGGGTCTGGGTTACCTCACTCAACATGATCTTTTCTAGTTCCGTCCATTTACCTGCAGAGTCCATGGCTTATTTTTTTTAACAGCTAAATAGTACTCCACAGTGTGTATATGCCACACTTTCATTATTCATTCCTTGACTGAAGGACATTTAGATTGTTTCAATTTCCTATCTACTGTGAGCAGGGCAGCAGTGAACATGACTGAGCAAGTATCTATGGAGTAAGATGTCAAGTCCTCTGAGCATATGCCAAGGAATGTTATAACTGGGTCATATGGTGGATTTATTTTTAGTTATTTGAGAAATTTCCACACTGATTTCCAGAGTGCCTTTAATCCCATGAACAGTGAATGAAGGTTCCTCCTTCCTCACATGCCCCCCAGCATTTGCTGTGTACTGTTTTGTTGATGTTTGCCATTCTGAGTGGGGGAAGATGAAATCTCAAAGTGTTTTGATTTTTATTGCCCTAATTGCTAGAGACAATAAAGAAATCTTTTTGAGATACTTTGTAGCCTTTTTTTTCTTCTTTTGAAGACCTCTCTGTCCAGGTAACAGTCCCGTTTTTATCTTTCAAATGGGTCATTTGTTTTTTACTCTTTTTTCCCCCTAGTTCTTTTCACATTCTAGATATGAAGCCTCGGTCAGATGGTTGACTAGCAGGCAAAAAATCTCTCCCATTCCATGAACTTCCTCTTCCTCTTCTTGATTGTTTCCTCAGCTGTGCAGAAGCTCCTTATTGTCTGAAGTCCCACTGGTCAATGGCTAACCTTAATTCTTGGTCAAATGGAATCCTATTCAGAAAGTCTTCTCCTATACCTGTACCGTGTGGGCTACCACCTAGGTTTTCCCCAGGCAGCTTCAGTGTTTCAAGTTTCATGTTTAGGTCTTTGACTCCTTGGGCTTTAGTTCTGTGCAAGGTGATACATATGGGTTAGATAGAGATGGGTCTGATTTCATTCTTCTTCACGTGGATATTCCTCCCACCATTTGCTGACTGTGGTAGGATTGTGTTCCCTAAAATATTGTGCACCCGAATAAACTTATCTGGGGTCAGAGAACAGAACAGCCACTAGATACAGAGGCTAGAAAATGAAGGCATTCATGCCTTTAATCCTAGCATTCCAGAGACAGAAATCTGTCTGGATCTCTCTGTGAGTTCAAGGCCACATTGGAAACAGCCAGGCATGGTGACACACGCCTTTAATCCCAGGAAGTGAGGGCAGAAAGCAGAAAGGTATATAAGGCATGAAAACCAGGAACGAGGCTGGTTAAACATTCAGGCTTTTGAGAAGCAGTTCAGCTGAGATTTGTTTGGATAAGGACTCAGAGGCTTCCAGTTTGAGGAAACAGGATCAGCTGAGGAACTGGCGAGGTGAGGTGGCTGTGGCTGGTTCTGCTTCTCGGATCTTTCAGCATTCACTCCACTACCTCGCTCCAGGTTTGGTTTTATTAATAAGAACTTTTAAGATTAGTGCTACAGCTGAACATGTTCTTTTTCTCCAGTTTATCTTTTCACTTGATTAATTATACAAAACACCCCATCCATGCATTTTATTTTACTTCTTATCCTGAATAAAACTCTACCCTTTGTATATAATTATAGCCTGAGAATGAGAACTCAAGGTGAAAAGGAAGGGGAAAAAAATAAAGCCCTAGATAGCATCATTTCTGAGACATTTCTGAGAGAACAATGAAGCTAATCAAAACTTATGACTGGAAAACTTAAGCACACTTCATTCACAGATGGCTTACCGAGGTGATGAGCCCATAAGAAGAATTTCTTTATGGTCACTGTCAACTACAGTGTTCCCAACCTATGACTCTTTATCTTTCTGAGTGCCTCTTAAGAACAACCGAAGCAGGCATCAATGCATTAAAAACCCTGACTTCTGCAGTCTCAGACACTGGAAGGCTATTCAGGGATTTATTTATGCCTCTTGTCTCCATCTTCATTAAACAATATCTTCCAGCATAGGAACTGGGAGCATCCTCTAGGACAGCAAGCACCTTTATAACTATCTTTTCCAATTTGAAAATATTACTTCCTTATCTTCACTGGAAATGAAGCAATAAAGTTTTAAGTAGGAAAAACTTGTACAAATCTGATGTCATTTCTGCTGTATTAATATATTCCAATATATATTATTGATGTTGCAGTTTTTGTAGGTCATGGATCAAGCCTTTGTTTTAAGAAATGAAACTCCCTGTGATTCCAAATAATCTGACTTTTCTAGGGAAGTACAAAGGTAAGTGCTCATCTTCATGGAAGAATGTCTTCATTACCCACGAAAAGAGTAGTAAACTTTAAATGATATAAAAAAAGCACACTTGTCAAAGTTTGTTATAACCCTTGATATGGATAATTATAGCGACTAAGGGGTTTGTAGCCATTTTATTGGTCACGATCCATATATGTGCATTATATAGATACACTGGCAGCATTTATTACATAATATTTTAAATTAGCAATGCAGAGAGAGAGGTGCCCATATTCAGGGGTCATTGGGTTCCATTAGGCTCCAATAAAAATGAACTACATCTTCTTTGTGCAGAAACTGATTACTATGACAACATATTGGGTACAACAAGAAGAAGAGAGTCTGAGTTGTATACCTTCTGTATAAGGAAGTCAGAGCAGGAGGAGCAATGAAGGAATGTGGCTAGTTACTGTGTTATGAACAATGACTAATTCATTTACCTTAAAAAATAATTTCAGCATTTATTCAGACACTCTTATTTCTTTGCAGGAATCCCAGGGACAAGTGACCAATGCTTCATTTTCCCATGTTCCTGCTTAAACCGGTAGATTCATAAATGATCCCATCTCACAGAAAGAAAATCTTATTTTAATCATTCTGTTGTGTATTTGAGTCCCATGATTAAAGATGTATGGAAGTACATCTTTGGATACTTAATAATTTGCCTCATTCAGTGCTTGCTCACAATCTTGTGTCAGTGAGGAGGAGCTTAATGAATTAAGAAGTTAATTTGGTGTCTCCATGAAATTGAGTAATAATAATAATAATAATAATAATAATAATAATAATAATAATATATCTTCAGGGCTCTATGAGTATAATCCTGGTCCATATTTTCAGGTAGAAAGCTTTAACTGCAAATAAGCATTTTAGGAAGACAAAAGATTTCAAAAGCAAGTTATATTCTGCACATCCAGGGGAGGCAGTGGGTAAAGTGAATGTTAGCCAATAGAAGGCAACTCATATTTTCATTTGTGTGTGTGTGTGTATGTGTGTGTGTGTGTGTGTGTGTGTGTGTGTAGTGTGTATTGATTAATATATTTGAACACAGTTTTATGGACATCTAAAAGAAAAACAAATTTTGATGTGTGCTTAGCTAGACTAGAGTTTATCTATCATCTCTAAAGCATATGGTCAGAGTGTTACATATTATAAAAATGTTAAGTAATTGTACTAAGAAATTCATCCACTGTGTTGGCCATTTGAGATACTATTTTGATGAATCTTGTTATACACCTGTCAATTATGTATGAATCAGAAATATCAACAGTTTCTCACAGGTGGTACTCAGTGCTGCAGAGAGTTGTTAGCATTTAAAAAAGGCTCTTTCCTTTTTGATCTACTGATTGGATAATAGTAGCTTTATTGTGTAGCTGGATGGTTTCCTGTGTCCCAGCCTGTCGGTGACCTGGACAAATCTCTCCCACTCACGTCCCCCGAGGAAACACACAGAGGCTTATATCAATTAAAACTGCTTGGCCATTAGCTCAGGCCTACCACTGACTAGCTCTTACACTTAAACTCAGCCATTTATATTAATCTATATATTGCCATGTGTTCTGTGGCTTTACCTGTGTGCCATTACGTGCTGTTCCCTGGACGGGCTGGCATCTCCTAACTCAGTCTTCCTGTTTCCGGAATTCTCCTTGTCTGTTCACCCCACCTATACTTCTTGCTTGGCTACCAGCCAATCAGCTTTTTATTTGTCAACCAATCAGAGCAACACATTCACAGCATGCAGAATATCCCACAGCATTATTGTCTTCAACACAAGGAAGTTAGTATGTAAGCAGAATGCTAGGTACTATTGCTACACATGAATACACTTAGCTTCTTTCTCATCAGTGTGATTAACTGCCTCATGTACAGACATCCAGGGCATCCAGAGTGAGAAACCAACTTGTCATCATTTTTCAAATCATGTTTGGTATACTGTAGACAGTACTTGTTTTCAAACTGAAATTCTACACTCTTAAAAATGCCTCTGCCTTTCCCCCAGTGTGAACCCCTAACAAATATTATTTTTCTTCCTATTTCTGTGAATTTAACTACTTCAGGCATAAGTGGGATTATATAGTGAGATTTTTTTTTTTTTTGTAATTTCTGTATTTAGTTTCAGTATCTTCAAGGTTTATGCATGCTATAACATGCATCCATTCTTTATTCCTAAGGCTGAATAATATTATGTAAATTATAAAGAAACAGCAATTATAAAGCATTATTTATAAAACAATAGATATTAATAAAATAAAATGTACTGTTATGTGGATTTCCAAATTTTCTCTATCTATTCACCAATTAATGGACTTCTGCAGTATTTTTGGTTTTTTTATTGGTTTCAACAATACTGCTGTAAAATATCATAGCATTACATCTTACTCTCATTTTACCTACAACTTTCTGCATTATATGATTATAATAATTATCCAGTATGAATTATAAGCTTCTTGTGGGTAGGATCCTTGTTAGTCTTTTATTTATCTAAAAGTCCATAGCATCAAATAAATTTTTTAGAGTTAACAGGTCTTAAATATGATCAATTGGAGCTAAACACTTATCAGATAAATTCTAGGCTTTGGAATTTCGACACAGCAATTCCCACCATCATAGACAGGAAGTAAAAAAAGCAATGCATAAGTTTTCAATGATTGTGTATAAAACCCTCTGCCCTGTGTGAGTTTATAACTTCCTTTAAGAATGCTCAGAGCATGTGAAAGAAACTCTCTAGACACTCGAGTGTGATAAATTACATTGCCACGCTACTCCAGGTAGTACACAATTATGTAAATGTTATGGGTGTGAATCTAGAAGAACAACATTCAAGTTTCAACGGAGTTAACAGCTTACATCTTTATTATGACACAAAATAAAAAAAAAACTATATTCTGGTCTTGTGGAGAAACATTATGAGGGGATATTATAAATACCTACTTAGTTAACCTACTAACTCAAGATGTGCTGTTTTAGATGATATGATTTTCTTCAATGTGTTTATATTTATAACATCCCATGCATGGGAATGTGGACAAGGAGCTAATTTTTAAAATGAATGTAATTAAAATTGTCAAGTTTTTCTATAGATCCCAATTCTGGACTAAGTAGATTAGTGTTATTCATTATTTTAATATGAGGATTCTATACTTTTACAACTAGTGGTTTCTTTTTTTTTAATAGAAGAGAAAACCGGGGAGAACTTCCTGTTGTCTACTAATTTAGACAACATTTAATCCAAATTTATTTACTTACAGTTTTAATTCTAGCAGTTTTAAGGGAACAAAATCTATTTATGTATTTCTGGTTTTATTTACCTTTTTCTTTTCCAGGTACATAGTTAGATACAACTAAGACGGCAGAAAAGGTAGTAATTCTTTTAAAATTATTTGAAAATAACTCTTGAGTCATTTTTAACAGGTTCTTATGTAGCATATGAACTCCAACCTTATTAATATTCATGTGGATTTAACTTCCCAATCCTTCACCTATTCTTCTCAATGGGCAGCTGCTGCTACTGATTTGGTTTTCAATCATCTGAGGCCATCCTTTGGATGTGCTTCATGGGGTTATTCTGCTTCAGCTATCTGAAGCTATCATTTCCGTCACCATACCTCGAATGCCACTTCACTGTTGTGGGGACTGTGTGGGATCCTACTCTGTGCTTGAGTCATAATCATCCAGCCAGGCCATTCTTTATCAGCATTTAGGACACTTCAGTTTGCTTTGACTCTTCCAACTAGAACTTCAGTGAATATGTTTGTAGTATATCATTTTTCACATAAGCTAACATATTTCAAGCATGAGCTCCTATAAATGAAATTTCTCAAAGAGATTTCATATGTGTCTTTATTATGATAGATGTTAAAATGGATTCCCTCAAATACATTCAGGGTTGTTCGGAATGAATTTCCTTTAAAAGTCTCAGAGTTCTTGATAAATGACATGGATTCAACATCAGGAGCCTGGGAGGAAGCTTCAAATTATAATTAAATTAAAATAAAAGCAAGCACAAGAAAACTGGTACATGCCCACAAGAAGCTTATAAATCATTGTGGAGAATTATTATAAACATAAAATGCAGAAAGCGCTGTTGCCAGCTGTGTTTAGTCACAAGGAGTAGAGGATAGAGAAGGGCGATCCCCCCCTTTTTTATTATATTTGTGTTTTAATTTTACACATCAGCCATTGGTTCCCCTGTCCTCCCCCCTCCCGCACCCCCACACCCCTTCCCCCAGCCCCTCTATTCCCATCTCCTCCAGGGCCAAGACTCCCCTGGGGATTCATTTAAACTTGGTGGATTCAGTACAGGCAGGGCCAGTCCCCTCCTTCCAGGCTGAGCAGAGTGTCCTTGTGTAAGCCCCAGGTTCCAAACAGCCAGCTCATGCACTAAGGACAGGTCCAGCTCCCACAGCCTGGATGCCTCTCAAACAGTCCAAGCCACTCAACTGTCTCACTTATCCAGAGGGCCTGATCCAGCTGGGGGCTCCACAGCCTTTGGTTCACAATTCATGTGCTTCCATTCATCTGGCCTTTTGTCTCCGTGCTTTCTCCGATCCTGGGCTCAACAATTCACGTTCCCACAGTCCCTCCTCCTTCTCGACAACTAGACACATGGAGCTCCACCTGGGGCCTGGCTGAGGATCTCTGCATCCACTTCCATCAGTCACTGGATGAGAGTTCCAGCCCGACCTTCAGGGTGTTTGGCCATCTGACCAACAGACTAGATCAGATCAGGCTTGCTGTGGACCACTGCCAGCAGTCTACAGAGGATGCATCACTGTGGACCTCAGGGGACCTCTCCAGCACTCTGCCCACTCCTGTTCTCATGTGGTCCTCATCCATCATGGTCTACCATTCCTTGTTCTCCCTTTCTGTTCCTGATCCAGCTGGAATCTCCTGCTCCCCCAAGCCTCCCTTCCCTCAAACCTTGCCCTTCATTTCTCCCACTCTTGTCCAGGTTGTTCATGTAGATCTCATCCATTTCTCTGTCATTGGGTGATCCCTGTGTCTTTCCTAGGGTCCCGTTTTCTAGGTAGCCTCCCTGGAGTTGTGTAGCAGTCTAGTCATCTTTGTTTTACATCTAGTATCCTCCTATGAGTGAGTACATACCATGTTTGTCCTTCTGAGTCTGGGTTACCTCACTCAGGATGATTTTTTTCTAGATCCATCCATTTGCCTGCAAACCTCATGATGTCATTGTTTGTCTCTGCTGAGTAGTACTCCATTGTGTATATGTACCATATTTTCTTTATCCATTCTTCAGTTGAAGGGCATCTAGGTTGTTTCCAGGTTCTGGCTATTACAAACAATGCTGATATGAACATAGCTGAGCAAATGCCCTTGTGGTATGATTGAGCATTCCTTGGGTATATGCCAAAGAGTGCTACAGCTGGGTCTTGGGGGAGATGGATTCCCAATTTTCTAAGGAAGTGCCATATTGATTTCCAAAGTGGCTGCACAAGCTTGCATTCCCACCAGCAGTGGAGGAGAGTTCCCCTTGCTCTACATCCTCTCCAGCATAAGCAGTCTTCTGGTGCTTTTGATCTTAGCCATTCTGACAGGTGTAAGGTGGTATCTCAGAGTCATTTTGATTTGCATTTCCCAGATAATTAGGGATGTTGAGCAATTCCTTTAAATGTCTTTCAGCCATTTGAACTTCCTCTGTTGAGAATTCTCTGTTTAGTTCTATAGCCCATTTCTTAATTGGACTGTTGGGCATTTTGATGTCTAATTTCTTGAGTTCTTTATATATTCTGGATATCAGCCTTCTGTCAGATGTGGGGTTGGTGAAGACCTTTTCCCATGGAAAAACAAAAAACACAGGATAGCAAAAAGAATCCTGTACAATAAAAAAACCTCTGGAGGCATTACAATCCCTGACCTCAAACTCTACTATAGAGCTACCGTAATAAAAACAGCTTGGGACTGGCCTAAAAACTGACATGTGAACCAATAAAATCGAATTGAAGACCCTGACATTAACCCGCACACCTATGAACATATAATTTTTTACAAAGAAGCCAAAAATGTACAATGGAAAAAAGAAAGCATCTTCAACAAATGGTGCTGGCATAACTGGATGTCAATGTGTACAAGGCTGCAAATAGATCCATATCTGTCACCATGCACAAAAGTCCAAGTGGATCAAAGACCTCAACATAAATCCAGTTACTCTGAACCTGATAGAAGAGAAAGTAGGAAGTACTCTTGAACGCATTGGCACCAGAGATCACTTTCTAAATATAACACCAGTAGCACAGACACTGAGAGAAACAATCAATCAATGGGACCTGTTGAAACTGAGAAGCTTTTGTAGAGCAAAGGACATGGTCAACAAAACAAAGAGAAGGGTGATTTTAAGGGGGATGGAGAGAAAGAGACCCACACTTTATGGACTAGTCCTCCAGGCTGCAGACCAGCCAGAGACATGTTAAGGTGGGACACATTGGCTCTGAGGTTTTGCCAGCCCTATCTCCTCTCCCTGCTTTTCTTTTGACATCATCTGGAACCAGATAACAATTCCTTGAAGGAATTACACATTCTGATGAATTAGTTTTAAATATCAACTAGTTGATAAAAACAGATGCTAATTTAGAGAAAGCAGACCTTGGTATGAACAGGTGGTTGGAAAGCTTAGCGTGTCTGTGTGCAGATTCAATGAGTCAGGGGGAAGTTTGTGTAGGCAGTTTTGCACACTCAGTCTGGGAGTACCTTTATGTCTCTATGAGGGGTGATGCCTAGTGCATCAGATGCTTGCCCTGTTGCACTAGATAAAAGAAACTAAGTAAAGATGTTTCTTATGACTCATGAATTGAGGGTGCTGTTGATCGCGGTAGAAAAGTCAGGGCAGCAGGAGCTTCAGGCAGCTGGTCACATTGCATCCACAGTCAGGATGCCAAGAGTGATGGATATTTGTGCTCAGGTGCCTTTCTCTCTCTCTCTCTCTCTCTCTCTCTCTCTCTCTCTCTCTCTCTCTCTCTCTGCTGTTTGGGATCCCAGCTCATGAATGGTGCTACCTACAGTCAGGGCCAGTTTTCTTACTTGAGTTAACCTACTCTACATAATCACCCTAGAAAACCTTGTCTCTTCAGTGATCTTAGCTCTCATCAACCAATATTATAACCATTGCTCCCCAAATTACTTCTGACTCCATAAACTCTGATAGAACACTTGTGGGACCTTTGCACAGATCATGCTCTTCACTTTCTTGCCAAGTCTGTACTCTGGGCTGATGACCTCATGCTCTGGACTCCTGGGTATGTGTACATGAATAATCTGTCTTCTAGTTTTCCCTAAATGCTGGCCTGATGTTTGTGAAATTCTTCTAACTGTGTCACTTAGACATTGACTCTAGGCATTGCCATAGACTAGGGAAGAGGGTAGTAGGTGACAAGACAGCTGTCCTAGGAAGGGATTTGTGCCTGCTTTGGTCTTGGGCACAATGGCAGGCTCTACTGGAAAGTGAATTAAGCAGATGGACAATATTTTGCATGGGTTCAGCAATGGGAGCTGTGGTATGGGTCAGAACCTGAGCTCTCTCCATGATGGACTTAGTTACTTTTTTATAAGTGTGATAAGACACCATGGCCAAAAGCAGTTTGGGGCAGAAAATATTTATTTCTACTTACAGTCATAGTCCATTGTGAAGGACAGTCAGGACAAGGTAGGAACCTTTACTGTTTGATCCAAAATTTGACCTCTGATTTTTGATTCACAGTCTACAAATTAGGTTATCTACCCAAACTTATCTTACATACACAGTTTAAATTTTGGCTTTTATTTAAGAAGCCAGGTATAAGCATAAAATAATAACTATTATCATATTTAAATGAGAATTAAATTCTAGATCAAAAATAATGAGATGAACCTATGGCATCAGTAGGTACCATGGTGACAAATGTGACATAGTTTCCATGTGGACTTAAGTAGAAAGCAAGTGTCATGAGTGAGTCAAAACCTTCCTTTGGACTTTGGGTGAGGTCTTGATTTGTTTCTGGGAATTTCAGCACAGACTGCTAACAAAAGTCCACCAAACTTCATGATAACAACACAAGTAAATCACAATTATACAGATGACCAGGAGAACACACTACTTTCCTGAAACTTCTTACTGTCTTTTTATCTCTTCTCCAGGTTAACACAATTTCTTAAAAGGACATGGTAGTGTGTCTCCAATTTTAAAGTAACCAGCTCCAGTCAAAAATAATTCTTGACACATTTCTTCCTTCTTAGCTTAGCAGGGATTCTGAGGTGGCTCATGCTCACAACAATCACCTAATGCTCCTTTTGGTAAAATCAGGAAAGCAAGGCTCTAATGCTATAGACTGCTCTCATAGGATATGCAGAAAAGCATCCATGCCTCATTTCTTTGTGTTAGAATTAATTTTTTTCCAAGTCTGTCAAGAGATTCCAACCCCCTTCCCCTCTAAAATACCTTTGCAATACTCTGTTCATTTCCTTTTCTGTGGCTGCCATGATTCAGTAGTTTCCTGCCCGTTTTCAAATAGTAACACAGGCCACGTGACCTCATTACTGATTTTCAGTATTTCATAAATGAAGTTGGTTCTGTTCCGGGACCAATGCAGGTCCATGCATCAAGAACATAAAAGTAGAAAGTCTATGAAGTGCTATTTCTCCTCATGTCTCATGAGAGTCAAAGGAATAGGAGAAAATAGAATCCAACCAACTTTGTTTTTGCCATAGTCTGGTGTGAACAGTGATATTTTTCTACCGTCAGTGACTTGCTTAGAGAAGAATTTTAAGAGGTGCCATATAAAATAGTCATTTTATCTGGAAAAGGCTAGTGTGGGATATAAATCAGAACAAAGCTTCCAGGGGAGAAGAACATTACTTCTCAGGATGAGGAAAATGAGCTTGGTTTTTATACATAATGGGAAAAAGGAAAGGCTTCCAGGTCTCAGGCCTACAGAATATCTATAATGATGCTCAAGAAAGGGGCAGCCTACCAATTGCATGGGATTGTAATTTATCCAATGACTGTCCCACAGCCCAGTTTATGTGTGTGCGATGCACTATTGAGTGAGACTAGAAAGGCAGAACTGGGAATTACGGGGACATGATGTAGTAATTGCAAGGTAATTTATAGATGGAAAACTTGCTATTTAAAATCCATTATTTAACTATAATGGATAACTTGATACAAGCCCTTTGATCGACATGGGTGCCCTGCCTACTGGTTGTCATAGTGCAATTGTGATATAAAACTTATGAGACTAACTAACCAATATCTGACTAGACTTAAGCCTACCTTCATGAGATAGAACCTATTTTATGAACACTGATTAGTGGCCAAGGATCTGAGTTTAGATAGCCTGGTACCTGGGGGAAGACAAAATACTACTGCCCTGCTAAAGGGATGTAGAAATCAAATGATGCTAAGGATATTCTGCTACACTCACAGATCAGCGTCTTGCTCAGACACCATTAGATAAGTTTCCTCATGTAGTAGATGGGAATAGAGACCCGTCACTGGACAAAAGGCAGAGAGAGAGAACATTCTAAGTCCTAAGTAGGATGTCTCCATCAAATCCCGTTTTCAGGGCTCAGGGGACCCTGCATAAGGGGAAGGAGAAAGAATTTAAGAGCCAGAGGGGATGAAGGACAGGAAAGAAACAAGGCCCTCTAAACACAGCAGGACCACCACACATATGAGAGAGTGGCAGCATGCACAGAGCCTGCAGCACCCTAGCCTGCTTGGCATCCAAATGCCAGGGGGGGGAAGTAGACACAAACCCACATCCCTAATCCAGAATCTATCTCCAATTAATGAAAAACTAGTTTTCTCCATCAAAGTCTCATTGGCTGTACACACCACTCTCAAGGCCAGGTCCCATGCCTAGCAACAGATACCAACACAATACAAACTCAGTGGCATTTTTGGTGGTTCTTTGTCTCATAAGACTTTGCGTTTGTCCCCCTTTCAAGTCTTTCATACATATTATAGTTTCTGGTTTTGTGTTTTTATTGGATTTCTGTGTGTCTCTGCAACTGTATGTGTTTCTGTACGTTTTACTTTGGCTCCTGTTATTCTGTTCATTTTTATTTTATCTAATTTATTATGATTATTATTACTATTATTATTATTTTAGGTACATGTTTGTCTTCCAGTGAGAGGGAGAAAGAACGGATATGAATTTTTGGGGGTGGGACAGTGGGGTGGAGTCGGAGAAGGGCAAACCATAATTAGAATATATTGTATCAAAATACCTATTCTCAATAAAATCAAAACAAGATATTGCTACATGCCATTTGAAATAATGAATTGAAAAACAGTATTATTCCATTAAATAAATTTCTGTAACAAAAATAAAAGCAAAACCATAAGTAAAGGATAGAAATATTCTAAGAGTTTTTCAAGATAAAATAGAAACTATGACAGGGCTCTTCTTCTGCTACGTAAATTGCTAGAAAAGGGTATGAGATATATAATCAGGCACCCTGAGAACTGTGGCAGACACAGTAACCATGAAATGAAATTCCCTTCCTCTTTGCCTTCTTCCTGTTTATCTTTTTTAAAAATGTATTTTATGTATCAGTGCTCTATCTGCATGTGTGCTTGTATGCCAGAAGAGGGCACCAGACCCCATTATAGATGGTTGTGAGCTGCTATGTGAGTACTGGGAATCAAACCCAGGTCCTTTGGAGGAACAGCCAGTGCTCTTAAGCACTGAGCCATCTCTCCAGCTCCTTCCTGCTTATCTTATTAATTTCCCAGTCATGTTCAGTTAATTAGTTTCTGGAAGAAACTTGGGGTGTGGAGATAGTTTCACTTGCCACAGTCTTAGAGAGCAGCTATTGAAGGCTCTGTCTCTCTGATGTAAGATCTTGGCATGATCAGCATTATGGTATTGGTATGAATATCCCCCACAGGCCTGTGTGTTTGAACACTTGGTCTTCTTTGTTGGTGCTGTTTTGTAAAGTTGTTCAGCATTAGTGTGCAGGGCTTAGCCAGATGAGCTGGGTGTCTGGGAGCAGCCTTGGCTTCTATAACACAGCCCTGCCCCTGGCTCAAGCCTTTCTTCCTCCAAGTCAATGTCATCTTGCAAGTGGCTGTTATGGATTCTCTGCCGCAGACTCTTTCAACATCATATTTTCCCCACTGTGATGAATAGCATTAGTGCGAACAATGAGCCAGGATAAGTCCCTCCTCCCTTAAGGTGTTTCTTTCTGGTATTCTGTCACTGTGATGAGAAAAGCAGTAACACAGGAAGGTGCTGGGCATGGAAATCATTAAATGGCTCCTAGGAAGCTGCAGGAAGTGTATGTTCAGTTCAGTAGTGGCCACACTGAACTTCATGGTGTTGGTTGCTACAATGTGCAGAAACTCAGGTTCAGAACTGACAAGATCCAGTCAGATAAATGGAGTGTGACAGATACCTGGAGCACTGCAGATACATGGAGTACTGTAGGTACATGGAGGAGTACTTCAGATACATGGAGTATAACAGATATATGGAGTATTGCAGACATATGGAGTGGTGCAGATATATGGAGTACTACAGATATATGGAATACTGTAGATACTTGAAGTGCTGTGGAAAAATGGAGTACTGCAGGCGCTTGGAATGCAGCAGTTACATAGTGTACTACAGATAGGTGGAGTACTGTAGATACACAAGTGCTGCAGATATGTGAAGTACTGAAGATACTTGGAGTACTGCAGACACATGGAGTGCTACAGATACACGGAGTACTGCACATATATGGAGTACTATAGATACTTGGAGTACTGTGGATTAATGCAGTATAGCAGATACATGGAATGCAGTAGATATATGGAGTACTACAGATATGTGGAGTACTGCAGATACATGAGGTACTAAAGATACTTGGAGTACTTCAGATACATGAGTACTGTAGATACATGGAGTACTGCAGATATGTGGAATGCTGCTGTCAAAAGCTTTAGTTGCAGCAGAATAGCAGAGCTTGAATTTTTCCTTCAAGATAGTAATAGCATGGTTTCAGGAGAAGGGTCTAGTGTTTGGTAATTAATGCTCTAGGATATGACAGCTTTTATTTCACTTATTTTATTACATGTGCTTGCTATGAGGTCTCCGATCTGTCCACTTGCCATATGCATGTGTCTAAGGGAAACTAACTATTCTGAAAGCAAATGTTACTACCATCTCAAAGAAATTCAATACGAATGTGAGGCTTTTCAAATTATTTTCCATGTGCTCAATTCTGGGTTTTGTTTAGGAACTTCTTGTGTTGCTCATTCAATACATTTTGTTTTGTAAAAGTTTCCAAAGCTAAAATTAAAGATCACACAAGACTGAATAAGGTATTCAAAGTGTTTTGATACTTTAAAGATGTTCAGATTTTTCCATTCTTTGTTTCTTTATTTGGAAAATAAGGCTATTTATATACCCATCATCTGGTTTTGAAAGCCGCAACAGGCTAGTTACTTCAATGGGCTACACAGAATAAATGGACTAAAATAATAAAATTTTACTAAAACAATATTATTGAATTAGAAAATCTGGTAGCACAAAACGTACTTACCAACATCAGCTAATGTCACAACATTGAGCTGAAATTTTACAATAAATGTGTGTGAGAGGTTGTAAAACATCGTGACAAATTCAGTAGGCTTAACTAGAGAGGCTTCTTATTATTACAGTATTGTGTCTTTCAAACCAATATAGTCATTTTGTACCCTTATAATCAAAATCCTGGAGAGGCAGAATGATATTCCTCAGTGGTAGCCCATTCCCTGCTCAAGCAAATAGCTTCCATCCCTTGCTCATATAGGCAACTATAATTAAGTGCCCTTGGTCACAAACAAACATACATACAAGACATGACTCATTGGGAGGAATGGGTTTGGTGGGAGGGGGAATAAATGAGAGTCATAGGGGAGAATATAATCAAAATATAAATTATGTACGTAAAGGTATTGTGAAAAAATAAGTTAAGAATGGTTAAGTCTTTTTTTTTTTTTTTTTTTTTTTTTTTTTTTTTTTTGAGACAGGATTTCTTTGTGTAGCTTTGGCACCTTCCCTGGATCATACTCTGTAGCCCAGGCTGGCCTCCAACTCACAGAGATCCACCTGCCTCTGCCTCCCGAGTGCTGGGATTAAAGGTGTGTGCCACCACCGCCCCGCAAGAATAGTTAAGTCTCAAAGGATTCTAATGTGTATGTTTGTGTTTAAGAATCACATTATCCTGCATAATTTATTTGATTCTTCAACCAGATGAGTTTAAACTTTGGTGACATTGTATGAGAAATATTGAGCCTGAGTTCAGAATTTAAGTGCAGTCACATATTTATATGATCAACACAGTTTCCCCGTGTAGGAAAGTATTCATTAGCTTTAGCTATTAAGAGTCACTTAGTGGTATTTAAAGACCAAAAAAATTGAAGCAATTGTTATAAAATTGCAAAAAAAACAAAACAAAACAACCCAACAACCATAAAATAATGATTGGCTAAATAAAAAACAAAATATACCCTTAAAGAAAATGTTGTGCTTTTAATGTCACTATGAGAATTAACCCAGAAATTAATGCTGTTTTATAGAAAAGAAATTAATGTAGTAAATATCACATGAGAAAAATCAACTTATTTTTAGGCATTAGGCAGCTCAGAAGTGAAAAAAAAACTCATATAAATTTAAATAATGAACCCCTGATCTTATTAGCATGGCTCCAAATGTCCCTTGTCTGGCTGCTTATAGAGCAATTGGATTTAAATCAGTCCCCGCCCCCTTTTATTATATTTGTGTTTTAATTTTACACATCAGCCATGGGTTCCCCTGTCCTCCCCCCTCCCGCCCCCACTCCCACCTTCCCCCCATCCCCTCCCTTCCATTCCCATCAGTTTTAAAGTATTTAGTAAGAATGTGGCTATATTTGTTGGTTGGTATTTTATTTGCCATAGAATTCAGATTTGTTCTCAACCCATATGGTGATACAAAGAGTTTGCAAAGAGTTTTTTTTTTTTTTTTTTTTTTTTTTTTTTTTAAGATGTAAACTTGCTGTTAAAAAATAAAGGTACTTGGTAAGGCAAAGCCTGGATTATATCCTTTGTGCATAAAATTATACCATGGCAGCTGTTATAGGCAAAGATGCCTATCAGGGGGCAATGATTTCTGGAAGTTAGCTGGGCTTCTCAGTGTTGCTAAAATGATCAGATAAAGAGGATTAAAATAGCTTTATGATGTACTATATGTTCAGATAGATTTGTCTACTCAACTGTGTTCTAGTATAGTTGAGTACATTTACTAATCAGAATTTCAAATCCAGCTTCCATAGTTCTCTTCATGGAGAAAAATAAACATGCTGAAAAAATTAAATGGCAGCATTGGGTGGATCTCAGTAATTCCATACATTTTTATTCCAATACTGCAAACAGCCATAACTTTAAAGAACCTTTACTGTATTCTGTTCAAGTCAGTTATCAAAAACCTTCTGAAATTGGCTTGTATAGTTGTTTTTCTTAAGGCTGAACATTTTCAATGAAAAATTATATTCCACAGACATGCACATTTTCATTACGTGATAAAATAACTTCAATTAACAAGGAATCTTGAGAGTTGACTTATTATTGTGACATTTAGATTTTGAAGACTCATTGTAAAACATCAATAGAAAATTAGTAAACATACACGATGCTTTCTTCAATAATGTCCTTTCATAAATATTTTTATGATAATAACATACATTGCTCAATTAGATTACTTTAATATACCATTTTCCCAATACCTTAACTTACAGTTGTCTGAAATGTTGAGCCAAACTTCCTCTTGATCACATTCTAGGCATTTTACTTAGTAGTGATGATCTTGACATCCTAAACAAAGAAGCAAAAATGCTGTAATCTAACACACATTACACTAGAAACCAGGGGAACCTTTTGGTACAAGCTTCTTTTTCTTTGGGGTAAATTAGCCTCCTCTACCTGTCAGTGCTGTAATTAAGAGCTGAGTTCTTTGGTGAAGAATGCAATGCTTACCCTCTGTGTAAGTGCCTCAGTAGAGGGTAGTCACATTTTAAATCAACAACAGCTAAACAGACTCAAATTTATCAAGAATAGATTTCTTATGCTTTGTTTATTTATGTCTTAGAAGGAAAAGCTATATAGATATAGAAATGAAAATGATTTATAGATTTGTACTTTCATAGACTTCTAAAGCAAAAAAGAACTCAGAAATGATCAGGTTTTCTTTCTTTCTTTCTCTTCCTTCCTTCTTTCCTTCCTTCCTTCCTTCCTTCCTTCCTTCCTTCCTTCCTCCCTCCCTTCCTCCATCCCTTCCCTTCCCTTCCTTCCTCCCTCCCTTCCCTTCCCTTTCCTTCCTTCCTTCCTTCCTTCCTTCCTTCCTTCCTCCCTCCCTCCCTTCCTCCCTTCCCTCCCTTCCCTTTCCTCCCTTCCCTCCCTTCCCTTCCTTCCTCCCTCCCTTCCCTTTCCTTCCTTCCTTCCTTCCTTCCTTCCTTCCTTCCTTCCTTCCTTCCTTCCCTCCTTCCTTTGGATGAGAAATGCAGGTGGAGAAAGATGGCAATCATTTCCATGCTACTTAGCTAGTATTGGAACAGTGACATCAGTAGAGCTTTCTTTGTTTTGAATACAAAGTGTTGTAGATTAGTTAGCAGATGCTCTAAGAAATCACTAGTTCATTTAAGGGCTTGTGTGGCAGGTGATGCTGCCTGGTCATTCTACTATGTCTGAGTCTTTGGATCTCTTTAAAAATAATTTGAGAAGTTTCTTGAAGAGCTCTGGTAGTAATTATTACAGTCCTGATATGGTGAGAGAGAGGACTAGTCAAGTCCCCCAAATTTCACAAACACATGTCACCAACAGTAGCTCCTGAGTTGCTACCCAGGTTGACTTCTTGGCCAGCTCCTAGGGATAGATATTTGGTTGCTCTAGATGTGATGGGAGGAAACTCTGTAACTTGTAAATAGGAGGTACTTCCAAAGAATCATTCAGTTCAGAGTGTCTGCAGAAGTACTCTTAACTGTGGTAATATATTGTGTACCCCAATAAACTTGCCTGAGGATCAGAGGACAGAGCCAGCCACTAGATAAGACACAGAGCCAGGCAGTGGTGGCACATACCTTTAATCCCAGCACTTGAGATCTCATGTCTTTGCTTGGGAAGCACACATGCCTTTAATCCCAGGAAGTAATATGGGAGGGCAGAGAAAGGTATAGAAGGCATGAGGTAATAGGAACTCACTCTTTAGGCTGAGGATTTCATAGAGGTAAGAACTAGTGGCTGGCTGTTCTGCTTCTCTGATCTTTCAGCTTTCACCCTGATATCTGGCTCTGGGTTTGCTATTAAAAGACTATCTAAGATTTGAACAACACTTAACTAACCATAATTACCATGATCTCATATTTAATACTGATTTGAGAGAGTTTGGCATTGGAAGAACATGTAAAAATTACATTCTTAAAAAAAAACCAAACTACCACTTCATACTGGCAAATGGCGAAAAAAATGTGTTTTGGGGTCGAGCCTAAGTATCAGTGGATGCTGACCTAACTGATCTCTGTCAATCTCATGGACTCTAAGCATAACTGCAGAGTGAAAAGCAATCAAAACATCTTCATTTCATTTGGATGATAAGAGTTTACTCTACAATTTACATAGTGGAGTCCTACAAAAATCAATTAATACACAATAAGACCTGGTAACCTGTTTTATAAAGACTTTTGCAAATATTACTCAGAAAAAAAGATGCACAGAGGACAACTGGTTGTTGGAGAAGTTGCTCAAAAGTGACTGACCATCCTGCAAACCACACCTATTAATATAATAGCTATTAGTGTAAGTAGAAAAATTAAAGCCAACACATGCTGTTTATGTGGAGAAGGGGGAACCACTGCATGTTATTGATGGAAATAGAAATCAGTATAGTCATTACAGAGAACAACAATGGATTTTTCCAAGATTACAAATTAAGCCTTCTAAATAATATTTTATTAATACTTTGAGAATTTCATACAACGGAATTTGATTATTTTCACCTTGCCCCACTCCTCCCAGGTCTACCCTTTCAACCCTCATCTCTTTCCCTTCTCAACTTTGAATTTCCTTTTATTTTACTCTCATTGAGTTCAGTGTGCATTGACAAAATACTCCCATAGGACCTGTTCTGAAGTGTGGTTGACTTACCAAGGGTCATATCACTCATGAAAGCTGACCCTTCATCTCTCAGAAGCTATCAAATAATAACAAATCCTCAGATAGTGGAGGGGATGTTGTTTCCATATTCCCTTCTCTATAGTGGGATCTTGTCTGGCTTGAGCTTGTGTTAGTCCTGTGCATGCTGTCACAATTCTTGTGAATTCATATGTGCAATTGCCCTTTTGTGTCTGGAAAGACCTATGCCTTGCACTGTTGTCCATATCTTCTGGCTCTTAAAATATTTCTTCCTCATCTCCCAGAACATCTCTGAGCCTTGGATTGGGTACTAATGTAGGTCCCATTTGAGGGTAAGCATTTCAAAGTCTCTTATACTTGGCAATTTGATCATGGGATGGTATATGCTTAATTGTAATCTACTGTAAGGAGAACCATCTCTAATGAGAGCTGAGAGATGCACTAATCTATGGGTATAGAAATAAGTCATTAGGAATCATTTAAATACCATGTCCATTGAGCAGAATAACAGAAAAATAATAGAATTAGTCTCTTCCCTAGGGCCTATGACTTATTTAACCAAAAGCACTTGCCCTCATTAACAGTGCCAACTATGAATTCCATCTAATATCTAATTAGAAAGTGGTTGGTTACTCCATAACTTTGGTGCCACCATTGAGTGAGTGGGTATATCTTGTCAGACTAGTTCTTGTTTTACTTTGCAGGGTTCACAATGCCTCTTTCAAGTTCATCTTCAAAGGTCATGACATCACTGTATACTCAAATGGCAGCTATCTGATACAGATTTTTGTTGTAGATCTATCTACCCAAGGTATGGAAACAACCTAAATCTCCATTGATGTTGAATGGACAAAGGAAAGATTAGCAATATTTTATGTATATTTATATATGTGCACCAAATGGAATATTGTTCAGCCATAAAAAACGAAATCCTGCCCTTTGTGACAACCTAGCTGAACTTGAAGGACATTATGCTAAGATAAAGAATACAAATGCTATTTATATATGGAGCATAAAAACGTTCAATTAATAAAGCAGTGACTTGGGTTTTTCACTAAGGATTTATGGGGAATTGTAGGTCAAAGGGCACAAAGTCTCAGTTACACAGGATGAGTGAATTCTGGAAATCTTATAGGCAATAATGTGACTATAAGAAATTTGATGACAGAGTAGAAGATATTAAGCATTATAATCGCATATACATCCCCCCGCACTAGTAGCTGCCTGAAGTGGCAGACATAGTTAGTAGTTTGTAGTTATTTTTTAGCATGTAGTCTTAGCAAATCACCAAGTTGTATGCCTTAAATACACATGGTGTTTTAAAAAGATACTTATGCTCTTTAAAAGGAGATGCACAATACAACTATTGAGCAGCCCTAAGCATCAGATACCATATTTGGGACAGACTGTCTATGTCTCGTCCTTTAGCCCTTGCTAGTTTACAAGTAATGAGCTGCACTGATCCCAAGGTACAAGTTGAAGGAAGTTTGGTTTATTTCCTAGTATTATTACACTTGGAGAACACCCATAGGAGACTTAGAATCAGCTACTGAGATCCAAAATTATTTTAGTTAAAATTCATGCCTTGAAGTATTGCTACACCCATTTAGAAAGCTCCTCACACCCTCTTCATATGCCTTACAGAGGTCACCTTATAGCCTAGACATAGCTTTCCTACAACACATTTAAAATTCCACCTGAAACAATGTTTTTCTTCTCTGCACTGAAGAGTCTTGATTTATTTTTAAATGTACTCCCAAGTGCCCAGTGATAAATGGTGTTGGATTTCAGCTGTATCTTCTCTGCTAAGTTAGAGGCATCTTGTCAGAATTTTCTATGGAACATCTTATATCACTATTTAAGGAAGCTTAGGAATGTGACTTTTGCTATATTTAGAGACATAGAAGGAATTTCTTTGAGGCAGCTCTCATGCAAACTGACATTAAAGTTACAATAACTTTGAAAGTAGGGGATGGGAAATGTTCAGAAGAGAGAATAAGTAGAGTAAAGACATCTAACATACAGCATGAGGATTTTACTTAATAAATTTTATCACATACTAGAAATTTGATAATATATTTTCAGCACCATTACTATATACATGAAAACATAATTGTGCTAGATGATGGTTATGTTAATTTCCTTATCTAAAGTGACTATTTTATCATGTATACATACACAGACATGTTATAAAGTTTAAATGGACATGGTAAGAAAAAAAGTGTTTGTAAAGTAACTGACATCATCCCAAATCACTTATCATTTTACCAATAGTCACAATTTAAAACAATAAGTGTTTTGGATCTATTACTGTGATAAATATATGAACTCAAAGGATGCTGACTCTTGTGAGGGAAATGGGGGCTTATGAAAATTCTCTCTATGACAGGTTGGAAATACCTAACAGTAGCTTTAGAAATGCACCCAATCTCAGACAAGTTACTTCCATGAATTTAATCTTTAAAAAAAACCCTAAAAATGTGCAACAAGAATTTTCCCATTTTTTTTTACATTATTGTCACATATAAACTACCTCCTCTCCCATGGTAGAGATTGGTTAGATACATTCTGATATAGTACATGTAACACAAAAAGCTAAGATATAATAAATACATTAAAACAATGGAGATCATACAGGCATAGGAAGATGTTTACATAATATTATTAATAGAATAAGCATGTTACAAAATAATACAGACACCAACAGATAAGCTAACATGGAATGGGAAAAATTCATTGGATCCAAAAAGCAGACAAAGAACTATAGGCAACTAAGAAATGCTGAAAGTGGAACAAAATAGTCTTCTTCAGGGAAGTGTCCCCCCAATCTGTTATCCAATACCAAGTGACCATCTCTGAAATAATATACGTACAGGTAACATTATATGGACTATAGCGATTATATTTAATTTAGAATATACAATCCACACCAAAAGTATATTATAATTTTATGCATACATGAACGAAATTCAGGTGCACTCAATATCATAAAAGAAATACTATTATGTGGTAGATTGTGTACCCTAATAAACTTGCCTGAGGATCAGAGGACAGAGCCAGCCACTAGATTAGATACAGAGGCCAGATAGTGGTGGCACACACCATTAATCTTATCACTCAGGAGGCAGGGATCCATCTGGGTCTCTGTGAGTTCAAGGCCACACTGGGCTACATGAGATTAATCCAATACAGGAAAGAAGCAGAGCAAGGCAGTGGTGGCACACACCTTTAATCCCAGCACTTGAGATCTCATGTCTTTGCTTGGGAAGCACACATGCCTTTAATCCCAGGAAGTAATATGGGAGGGCAGAGAAAGGTATAGAAGGCGTGAGGAAATAGGAACTTACTCTCTTTAGGCTGAGGGTTTCATAGAGGTAAGAACTAGTGGTTGGCTGTTCTGCTTCTCTGATCTTTCAGCTTTCACCCTGATTATCTGGCTCTGGGTTTGCTATTAAAAGACCATCTAAGATTCAAACAATACTATTATATATAAAACTACAAAATAATCTGAATAATTTGATGGCAGCTGACTTCTGATTACATTCTGAGTTTAACATTTTCTCACTTGTGCATTTCTTCCTTTCTAGGATATATCCAAGGAACTACACTTAGTGGTTATATTTAGTGAGACACTTTCTGATATGTACTAGTTTCTTCTTATTTTTTATTTTTCATGACTTTGAGATTTGATATCTGACAGTGGTCAGATGTATTACTGATTGTCTGTAAATTGGGATTTGTCATGTTATTGTTAGGTAGGATCAGAGGTTTAGAAGAAAATACCAAAGCTGATGTGTGAAAGTTTTATATAATCATCTCAGGAGGTTTGGTGGTAGTCATGGTCAATTGCTGGTGTGATATTAGGCATAATTACAAGGTTGGAGGATCTGCTAGGCTTCCCCAGCAGCCCGGCTCCCTAGCCTGTGCTGTCAGTGACTTCTCTGAAGCACAGATACCTAAGTTCTCACCTAATGAGCAAGACCACCCCAGAGCTGACACCTGATGCAAAACACACAGGGGTTTATTGATAACAAGCAAGCCCAGGCTTGGTCCATGTTCAACACTCCAACATAGTGGGGTTTTTGAAGGGAAAGACCACAAGCAGGGTAGTACAAGCCTTTGTATCATAGGATTGGGTGAGGGTATATAATCTTTGACTTTGCTGATTGGGGGTTACAGTTCTCATTTTTCCCAGGCTCTGTCCTTTAGGTGCCATAGAGGCTGGCTGGCCTAGCACATACTGACTGTGGGGGCTGACTCACTAGCCCAGGCTCTGTCCTTGACTCACACACATGGCTCTAAGTTGGTGAGGGGTCCCAGACAGTAAACAACTGGCTGAACCTTGAGCAGTCAGAGCACGTGCAGAAATGGAGCTACTGCAAGGATTATGTCTTTTGTTCACGGCCCTCCCAGAAACTGCTTGCTCAAGTCTCAGGAAACTGAAACTGAGGCCTGATCTCTGAGAGAAGACTGACAACATCTTATGCTGTCTTCCTGGTCCTTTTACTAAGAAGTGTTCTTTTATCACCAAGAATGGAGAAACTTGTTCATGTTTTTTCCCTCTACAATATTTTTATGGAAATAGGAGAGAGATGGTCATAGCCTCTGCAAATACGTTTTCCTGGAAATGTGACCATGTGAGTCATCCCTGACTCCTTCAGATTCTTCCTGTACTTAACACTCCAATCCATTCTCAAAAAAGTCTGTGAAAATCTGCTTTTAACATTACCTCATAGAGAGTTCTTAAAAACATTATGTGAAGGAGATATTTGACTTTGAAAGTATTTTTATACACAAAATATGTTAATTTTTGTAGTTTGTGTAGAATTGTTGTGGATATTTACCCCCTAAAGGGACCAACACTAAGCTATAACAAGGCAAAATTCATGTTTCCTAAGCACAGATACCTAAGTTCTCACCTAATGAGCAAGACCACCCCAGAGCTGACACCTGATGCAAAACACACAGGGGTTTATTGATAACAAGCAAGCCCAGGCTTGGTCCATGTTCAACACTCCAACATAGTGGGGTTTTTGAAGGGAAAGACCACAAGCAGGGTAGTACAAGCCTTTGTATCATAGGATTGGGTGAGGGTATATAATCTTTGACTTTGCTGATTGGGGGTTACAGTTCTCATTTTTCCCAGGCTCTGTCCTTTAGGTGCCATAGAGGCTGGCTGGCCTAGCACATACTGACTGTGGGGGCTGACTCACTAGCCCAGGCTCTGTCCTTGACTCACACACATGGCTCTAAGTTGGTGAGGGGTCCCAGACAGTAAACAACTGGCTGAACCTTGAGCAGTCAGAGCACGTGCAGAAATGGAGCTACTGCAAGGATTATGTCTTTTGTTCACGGCCCTCCCAGAAACTGCTTGCTCAAGTCTCAGGAAACTGAAACTGAGGCCTGATCTCTGAGAGAAGACTGACAACCTCTTATGCTGTCTTCCTGGTCCTTTTACTAAGAAGTGTTCTTTTATCACCAAGAATGGAGAAACTTGTTCATGTTTTTTCCCTCTACAATATTTTTAATTTTTTTTTAGTTTTTTCGAGACAGGGTTTCTCTGTGTAGCTTTGCACCTTTCCTGGAACTCACTCTGTAGACCAGGCTGGCCTCGAACTCACAGAGATCCATCTGCCTCTTCCTCCCGAGTGCTGGGATTAAAGGCATGTACCACCACCGCCTGACTATAACACAGCTTTAAAAATCATGAACTCACTGTGGCTGTGGTGACCTGCACTGGACCTACACAAAATCAAGCCATCTAAAATTCTGTCATAGATAGACAATCTCTGCATATTACCCTCTACTTAGGAGCTAGTGAGAGTAGATATTTGCTGGAGGAGGAAAAAATCATTCTTTTATGAGAATGTGGCCATTGATATGTTCCCTATGATCCCATGGATGACCCCACACCCATGGGCACCTAGGTAACCCTAACTGGATTTAATGAGTTGTTAAAAACAAAGACATGAAATTTACAGCTGGCTGCATTGGGAAAAAAATGTGAGGGAAGTTTGAAAAGGGAAAGGGGAAGTAGATATGATCATATTTCATTATATATGTATGTACATGAGGGTCCCCCCAAACTATCATCAGGCCAAATCAAGCTCTTCATGCTTGTGAATCAATAGGTAAAGAATTATGGGACTGTTCAGCTGGGTGATTGTGACTAAGAAGGAAAGTGTGTTACTATGCCACAACAAGGTATGAGGTAAGGAAGACTGTGTCCCCTTCCCTGTGCATTTATGCCCATAGCTGAGAGCCATGTTTATGCCTTAATCAGCAAGGGAGTCCTAAATGCTTCTGACCCTGTTTTACTGAGAGGAAAAACTCAGGTGAGGTGAAGTGTAAAAGTGGTATTTAATCCTGAAACTATGCGGAACAGTCATTATATTCTCTGTAAATGGAGGGGTAATTTATACATGTGAAAACTCTTTGCACAAATAAAAAGAATTAAAATTTTAAAATGCTATGTAGGGATCTTGGGTGATTCTATTGTAGGTGCCAGTGATAATTCTGAGGACCAGGAAATTTATGCACGTAGCAGATAAGACTCCTCTGGTTATATATAGTATTCTGAGAGCTTACACATGAATGTTAAACTCACCGCTGGCTAAAATCCAGCAGCTGAGCTCCTCCCCCCTCTCCGTGATCTTGCTCCATTTTTGAACCAGGTCATCAGTGACATTTCGGGGCATGAATAGAAAGCAGAAGATAATGTAGCTTTAGAATCACTGTTTTCTGGGTCAACTTGGCTGCTTCATTTCCAGTTTAACAAGACAAAGAGAAATACATTTACATAGTTATTGAAAAATGAAGAGTTATAATAGGCACGAGAACCTATAGGCCAAAAAGACAAGCTACAGGTAGACAATATGTAGAAAAATTAAACAATTCAACCATAGATCTACTTAAAAAGCTAACATTATAAGTACGAATACATGTAAGAGATAGTATGTGAGGTTAGAAAAAACAATCCCTCACATGCCACACCAAATGTATGAAGTATAAAATATAAAATTGGCAAATTGGGCCTTCATCAACATTTTACATCTGAAAAGTACTTTTTTTTTTTAACTTCCAAAGGGTCTTAAGAGGATGAGAAAGTAAGTCAAGGACTTAAGGCATACATTTGAAGTGGTATGTGCAATAGAGAACTGACATTGTAAAACAGAAAAGAATTCTCGAGAATTCATTAACGAGAGACCAAATACGTGGTAAGAAATGGGGAAAGAATTTCGCTAGTTGGACCAAATAAATTATAGCTATGGCTGTCCCAAAAATTTGCAGGAAAGTTTATAATACCATTAGGCATTAGAGAAATGCAAGCTGGCCAAAACAGAATATGACCACACTCATGCTTGAATAATTTAAACAGAAAATTCCAAATCACAAGTCACAAACTTATAGGTCAATACCAAATGTTGCTAAAGATATGAAGCAATCTGAAGTCCCACAAGCTATTCATAGGAATACAAGTTCATAGTTCATCTTTTCAACACAGTTTTTAAATTTATTAAAAACATTACTATATACCTATTGCATAGCCAAGATATTATAATACTTGACATGTAAAAAAGAGATAAGTGAAAGCATATATTTATGAAACACTTGTATACCATGAGTGTTGTGGAGATAACCTAAATGGTTATCTCATAGATAAATAGATAAGTATACTCTAATATATCGACACCAGCTGAAATGTTTCAGAATTTTCTTTATCGCACGTTTTATACTGTGTTTTTACTGGATTCTCTCCTCCAGTATAACTCATTGAAAGTTATTCTTCAATTTTGATCTACCTTGTAGGATTTTCACCACTGGAACAATAATAAATTCAAGGAAGAACCAATTGCTTTCAACCATAATTTATACACTACCCTTTAAATTTATGCTTCATGAAATAAAAAAATGTAGTTTCTCTTGTTCAACATTTAGCAATTTCTGCATGATATTGATGCTCAAGATTTTCCTTCATTTTGTTTTGTGGGCTTTGGGTGGTGCTAGGATCAAACGTAGGTTCTTACCCATGCTAGAGAAGTGCTCTACCACCAAGGTATATCTCCAGCCTGTCTTTTGCTTTTTAAACTAATTTTTTAAAACCTACCATACAAAACAATGTTTCACCACAGTATGTTCGTATATATGTCAATATACTTTGTTCTTATTCATCTCCCTGTCCCAATTTCCTCTCCTCCTTCCTAGAATTTTAAAATAAATGTGCGACTTATGGTCAGATCACACACATATGATGCTATTTCTATCCTTGACCTTGATGAGTCACATGTTTTTTTTAGGTATCCCATATACTTTGGGTGTGTAAGAAGAAACATTGTTATAGGTGAGAGGTCTCCTATGAGTTTGGGTTTGAGTGCCAATGTCATTCTCTGCCTTCATGGGGGCTGTCATCTGTGGACAGCAGCAATCAGATCTTGAAGTTGCTGGCTTTAGGAATTCCATTTTAATTAAGTACATCACTTTCTTCCCTGGATTCTGACACTCCAAGTTATATGGGAATGCTTACCCCTCTAGGAGATTTGGGTTCAGAAGCATATCTCTCATAGCAAAGAGGAATACACCAAATCAACAAATTGAATATAGAAAAGTATTACAAATTGCTAATGAATCAAAGCCTTCCACTCCCTTCAATTTTGCTGATCACAAGGCTTCATTTTCAGAGACAAAATGACTAGCTGCTGTGAGCTGTGAGCTGCAAGTTCTTAATTTTGATGGCTATTTTCCAGGTGACCTCGGCAGGAATGAAAAATTCCCATTGACTTCAAAGCTAATTTAAACTGAGAAGTGTACTTGGAGTTTTAATCAGACCAGAAATTGTGAGGGAATGAGGTACATGGAACATAAAGAGATGGTATAAAGAAATCCCCTTTTAGGGACACATACTGTGTCCAATTTACTTAAAATAATTACCTTCCTAGACCTTGTTTCCCATTGATTTTGTTTAAATATGGCAGGGTACAAAATTACCAAATTACCTAGTTTCTAATTACAATTCAGTGTGTTGAATTATATAAACTCTTTAATCGTTTAGTTGGTATTCATCTTACTTCTCAATTTGGTTGCATATTTTTCAGGTGCCATATTGTATGAGTACTTATTTTTTTTATATATATATATAGCAGAATGCTAGAATTTGAACTATAGTAGAGGCCATTTATTACCATCCTGCCCAAGAAACAGCCAAAGAACTTGTCTATTTTTTAAGCATTGGGGTGAAATATGAGGCTACCAATGAGTATATGCTGCTACCCTCTTCTTCAAAATTGGCAAAGGAAGAAAAAAAAGCTTGGATCAAAACTAGTTAGGCCTGTGTTGCTAAGTGTTATCATAACCCAAAGAGGAGACTAATATTCTCATTAATTTACTTGTAGTGACTGGCATTTTACCACCTGTACAGGATAGAGAAATACTTGGAGAAGAGACTAATAGCAAAATAAATGAAGGGTTGAGAAGCCTTTTGGAGGAGATGAGAGGGAACTGAACACAATGACGTCCTTCCTCCCTCCCTCCCTTATTCCCTTTTTCTTTCTTTCTTTCTTCTTCTTCTTCTTCTTCTTCTTCTTCTTCTTCTTCTTCTTCTTCTTCTTCTTCTTCTTCTTCTTCTTCTTCTTCTTCTTCTGACCCACCTGTCACTCATAGTACCTGTCCTCCAGAGATGTCTAAAGTAATCATGGGCATACAAATTGACATAGTCTCTTGGAAAACTGAATTCTCCATGGGCTAATGTCTTAGTGAGTTCTGCTTTCCTTCCCGCAATGTCATTTACTTCCAACCTCAAAATCCCCTCATTATTTAGCAGACGCTATCATTAAGGTCCAGCCCTGTTCCCTTTTGTTTGGTGGGAGGCTTCTGCAGCCTCTTTGACCCATGACCATGAGATTAGGGACCCATCGATAGCCAGCCAGTGCCCTTGGACTCTGAAGATGAATGTGCGTGTGCTGAGCTGGGGCAGAGTAAGAGTGGGGAGAATAGGGGTGGCTTATCTTTATTAGACTATGCTTTTCTGTGTAGAGCAAGCAGACCCACTGCTGCTTGAGGGAATCTTTCCTGATACTAAAGTTGTAGCCTCAGCAGCATAGATCAAGCAGATGAACTTTTTGGAAAAGGAGAGATGTTACATTTGTAATGTCAGAGGAGGGGAATATGGCTGCTCTAAAGCTCCTACTTGTCATTAGTGTCACGTTTCCAGCAGGTTTCAGAGATGTGACTGAGTCTGTCTCCTGGGGAGATCTGAGGTCTTGCTGGCTGTGAGAGGCTACACTTAAATGCTCCTTTCTTTATGCTTGCTGATCCAGTCTGTAGGATGGGAGCACAAAGGACCACAGGGGATCTTTAGGACTGCAGTGATGTGAGTGTGTATGTCTGCATTGCCACAGGATTCACAGCTGCGGGAGGCATCCCAGTTATCTCTCAGGTATAAAGTCCTTTTCTGATTTTGAGGATAGCTACTTGAGAGAGCCTAAACTATATATTGTTTTTCCTGACAAAACATACGGCCAAGAACGTAAAGACCCGTGTTTCAATCTCCAATCTACCATCAAGTAGATTGTGCTCACTTAGGCAAGTTGCTTAGCCTTTCTAGGCTTGTTTATTGTCCTAAAGTGGAATTGGGATGTTCATGAAGTCTTTGTCAGGATAACTTAATCTGGGTCATAACATCACAGATTATGGTATGAAAGGACAGTTGTGCTTATACCCTCCTTATTCAAATGGTAACTCTCACCGCTGTATGTACTATGAGGGGAAGAGATTTGAATTTTGCATATTAAATGAAACAGGAGTGGGATGAATGCTGGGGAAAGAGATCAAGTTATGCCTGCTTTTTTGGACAGGTCAGTCACTCAGTCATCCATTTAGTTGACATCATCCATTGTTAGTGATACATGTGATTAGTGAATATCATATCATTTTTAATTTTGATGCTTCAGTTTTTAAATCTATAGAAGGGCAATGATGCTGATGGCTTAGTTCTAGAAACTTCTTAAAAGAATCAGCTGAGTTTAGTCCTACATAAAGGAGGACCTTTACCTCAAATTGTAACATCAACAGCAACTACAGAAAAATTAATTTGGGGCTGACAAAGCAATTGAAAGACAGGAGGTTGAAGACAGAGATTAATAACCAGGAGAGATTTTGAGTCCCAGGAAAGGAATTCTGGGACCCTGGAACTCTCTCTGAGAGAGGAGAGGAGAGTGGCAGCTTCCTGAAGTTGAAAAGAATCCACTGTGGTTCCTTGGTCCGTGCAAGAAAGGGATCATTTTCAGACTCAGGTTGCAAGGCCAGCCATGCGACTTGTCTTAATGGCTTCATTTCAGCATTCAACAAAGTGCTTGCCAAGCAGTGCTGCTGACAGGTTGTAGGTTGCCCCTTTCTTGGTAAAATGCACAGTTGAGTCCCCTACCTCAGCTCCTACAGAATGCTAGTTGTTGCTGAAATATTTACTGGCAGCTGCAGAAGAAATTCTGAGGGGGGCTAAACTTCCATTACAATCTAGATGGAAGGGACTGAGCCTTGGTGACTATCAGCTGCCCCCATCTGATCTGTTACTTGTGCTCTTTGCAGATGGATTAAACTAGACACACAGGCAATAAAATAATATTGATTTTGATTAGGGCTCAGATATGAATAAAATGTTTTTTGAAAGCTGATTTTTTATTGTTTTTCCAACTTTCTGATCTTTATCGAACCTCTCTCTCTCTCTCTCTCTCTCTCCCCTTCCTTCCTCCTCAGTTATCACATTCATTCCATGGAGGCTGATACAATGCTTGACTAAGCAAGAGCTATCTTCATTCATTGTGGAAATAAATAAGATGAACCAGGTGGATGAGATGTAGCTAGAGTTTTTCTCTCCAGGTTCCGCCAAGCCCCGGCAGTCCCATAGCCCACTTATAAAATAAACACACGGACATTATATTATTTAAACTGTTTGGCCTAATGGCTCAGGCTTCTTGCTAGCTGTTCTCATATCTTAAATTAACCCATTTCTATTAGTCTATAAACTGCCAAGTGGCTCATGGCTTACCTGTACCTTACATCTCGCCTGTCATGGCGGTAGCTGGCAGCGTCTCTCTGCCTCAGCCTTCCACCTTCCAGAATTATTCTCCTTCTTGTACTGCCTACCCTATACTTCCTGCCTGGCTACTGACCAATCAGAGTTTTATTTATTTACAACATACAGGACATTCCACAGCAATGAGGTACGAATGTCAAAGACTAGAACACACTAAAAACAACATCTCAAGCCATTTTAAAAATGGCACGTTTGCTGACCCTGTCCTCACCCATGGGATAGCTAGTCAGGACTGACTTACTTATTAACTGCCTTACATAATCTCTTAATGAAGAGATAACTAGTTGGAAACATTTACTGGTCCTCACTTATTCATTGACTTGGTCTCTCAGTCGATCAGAAGCTCTTTCTATTAGGAGGACATCTGTTTGCTGTAGAATACTATTTTAACTGGGAAAAGATGTGTTACATTTGTTTATGCTGCAGAATATTACTTTGACTGTATAAGGGTGTGTTAGTTTTGTTTATACTGAATTTGTTTAATTACGAAGAGATATTTTTGTTTCACCTTGCCTGCCTAAGTACCTGATTGAACAGCCAATAGCTAGACAGAAAAAGGATAGACAGGACTGGCTGGCACAGAGAATAAATAGGAGGAGAAATCTAGGCTCAAAAAGGAAACAGAGAGAGAAGAATGAGAGTAGGAGAGAATGGGGGACATGCCCGGGGCAAGAAGCCAGGCAGACTCTAGCCAGCCAGCCAGCCAGACACAGAGAAGCAGTGCAAGTGGGATATACAGGAGTAAGACAAGTAACAAGGCCCTAGGCAAAAGATCAAGAGAAAAAAAGCCAATTTAAGTTAGAAGAGCTAGCCGGAAAAGAGCTAAGGCCAAGCATTCAAAACTAGGACTAAATCTCTGTGTCATGATTTGGGAGCTGGTTGGCGGCCTCCAAGAAAAATCTGGTACATCTGTCTTCTTCCCCAATTCCAAAAGACAGTGTTTCCTTCTAAGACAATGTTTTATGGTCTTTAGAGTCTTTGGGAGACTGAATTTTAATTAAGTACCAAAGATGGTGGGACTAATCTGAGCGTTAGTGCTAATGTCCCAGGATTAGAGGAGACATTTCTGTCTGATGCATTCTTTATTCCTCAGATGGAATTAGGTAGGAGGGACTTATGTTTTTTGTTTGATGGTACTCTGTGTAAGTCTGTATTGTTACAAGATAATACTTTTTGTACTCTTATTTTTTTTAATCTTTGTGAGTATGTGTATCTGTACTGTATATGTGTGTATATGTGATGTGTTTGTACATAGGTACATGCAGAGGTCTGAGGTCAATGTCTGGTACCTGTGTGGCTCCCTGCCATTTCTTTAGACAGTCTTTCACCGAGTTTGGGATCTCTAATAGTCGAGACTGTCTGGTCACACAGCCTCAGGATTCAGCTTTCACCGGCAAATTTGATTTACAGTTATTTAGAGTCATGATAAGCTTTTATATGGGTCCTAGGGATCTGAACACGGGTACTCATGTTTGCATGGTGGATAAATTACTGAGCCATCTCTCCACATTCGTGTGTTTCTCCTCCCCATTCCAGTGCTGAAACTTGCTTTTCCCATAATTCTGTAAGGCATTGTGGAATAAGGCCTTATGTAGCTCAGGTTGGCCCTGAACTTACTATATAGCTGAGGATGACCTGAATTCCTTACTCTCCTGTCTCCATCCCCCAAATGCTGGGATTCCTGGAACTACCACCATCCCTTTTTATAACTAACTCTTATACTTGATGTCTGTCAAGGAAAGAACGTCTGGGTGAGTTGTAGCGCTAAAAGCAGATGGTTTATTTATGCTCCTGTGTGAGGATAACATAATTAAATTTGTCTGGCAAGAGAAGAACCCAAGCTAACTCTTGGCCCTTGCCTTGTCCTTTCTAATTTTCTCGTGACTGGAAAGCACAAGTATTTTACAAATCAAATGAGAGTGCTTCTGGGGAAATGATTCTTTTAACCTGTCTTAGCAAGATACCTAAACATAATACAAAGTTGCTGTGATCTATCATGCCTTTCTTCTTCAGAGTCTAGTTAATAAGGTAGATGAAACTTAGTAGGTACTGGCCATAAATAATGCACAGAAAACAGGGCTAACACACAATGACAAAACACCGTGAGAATCTGCTCTGGCACTCAGAATGAAGCTGAGTCCATCCCGATGATAAATGTGTATTTCATGTAGACTTATGACTTGTACTGGAAATTTGGTATTTAAGACTCTTTCTTTCAATGTCTGTCTATCTGTCTGTCTGTCTGTCTGTCTCTCTTTCTCTCTGTGTGCATGTGCACATGTATCATGGCATGCTTATGAAAGTAAAAGGACAACCAAGATTATTGGTCCTCACCTTCCACCTTGTTTCTTGCTCCCCTACTTCCTGTTCCAGACTCTCTGGCTATCTGGTCCGAAGACCTTCTGAGGAATCATCTGCCTTCAACTCCACTCCTTTTTCCAATAATTTTTTTTAAAAAATTTATAATTTAACTTAATTTTACATATCAGCCACTGATTCCCCTGTCCTCCCTCCTCCAGAGGCCCCCCTCACCCGCCTTCTCCCCAATCCATCCCCCATTCCCATCTCCACCAGGGCAAGGACTCCCCTGGAGATTTTAGCTCAGCCTGGTAGATTCAGTGGAGGCAGGTCCAGTCCCCTCCTCCCTTCACCCAGGCTGAGCAAAATGTCCCAGTATAATCGGCAAGAAAGAGGAGGGATTGTACGAGCGAGAGATGTTGAGACTATGATTGGAAAAAGCACAGGGACAATAGCCAAACTAGTGGAAACACGTGAGCTATGAACCAATAGTTGAGGAGCCCCCAACTGGATCAGGCCTTCTGGATAAGTGAGACAATTGAATAGCTTGAACTGTTTGGGAGGCCCCCAGGCAGTGGGACCTGGACCCGTCCTTAGTGCATGAGCTGTTTTTTTTCAATTTCACTCTTGCTGTGGTAGCTCTGGGACTGCAGAAGCGTGCATGCTCCAGCTTTCGGCTACACGTGGGTTCTAGAGATCTCCGCTCAGGCTTTCAGACTTGCTACGCAAACACTTTATTCACTGAGAAATCTCCTCAGTCAGATTTAAGATTTTTGTTTGTTTGTTGGTTTGTTTTGTTTTGTTTTTAGAGACAGGGTTTCTCTGTGTAGCTTTGCACCTTTCCTGGAACTCACTTAGTAGTCCAGGCTGGTCTTGAACTCACAGAGATCTGCCTGGCTCTGTCTCCCTACTGCTGGGATTAAAGGCATGCATCATCACCGCCTGGCAAGATTTTTTTTTTAACATCAAAAGAGTTTATATCCTTTTCTGTATTTTGTAACTAAATACTATATTGCAACCCACATACCTCAGGATTAGGAAAAATCATGGAAGAGGGAGAGAAAAGAGTGTAAGAATGAGAGGATCGTGCTGGGAATGACATCTACTAGACATTGAAGGAAAACTGCACCCAGGAAACATCAACAAAACAGTTGCCTAAGTAAGACGTGTGTGTGTGTGTGTGTGTGTGTGTGTGTGTGTGTGTGTGTGTGTAATAATAGCAAGTAAAGAACAGAAGGGAGTGGGAGAAAAATGGAAGATCTGGAGGATCCAAGAAGGGATGCAAATGATGTAAATACAGTACTCATGTATAAAATCATTAGAAAATAAAAAGTTAAAACACTGGGGACACTTTTTCCAGCATCTTTCTTTGAAGGATAATTGATTTGTTTGAATTGCCAACACCTCGCTCGGGCATCTACATTTCTGTGCAGTAACTTTAGGTTCATTGTGTGTTATATTATAAAGCTCTAGATTCCCAATGAGATAAAGAATCGGCGATGGTCAAAGAGGACAAAAAAAGTCTGATGTTGTATAATATCTAGTTACTTTTAAGTCTTTCATGCACAATTCATACAAAATATTTTTGAGAAATCACAAATTTGAAGTTTGACATTTCTTTACTTCAAAACTTGCAACAAAGCTACAGTAACCAAAGCAGTATGGTACTGGCATAAGACATACGTAGACCAAGGGGAATGACTAGAAATCTTATGAACAAATCTTGCCATTTTTAGTCAAACTGTTTTTCACAGGGATGTCAAAACTGTTTAGGGAGGTAAGGGCAGTCTTGCTGTGCTGACAGCATCAGCTGAACACCAATTAAAGATGTAAATATAAAACATGTGATTCTAAACTCCGAGAGGAAAACTGGAGGAAAGTATCATTCTGTTGGAGTTGGTAATGATTATTTTGACACTCACCACAAAACAGATCATGAAAATATTTATAGATAACTTACTAATATAAAATGAAAGCTTCTATTCATTAAAACATCCCATCACCACCTTGAGAGGCCCTGTATGGAAAGGAAGAGAGTATCTGTAGGTCACATACCTGATACAGTGTTAATGTCTAGACTATATAAAATTTATTATAACTTCACATTACTACAACACAGATAATGCAAGGGAAGGCCATTTATTCAAGAGGAGGAGCAAGTCTTCTACCTACATTTGAAATGTATATCATCATAACCCCAGTTAGGTAACACCTTCCATCTATGGATGGCTACTATCAAAAATACATCAACCCAAAAGACAAAACAGACCAGATTCATTAAATAGCATATGTTCACAAAGATGGGGAAGAACTGGACCTCTTGTGTATCATTGGTATGATCATAAAACTGTGTTGTCACCACTGAAAATAACGTGGAGTGTCTGTTAAAAGTTAAAATTAGAAATATCATGGTTACATGATTTGGCAATTTCATGTTTTGGTAAATATATACAAAAGTATGAAATGCAACATCTCAAAGAGATTTGTTAGCATACTTCATAGTAGTATTATTTTCAGGAGCCTATCAGTAGAAGTTTTATTTTGCAGAAAAAACATGAATAGATTCATTGTTATTGAACTGAATTTCAAAGGTGTGCTAACATTTATAGTCATTTTATTGGTATGCTCCTCTAGCAAGAGTAATAGTATTTGTTATCCCCGGGAGTCCATGACTCATTTAGTCTCAGGTTCTTGGCTTCATTAACAGCATCAAGTATGGGTTCCATCTCATGGAATGGTCCTTAAATCCAATCAAAAGTGGTTGGTTTCTCCTATTAGATTTGTACCACTATTGTACCAGTATGTCTTGCAGGTGGGTCATAGTTATAGGTAACAGAGTTTGTAAATGGGTTATGTTAATGTTTTCCTTTTTGCTGCAGTAGTGTTCAGAGTACCTTTTAGGGCTAGGCAGGAGTAGTTGGCCAATAAAAACACTTCTATAGATTTTTTTTGTTTTCTTTTGGTGTGTTTTTTGTCTAATTTTGTTTTGTTTTGTTTGTTTTTATTTTTCACATTTTGTTTTTGAGAAAGGGAAAGAGAGAAAGAAAACTGTGTGTGTGTATAGGTAGGGAGGTGGGGAGGAACTGGGAGGAGTTGGTGGAGGGGAAAGACTATAATCAAAATATGTTACATGAAACAAATTAATAAAAGAAGTATGGTCACACAGTAAGTGCCATTCTACATGTATCTCACTACAATGAGATGTAAAAAATGAAAAAAGAAGTCTTAACTATGTGCTTATTTTAAAGTAAAATGAAATTTTTATATCTAGTTACCATTTAACTATATTAAACATAAATCAATTATTACATAATAAAATGGATTGTTCCCTGTCATTTGTGTCATGTCTTTTGTGCAATCCTTGGATACTGAAATGCTTCTCTATATGTTCTCTAGAGGAAAAAAAAATATGTACATGAGACATATTTGTTCAGGGTCACATGTTACCCTGCAGCAGAGTCTTAGTGGATGCCATCTGGCAGCCAATCTTGGTAGGTCTCTCTGAGGATCTTGCTGTGCTTTATTGGGAGGGGCTTGAGGAGAGAGCTACACTCAGCTGCTGTGATTCACATCTGCCAAAGGAATTTACTGCATGCCTTGATCTTAACAGTGCAGCCAATGTCAAGGGACAACCATACAATCAGCACAGAAGAGTTATGTCACTGCATTTTAGAAGCCTACAAAGTATAACACATTTACAAAATAATCAGGTTATACACTAATAGCAATGTTATGTTCTCATTGTAAAGGTGGGGCTGTTCATCTTCCCTCTGGGGTGAAATTTTATTATGGAAATAGTGCAATTTGTGTCATCATTTAGCTTCACATCTAGAGAAACGGTGACTTTTTATTTTTCATGTTAATATTCCATCATAGCCGTGGGATTCTGCAGTTTGGACATCCTTCAAGTAACTTGTGTGATGTGTTTCACATTGCTTTAGCTCTCGATGCACGTCTTCAAGCTCTAGGCAATATTTTATCACCTGTAGTAGGAATTATATGTCTGTGAAGTTAATTTGAATAGTTGCTTTTATTAAAGAAGAAAAGCACATATCCTTTGAAAAAGTGTCATCTTGGCCTGAAACTAGCAGGTGAGAAATTTCTAGTTTCAGAAACTATGTTTTCTAGAGAGTACTGTTGATTCCCTGGGGCATGTCTGTTAAATTACTTCTGAGGTGGATTTTAGATGATGATTTGAATACATAACTACACATAAAAATAGAGGCTTACTTTAAAAATGGATGCAATTGGGTAAATCTTGTGCTGACTTGAACATCAAAGTTACTCATGTTTGATGAACTAATAAACATGTTGATTTTGAAAGAAATCTATGATGTGTTGAGAAAGAAAATATGATGACAGAGCACTAATTACACTATAATAATTTCATTTTTTAACATTTCCTATATTTTTGTTTATAAATAAAACAAAACAATTTAGGAAACATGCATATCCAAGATAAAGACAATAGTTAGCTTTAGTAATATAATGAAGATAGAAAAGAGTGACTGAAGATTTTATTAAATACATTTTCATTGTTTGACATTTAAAACACATTGACCAACTTTATGATTTTGGAAGCTGATGAAAGAAGGCCATGGATTTAAAAGAGAGAAAGGAGAGGGGTATATGAGATGGTTTGGAGGAGGAAAGGGAAGGAAGAATTGATACAAATATGTCATAAAAGAAAAAATTTCAAAACAAGAATGAAAAGGTATAGTGTGAAAAATATACAAATCTGGAAAAAATCAATTTTTAAGTTAATTCTCTGAGAATTTCTCAAGAAATGTCTTCTTATCACCCTTACCCTCACCCCCCATAGCTCATCCCAAATCCAATCCTTCCTTCCTACTGACTGAATTTGGTCTCCTAACGTGTTTAAGTTCCATCAAGTGCAATTTGTGCTGCCCATATTCTCTTGGATGTGGCCCTGCACTGGGGTGTACACTGTTGGTGACCTCTTAGAGCCACACTCTTAGAAAAGGGACTTTTCCTCTCCCTCTCTGCAGCTTTCAGTTGCCAATAGCTTCTCAGCTAAGAGTAGGACTCTGTGCCCAGATCCTTCCTCTTGCTGGTATTCTGTCTGGATTGATCTTGTGCAGGCCTTATGCACATTGTCCCAACTACTGTGAGTTCATGAATGCACCTTTCTTGTCACGTTTACAAAATACTGTCTTCCTGTAGTCATACGCCTCATTTGTCTTTTACATTTCTACCTCCTCCTCTGCAATGATTCATGAACACTGTGAATGAGGGTTATAACACAGATATTCCCTCTAGGGTGAGAAGGCCACAGTCTCTTTGCTTTGCACCTTTGACCTGTTTTAGGTCTTTCTGCTCATCACCATATACTTCCAAAAGAAACTTCTCTGATCTTAGAGAGATGAACCAATGTATGCAGTTTTTTAAAGAACAGAGTAAAGAATTTAGTGATTGATGACATGCAGTTGGGGAGAAAAAAATGGGTGAATTAATATGCACACAATGTACACTGGAGGACAGTACATCGTTTGGAATGCACCTCTTTATATCAAGAGTTTATTATAAGAACCATGATGGAGAAAATTAGAAAACACAGAATGATGTTTAATTCTTCACCATACCCTCACAGCCCACAAAACCTCAATGGGATGTTATATTAAAATACATCTTTAACAAATAAGGAAGAGTTAAGCTAAATAAATGAATGTTTCTATCTTTCCACTTCCTAAATTTTTGTGATATATTTATACAGCTGAAGGCCTACTATAATTTGTACATGGTGACTCACAAAAAAATTAATCCAACCTTCCCAGGATGAGGAATTAAATGTAAAAGCATGATGTACCTTAACTCAGCTGAAGCTACCTACAATTCTTCAGTCTTGCTCAAGATTAACATAGAGTCCAAATAAACCAAATCAAACCAAACCAACAGCAAAATCCTGGCAACTCCAATAGACATTTGAAGTGCTGGGGGAGGCATCACAGGTTCCAAGTGACAGGTTCTTCCCAATAAGCATTGTAGTTAATGGCAATAAGACTCATCACATGCAAGAGGAAAAACAAAGAGGAAGGAAGTGGGATGAGAGAGTCTCAGCAGTGAGGCTTGTCTATGAGTCAGTAGTTTTCTATATGGGAAGTTGGACAGATTGTCTGGGTGTTTAGCTGTGAGGCTAAGAAAGTCTCTTGCCTCTTTTATGTATGATAGTTTTGTCCGTTTTCCTTGCAGATCTGAATGTTCCTTTCCTTGACATCTTATTAATTTCACTCTTCTGGAAGTCTTTCAGGGAAGAAAACTCATACTAAGGAAAAAAATTCAAGCGAAGTCTAATAGATTAAACTTTCCTTAGAGTTTGTCTCATGGCTGAGAAAAAGACCTTTTGAGTGTTTGCCAATTGGCAGGAGTTTTAATGATGGGATCCCAGGATCAAAGTGAACTCTAACTTTTCTTAACAGTAAACTCATTGGTGACCACTAATATGTAAAACACTCCCCATAGAGGAAACAAATCTGAATTTAGTTGAGCCTTACTAAATGCTAAGCGTCATAAGTGGAAGAGAACACACTAGCATGCTCCCCTTTCATTTATAAACAAATATCTCATTAAAAGAAAGGAGAGCTTTTGCAAGCATTTAACCATGAAATCCTGGACAATAGGCACTTGCAATTCTTGTCAAAGTTATGGGAAGTATTATCAAGCATTATCAATAAGAAGAGCCACTGTAGAGATAAAACAAGCCCCAGTAAATGTATTTACTTTGAAAAGTCATGGTTGTCTTTTGATTCCAAAATAAATGACTTTGATCATGAGTCAAAAGTATGACAATAGAAAATAAAAAATCCATTGTCGAGTTCCCAATTTTTCTGTCCACCTGGGTATTAGTACAGATGTCTACCCACCTAGTCCTGCTGGATCACAGGTCCTTTGTTGAGTGAGAGACAGCAGAAATCAAAGTTCTACAAATAAAAGTGTTATTTTTCTTGTAGGATCTAGAGTTTCTATATTGGTAAGAAATGAAGTCAAACTGTCTATTATTATATGAAAGGGTTTGGTGCATTTTAAAGTGTGGATGAAGACACAGGACCTGCACTTTGGTCTGGCATCCAAGCAGTTGATTAGTAGGTTAGAATAATATTGATTAACCAGTTTAACACACACATGAATCTTTGATACCCAACTGACATGCTACTAACTGGACCTTAGTCCACTTTCTTCTCCCTTTGGTAGTTAACATAGCTTCAAAGATTCTTTCTTAGATGGAGAATGCAGCTAAGATTTCATGGCTGAGAAAATAGACAGCTTCTGCAAAAGAGAGATTATGAAGTTTGGCATAGTTCCATCATACTTCTAGGAGACTGATGGACCCTATAGACATTGACTCTCTTCTCTTGTGTCAGACAGGCTACAGAGGCAGAAAACTGCAATTTTCAATTTTGAGATTCTTTGGGAAGTCAGAGCATAGGGAAAGATGCAGGAAGACAGAGCCCTTGAAAACTTCATTCTCCTCCCTTCCCTCTATCTGTCAAGCCTTCAATAATGGTTTGAGACCTCACATCACAGCAATATTGTTCTCTGTCTTCTATCTCCTACTTTTGTGGACTCTTTCAATAAGGTATCAGACCATTCACGTAATTCAGGATAATATCTTTTAATGCTAGCTCATTGTAATCTTAGTCTGAAGCCTCAAATCCCTTTGTGGTTTTGTCTAACATAGCCACTTATTCTCAGGGTTAGGATATGGGTAATTGATGGATGATTGCTGCTTGTCATTAAAAATAGAGAGCTCTAAAACAATCAACTATTAATTGTAAAATTTAATATCAAAAGAACTTGTTATTCTCCACCTTGATTACAAGTATATGTTGTCAGGTTTGCACTGTTCTATCTGAACAATGGGCATAAACAGGGTGACACAGATGAAATAATTAAAGGCTCAAGATTCAATGGTTCATGGGGCTTAAGTCATCTTTCTGTAGTGTGATGGTAAATAAAGAAAGATGTAGCTTGGACTTCAGGAGCAGTAATACCATACAGCCAAAACAATTATTTTAGAGAAGATCACATTGATCATACTTCAGGAATTGCAGACTTCAACTTGGCTTTATTTTATTCTTAATTTATAATCTTATGCTTTTTCTAAATCATACTTGGATTTATAACATAAAAAGTGAATTCTTCCTTTCATCAATTGTTTTCAAGCATGATGTGACTTATCCTTTCTTATCCTTATAAGCACAATTATAAAAATATACAGAAGTTGAAAATCAGGTGGAAAAGTGAAGATCTATGATGCCAATGTTGTATAGAAGCAGCAAAGGTCATCCACGGTTTATCTGGAGTATAAATATATTGATTTTTCTGTTTATGATTCTTTAACATTCCTGGAAGTGCAATGAGTTATGAATTTACTGACTTTTGTACAGGGGACACCACACACACACACACACACACACACACACACACACACACACACACCTCCAGTGAACACTAAAGATAAACAGTCATATAGATTCACCATTTTTGTATGTATCATAGTATTCTTAGCTTCCTAAACAAACAACTTCTTCAAGTCACCTTTATTGTACTGGTTCCTTCATTCATTAATACCTCACATAAACACTCACAGTTACATATAGTTACTGTCTAACTTATTCTCAAAATTGTATTCTGGTTGTGTCCTGGGTAGATTTATACCTCTCTTACCACTAGAAGGTGAGGGAGTTATTAGTGAACATGTGGGTAATATGGGGTATATATGTTTCATAAGGATTCCACATGCATATGGGATCTCTTACTGATATGAAATCTGTATATCTTCGTCTAGGAGTGTACATGAGATGGAGGGCCTGATGTACATGAGGTAAGGGATATATTTGTTTTGTTTCTGATATCATTTGCATTAATCAGATTTCTTTTATATTTATTTATTTATGTATTTATTTTTATTAAGGTATTTTTCTATTCATTTTACATATCAACCACAGATTCCGCTCTCTTCCCTTCTTCCACCCCTCAGCTTTACCCCCAACCCACCCCCCATTCCCACCTCCCCCAAAGCAAGGTCTCCAATGGGGAGTCAGCAGAGCCTGGTACATTCCGTTGAGGCAGGTCCAAGCCCCTCCTCCCTGCACCAAGGCTGCACAAAGTGTCTCACCATTGGCACTAGGTTCTAAAAAGCTGGTTCATGCACTAGAGACAGGTCCTGATCCCACTGCCTGGGGGAACCCTAAACAGTTCAAGCTAAATAACATCTCGCTTATCCAGAGGGCCCAGTACCATGGGGGCTCCTTAATTATTGGTCCACAGTTCATGTGTTTCCACTCCTTTGGCTATTTGTCCCTGTGCTTTTTTCAATAATGGTCTTGATATCTCTTGCTCATAGAATCTCTTCTCTTTCTTGTTGGTTGGACTCCTAGAGCTCCACCTGGAACCTGGTCGTGGACCTCTGCATCTGCTTCTATCAGTCACTGCATGAGGGTTCTATGATGTCAGTTAGGGTATTCAGCCATCAGATCACCAGAGCAGGTCAGCTCAGGCACCCTCTCAACCATTGCCAGTAGTCTATAGTGGAGTCATCTTTGTAGATGCCTGGGGACCTCCCTAGCACTCTGCTTCTCCCTGTTCCCATGGTGCCTTCATTTATCACAGTATCTCTTTCCTTGTTCTCCCACTCTGTTCTGGATCCAGCTTGAACCTCCCATTCCCCTAAGCTCTCATCTCCTGTCCCTTGCTCTCCATCATTCCCCTCACCCCCAGTTTGCTCATGTAGATCTCATCCATTTCTCCATTGCTGGATGATCCCTGTGTCTTTTCTAGGGACCTCCTTACTAGCTAGTCTCTCTGGAGATGTGGGTTGCAGTCTGGTTATCCTTTGCTTTACATCTAGTATACACTTATGAGTGAGTACATACCATGTTTTTCTTTCTGAGTCTGGGTTACATCACTCAAGATGATATTTTCTAGTCCATCCATTTGCCTGCAAACCTTATGATGTCATTGTTTTCTCTGCTGAGTAATATTCCATTGTGTATATGTACCAAATTTTCTTTATTCGTTCTTCAGTTGAGGGGCATCTAGGTTGTTTCCAGGTTCTGGCTATTACAAATAGTGCTGCTATGAACATAGTTGAGCATGTGTCCTTGTGGTATGATTGAGCCTTCCTTGGGTATATGCCAAAGAGTGGTATAGCTGAGTCTTGAGGAAGATTGATTCTCAATTTTTCTGAGAGACTTATTTCCAAAGTGGCTGAACAAGTTTTCATTCCCCACTAACAGTGTAGGAGTGTTCCCCTTGCACTATATCCTCTCCAACATAAGTGGTCTTCAGTGTTTTTTATCTTAGCCATTCTGATAGGTGTAAGATGGTATCTCAGAGTCATTTTGATTTTCATTTCCCTGATGACTAAGGATGTTGAACAATTTCTTAAATGTCTTTCAGCCATTTGAGATTCTTCTGTTGAGAATTTTGTTTAGCTCTATAGCTCATTTTTTAAATTGGATTGTTAGGTATTTAGATCAATGGACTTAATTCACCTATAAAAAGACACAGGCTAACAGAATGGATATGAAAGCAGGACCCATCTTTCTGCTGCATACAAGAAACACACCTCAACTTATTATATTTTTTAAGGAAACTCGGAATTCTCACATCAAGGAGAAAGTATCTTAACTACTCTAAATAAAACCCAGACTATTTGCAAGTCAGAAAATGAGAAAAGACCAAACCCAAGACTTTATGAAGAAAATCTGGAACACAATGACTGACAAATAACTGGCATCATAACAGGAGGAAACATCCTGAAGGAACAAAGCTCAGACTCCCAGGGATTCCATTGTTTTTGGTAGCTGAAGAGGCTTTGCAAGTCATTCAAACCATAAAGCAGAGAGTTCTCACAACTCAGCAGAATGCAAACAGAGGGTTTCAGAAGGGAATGTTCTTTCCTGAGCTGCCTCCACATTTATCTCCACAGAAAGCACTCTGTCTCCTTCAGAAACACATTTTCACTCCCCTTGTCTGCTTCCTGCAGCTCGAGCCTTGTAGATATTTGGACATGGATAAATCAGAGTTTAAGCATTTAAACACATAGCTAGCATTCTGCTTGCCATAAGTTGAAGTCTGTTTTTGCAATTACTTTATGATTTATCATAAATGAGTGTTGTTGTTTTTGCCTAGCATCAAAGGATAACAGCTCTGGCCTAAGTTCACCATTTTAATAACCTAGTAGACATTCCTCAGATGCATTTGCACCTTTGAGTAGGTGCAAAACCAGCTAAATTCCTATAGAATTTGGGAAATCCTTTCTTTGTGGTCTTGGGCTCCTCAATTCTCCCTTGTGAATATGATTTCTTGACAGCAGATTTTCTGCACTTCTCAAGTCATGTGCTGGCCTTACATTAAAAAACAGGGAAATTGAAAATACATTGTTTAATAGTCATCTCAATCTATACCTTCAGATTGCAGAATTTTTATTAAGTATAGAGTTAATTAATGTTTTATGGGGTTGTTGTTTTTGCTTACTTTTCCTCCATTGTAATTAAAAGTGAAGACAAATTACTGTTTTTAAAAACTAGTTATTAAAATATATGTGTTGAAGGATCAGTTTAAATATAAATATTGTATCAGTTACATCTAATGGGTAGCATAATATTAATTACCTTCTGAAGTACCAGAAAAATAACTGACTTTTTTTTTCTTTCATAAAAACCAAACATGTAAAATCTCAGCAGGTTTAGGAGAATATTTTAGTATTCTATCATAATATAATCCGTGTTCATTTACATGATAAACAAGTTTTCAGGTACTTTCCTGACTATGTTGCACATTACTCTATAAAGATTCTATTTTACTTAAATCTCCTTATATTTATAAAATCACACAGATTATTTATGGGTTATAAATTTTACCTGTCCATGCCTTCAAATTACTTGCTTTAATTCCTGGGTGGCCTTGCTTTAGTTAGAGAATGTTCCAGGGGTCCTGTATATGCTACGACCTGAGGTTTTCTTTTACTCCTCATCTAAACTTCTCTCTCTTCTCAGAGAAAATTTCCCAGAAAAAAATTTTTTTAAATAGTTCATAACAAATAGTAGATTATTATCCATATGGTATTTACTACATAATAAAATGATTTCCATGTTTTTGAAACTAAGCCTGGGAAAACATTATATGCTGAATCTTACAGACAATATCAAAAACTTAATTTAACCATGGAAAATATCCCACTTAGTTTTCCTCTTAATAGTCACTTATTCTAATCATCACACCTTTTTACTCTGAGTATTCTAATTGTATTTAAGTTTTGGATGTTTTATCTACTTGAACTTATCCAGTTTTAATATCAGTAGTATTTGGCTCTTTGTCTTAATGTAAAAACTTAAAATATCTTTCATAATAAGTTTGGCAGCATCTTGAATCATCACATTATATTAAACACTAGAAAATTTTCTGTAGTGGGGGGTCTTTTGTTTGCCTCCAACTTGCCATGTAGCTGAAGATGGGCTTGCACTGCTTGTCCTACTGCTTCTGCCTACTGCCAAGTTGTGGCATCAGAAGCATGTGGGGGTGGATGTTGGATGTATAGCAAGCACTCTGCCAATGGCGCTGTATCATCCATTCTCAGGCCTTTTCTTTGTGAATTTCCTTAGCAGGTTTCTTTTTTCCTACTTTGGTCAAGGCTCCAAGAAATATGCTCTATATTTTATACTTTAAGTCTGGAAGATATACTATCATATCAGGATTCCAATTTTCTAAAACATAATAGAAAGTCCATGTTACTGCTGGGTTAACTTCAGAAATGTAATACTATTGGAATTACCTAGAAGAAGTACATTTTCTTGTTTTCTTCTTATTTTGAGGAACATTTTTTTCCAATCATGTCTTGAATTCTGCATTTTCTTGACAGAATTAAATCTTCTGGAGAATCTAAAGACTGAAGCTATTCACGGAGCGTTCAACCTCGTTTTATGGAAGGTTTTTATGGCTGTTGTTCCTTATTCATTTTTTATTTATTTCTGGGGTTAGGAACGGCAATGCTTTCAAGGGCAAGCACATGTCTGTTGTTTGACGATAACTGTGACTGTTGAAAGTTTAGTGAATCTGCAGGAGACTGAAGATGGATACTATTTATGATAGATGCCTTGTTACCTGGAGAGAAGACCGACTTCAGGTGAAAAGAAAGAAAATAACTACGTAAATGGAAAGAAAAGAAAATTATAATTGTACTAAAATACAGATTCTTTTTTTGAAAAGCAATTTAACTTAAACTCTCTCTGTGTCTCTGTCTCTGTCTCTCTGTATGTTTGCATTTTGTTGAGAGATAAGAAGAGATACATGAGAAAGTTTGAGAAAAAAGACTTCTTTTCTTTTTAGAGTATAATTACATAACTCTCTTTCCTCCGGTTCCTTCCTCCCAAGTCCCTGACCTCCAACATCTTCTATGTCCACCCATTCTCATGCCCTGCAAGATGATCCTGACTTCTGCCACAATTACTATCCTTATGTACATATATACCTATGCATGAACAAATATGTAAACATAACCCGCTAACTCCATTTTTGATGTTTGTGTGTATATGGTTTCAGGTTTGCCCACTTTCCTTTTGATAACTAATTAGGAGGCTCATTCCTTAGAGAGGCTAACTCTCCCTCTCTCAGTCATCATCTGTAGTTCTTAGTCTAGGTGTGAGACCCCGTGATACTTTCCCTCTTTCATGTTAGCATGCCCACGGATATTGCCATTTTTCTGGTAGCATGTCTATGGATATTGCCACAGTTTTGGTCTCGTTTATGCAGCCATTTCTAGAAGAGGCTGTGTTTTACAGCAGGCTGCCTGATATTATGGTTCTTACAATGTTTCTGCCTCATCATCTGCAATGTTCCTTGAGCCAAATATTTAAATGACTGTGATGTAGATGTATCCATTGATACTGGGATCCCCAGGGTCTGTTGATCTCTGCAGTATGTCCATACCATTTGCTGTTAAAAGAAGCTTCTTTGATGAGGGGTGATAGCTACAATTATCTGTGGGTATAAGCGCATAGGATTTAGAATGCAGTTAGGAATTATGCTATTCTAGCAAAATGATGGTAGTACATTCTCTTCTAAGATCTATGACCTCATTAACTCAGGGAAATTGGCTTTCATGAACATGTGAGTGCAACCTATAGCACCTTTATAGATATCTTGCTATGCTGGTCATTGTTGGGGTCAATAGGACTATTAGTTGCTCTAAAGTGGGATGGGAAAGTCTAGGGTCAGTTCAGGTTTATTAACAGGTAAATTCAATACAGTACACTCACGAATATAAAACTAAGCCATGCCATTGCCTCTTCGTTCCCAAAGGAGAGATGGAGACCTACTGCAAACCATGCTTCTCTGTACTCACTGCTCCTCTGCACTGTCCAAGAGAGACCATGACCCTTCTCCATTTAGTTCTTACTGGGTCACGTATCTCCAGAGAAGACCACACCCATCAGGCCAAGCTACTCTGTACAATTGGCTATTGGACCAAAGGGCAGAGTTCCCATTGCTCTCTTCCCATGGCGACTTGCATAGCATTTTCTGGTACCATGGAATTTAAACTGCAGGAAGGAGGCTTTCAGGTTAGACTGAGTTCAAATAAGCCAAGACCTGTGTCCTAAATGAGTGGTGTATTTAATAATAGTGGTTTGCTTTCCACCTTGAGGGGCAAACAAAGGCAACTGATATAGTCTATACTATTTTTGGAGTGAATTGGATTCCCCTGAAGGTTGTTCTAAGCAAGGTTTCTCATGCCTGGTAAGGGTTTCTTGTCAGTCTATAGTTCTTGTGGGGAGCACTGTGAGCCCTAGTGGCTCCACTTACCTTACGATGCATACATATATCTTGTCCCAGTCAGATTGCACAAGCTCAATCAACAAAACAACAACAACAACAAACCCAAAACAACAACAAAAGTAAACAATGGCAACAAATGCTGGCAAGATTGCTGAGAAGGGTGGAATGCAAATTGGTAAGCTACTCTGGCAATCATAATAAAGACCCTCCCTTCAAAAACAAACCCTGAAAATAAATCCAGCATATGAGACACCTATACGACTCCTTGACATACGCTTAATGGAGTTGGGCATCCTACTCCACAGATACTTGCTCAGCCCTGTTCATTGTTGCCCTATACCCAGTAGCTGGGAAATGGAAACCACCGAAACATCTGTCAACAAATGAGTAGACAATGAAAATGGGGTCCATATACACAATGAAGTACTACTCAGCTGTAAAGAAAAATGAAGCCATGAACTTGGCAGGTGAATGTGTGGACCGAGAAAATATTATATTGAGTGAGGTAACACAGATCCAGAGTGACCAAAGCTGCATGCTCTCTCTCGTCTGGGATTTCTAGCTCCCAATCTTCAGACACACAGATATAAAATAGAGTAACTGCAGAAACCAGAGAAGTAAAAAATAAAGAGGTCGTGGGGGATGGGACTTGAGATGGGAACAACAGGATACAGGTGATAGGAAGCAGGAAATGGGGAGGGGAACTCCAACTTGAGAGAGAGGAGAGAAGTCAATATGAAAGGAGAAGAATGGACGAGGGGAAAATAATACCAGGTTATTAGGTAAAGCCTCAAGGATAATTGGTGATTTATAGTTACCTAAAATCATTCACAATTCATTTAAGTATATGAATGCATGTATGTGTGTGTGCATGCATGCATGTGTGTGTCCACACAGGTTTTTGTTTTTGTTTTTGTTTTTGTTTTTTTGTGAGTGTGTGAATGTGTGTATCTGTGTTAGTGTTAGTCTTCTTCTTAAAGACAAGTACAATTTTACTACTTGGTAAAACAAATGATTATTAGTCATAAATCTGTTGCTGAATATTTCAATCACAGTAGCATAAATCAAGGACAGTTAAGAAGTATTTAAAGTATGTAGCAGAGGTAATGAAAGAGAAAGTTGCGCTTACCAAACCTTACTAAAAGATTGTGTCAAAGAAGAAAATTCTTTATGGGAGCAGTGGGCAAAGATACTCTGCATAGTATAGAGGAGGGTTGGTGGTGTTATTGAAAAAGAACACAGAAGGAAACAGTCACACAGTCTCTATGTTCTGCCCTTTTTAATGAAAATGTTTTATTTTTAATTATGTATGTAGGCATGTGTCTGTGTTTGAGTGTGAACATGAGCACAGATGCCCTCAAAGGCCAGAGGTATTGGATCCTTATGGAGCTAGAGCTATCAGTGGGTATTGGAAATTAAACTTGGGTCCTCTGAAAGACCAGTGCATGGTCTTAACCATGGAGCCATCTCACCATCTTCTGTTTCTGCTTTCCACCAACCAAAAACCAGGGATTGTAGAGTTGACTGAGATCAGTCCTCCAAGATAGACAGATATTCTTCAGAGAATAGACATAGAAAAGAGGAAAACACTTGGGTTATTTTGAATAACATAAAGGCATATTGGACTTTTAAAATGACAGTTAGCTAATATTTCCATATTGTAAAATTATGGAAATTGTAACTGAAAGGTGGAGGGGAAATGCTGTGAAGACCTGAGACGGAAAATCATTCTTCTTATAGATGTGATGGAGTAACTGACTCATTTTTGCTCCTCTACAAAGTAAATTTCTTATCTTTTGGTTGATGATATATTTTTGAGCTGACATCTGGGCTCTGTTACTTACTAATCACATGGCATTTAAATGGATCTGTGAATCAGTTTCTAAGGGAAAAGTTACTGCAAGTAGTTTGGAACAGTTGCTATGGAACTTACCTGTGTAAGTTTGAGTACCTAAGAAACTCTCATAAGTTATTTTTAAAGATATGAGATTATCAGTAACTGTTAGGATATTCAAACTTCAGGCCTGTGTCTCTGTGGATTGGTTTCCTATTAACAGCCATTTAGTGAGTTGTGGCATAATGTACTTCATAAGCCACTGTGGAGAACTTTTGGCATTTTCCATCTGTGACCAGTCCATCTTCAGAACACATGAATGGCTACTCTGGAAATGCTGTTTTGTGATTTAAATAATGAAGCTATAACTTTATGATTTCAAAAAATATTTAGAATGACTCATTAATAGAAATAAAAATTACTGCAAATTGGTTGGCATATTTTAGTTTCCATAATGTTTCTGAAGCCATCAAAGTTATTTTTCAGTTCTTTTTAATTTTAGAATAATTTTGGAGAACATGGAAATTGTAAAACAACATAGCTGTTTTTCTGTGTATTCTTCAGTCTGTTATGCTTAGTGCTAGAAGACTTACCCAACTTTGCCTCATTTGTCAAAAAGAAAAATGACCACTGATTTGATGGAGGTTTATTTTATGTTTCAGGACCAAACCAAATGCCACACCATGTTTTTGGGCAGAGAAGTTGCATTTTATTTTATTTTGTTTTGTTTGGGGAAAAGTCATACAAATATGAATGTAAGAAAGGGGAAACATTCCTCACCTGTTATATGAATTTCTTGGAAACTATGAAAAGCCAGCTTTGAATTCAATAGCTGAATCCAAGGAAACTTTCCATACATTTATACTCACTATTAAGAGAAGCAACACAGGTTCTCATAGATGTACATCCTAAATTCAGTAGTAGGAAGACATGAGAGCCTTAAGTCATGTGATCAACAACTGAACAATGTGACTCACGCATTATCATATGTATCAGTTCAAATAAAAGTTGGAATGAAAGTAGACTACTTTTAGCCATTTTAAAGGACATGTATAGTATTTGTAACAGTGAGGGGTCAGTCTGTTTTAAAATTTCAGTTTAGTATTTTGTAAGCTAAACATGATTACTTAATTTTCAGTATTGCGATACAGAAAATCATTGAAATTCAGTGATAATGTGATGTACAAAAACCCATTGCAGCTTTGATAAAGGAAGTTACAAATAAGACAAATTGCTATGAAGCAAAATTTGTATCCCAGAAAAATTATAAACTCTATTAATGGCTATTTAATTCCCATTGGAGTCATGTACACCTGGAAATATAGAAAGAAGGCTGTTTAGAAATTTCTGGCTCACTTGTAGTTCACAGACGGTGAAGACAGGATCAGAAACTGATGTCTAAGAAGCTAGAGGCTGGACTTCCTAGTTTGTATCTATGATGAAACTCCCCATGAAATAGGATTAATAGTGATAACATTTACTTTAGAAAGAAGGCAGTGGCTAAAAGGATGAGCTTAGATGGAACTGTGTTGCTTCCTACACTCCCTGTCTTGAAATACAGACTTCGTTTCACTGTCACTATCTTAATTAATACAGTTGAAAAGATACCTTTCTTTCATTTTCACTTTCAGGAATGGCGTAGGGATCAGAGTGTTGGTGGAAGTAATCGTTTACATAAAAATACATTGTTTTTAAAGCCCTAAATTAATGCTAAATGTGCAGTAGATTCATTTGAGCATGTTAGCTGGAATATTACTAACCCAATGAACTTATCATTAAAAATAGAAAAGATAAGGGCAGTCACATCAAGACTTACCCCTCAAGTTACCCCTGAAAATCAAGATCCTTATGTGTGCATCTCCCTAAGGACACAGGAACAGGGGTCTGAGTAAATGTTGCTCCAAAGGGCACGGTGGAAGGTTTGCACACACAGCCTTAATTCTGGTCAATTTTACATTTGACAAGGTATATATTGTTAACAATTATCTTTGAAATATGAAGAATCCGCAGGACTTCCAGATAAAATGGTGGACTATATGTCACGTCAGGATGAGTCACTGTGTAAAGTCTGGAAAACAAAGGGATATGGAATTTTTTATTACTTCATCAGCTGTTTATCCAGTCCTAAATAGATGTGATCAATACTTCAGCAAACCCCTTCTACCATCTGATCTAAGAAAAATGAAGAATCTGTGAGACCTTCAAGTTTGGGGAAATAATCAACAAAGCAATTAATATAGTGATGAAAATATATCAGGTGCAAATCTTCTTAGTGCTTATGTAGTTTACATACTAAAGGGAAAATTTTAAGTCCTCTCTATATCAAGAATTCTGTTGAAAAAGTATCTTCCACTGGTGCATGGATAACCAACTAGTAGCCACAGCTCCAAAGAAAAGTGACTCTCTGTCCCTCAACACCTGCCAACTGTCAGTTCTTCTTCAGCTAAGAGTGAGGACTTGGAAGCCTCTCCTTTATATATAGTAGAATTTTGACTGGCTTATTCTTGTGCTAGCCTTGTGCATGTAACTACAGGTGCTATAGTTGATTTCTGCATCACTCATAACATTTCTAGGAAACAGCATTTTACATTTCTTCTCTCCATACTCTGGCTTTTAGTTCTTGATGCCAAATCTTCATCAATGTTGCCTGAACCTTGGATGTGTGGAGGTTGATACAGATGACCCATCTGTGGCTGACCATTTAGATTGGCTGATTCTCAATACTTTGACCAGTTAACAATTTTTACATTAATTACAACCCACTGCAACAGGAAACTTTTCTGACCATAGTTGAGAACAGCACAGATATATGGCAACAAACATAAATGTTAAGAAGATAGTTTGACAACATAACCTCAATGCAAAGTACCAGTAGGTTTTCCTATGGCCTCTGATAACCCCAGTCACAGATTTTTGACCACATTAAAAAAAATCAAACACGAAATTCCTCCTGCGGGTCAGTCCTCAAACTGGATCATGAAACAGCTGGTTATCACATAGACATCATGCCACTATCACACCAGTTGGCACCACTTTCCTTATGGTCAGTACTGTAGTGATCATGGTCTGGTACTAGATAAGACCATTAATGATGGCAATTTTTTCTCTCTCCCAAAAGTGCACATAGCACCTCCCAAATTTATGAAAGCTTGACAACTTGGAGGAAGTTTTCCAGTGAGTTTGAGGTTGATTATTTTTAATATCCTATAACTGAAGTGGGTGTTTTCTTCAACATGGGGTCTTACCATTTAATTATGATGGACAACCACAAGGAATGGCAATATTGTGGCTTGGTATGCTTTATGCCCCCTGCCTTGAACAATAACTCATGAGGAGGTAACCCATTCATGACACTGAGATTTTCGTTAATTAAGTCATGGCTCTGAAACAATCTTTACCAGTCATTCAAGGCACTATTTACCAAACTTCTTTTAAAAATATAATTTTAAAAAATTAACTTATAAAATAGTGGGTTTCCATAAGGGTTCTACATATATCCTTGGTTTGGATTAACTTATTTCTCATCCCCTGTTCTCTTTTATCCCACTGCCTTCATACCCACTTAAATTTTATGCTTTTATAATGTGACTGGCACTTCTTAGACTAAGGTAGTTAGTGATAATAATAATAATAATAATAATAATAATAACATCAACACCAGCAGGAGAAGCAACACCAACAACAGAGCAGACATGGAGTTGACAGTGAGATTGGTTGGTCCTAGGTGTAGTTGAAGGAATATGATGAGGGTAAATAAGTTCAGAGTTCAGTGTATAAAAGTGTGGAGTTGTCAAAGGATAAATTAAAATATTAAAACAGGGGAAAAGAGCATCTTCTTGTTAATTATATCTTTAAAAATATGACACTAGAGGCTTTTTCAATAAGTCAATGATAAAGGCAGTTGCTACACAAGCCTGTCAACCTGAGTTGGATTCCAAGGCCCATGAGAAAGTAGAAGGAGAAAAATGACTCCAAGAGTTTGTCCTCTGACCTCCACATATATGTCATGGTATGTGCCCATCTACATGTCACATTTGAGTGCATACACACACATACATGTGCACCTGCAAACATACTGTCTCCTTTACACACACACACACACACACATAAATATAATTAAAATAAAAATCTAGACTATTGGGAACAATGTACAGGGGAGGACTTCCATTTCATACACACTGCCTGAATGCCTTTACTAACCTGACTTAAGGGAGTATTTTACATTTTACTTTTGTTTTGTCTTAGCAAGAACATGTTGCTCCAAAATTCTCATAGCTAAAGAATGTTTGGGGGCAGACTATGCTAAATATAGAACAATTCCATCATCATTAGCCTATATAATTTATTTAGAATGTATAAAAAGCGTACCATATGGTGATATCCTCACAAGGTTGCATTTGTTATCTTATTACCCAAAGTAATTTGTAGTTTTATAAATCACCAAAGTAATCACTATAGAAACTGTACCTTATTATTTACAGTACTGCTGGGCGATAAACACAAAAGCTATTTAGCAGGAAGAATGGTAAGAGGTAAAGTAAACAAATGGTGACGTCATGTTTAGGGTAGCTGGCGAATGAGAAGCTCTTCTTGTTCCGTAAATCTTTTTACTCATCTCTGACACACAATACAGCCAACATTCTGAATTGTCGAGCTTGCACAGTTACTAATTTTAAAATACTGCACTGTTATCATTTGTATATGAAGCATCCTCTAAAATGTTGATGTAGTGAAGGCTTGGTCAATGTGAGTGAATGCAGTCATTGAGCGATAACTGAATTGAGTTCTCTCAAAGATACAGTAGATGAATCCATTGTTGGGAGATGATAACAGTTGAATAGGCATTGCTTAGCTGAAAGAAGTATGTCATTTGTGTCTCTTGGTTGTTAAAGTAATGTGGCCTTGGTCACTCTCTGCCTCCCTTCTGCTTCTCGGCTTCCAAGAGATGAGCAGCCATTAGTCCATGATGTTCTTCCTATGCATGTTACCTCAGGCTCAGGACAATGGAGTTAGCAAGCACACTTCATAATCTTGGAAACTGTGGCTACAAGTACTTTTACCCTGAGTTATTTATGTCAAGTGTTTTGTCATGCTGAGCAGCTGATTAAACATGCATTTTAAAGTCACTAGCTTCAAATTTATTATTTAATTTTTATTTGGTGAAACCACATATACAGCTATACTTTTAGGTAAAATGGTACTTTAGGGAAAAATAATTTCTTACTGAATAGTACCCACAAAATTAAGACAGAGGCAATAAATTAAAAGAAGGGAAAATAAGAGGAAAGTGGCCAGTAAGAAAATACCCATATTAATATATCAATAAAAATATGGTGTAATATTTTTATTTATTCAATAGTCATTTGTTATTAATGCTATGACATTTATTTATTTTACAGAAAAGACTTCAGTGGTAAATCAGGAAGCTTGCAATTTTGAAATCATCACAGATTTTGGTTTTCTATAGTTCTTGGAAGAAACACTTTTGTAGAGATGATACAATTAGTTGAACTGAGTAATACACTAGTGGGATTGGGTGTGTTGAGTGTGCCACACAATTTTTATATCCAGAGGATCACATGGCTGCCATAATAATGGGGTTTTATTTCTCATACCAATGACCTATATGTTTTCATTGTTAAAACATCTCAGTAACTTTTGTTACTTTTGCTGGCTCTAAGGCAACAGGACATTTATATCCATCCTCCTCTCCAAACAATAAAATGTTAGACAGGCATACTAGTAAATAGATCAATATGCCTCCAGTGAATAGAAGTAATCACAGGCAAAAGTACTAGGTGAAAAGGAAAAAAGAAAAAGGAAAAAAAGAAAGAAAGGTAACCTGAACAGGAAGGCACTGACAAATCCCAGCAAACTTGAGCCTCAGTTTCTAAGAGTTGTGAAATGCAGAGGAAGGGAATGAGGGAACCTAAGAGGAAACTCTGTTTCATAAGCCCACACCTCCCAAAATATCAGAGTATTCAATAGTAGGATTCTCCAGAGGAGTAAGATGATAATCTCCATTCACAATGTAAGAACTCAATGAAAAAGGCATCTAGAACTAAGCTATGCTTAGGAACGTTGAAATGTTTCTAAATAAAACATAAATAAACAAGACATGAGTAATAAAACTCTAAAGTTGTATAAATAGTATTGAAAATATTTTTAAGTGACTGATGCAGCTTTCCACACTTAGAGAGGAATGTATAGGCTATTACTTGTGTTTTTTGTTGCTGATGCAATGAACAGCAACATCTTTTTAGTTTAAACCAGCAAAAATTAATTCTTTTCTCGTGGTTTAGGAATATTATCAAGATGCACTGAGTCTTGTCATACTTCACCCACTTCTAGGGCTCTCTCTTCCAATTAAAAGAGCCCATCCTATTTGTTTGGAGTCAAGTCAGACAACTCAGAGGTTCTCTCATTGATGGTCAGCTGAGTGTCCTCAATTCCAAATTCAACCTGAACTCATCTTCCCCCATTAGGCTAACATAGTCACCAGGTCAGGAGATTTGGATGTGCACCTCTTTGGAGATCATTACTCTGCCTACCAAATAACATTTGATGCTTACAATAAAAAGACTGAAAGTAAGGAGCTAAACATTTGTTTTTAACAGAAAGAGCCACAACTGAACTAAAATAATGGAATATGGGACTAATAATAAATACATAATAAGGATAATTGATGAGACCCAAAATTGATTTTAATTGGCTTATATGTTTAGTACAAACATCAAGATTTATTAAAAAAACAAGATAGTTACAAACTATTTGAAGAAGACTAGCTAGAAATACCTAAACATTAGAAAAAGCATAGTAAGATTAGTCCTGTGGATATTTGGAAATTTAGACAAAATATCAAACTCACAAAAATTTATCAGCACTAAGACAAAATAAAAAAATTCCAACAATATTCAAATAAAGATTCCTTGCACTTATAATAGTGCATAGTAATGGGTTTACATGCAAGAATTCCAGAAATTCAAGGAATAAATGCTTTCAGTAATTAGACTATTGTTCCAAAGAATAGAAAAAGAAATAACATTTGCCAATACCCTTTAAAATGTGAATTATTTATTTGTGCATGTACAAGTGCACACACATGCATGTATGTGCCTCTGGGCATGAACACAGGAGTGTGTACACATGTGGAGGTCAGAGAACAACTTTTGGGGATCAGTTCTCTTCTTTCACTAGGTGGGTCCTTGCAAAAGCACTCAGGCTTGACAGTGGGTGCTTTCAGTACCGAGCCATCTCACTGTCTCTAGACAATGCATGTTATAATGCCGACTCACATTCAATGACAGAAAGCGGTGGTTAATATTGTCAATGGAGCACTATATTAATTAAGATGGCAGGGGCAGAAAGGCATATAGGCATGGGTATACAGGAAGTAGGTCTCTTTGGAAGCTGTGTCTGAGTTTCTCATGATCTATTGATCTCTGTATTGTGTCCAGTTGCAATTTTCTGTGATAGTCTCTATTTGATGTAAAGAGGGACTTATCTGTGGATATAAAGATATGTTTTTGAATGTAGTAGGAAATTATTCTAGTCAAGCAAAGTGGTGGTGGTAGATTTTTTTAAATATGATTTATGATGTCAATAGCCCTGGGAAGTAGGCTAAGTTTCCAGTACAAGGCATGATTTTCCTCCTGCTGAGTGGGCCTTACGTCCATTTCGATAGCCTCTGACATGTGAGTGCCACTTATTGCCACATAACTTATCATTAGTAATTGTTATTGTTTATATTGTATTGCAGCTGGGTAGACTCTTTTATTACTGATGTCACTCTAGTTGGCTCTCAGGAGTTGAAATTGGGCACCTATTGCTTAAAGACATCTCACATTTAGGACACAGGACTCCAGTGATTGGAGCTGGATCTAACATAAAAGACACACTTTTTGCTATATAGCCTCCATAGTTCAGGAAAATACTATGCAAGTTGCCCAGGGAGGAAAGCATTTTACTGTGCTTTTAACCTTAATACTTGGGCAACTGCAACAAGAGAGAATTGCTGTGAATTTGAAGTCATTCTAGCAAGTACCAGGAAATCCTGGCTTATAGAATGAGACTTGTCTCAACCATTACTGCCCAAAGAGGAAAAAGTGCAATAAAAATAAACCTGTGTTGCCTTGAGATGGCTGACTCTATTTCAGATTAAGGTAGAACCCTCTATGGGGTGCAGAGTCAAAGTTGATCGTTGCTTTTATCTTCACACAAATTGCAAAACCATCAATGGCGATTTTAGTCAATGCTTAATACTAACTCTTTGGAGAAGACCATATATCATTCTCATTTTGTATGCCCTTTGCCACCTTTACATAAAATTCATAAAAGTCTAATTAAATTTCCACAGGGTGTGTAGGGAAGGACTCATTTTCCATGCTCCATATCTCTCCATGTTGTAAGTTAATGTTATAGTATGATGGCAGGATGTGTGTTTATGTTCTTTACCCTGGAGTGGCATTTATCACAAACACTTAGAATTAAGAGGAGTTGTGATTTGAAGAGAGAAAGTGGCAAGGAAACATCAAACATTGAACAGAAGTAGGGTTAGCCATTTTTACTCCTACCTAAGAACAAGTATTTTAGCCAAGGGCTTTTCTTTCATGGCTTACAAATTTGCAATTTAGGATAAAAGGATATCTTAGATTTCCTGAAGAAATTCTGAAAACTGGGCTAAAAATAAATTCTTGCTCATGTGATGGGCTTACTTTTGATTTGTAAACAGTTTCAAATTCCATTAATCACACATTTTCCTAAATAAGGATGGCACAGTCTCTAATAACTGTGAAAGATATGGATAACCACGAAGACATGCACTCAAACAGATTATTGAGAATGGAAATAAGTCAATTTCAGATATAAATGACTAGCAAAAGCCTCAGTGGGTTAATAACAATGGCAACAAACTCCTAAGTACCTCTAGTCAGAGATAGGATAGGTGAGACTAGAGTAGCCACATTCTTACTGATGTATGAAATAACTTTCTCATTGATATTTAAAGCATGGAATTATAAAATCAGCCCAGATAATAAAAAATAAACTTTTCTTTTCATATAGATAGAGTAATTAAAAAAGAAATAATCTCAATGCAATTAGTTATCATTTGGGAAACACGGAAGAGAAAATTTTTCCTTAATGGTAACAAGTCAGCACTGGGAAAAATATGTCATTTTAAAAGTTTTGTTTTATTATCTAAAGTCAGAATGGCAGGTGATAACACCTGATGTGGAGAACTGAATCAAGAAATCTAAAACAAATCAAACAAAAAAACCCCACAAAAAAACAAAAACAAAAAAACCAACCCAGCTACAGTCTTCAGAATCTGGATTCTTCTGAGCAAATTTAGCTAGAGCTCTATTTTTGTTATTGAAAGCAGATGTACATCTAAACATAGTTGTTTGCTTCATGTCATCAAAGATATGGTAAACATAATTATGTCGTCAACCTTAATTCTAATTTTCGCTTTATTAAAATGATTTTGATATTCCATCCCACAGTTTATGCAAATTTGCACACACCTGTGATAAAAAATGTAGGCTCTACTCTGTGTTTTAATATAAACACAATAAAAGAAATAGCTAGCTAGCTGAAAGGAATCTTTTTTTTCCCTAACAGAAATGGGAATCTTATTATTGCTACAAATTAGGTAACTTGCATCACATTGAAAACACAATTCAGACTTCCAGATTATGGGTTGGCGTTCTGCTTCTGAAATGATGCAACATCACTTCAAAACCTGCTATTGAGGTTTCTCCTTTGTAATATGCTAGGAATTATTCTTTTTCTTCAAAATTATCTCCCCCTTCCTATTGCATGTCCATTAAAATTATTGCATAGTATTCTAAGTTGAGATCTGGATTAGTTGGTACAATGTATGCATAGCACGCACAAATCCCTGGGTTAAGTTCCCAGCACAACAAAAACCTGATGAGGTGGCATTCCTATGTGATCCCAGTACCTGGGAAGTTGAGACAGAAGAATTAGTAATTCAAGATCTTTCTTGGCTACAGAGCAAATTTGAGGCCATCTTGACCCATATGAGACCTTGTAATCAAATAAATATAAAAAGAAAGAAAGAAAATATTACATACCCACCAAGATTCAACATTGACTTTATCATTGCAAAATATATTGGTAGTGTTAGACAGAAATTTTATAATCATGCCCAATTCTCCTTATTTTCTTGAAAATTCTGTTTAGTATTAGTGTTGAAGAATTTAGTGCTCCAAATTTTCATTTTTATTTATATAAATAATTCATGAACATAGATGACACAACTTTGCCTAAAGATTATGTTAAGGATTCAGACATAACTATATTAAATTTAAAGATGAGTGAAAATTCTTGAACATAGATGAGAAAACTTCAATAAACAATTTCCTCAAAGGAAACCAAGAGTCCATCTTATGGTCAAGGCTGGATATGAAATGCCTCAAAGCAATATGCTTAACTGTTTGGAATTCTGCACACTATTAGAAATGATACATATTTTTGTATACTAAGTTTGACAGGTCTATGACTTATGCACAGAGCACATAAGAATAATAGCTTTTAAGAGTCTTGAGCTAGTGAGCATACTCTGGAATCCATGGTCCCACAGAAAGCCCTCAGAAGTGTTCAGCTAACGGATTACCACAACTAAGGCATGTGCATTGACTGCAGAAACGGAGCAATGACTCCCATAGCTGTGTATGTGGCCTGTTTTCCCTCTTCTCTTACGGGAAAATCTGTGAAAGTGCTCGGGGATCCAAAAGCCTGCCACAATGAGAGATAAAGTAAAGCCAAGCAAGACCAAATCAAACAAAAAAGAAAACAGTCAATCAAAAAACCCCTTTATGTGTG